>NC_092879.1:74135077-74834244 GCF_028372415.1 Notamacropus eugenii
GGAACTAGGACCCTGGGCCTAGAAATAATAACTCACATGTCTACAGTATTCAAGGCTTGCCAAATGCTTTTCCTTACAACAATCCTGCAAAGTAGAGAATACAAGTTATCCCCCATTTTTCAGATGAGGAAACTAAATTGTATAAAAGGGAAGGGAATTACCCACCATCACATAGGTATTTAGCATCAGAGCCCAGGTTCCACGATTTCAAACCTACAAGTACAAGAAGAAGTCTGAAGGGTAGCTGCTTCAATTTCTTCCAGTCCAGGAGTTCTTAAACTTTCTCAAGTGCTGGACATTTTGAACAGACTGATGGATCCTAAGGGGACCCCTCTCAGAATAATAGTTTTACAACTCTGTGGTATCACATCATATCTATCAGATTGACTAATATGACAAAACAGGAAGATGATAAATGTTGGAGAAGATGTGGGAGAGTTGGAATACTAATTCATTGTTGGTGGAGCTGTGAGCTGATCCAACCATTCTGGAGAGCAATTTGGAACTAAACCCAAAAGGCTACAAAAATGTGCATACTCTTTGACCCAGAAATACCACTTCTAGGACTGTATCCCAAAGAGATCATAAAAATGGGGAAAGGACCCACATGTACAAAAATATTTATAGCAGCTCTCTTTGTGGTGGCCAAAAACTGGAAGTCAAGGGGATGCCCATCAGTTGGGGAATGTCTGTGCAAATTGTGGTATATGAATGTAATGGAATACTATTGTGCTATAAGAAATGATGAACAGGAAGACTTCAGAGAGGCCTGGAAAGACTTATATGATCTGATGCTGAGTGAAAGGAGCAGAACCAGGAGAACATTATATATAGTAACAGCCACAGTGTGCGAGGACTGTTTCTGATAGACTTAGCCCTTCACAGCAATGCAAGGTCCTAAAACATTCCTAAATCACTCATGAGGCAAAATGCCATCCACATCCAGAGAAAGAACTATGGAACTGGAATGCAGAATGATGCAGACTATTTTCTCTTGTGTTGTTTTGTTTTAATTTGATTTTTCTCATGGTTTCTCCCTTTTGTTTTAATTCTTCTATGCAACATGAAAATATATTTAATAAGAATGTTATGTCCAGAACTCATTTAAGATTGCATGCCATACCAGGGAGGGAGGGGAGAAAATTTAAAGCTTATGGAAGTGGTTGGTGAAAACTGAAAACAAATTAATTCAATAAAAAAAGAATAATGGTTTTAAGTGTGGAAAAGAAAAGAAAAAGAAACTATATTAAAATAAAAATGTGATTTTTTTTTTTTGACATCACAGACTTCCTGAAGTCTAATCCAGGTCAAGACCTCTTGTTTTAAGAACTTCGAGAAACCAGAGAAATGAGTCCATAGAAGCAGTGTGGATAATGGTAAGATCCTTACTCTGCTACTTGTTAGCTGCATGATGATGGGTTAGGAAAGTCATTTCCCCTCTCTGGGCCTCAGTTTTCTCCTCTGTAAAATGGGTTTGGACTAGACGACCTCTCTGAGATCCTTTCTGAAAGCTCTGACATTGTGATTCAAACCACCACCTCCTCAAGCAGCCCATTTCAACTCTGGACAGCTCCAGTGGTTAAGAAATATCTGCTCATATTGAGGCAAAATCTGCCTTTCTTTACCTTCCCCACCTTGGGCCCTCTGGGGCCAAGTAGAACGAGGCTAATCCCTCTTCCCCATGACAGCCTTTCAAATGCTTGATGATGACAGTAATAGAATAAACCCCATTCATTTACTGCGCCCCAAACCAAAACCAACTCAAATTTTAATTTTTTTAACAAAACATAAAGCTATGAAAGGAAAAGAAAATAGATAGTAACGTCAAAATAGTCTCCAAATGGATCCAATATTTCCTTCCACTGAAGTCCTTGTGACGACATACCCACCAAATGTGCACAGCTTTCTCTTCTGTCTATTACACTGTTTCAAATAAAGCAGGAGTTTCCGGCAAGAACTGACATTTTTTTTCCCAAGGAGCAAAATTATTGTTGTAATTACCATTCAATTCTGAATTATTAATAACCACTAACAATGAAGACACTGTAGCTAGAACGCATCTGCCTCACTTCCTGACTTCTTCCTTCAGCTCCAGGGGGCAAGGCAAACCTCTGCTGGACTCCAGAGGACTGGCCGAACAACTTCAAGATAGCGTCATACTGAAATCTGCTGATCGACAGGCCACCGTAGTTCATTGCGTCTTTCAGTAGGAAATCAGGGCCCCTGAGGAGGTCCAAGGCAAGTGCTCAAGGTGGGCATGGACAAGCTATCAGCAGGGATATACTGTATATCTCCTATGTGCTCAGCACAGCTCTAGGCCCAGAGAAGGGCAAAAGACATGACAAAGGATGTGGAAGTTGGAAAGGGGCTTAGAACAGGGAATAGAAGGGCTAGGAGGAACCTTAGAATAAGGAATGTCAGAACTGGGAGGGGTCTTAAAACACAGACTGTCGGGGTTGGGAGGGGCCTTAGAACCCGGAATGTCAGAGCTGGAAAAGGACCTCGTAAAACAAAATGTCAGGGCTAGGGGTAGAGAGCCCAAGAGGGTAGCAATGGATTTGCTCCCCATTCTGAGCAAGCTCCCCTCAGAACCCAGTCAGAGAAAGCAGCACGAGCAGCAGCTTCCTCAGGATCTCTGGCCCACCCCTGTTACAGCTTATCTTGCTGCCAGGCCTGGGGAGAGCAAGACAATATCCCAGGCAAAGCCAAAAACCACTCTCCTGACCACGAGCTCACCAGAGGTCACCACTGGAATAACATAAAATAGATAAGGCTCACAGAGGCCTTGCGGGATGGGACAAAGAGCTTGCCACTTGAAGTCAGAGGACACGAGTCCCAGTTTGCCGCTGTCCTAGTATGGGCCTATGAACAAGACACCTCACCTCTCACATCTTCCATTTTCTCACCTCCACAACAACCCCTGTACCTGGTCCCTTTTCTCAATTCACATGGCCAATGCCCTAATTCAGGACCTCCTCACCTCCCTCCTGGACTACTGCAATCACCACCTAACTGGGCTGCCTGACACCAGTCTTTTCCTTCTCTAACCCACCCTGCACACAGCTACCAAATTCATCCTCCTAAGAATCTGATCTGATCACTGGGGCACCCCTACTCAAACATCTTCTCAAAAAAAACACAAGCTCCTCAGTCTGGCATTTCAGATCCTGCTCAGCCAGGCTTCTTTCCAATAGAATTTCATATTCTTCTCCTTCATTCAACTCTCCATTCCAACCCCAGAGGGCCCAAGTTGGGGAAGGTAAAGAAAGACAGATTTTGCCTCAATATGAGCAGATATTTCTTAACCACTGGAGCTGTTGGAATGGACTGCTTGAGGAGGTGGTGGTTTGAATCATAATAGAGCTTTCGAAAGGGATCTACTCCAAATCCATTTTACAGAGGAGAAAACTGAGGCCCAGAGAGCAAGGATTCAAATCTGACTCCAGATCCAATTCTCTCATCATTGCTCATAGGCTTCCATGGACTCATTTCTTTGATTTTTCTAAATTCACTAAATTTGACATCCCATCTCCTACCTCCATGCCTTTGCAAAGGTTCTTCCCAATTTCTGGAACGTATTCCCTCCTCAACTCTATCTCTTAGCATCATTCTTTGCCTTCAAGGTTCAGCTCAGCTGTCACATCCTATGGGAAGTTTTTGTTATCCCTCTGGTTTTTAATGGTCCTCCTCAAATACATAACACTGTATTGACCCATTTATGTAGCTGGCACACTCCCCCACTAATGTCCTCAGGCTAGGGACTGTTTCATTTTTTTGTCTCTGTATACCCATCACCTGGCACAGTGCCACCCTGCCCACAGTAGGTTTAGGTAGCTGGTGAACAAAGTGACTTCCTGATCAAGTCATTTCACCTGTGGCCTCATTTTCCTCACTTCAATGAAGGAGTTGTCCTCGATGGCCTGTGAGGTCCCTTCCAGCTTTAAATCTATAATCTACTGTAGATTTCTCATCATCTGGAGGCTCCTCACCAATAAGTCAGACACTTGATGCTGAATTCTTTGACCACAGCAACCCAGGAGACAAAGACAAATACAAAATGGCCCTCAGTCCTGTGTGGCCCCCTTCTGTTTCTGCAGTGCTGACGTTAGAAGGGAAGGGGGCAGAGGGTGGGAGAAATCAGTCTTTCGGCTGTATCTAAACATCAGTCTAGCTCTTGGTACTCTAAATGCAAGATCTGTGTCTAATGACCTCAGTGGATGTACTACTGGAAGAAATGAGTCATATCAATCTTGGCATTCCAGCTACAAATGAAACCAGAAAATAAAAGGAATTTGCAGCTACATAGAAGGTTGCTAACAGGTTCTCCTTGGAAATGCAAATAAAGGCACTGGTTTTATCATGTGTCCAAAGGCAACAAGAAATATCTCATGGGACACGTGGTCATCTCATAATGCAGGGCTTATGATGAGCTTTTGCAAAAAGACCACCAGGAAGATAATTACAACTTATGTGCCAACATCTGTTGCAGAGGAGGGGGTGGTAGAGAAATTCTATGAAGACCTTGAGAAGACATTCTAAATTAAATCAATATATACTTTGCTGCTAGGTGACCTCCATGCAAAGGTGAGCATAAGAGAGGATGGCAAAAAAAAAAATATGGTTCAGGAGTAAGAAACAGCAAAATTTAAAGGCTTTTACACCAACCAACACCGGCCATCACACACCCCTCCCCACACATCTATCATGTGTGTCTTTCATTGCTGAAGAAGACCATGCCATCAGAGAAATGATGACATGACTTGTACTTGACTTTGTTTTGAGTGAGGGAGAGCTGGGCAGGTCACCAGCCTCACTTCTCCTCCAGACCCATCTTAATCCAGTGACCAGATATTCATCAGGATGACTGGAGATGACCCAGGATGAGGCAATTGGGGTTAAGTGACTTACCCAAGGTCACACAGCTAGTGAGTGTCAAATGTCTGAGGTGAGATTTGAACTCAGGTCCTCCTGACTCCTGCACTGGTGCTCTATCCACTGCACCACCTAGCTGCCCCACACATCTATCATGAATACTTTCTTTAAGAAGAGTCAGGAGATGTTAGACAAGATGAGCACTGAAAAAAAAAGGAAACTGATTATATTTTCACAGGAAGTGTTGGTAATGGAAATGAGAGCCATCTCCAAAACAGTAATCTATAGATAGTCATACCACCAACCTTCTCTGAACAAAGATCAAAAGTAAAAACAAACAAGAAGCAATGCAACTGAGGCAATTCCAATTCAACCTATTTGAACAAGCAGTTGACACTGAAAATGGTAAAGTGATAAAGAAACAGACATTGACATAGATTACAATCATTTTTGTAAGTAATTTAATTGATGTAAAACAATCACCATAATGATAACCAAACATCTCAGCCAAGGAACACCTGATCTCCTTTACCAATGAACCTGTTTGCAAAATCCTAAGGAAAAGAATGGAGGAGGATTATGATCAGTTTCATCTCCTAAAGCAGGGCAAAACAAGTATATGAAAAACTTGGTAAAAGATCAATTGAGTCAGATCATCCTGAAAGCGTTTAAAGATGAAATTAGAAAGAGGTTAATAAGCAGAAGAAAATGAAAAATATTTGTCAATGTTGCTATAAGAAAGCATTTTTTTTCATCAATGACACCACATTTGCACTCTTAACATCATGGTTCCCAAGGTGCTACATCAAGAGGAGGGGGACAAGCATTTATTAAGAGCTTGCTATGTGCCAGGCATTGTGCTAAGTGTTTCACAAATCTTATCTCATTTGATCCTCACAACAACTGTGAGAGGTGGGTGCTGTCATTATGCTCATTTTACAGTTAAGGAAACTGAGGCAGACAGCAATTAAGTGCTTTGCCCAGGGTCACATAACATGCAAGCATCTCATACAAGATTTGAACTCAGGTCTTCTTGACTCTAGGCCCACTGCACTGACCCTTGTGTGAAAAAAGATCTAGCTGTCTTATAAGACCTCAAGTTAAATCACCAAATGGTGTGATGTAGCAGCTAAGAAAGTCAATGAGACCTTTGGCTGCATTAAGAGAGACATAGCTGTACTCTGCCCTGGCCACACCACATCTCGATTAGTGTGATGAGGCTAGGGGCCAGACTGTAGGAAAGGCACTGACAAACTGAAGCACATGCACCAACTGAAGCCTCCAGGAGGGCAACCAGAATGACAAAGGGCCTGGAGACCACACCCTACACAGACCTTAAACAAGAAATTGGGGATGGTTGCTTGGGAGAAAAAAAAGACTAGGGGGAAGGGAGAACATAATAGCACTGGAGGGGCTGTCACAAGGGTTAAGCTTGTTCTGCTTGGACTCAGAGGGCAGAATCAGAAGTAACTGGGGAGGGTGGGGGACAGAATTTTGGCTACATGCCCCCTGAGATGCCCAAATGTGAGACTGAGATGGAGTAAGCTCCCTGCCACTAGATCTACCTGAGCATAGAATGGACAACTTCTAGGCAGAAATACCGTAAAAGGGATTGTTATTAATGTTTTGGTTGGACTCTCTGCTACCTGAGGACCACCTCTAAGACTCTAAAATTTTGTCATTCTGAAACTTGTCCAAGGTAAGTAGCTCAGTGATAGAACCAGAATTCAGATCTCTGGTCACCTAGACTGGTAATGCATCCATTATGGCAGGGGGATCAGAAGAGAGGCTGCTGTACCCATTCCTCACAGCAAGTTATCTTGTTCACCCCAAAGGTGACTAGAACAAAACATTACCTGCTGGGCAGTCTATCAAAACAAAAAAGCCAGGTTTTATTGCCAAGATGAAGCACCAAGCTAGAAGCCAGAAATTTTGGATTCCATGGGGACTGGGGTGGCTAAGGAGACTCATCTTCGTGAGTTCAAACCCAGCTTCAGACACTTACTATCTGTGTGACCCTGGGCAAGTCACTTAACTCTATTTGCCTCAGTTTTCTCATCTGTAAAATGAGCTAGAGAAGGAAATGGCAAACCGCTCTAGCATCTTTGCCAAGAAAATCCCACATGGGGTTGCAAAGAGTTGGACACAACTAACTGACTAAACACCACCACCACCATCACATGGGGTCTGCCCTCTTGTCCCACATAAACAAACAAACAAACAAATAAATAAATAAGTGGGAGGGGGTTCTGGAAAAATCCCAAGGTTGAGAGGTCAAAAATAGAGGAGAGGCTGGGTTGCGGACAAGGTCATCCCGCCCCCTTGTGGCTGCACTTGGGAACTGTGACTTATCCACAGTCCTGGGCAGAGGAGCCTTACACAGAGGGCCAGTTCTTGCAGGCTGGCAGTTACCAAGCCTAAGGAGGATACTTTCCCACCACAACCCTCATGAAACTGTAGCGTCTAAAGCTGTAAGTGCGCTTAGAGATCATCTATCCCAGGCCCCTCCATTTTACAGAGGAGGAAACTGAGCAAGTAACAGAGTCAATGCATTAAGTTGCCTTGTGCTCAAAGTTGGGGGATTTGAGGCTGTGTGGTGCAACGGTCAGAGCGCTGAAGCGGGAGCCCAGAAGACGTGCTTTCCGTTCCTGTCTCTGATACTCAATAGTATATATGGTACTCAATAGCAGATAAATGGCACTGTATACTACTTGGGGCAGCTAGGTGGCGCTGCAGTGGACAGAGGGCAGGACCTGAAGTCAAGAAGACTCATTCATCTTCCTCAGTTCAAATCCTACCTCAGACACTTACTAGTTAGGTAACCCTGGGCCAGTCACTTCATCCTATTTGCCTCAGTTTCCTCATTTGACAAATGAGCTGGCAAAGGACATAGCAAACTACTCCAGTATCTTTGCCAAGAAAATCCTAAACGGGGTCATGAAGAGTCGGACACAACTGAAAAATAACTAAGCAACAAAAACCACCTGTCCCCAACTCTGGATTCAAGCAATTCATAAGCATTTATTAAGTGCTTACTTAAGCATGGCAGGGGATACAAAGAAAGGGAAATACACAGCCTCCATCCTCAAGAAGTATGCATCTTAATGGGCGAGACGATATGCCAAAAACTAAGCAGATACAAGGAATATATCCAGTAACCTCAGAGGAAGACACTAGCATGAAGGAAATATAATTAATCTTGGGGGCTGCCTTGAAGGAAGAAAGAACACATGGCAGCCTGCGGGAGGAGGAAGCAAAAGGAGGGAACAGTCCTGCCTTTTTACCCTGAGGGGGTGGGGGGGATAACAGCATTATACAGCAATTTTAGGTCTAGTTTCTCTAATGGCTATAGAGCTGCCTTCTTCCCCACTTCTGTCCCTCTCTAAATCAGGGGTTCTTAACCTCTGACCCAGGTAAGAAAGGCATAAAAAGTGTGGTAAAGGAGGCACCTCTGGCTGACCTTGTGACCCTCAGTTCACTGAGTAGCCCTCTGGTGTTCGGCTGTGCCAAAGACCTCAGGTCCGTGAAGCACGACCCAAAGCAGGAGACTTTCCCCTGGGACATGTTCAAAGATGTGGCAGGAGAAAAAAAGCCCAGAAGCCTTCTCCAGGATAGTACTGTTCTGCCACACAAGCCCACGGGAACCTACAGCCTTGAGACCACACGTGGTCCTCTGGGTCCTCAGATATGGCCTTTTGACTGAGATCAATCTTTGAGAATAAATCCTTTAATTGAGGGGATTTGTTCTGTGAAGTTTTGACTCAGTCAGAGGGCCACACTTGAGGACCTAGAGGGCCACACATGGCCTCAAGGCTCTAGGTTTCCCACCCACTCACCCTGAATGGTTCAGGGAAACAGGCCTTGGATTTGGATCCTCAAGGTCTGATTTCAAATTCCTGCCACTTTCCTATTTTGGGGACTGTGGACAAATTACTCAGTATCTTTAAACCTCTTCCTCATCTGTGATGTGAGCAGGATTGCTCTATCTACCTACTCACCTGTCTATCCTGTCTATCTTGTCTGCCTCTATCTATCTGTCCATCTACCTTGTCTATCTATCCTATGTGTTCTGTCTGTCCATCTCTCTATCTTGTCTGTCTAGCCTATCTAGCAATCTTTCCTATCTGTCCGTCTTGTCCATCTGTCTCTATCTATCTATCCTGCCTGTTTGTCCCTCTCGTCTTTCCATATCTATCTTGTCTATCTGCCCTATTTATCTGTGTTGTTTGTCTGTCTATATTTATCTCTCCTATCTATCTATCCATCCACCCATTAGTGTGATGTGCAAAGTCTAATACACACACACACACGCACACACACACACAGAATTTTCTTTTCTCTGAGGTCCCTTTCAGCTCTAATTGTTATGACTGTCCTTTCAGCATGGTCAGCTACACAGTCACTATGTAGTCACAGTCAGCTACATGGTCCAAGATGCACCTCAGAGACTGTCAACAGTGAGGCCCCCCCGTCAAGCCCTGTTCCTTTGGCTTTGCTACGCCACCACTCAGCAGTGGTAGAGTGGGTTTAGAGAGCTCAGGCAAGCTCGAGCTTTCATAAGGACTCCTGGCAGCAGCCACTGCCTTCCTGTGCTCCTGTTCTGTCTGAGTCACTGCCCAGCTGTCTGCAGCTGCACAGAGGGCCCCCCAAAGCTCTGCCATCCCCTCAGGGCAGCCCAGCAGTCTCCAGCCCTTTTCTTGGAACCCTGGGCACTGCAGATTGAAGAGCTTGTGTAGGACTGAGAGCTGGGGACTGGGGGTGGGGGGGAGAGGGGAGTCTAGATGAATGGAATCCAATCCTCCAAAATCTGCAGGCAAAGAAAAATAAGGCCCAAGGTGGTGGAGGTTCAGAGAAGGGAACCTCCCCAGGATCCCATGGCTATCGATGCCAAATCAATCGATGCCAATTCACATTAGCACACTGTTCCCCCCACACACTAGGCCCCTTCTAGTGAAAGCCAGCAATAAGGGTAAGCTGGTCAGTTGGGGGGGGGGGGCAGTAAAGATGCAGAAGCAAGGGTGGGGCTGACAAAAGCCTCATCCTCATGTTCCTTCCAACTCTGACATTGTATGAATCCCTGAATCTGCACATATAAAACGTCTTATCACACACACACATACACACGCGAACTCACTCTTCTCTGAGCTTTGCTCATTCTGGCTCCAAAACAAGGTCTGCCCTGGGGGGAAACAATCCTAACGTCCCTCCGTCCACATGCCCAGGAAAGTGAACTCCTCATCCTTCCGTTCCCTGCCAGCTCCGACCTGTGCGGGAGGGGCCCGAAGCATGGAGACAGTGAGACACAAGAAAGGCCAGAGGACCTCACACCCAATTCTGCCACTAGGTGGCGCAGCAGAGTCAGGAAGACCCGAGGCCAATCCTAGCCTCAGAGAGGGCTAGCTGTTTCTACACAAATCTGCCTCAGCTTATTCGTCTGTAAAATAGGAGTGATAAGAGCAGCTACCTCACAGAATCGTTAAGAGAGCAAATCAGATAACACATGTGAAGCGCTTTACGAAGCTTCAAACATCTCTAACCTTAGGTATTATTAGTACTGCCGTTACCGTGAGCGTCACTACTGTTCTCAATCACTTTCTCCTCCCCGGGAGCTCGGTGTCCACGACATCGTCCTGCGTTACAAAGCATGGTATCGACCGGCACTAGATTTGGAGAGGGGCTCTACTTGCAGCTGCATAACCTTGGGCCAGTCACTTCCTCTGTGAGCCTCAATTCCCTCATCTAGAAAACGAAGGCGTAGCTCCAAATTGCCTCTCGAACCCCCATCCAGCTTGAAAATGAAAGGGGTTTGCCTGGCTCACTGATTTTAGGCAGTAGGTGGTATAATGGGGAGAAAGCTGGACCTGGAGTCAAAAAGCTGACAATATTATGGGAAAAGCGTCCCTGGCACACAGTAGGTGCTTTAAAAATGCTCCCCCTCCCTCCAGCTGAGTGAATCACGTAAGCTCCCTCAGCCTCAGTTCCGAGGAATAATAATAGCGCCTCCCTCCCTGGGTGGTAGTAAGGAGCAACCTTTAAGAGCTATAGAAATGCTAGCTATTGTTATTATTACCCAGCTTGGAATGTGAAGACCCCCTCTTTTTAACATCAAAATATTTCACCGGCTGCTACCGGTAGTCAGACCATCAATAGCCATCAATACAGAGAAAATGCTGGGTGGCCACAAGGATTCCAGGGGCCCTTTGCAACCATTACTTGTGTGTTCGTCCCATCTCCCCCTACCCATTCCACCCCACCCCGCCCCTGCCTCACTTTGACCCAGAGAACTGGAACCCAGCACAAGAGCAAAAAAAAAAAAAAAAATCCACCCTCTAAGTGAGGTAAGCCTGTGGGAATGGGTGACTGCAAACCCTAAGGAAGGAACTCTTCAGCACCCGGGAGGCAGGCAGCAATGTACCACCGATTTGCACTTCGCGATCCAATGGGCCCAGATGTCTATCGCTGGTGGCTAGCTTTTTCCCAAAGGGGGAGCACAGGAAATCCAGAAAGATCTTGAGCGGAATGATCCATCTGTGAGCTTACTGTCATTCAATTTGAGAATGCAGAAGAAAAGGACCTCCAAGATCATTTAACCCACCTCCTCCCACCTTATTTTACAGATGGAGAAACTGAGGCTCAGGTAAGGAAGTGATATATTCAAGGTTACAGAGCTGCTAAGTGATAGAATCCCTTCCTCAGGTCTCCTGCCTCCAATCTCAGCAATGGTTCCACCAAACAGCACCATTCAACAAGATTTCACTGGATTTCACTGTCAGTCTGACCAAGGCTATCTTCCTAAAGCAGAGGTTCTCTTAACCCTTTTTGTACCATAGATCCCCTTAAGAGGTCTAGACTCCTCAGAATCTTGTTATTAAATGCATAAAATATATAGAATTACAAATAAAACCAATTATATTATCATTTTTTAAACCCAAGTTCACAGACTTGTTAAGGCAGGTTAAGAATCCCTGTTCTAATGAGAGCTAGAGAGACTGGGAGAGTGGGAGGAGGCAGAGCAGAATGATCCTTGGGACCCTTGGGTCAAGCCCTGCAGCACCTAGGCTGTCTTTCCCCCTCCTCTCCAGCTAGCCAGAGCAAGCTGAGACTTCGGTGGCCCGCATCCCCCCAAGAAGTCTCCCGGGAGCTCTCCCCTTCCCTCAGGCATACAACACTGATTTTTCAGTCCCGTACCGCTAAGTCAAAGAATCGTCCTCTCTCCAAGGGGGGGCGGGGGAGCCCAGGGACCAGCCGAGCCAACCAGTACCCAAACCCACCCAATGGAGCAGCCGGCCAGCCTAGGCGTGGGCACCTCCGGTGCCAAAAGCAGCCCATTCTACTCTGGGACGATTATTGGCAAGTTCCTCCTTTCACGCAGGCTTGATTTACCTTTCTGCAATGTCCAGTTCTCCCCTCAGGGACCAGACAGAACAAGTCTTAACCCTCTTCCACAGAAGAATCCTTCAGATCCTTGAAACCAGGTCTCATTCTGCAGCTGACGCCACTACCCCCCCTCCACCACCACCACCCCCCCCCTCCCCAGCCGCCGGTCGCCAGTCTTTGCTTGTCCAGTCTATCTCTCTAATTCAATTCAATTCCGCCAACGACTGCCTCCAGTGTACAGAGAGCCCTGCACCAGGTGCTGGGAGAGACACCGAAGAAGGCAGCCCTTCGGCTGGCTCACAGAGCTGGCGTTCTAACAGCGGGGAGCGGTACAGACATAGATAACTGGAATACTCACAGTTCGCGGATGAGAGAGAGGCAGAACCAAGTGCTCGGGCAGGTCCGAGGGCCGAGGCTGCCACTGCCAAACGCATCAGCGCCATCCGCTTCTGGGGCTGGAGCCCGAGCTGGGCACCGGTGGGGACTCAGGAAATGCCTGGTGACTGATTCATAGCCTGATCACCCGAAACTGAGAAAGTCTGTGCCAGAGGGTCCCTGATGTGCAGAGCGAAGCCCCGCCTCCTCCCAGCCTCCGCCCCCACAAGGTAAGCTTGTTTATGGCTCGCTACCACACAAAGCCACCGCCGCTGCCGCAGCCAGCCGGCTCGAAGGGCTCCAGGAGCCCCTGGGAGAGAAGTGGGGCCTCCTGCGCCCTGCTGGGGGCCAAGCACCGTGTCATTTCACCAGGGGTTCCAAGAGAGTCACTGGCACACTCGAAGCTGGCTTTTTCTGGCTGGCATCATACAATTTCCCCCACATAAATGACAAAGTACGTTTCAACATCACTTCTAAACGCAAGCTTGTCGCTGACCCCCTTGGCCAAAGGGTTGCAAAGTAAAAAGCATTTAATCCCTTCCGCCAAGCTCCTTGAGAGGGCCCACCATTAGCACAGCTGGCCTCTCAGGCTGCCTGCTGACTTGTGGTCCCAATCTTTTGAACTGCAACTAAAAGGTTCCACTATGAACACCAAGGGTCACTTAGGAGAGTTCTGGTGCACAGATTACTGAGAGGAAGAGGAGAGACCTGGGATTCGAGGCTCCCCTACCATTTGGCCCCAGCCTCCTATGCCAGCCTCAGTCCCCAACATTCCCCCGTACACATCTGATGGTAGAGTCCAATGGGACTTCTTGACAGTCACAAACATGCTCCCACTTTGGTGTTTGGAATCTTACAGAGAAACAGGATGTTGGAGTTGGAAGGGCCCATCGTGCATAGCTGGTCTAACCCCACTAATTTCACAAAGGCAGACACCAAGGCCCAGACGAGGACATGGACCTGGAATTAGACTTTAGTCACAGGATCATAGATTTAAAGCTGAAAGAGCCCCTTAGAAAGCATCCAGACTAACTACTGTCATGTAACAAATAAGGTACCTGAGGCCCAGCTCAATGCTGGGGAGCATATGATTTCAGAATTGGAAGAGACCGCCAAGGTCAACCAGGTCCAACTCCTGCCTGAACCACGAATCCCCTCTACAATATGTTGGATAAGTGACCATCCAATTGTCCCTAAGCCATCCTTTCTGTATCCACCAAAATAATATTCCTAAAGCACAAATCTGACCCTCAGGGCCTCTCTGCTGAACAACCTTCAGCAGCATCCAGGCTAAGTTCAAATGTCTCCACTATGTATCTAAAGGTCTGCATGTTCTGGCTCTGGCCTGCATTTCCAGACCCGGCTGCACAAATGATCTGTTCCAGCAACTCCCTGAAATCAGCATGCCAAGTCCCACCTCTGGGCCTTTGTAGCGACTGCTCCACATGCTTGGAATGTCCTTCCCAATTCTGCCTCTTAAATCCTTTTGCTTCATTCATTTAAGGTCAGCAAAAGAAGCTCACCTACTCTTGGCTATATGGTAACCATGAAGAGGATTTCCTGGGAAGCAGGATTCTGGAACCCAGCCTTCTAGCCCAATGAGGGTGAGTTATCTGCTTGGTAACCCCAGGTTTGAGTTTGGGGACTTGGTCTTTGATTGAAAGAAGAGAGGTGGTTTGTTTTTTTACTCTGGGGGAGTATAGGAGAGTGGGTCATGACAGAAAGAAAGAAGAGATCCTCAATAAAGCATATAAAAATGCCCAGAAAAAAAAAAAACAAAAGGAAAATTTAGAAGAAAATAAAAAGGGAGATAACTTTTAGTGATAACATGTCAAATTGAGGATATACTTTTATAAAAAGCTCTATGTAGTAAGATGTGTAGTCCCATCTTTTTCTGTTCTTGGTATATGGAAATGGTCCATATCTTTGGTCCAAATCTTTGTTGGTGTTTGTCGATTTCAGAGTAACAAAAATACAAATAAAAAAAAAACTGGATTGGTCTCCCCACTAAACATTCTTTCTTCAGAACTGTAGGGGGAGCCATAGGCCAAGGTGGGAGTGGTCATGGGCCTTCTAAAAGGCAAGGCTCAGCTTGGAGCCATGGGATTCAGTGGAATGCCCACTGGCTCTGGAATCAGAAGACCTGGTTCAAACCCTACCTCTGCCCCTTACTGTGGTCAAGGTCCTTCCACATCCTGGGCCTTGGTTTCCTTCTCTTTAAAATGAGGGGGCTGGACTTGACTGATCTCTAGGATTCTTTCCAGCTCTGCCCTAGCACTATAATCTATGATCTGAGACTGTATCATGATGTCTACAGACTGACTGCTTCCTGTCCCCACCCCCGGCTCCTAAGGATTCTGGTCAAGTGGGCCTGCCTGCCTGCCTAGGGCACAGGTCAGAGGATATTCAGCTTTTTGTGTTCATCATGGACCCCTATGGAAGTCTGGTGAAGCCAATTGTTACCTTCTCAGAATCATGTTTTAAATACAAACGATAAAATCTGTAAGATTACAAAGCAACCAATTATACTGAAATACAGTTATCAAAATAGGTTAAAAAAACAAGTACACAGACCCCATATGAAGAACCCCTGGTATAGGGGAAGAATAGAGGAGAAAAAATGAGGAGAGAGAAAAGAATGGAGGCCCGCAGCTGGCAAAAGCTTCCCAGCCAACAGGCAGCCCTGAGCCCCTGGGAAAGGTCAGTTCTCCACCCTTCATCAGCACCTCTCCCCAACCTCCTCCCACACCAGCAGCCACGCTACCTTCACTTACTTCACAAGACTTCAAGGATCTGTGGTTTCTCCAGTGTTGGCCCTCCCTCCCCTGTGGAAGATCAAAAGCCCTCTCTGCTGTAACTGAAAAATCCCTCAATCTGGTGCTCAGCCTTTCATATTTTCTGGGCTAGGCTGGGCCTTGGGCAGTAGGCCTGCATAGCCATGTGTCAGCAGCCACTGGGCCTCAATGGCTTCCCAGCCTGCTCCAGCCTGACCCAGCTTGGCCTCACCTTCCCACAGCTCCAGTGCCCTGGGTGACAAGCAGAGAGGGAGTGGCCTTACAGGCTGGTCTCCAGCCTGACAGGTCAAGGCCTCTTTGGACTCAAAGGGACAGCTGGGCCTGGTTGCAGTCACTTTCCATGGGGCATCCTCACATTTAGACAATTTTCCTTAAAAGTAAAGGCAGTCATTTGGGCCTGATTACCATGAACTCCCTGCTTGCCCTTCCGTCAGGGTATTTTCTATCAGTAGCTTCAAGCAGGTGTGTGCTCTGTAAACCAAGAAACAAACTGGAATTTATGGTTTTTTGTAAAGTGACTGAGTGGTCCTTCAAGGTTTAGTCTCATTTCCAAAGGGTGCAGATAAGGGGTGAGAGGCTATGGATGAGAAGAAGAAAAGAAAGCAGAGAGGAGAAGGAGGGAAGGAAGAGAGAGGGGAAAGAGAGAGAAGGAGGAGAGGAAAAAAGAAAAAGATGGAGAAGCAGTGAGGGGGGAAGGGAAAGGAGAAACACCGAGAAGGTCAAGAGGGAGAGAAGTGGAGGGGGAGGAGAAGAAAAAGGGAGAAGATGAGAAAATAGAGAGGAGAGATGGGGAACAGAGGAAGGGGAAGATGAGGGGGAAGGGAGAAACAAAAGGAGAAAGGGGAAAGAGAAAGGGAAAAGAGAAAAGAAGCAGGGGAGAGACAGGAGAAGGAAAAAGAAGGGGAAAAAATGGTGGTCAGGGGAGAAGGTAAAAGGGACTGTGGCAGACAGAAAAAGAGAGAGGTGTATATCATGCTGGGGGAGGGAGAACTGATAAGGGAAGAGAAAGAAAAAAGGAGGAGGAGAGAGAGAAGGGGAGAAGTGAGGAAAGGAAGAGATAGAGAAGGGAAAGAGAAAAAGGAGAAAAGGGAAGGTCAGAGATAAGGGAAGGGGAAGAGAAAGAAAAGAGGCAAGGAGAAGGGATACAGAAAAGAAGGGAAGGGGAAAGGAAGAGAGAGATGAAAAAAGAGCAGGAAACGACAAAAGAGACAGAGAAGAGAGGCGGGAGAGGGAGATAGGTTAAGGGCAGAGACAGGAAAAAAGCCAGAGAAGGGAAAGATTACAAGACTAAGACAAGGAAAGAAAAGAAAAGGAACAAGGAGGGGAAGGGAAGAGAGAGGAAGAAGAGGGAGCAGTGGATTTGAGGTCAATAAAGAGAACCCTGCAACTACATTTGGATTACCTTGATGAGCACTGTGTTTGCCTAAGAAGATTTACTGGCCCAAAGGGAATGTGCTGGATTCCAACAGTGATCTGTAGAGAGAGGGATGCTGGGATGGCACAAAGGCCTGAGGGCAGGCTGGGCTCCCTCTCCCAAGGGGTCCAAGGCCCAGCTTTGCATCCTCATCGGTGGCAGGGCTGCCAATAAAGCATCTCTGACCTCCCACAGGAGCCCCAGCCATTGGCCCAAAGGGGAGGAGAAGCGCCAATCATGAAATGACTTAGTGGTGTTTGGTGGAAGAAGGCCAACGAGGAGAGACTCCCACCCGCTTGGACCCACATTGTGCTACAATTAATGAAGAGGGCACTAGACAGGAACACTGAGGTCTATCCATCTTGGAGACCACTTCCCATCTTGGAGCCTCAGTGCCTTTATCTATAAAATAAGGAGGGGGAAGACTGGATAAAGGGTTTCTTCACCTCTCTTGTGTCAATGAACCCCTGGAGCAGTCTGGTGAAGTCTTCTCTGCATCATGTTTTTAAAGGCATAAAATAAATTATAAGAAGTTGCAAAAAAAGCCAATTATATTGAAATTCAGGGATCAGAACACAACACATATATGACAAAGGTCCCAGGCCCCAGGTCAAGATCCACTGGACTATAGGATTCTGTGCTAGGCAGGATAGCACAATGAGGAATACAAGGAGATAGGCCAGGGCTGCAATTTCTTATCGACCACTTTCTAGCCATGTGACGGTGATTCAAGGCCCTTAATCCCCCTGATTCTCGGGTTCCTCATGTAGGAAGAAAGGGAGAGAAAGGAAAGGAGAGAAGAGGAAAGAGAGGAGAGGGAAGAGGGAAAAGGGGGGGGAGGGGCAGAGGAGGACCACTTCTAAGACCTAGCTCCAAGCATCATTGTAATGATCCAATGAGAATACATGTCAAGTGGTTTGTAAGCCAACCTTAATGCTATGTAAGCACCGTGGCTGTTGGTGTTCCTAGGATCCAAGCTGCAGGTGCCACACTATACCCGTTTTCCTCTTCTATTAAATGAGGCCAGTTCTAGTGATCCAGTCCATCCTACAGAACCGGGAAGCAGTCAGGGCTCTGCCAATCTTTGTCTGGCTGGCACTCAAATGGGAGTAGTCATCCTGACTGTGCCAAGGGCCCCTTTAGCCAGGGCAGCCAAGGACTCTAATTCTAGGACTCTGAACAGCAGTGGGATAAAGGAGATGAGGGAGTTGTACATGTACAAATGAGGGTGTGTGAGTGCAATTTGAGAATGACACCCTGCCAAAACCTTAGTAGGAAATCCAAACAGTGAGAAGTCTGGAAGAGAAGTTTGTCTCATTTTTTCATTCATTCATTCTGAGGCATCATTGAATTTAGAGCTGGAAGGGAATCTTAGGTCATCTGATCCAACCTTCTTCGCATCAGGCCAAAGGAGTAAAATGAGTTGGCCAAGGTCACACAACCTGAAAGTGGAAGAGTCGGGATTTGGGGGGTTTGGGGTTTTTTTTTACAATTGCAAAATATTTAATAAAGACTAAAACAGCTTTTAAAAATAAAGAATCAGGTAGTTAAGTAGTAGCATCCTCTGTTCTCCATATGCAAATATGTACAAGCAATATATTAGAGGCTCCAGGGACATGGTTGGATAAAAGCTCTCTCCCAAACTCTAGCTGCACGTCACAACCAACCACTGAATGTCCTTAACTGGATGGCCCACTGGCAGCTCAAAGTCAAAAAGGAAATGTTCTTTTTCCATAAACCTATTCCTCCAAATTTCCCTATTTCTGTTAAGAGGCAGGATTTGAACTCAGTTCTTGTGACCACAATGCTAGTACTCCAGTACAGAAGCACCTAACTGAGCCAGCAGTAGAAAAAGAATCCAGCTTGGTCTACCTGACCCCAAAAGGCAGACCTAGGAGAAATGTTGGTGAGGGTAAGGGAGGACCTGAAAGAGACACAGACTGAGGAAAGCCCCCTTGACCACCCCAGGAATCTCCAAGTCAGGAGATTATGGAGATGCTCACTCTTTACTATGTCCCAGAGGGGACTCAAAGGCCTAGGAGGCCCCTTCCACTTCTCATGTTGTCAAATAGCAAAGATGTTAGATGGGAGGAAGGGGGAGTGCACTGGAGGTGCAGAAGAAAGTGTGTGCAAAGACAGGGTGGCTAGAAAGTAGGAACATTTCTTCAGTTCTCTAACTGTTGGGATACCACTCTGACAACTCCAAATAGTATCAGAGTTCAGAGAGTCCTAGATTTAGGAAGGAGCCTTTAGAAGGGGGCCTTAGAAATCACGTAGTCCTTCTGGATGACTTCATATATAAAACAGATAACAAATTTCCTGCTTTCTCAATGGGTGAGGAGGGGTGAAGGGAGAGAATTTGGAACTGAAAACAAGTATGTAATTTCCAAGAAAAGAAAGAAATCGTGTAGTTCAGCCCCCTCATTCTATCAAAAGAAAAACTGAGGCTCAGAGAGGAACAGGGGCTTGAACCCAGGACCTAACTCCAAAGTCACAGGTTCGAAAACCAACACACTGCCTAAAGCAAATGGTTCCATGCCTCTTCTAAAGCAACCCTTCTCAGGAAGCAGGAGAAGAGGGAAACACCGTGCCTGGGAGTTGGAAGCCCTGAGAACAAAGCCTGGCTCTGCTCACTTACTTGCTGTGTGACCTTGGCCCAGTCCAATCCATCAATGAAGAATGAACTAGGCACTGTGCTAAATGCTGGAGGGTCCCTCCCCTCCCCTCCCCTGGATTGTCTCCTCATACATAATGTAAAGGGCCTAGTTCAAATCACTCTGGGATTCCTTACTCTCCCCTCCCACCCACCCCCACCCCTCCACCCCCTGCCCAGACTAGTTAGTTCCCCTTGTCTGTCCATTCATCCCCCTCAAATTTAAACAATGTCAGACCGAGAAAAGCCCATGGAGCTCATGTCATCCAAGCCCCTTAATTTACAGAGAAGGAAACTGAGGTCTAGAGAACACAAGACCTTACTCACTAGTCCTGTGCCAGAATTTCACATAACCAGGAAGCAGTCAAGGTAGGGCTTGAGCTACCCAGAGACCAGAGGACCTTACAGACTTCATAAGCCATTCTTTTCCAGAGAGGAAGGCCCCAGAAGGACTGTGACTTGTCCAAGGTCACAAGGAAGTGGCAGAGGCAGTCTTGCTAACACAGTACTCATCTCTTTCTCCCACAGCCTTCTCCAAGAGGAATCCAAGGTCAGGGGCAAAAGCAGGCAGCTCCCATGGGAGGGCCAAGCTGGCCTTTGGGGCAAAGGCGGGGCATTATAGTGGGCTTCCTGGTGAAGTCAACCACTCCGGCACATTTCAAATGAAATCATCCCTGCTACATTCTTGAAAGCTGCAATCCTGCAGTAACAAGGACTTGGGAGAAAATGACAGTTACAGAAAGCTTGTCTCAAGGAGAAGAGGCCTTTTTGTTTAGTTAGTTTAATTTTTAATAATGCCAGCCTGGCAGAACAAAAAAGGGAGAGGGAGAGGGAGCAGGAGAGAGAGAAAGAGTGGGAGCTGGCCTCCTAGCAGGGCTGGATCAGAAACCACATTAAGATGCAAACTACTGCTCTGGCTCTCCTTCCAGACATTCACGTGGGCCCTCGGCCACTTGAACAGCACTCACCCGGGAGCCAGCTCGGAGAGACAAAAGAAACCAATCCCAAGTCAAGTTGACTTTGGGCAAGTCACTATCATTCTCTGGGCCTCAGTTCTCTCTTCCGTAAAATGACAGGTTGGACTAGGCCAACACTTCCTAGTGAGGTAATCCTAGGTAAGACACTTCAGCCTCTCTGAGCCTGCTTCCTCAAACGTGAAATGGGACTAATCCACATCTTACAAGGCTATTGGGAGGAAAGCACCTTCACGGGCCTGGCCTCCCCTTGGCTCTGAGCCCAGCCACGTACGAAAACAGAGGTGGATCTTTTCATCTGGGTCAGATATGGAGGTGCTGTGGAGAACACGGGGGGCTAAGAAAACCCTCTGAGCCCGGGAGTCTTGGGCTGGGTAGGGCCCAAAGAGCTCATCCAGTCTATCCCCTGACTCTGGGCAGGACTGTTCCTAAGGCTGTCAAACCACTGGCCTGGGAGGCTAGGAGTTGAGATGGGAGGTGCAGTGACGGACAGACTTCAAACCTCCCCACCCTCCTCTCTCCATCTCTCCCTGCACACACCCACTGCCACTCTGACCTTCATCTGGGGAGAAGGCCGGATTAGGAGTCAATAAATCTGAGTTTGAACCATGACTCTGACACCCCTTTCTGGGCTTCAGTATCCTCACCTATAAAAAGGAGGGAGTTCAAAGAGACCACAGAAAAGAGAAAAAGAAGCCAGCTGCACCAAAAATATGTGCGGCAGCTCTGTCAGGGGTAGCCAAAAAAAAGGAAATTATGGCAGCAGGAAAGGGCAGAAGAGTGCCAATCAAATGGGGAATGTCTGAACAAATTATGGCATATGGATATAATGATATCTACTGGGCCATAAATTGACAATTTCAGAGAAACCTGGAAGACTGGTATGAGCTGATACAGAGTGAAGTGATCAGAACCAGGAGAACAGTGTATACAGAAACAATAATGAGTCAAAACAACTTTGAAAGACTTGAGAAATCTGATCAGCACAATGACCCACCACATCTCCAGCGGCTCCAAGAGGAATGCTGCTGCCCACCTCCTAACAGAGGTGGGGGATTCAGGGTGCAGAGTGCAGGCACACATTTTGGGGCACAGCCAAAGTGAAAGTTTATTTTGCCTGACTATGTACATTTGTTACAAAAGCTTTGTTTTTCTTCTTAATTCCTGGAAATGGGGTGAGAGATGAGAGACAGAAATATAAATGCTAGCTAATTAATAATAAAAATAAAATTATTACCATCCCAAAACTGAATTAAAAGGGGGGAATTGGAGGGAATGACTTCTAAGGTCCTGTCTGCCTTTCAGATGTCTGATACCAGCCCGAAGGGGGAAGGGGCATCAGGGTTACTTACATCCAATCTCTCTATTTGCCTTTAATAACAGAGCCGGATCTGTCCTAGGCTTAGAGGCAGCCTTGAGCACAGTTCAGTACATTGGACAATGAGATCTTCTAGTACCACCTGGCCTTTAAGCTAAGGGCTTATAAACAACCCTTACCCTTTCCTCTTTCAGCTCCAGGCTCTCCACCAGTTCCAAGAGACAAGTGTGGGACAAGTCCAGGAACAAGTAGAGTATGTATGTCCTCAGTGGACAATGCAACTAATTACAGAGGAGGAGCCTGGTAGCCTGACTGGGGAGGAGGTCAGGGGCTGATTCACAAAGCCTTCTCATTCCTTTCCAAGTAATGGGACTTATTTATTGTACTTTCTATAGAAGGTCAGAATATCTAGATGGGCCCCTTGTACAATCACCCCAGCTCCAGCTGAAAGAGCAAGAGATGTCACCAAGACAGAAAGATTTCTCACATTTATCAAGTGCTACGCCCACTGCCACTTAAGAGTAGCCCTACTGCACTGGTGAGAAAAGGTTTGGAAAGGTCAACTGAACTGAAAGCCCAAGATCATCCAACTAAATAAAGAGCAGACAGGACCTGGGGGCCAAGGAGGCCTTACTCCACATCTAGCACTACGTCTGCTGTACCACAGTGGCCCCACTTCCAAACCGGGCCTATCCATCAGATGACTTCCAAGCCACGTGCTCAGGCTGTGACCTGGCAGCTCCCCTCCAGCTCCACAGGGCAGCTCCATTGTAACGACCCAACCTCACATTCCACTGCCCCCCAGAAGGCAGCCCACCCTTGGTTCTAGCCAGGTGAGTCTCCTCCCTGCTCCTCACACAAGACATGCACCTCTGTACCTTGGTTCATGCAGCAATCTTCTTGGCAGAAAGGCCCACCTTCTGCCCCATCCTAATCCTCCCCATCCTTCCTCCTGACAGCATCCCATTTCCCATCCCCATGCCTCTGCACCGGCTGGGCCCAATGCTCCCTTTCTTCATCTCTTCCTTTTGAAATCCCCAGCTTCCCTGGAGGGCCCAGCTCAGGTGCTACCTTCTCTGTTACCTATTCCTAGTCTGTTGGTCTTCCACTGCAGCTGCTAGCACCCTCCCCCCCATCACCTTGTATCTGTTTTGTATATAGTACATGTTGTCTCCCCTCAGTGGACTGGAAGCTCCTGGAGGGCGGGGACTGTTTCCCTTTTGCCTGTGTAGTCCCCTTGCCTGGTACACAGTAGGCACATATCCTTCAGTACCCAGTTCAAGTCATCTCTCTGACTTCATGAAGCCTCCCTAAACCACATAATCAGAGTTGGAAGGGCCATAAGAGCTTTCTAGGCCAACCCTCCAGGAATCCCCTCAACATTCTCACTGACAAGCAATTAACCAGCCTCCACCTGAATACCTCCAGTGCTGAAAGGCTCATTACCTTTGCCCAGCAGCCCATCCCACTTTGATGCAGTTCTCTTTGGAACAATTAGACCTTTTTTCTCTACTTCTCTGTGGCATCTACCCAGTGTTCCTTGTTCTGCCCTCTGAGGCCAAGGAGAATGAGTCTAATCCTTCTTCCATGACAGGCCTTCAAATAGTTCACATCTCCCCCTTCCCCTAAGTCTTCTCTCCAGCAAGGTACAAGGCTACCCAAGCACATGAGTCATCCATGAGGCTGCTGCCCTTCCTGGGGGGGATGAAGAGGCATAGCTTGAACCACAGCTGAACCCAGGGCTGACTGAGTCTCCCCCTCCCCCCCTCCAGACCAGAGCTGTCCCCCAGTCAGCATTCCCCATTGCCCTGGCTCCCTGCACATCTCTGCAATGGGATTCCTTCCTCGCCTGCTGGACCCAGGGAGTGTCATTCTTGGCCTGTCCCTGAGAGTGAGAAGCCTTCCGTGTCCTTTGCCTTGACTTTGCAGACAAGGATACGAGGACATCAGGAAGGAACAAGAGGGAACAGTCTGAATCTTGACTCTGCTATGGGAATCTTGACTCTACTAGCTATGGGAATTCTTCAGGGCCTCAGTTTCCCCTTTTTTTGAAAAAAGAGGGGTTGGACTCTCTGTCCTCCAAGGCTGGCAATGTAGGTGATCACTTCCCATCTGAACAGAGGAGAAGCAAATATTCAGATGTAACAAAAACATGTATGTGGTTTAACTAATCCTTCCCTCCCCAACAAGTACCTAAATCATGATTTGTTGAAAAATATGCGATTATTTCTTGAAGATTAGATAGAAAGCAGAATTGGACCCTGGGAGTAATTAGGAGGTAGACTTTCATGCTGTCATTATTTCTAGTGCTCAGCCTTGGTAAATAATAACTAACACATCGCCGAAGCAATTTGATTCATTATTAATCACCAGCAACAACTTGTCTGGTGTTTGCAATTTGTGACTCTGATCCAAGTATTTTCTAAACTTAATTTTTAAAATATATTTATTTCTGCTCCCTGCTCCCACCTCCCCCAAAGCTGCTGGTTTGGGAGAAGCTGCCTCCCCCCCACACACAAATAGTCCATTTCCACGTAAGAATTAAATTGTACACCAAACATTATGAAAATTGATTTTTAACCAATTTGGCCTCGTTAATCTTCATCACGTTTAGTATTTCACATTCCTTTGACAAATAATCAATCACGGGCCTAGGCGTCCTAGCTTCTGAAAAGCTGTCAGAGTTCCAGATGAAAAGAGAAACTTATCTGTTGGTGACTTAAAGCATTACAATATGTCAGCAGGAAGAGACAGAAACTGGAGAAGGGATGGCCAGAGACACAGAGGGAAGAGAGAAGGAAAGGAAGCAAGGAGGAGAGGATTATGGAAATGACAGAGAAGATAAGAGGGAAGAAGCTTGGAGAGAGATTGGAAGATCATAAGGTCCAAGATTTGGGGCTGGGGGGATCTTATGGAGACCACATCATTCAAGGCCCAGCCACTGGACCTGGCATTATCTAGAGAAGACCAAAGGCTTGGAGGGGAACAAGATCACCGTCTTCAAAGTTTTTGAAGGGTTGTCACGTGTGGAGACTGTTCTCCTTAGCGCTAGAGAGAAAATCAAAATGTAGTAATGTAGAAGGTACAGAGAGGACGACCCCAGTTTGATGTAAGGAAAAGCTTTCTAACCAGCAGAGCAGTCCCCAAGTGGAACGGGCTGCCTTGAGAGGTATTGCATTCTCCTGGATGAAAGTGGTCACAAGCCCAGGGCCTGACACCGTAGAGCTGAGCCTTACTGAAGTAGCAACTGGGCTGAATGGCTTCTGAGGTCCCTTCTAGCTCAGAAGTCACAGGATTGAGGACTCCTAGAGCTCGTGCCTTTGGCCAGACTGATGCCAGGGCCTGGAGTGAAGCCTGGCAGAGAGTGCTCCTAGAAGACTGGAAAACCCTGGCTCTGTGTCTATCTTGAAAACATCAGAAAAGAACCAGAGAAGGAGTTTGAACTGGGCAGACTGCTACAAGAACTGACCTTTGATGAAAATCAGCCCCAGCCTAATCTAAGGAAGTTTGTATTTGGGGATTGTGAAGGTTTTGTGAAGTTTTTTTTGCTTTCTCCCTCAGAAGGGCCATCCCAGAATTCAGTGCCTGCTGTATGCAACACACCATGTTAAGGCTAGGGGAGATGCCACGATAAAAAAAAGACACTGTTCCTGCCTGCAGGAAGCTTCTTCTTGTTGGAGGAATCAAGTGTGTCTACAGAGAAAAAAAATACAAATTGCAACTGTTTTTTTAAAAATCAGACTTGTGATTGTAAGACTACAAAGAGCTAACAGTGAGGATATTCCTTTACGGAGGCAGATGCTCAGCAACTCAGAGGCTTAGAGAGTTGCCTGGGCTACTAAGAAGGCCCAGGGTCACTGTCAGGACTTAAACCTGAGTCTGAGGATAGCTCTTTATTCGATATGCTATGTTGTACCTCCATACAAATGAGAATAGAAATTCATGATGGCATGAAGTGCTTTGAGATCAAAAAATGGAAAAAATCTTTTCTAGCTGGAGGAATCAAAGAAAGCTTCACACAAGAGGAAGCACTAGATCTAGGCCTTGAGAGTCAGAAATGGGACTGAGGGCTAAGACCATCCTGGGGGAGGTAAGTGTGGACACTAGGGATGGGTGTGGTGGGAGGAATGACATGTTCACAAGATCCCAGGTCCTGCTGGCTTTAGTATCTGGGCCACAAGAGTACTGACTGGAGTTGAATTCTGAAGACCAGTCTCTATTACTTAGAATCTATATTTCCTTTGATGGGATGCCCATCAATTGGGGAATCGCTGAACAATTTGTGGTATGTGAATGTAATGGAATACTATTGTGCTATAAGAAATGATGAACAGGCAGATTTCAGAAAAACCTGCAAAGACTTACATGAACTGATGCTGAGTGAAGCAGCAGAACCAGGAGAACATTGTACACAGTAAGAGCCACAGAGTGCCAGGACTGTTCGATAGATTTAGCTCTTCTCAGCAATGCAAGGACCTAAAACTTTCCCAAAGGACTCTTGATGCAAAACGTCATCCACATCCAGAGAAAGAACTATGGACTCTGAACACAGAATGAAGCAGACTATTCTCTCCTTTGTCTTGTTTTTCCCCCATGGTTTCTCCCATTTGTTTTAATTCTTCTATGAAACATGACTAATGTGAAAATGCGTTTAATAGGAATGTATGTGTAGAACTCATATAAGATTACATGCTGTCTTGGGGAGGGAGGGGAGAGGGAGGAGGAGAAAATGTGGAACTCACGGAAGTGGGTGTTGAAAACTGAAAACAAAAAAAAATTATAAATTTGGAAAAAAAGAATCTGCATTTCCTTCTCTGTACCTCAGTTTCCCCATCTGTAAAATGAGAGCCCAGGACTAAATTAGGGGCTCATAACTTTTGGTGTGTCATGGACCCCTTTAGCAGTCTGGGGAAGCCTGTGGGCATTTTCTCAGAATCATGTTTTCAAATCATTGAAGGCAATGCTAAATTTCATTTAGAGATGAGTGAAAATAGAGATGTAACTGTGTTCCCATCCAAGTTTACAGACTTCCTGAATTCTATCCCTGGACTCCTTGGGTATCCATGGACCCCAAGTGAAGAACTCCTAGACAAAATGATCTTTCAGATCGCTTCTGGTCCTGGCTCCTACCACGTAAGGGGGACTCATGAAAGAGAAAATTGGAAAGACAGGCTAGAATCATAATTTTACTCTTCCCCTGAAGACCTCTACCTCTGGCTATCAGAGGTGAGGAACCTGCAGCCTTGAGGCCACTTGTGGCCCTCTAGGTCCTCAAATTGGGCCCTTTGATTGAATCCAAACTTCACAAAACAAATCTCCTTAATAAGAAGATTTGTTCTGCAAAATAATAGGATTTTTGTTCTATAGAACTTGAACTCAGTCAAAGGGCCCCACTTGAGGACCTAGGAGGCCACATGTGGCCTTGAGGCCGCAGGTTCCCCACCCCTTTCTAGGGTTGTTACTGAGTTGTTTCGGTTATTGTATCCAACTCTCTATGACCCCATTTGGTACTAGATACTGGATACTGGAGTGGTTTGCCATTCTTTCCCCAGCTCATTTTATAGATGAAAAACTGATGCAAACAGAGTTAAGTGACTTGCCCAGAGCCACACAGCTAGTGTCTGAGGCCAGATTTGTACTCAGGTCCTCCCAACTGCATAGTTGGTACTCAGTCACCTAGCTCCCCCTAGGCATTAAGTACACATCATATATTAGATGGGGCAGGACTTTTAGTAATAGTGAGACTGATTGTTCACTTTTTTTGGAATTAGACCTATGATTTTGTTGGTGTATAGGATTCTTGATGGGAAATATACTCTACCAATGCAAGTCAGAACTCACAGGCTTAGAGAGTTGGTGGGGGGGAGGAGGGGGGGAGAGAACCAAAAGGTTAAATGACTTGCCCAGAGTCATATAGCCAGCCTTTGTCAGAAGGAAGATGAAGTCAGATCTTCCTGACTCAGAGGCTGGCTCTTTAACTACTAACCCATGCTGTCTCTGACGCAGATAATGGAGAAAAAATAACATGACACAGAGCTGGGGAGACAGCCCAGTAAGAACCTGGGAGCCCTCAATCAACTGAGTCTTTAGTGAAGCTCTGCCTGTGTGCTTAGCCCTATCTGTGGGAGACATCACAGGGGAGGCAAGAGAAGACATGGACCCCACTCTCAGGGGGCTTACAGCTGAGTCTGGAGAGAAGCTGGGAAACACAGGTGACATCAGAGAAGGACCCAGGACAGCGCATAATTGATTTCCTGTTTTCCAGCTCCATGCGGCTTCCTGAACGAGGCTTCATACATTTCATGGTTTTAAGGGAGTCAAAAGCAG
The DNA here is from genome assembly GCF_028372415.1 of Notamacropus eugenii. Taxonomy (NCBI): domain Eukaryota; kingdom Metazoa; phylum Chordata; class Mammalia; order Diprotodontia; family Macropodidae; genus Notamacropus; species Notamacropus eugenii. The sequence goes on from NC_092879.1 coordinate 74,163,183, forward strand.
CTTTCCATTGGCTCTCATTTGGAACCAATGGGAAGATCCAGGGTTCGGGCTTGGCATTGCTCCACTCTTCAGTGCCCCAGCGGATGCCTGTCTCCCCCAGACAGAGCCCCCATGGGGCAGCTCTGGCACTTGGCTCTCATAGTAATGGAATAAATCACATGGATTTACATCACTACTCAGGGAGAATTGATTTAATCAATTTCCTTTCGAAGGGCTCCTTCTTGTTGTTGGACAAAACCTTAATACATATTCTTCCCCACTCAGAGCCAGATGCAGACTTCATTTCCAGACATAAAACACATACACGCATTATCTTCGAGCAATCATTTACTTCTACATCTCTTTCCCATTAATTTTGCATCTCCATCAGGAAACTGAATGATAGCTTGGTTATTTTATTTATCAAAGCTAATTGAGGCAAATAGATGTAAGGGGTCATTGAGAGGTGTCTAAATCACAGAATCATAAATCTCAGAACCATTGCCAAAAGGAATTTAGACCTGGGGGATGACAGGGGGCGGGGAACAGAAGATCATAGGATTGATAGCTGGAAGGGGCCTTAGAACATAGATTGTCACAGTTAGAAGGACTCTAGAATTCAGAACAAAGGATGTTCAAACTAAAAGGGACCTTAGAAATACCTAGTCCAACCCCCTTACTTTATGTTGGAAGAAACTGAGGCCCACTCACCCTCCATCAATCTACCCATGCCTTCCTATTTTTTTCAGTAGCCACATTACCTTCCATCTTCCCATGAATCTTTTTTTAATTGAGAGAAGGGACATTTCCCTGTTATTTGACAACTCCAAAGTTCTCCTCATCTTGCCACTGGATACTGGGTGGGAACAGCCACTTCATCACCTTAGGAGAGAAACTTAATAGGACAAGCCTGAGGTCTAGTTAACAGAACCATGCCAAAGCAAAACTTTTCTCCACACAAATCCTAAGGTGGTGACTGAACTCTTAGGCTGGATGAGAATTTCCTGATTTCCAAAATGGAAACAAAATCTACAAGACCTGCTATGTAACTAGGTGGAGGGAACAGAGGGAGAAGAAAAAGGAGAGGATGATTCCTCCAAGATAACTCCAAGAAGGATGGTAGGTTACTCAGGTGAAACAGGGAAATTAGGATAATGGCAGAGAAGATAGAATGGCCAGGGACAACATCCTGTGTTATATCTAGATGGAGGAGGCTGTGTGCGGTTAGGGTTTACCCTACAAAGGAGACTAGAAAGGAGTAACCAGACTTGAACTTCTGAGAGCCAAGATGGCAGAGTGATCTGTAAATGCTATTCCCCTTCCTCTTGGTGACCTTGAAAAACCCAGAGAATATTTCCCCAGGAAAAATCCTGGAATAGTGGGATCAGCCAAAGGGGTAAACAATCTCTTAGCCCATGAGGCTAGGAAAATCACAAGGGGGGGGGGGTCCCTCTTGCTGTGGATGAAGGGGACCTCCGCAAACCAGGAGATCTGGAGTCCCAGGGGGTAGAGCCCATAAACACCAACACCAGGACCTTAGGCATGCCTCAGCACAGCCAGGAGAATCGGGAAGAGATTATCACAGACAGGGTTCACCAACCACTGAGCCTACCTGTGCTCTAGCTCAGGAGAGGAGACCTGCAGTGGCAAAACCACCCCTCACCCCACACTTTGAGCTCCAGGATAACACTGGGGAAACTCAGAAAGACTTCATCTGGCCTCTGCTTTGGCACACCAACCAGCTCAGCACCAGGTAAACTGCAGCATTTTAGCTTCTAGCTGAAAGAACCAGAGGCCACAATACACAAAGTCTCAAGTTCCAAGCACAAGAACTGCGAGACAGAGCCCCCTGTGCCCCAGAAGCAGAGGTTCACATTAAAAGCCACACGAATACCAAAGAGGTCAGCATTGAGACTGTACTCCCATCTGAAACTTCAGAAGGGAACATGAACTGGACTCAAGCTCAAAGAGAATTCTTGGAAGAGCTCAAGAAGGATTTTAAAAGCCAAATTAGAGAAGTAGAAGAAAAACTGGCCAATGATGTTAAAAATATGAAAAAAGAATTCACTGAAGAGAATAGCTCCTTAAAAAGAAAAATTGGACAAATGGAAATGGAAGTATAAAACCTAACTGGAGAATATAACTCCTTTAAAGGAACAATTGGGCAAATGGGAAAAGAGATGCAAAATTTAACTGAAGAAAACAATATATTAAAAATTAAAATTGGGCAAGTAGAAGTTAATGACTGTATGAGACATCAAGAATTAGTAAAACAGAATCTAAAGAATGAAAAAAATAGAAGAAAATGTAAAATATCTCATTGGAAAAACAACTGACCTGGAAAATAGATCCAGGAGAAAAACAACTAAGAATTATTGGTCTACCAGAAAGTCAAGATGAAAAAAAGAGCCTGGACAATATCTTCCAAGAAATCATCAAGGAAAAGTGCCCAGAGGTCCTAGATTCAGAGAACAAAATCACTATCAAAAGAATGCACCCATCAACTCCTGAAAGAGATCCCAAACTGAAAACACTAAGGAAAATTGCTGCAAGAAAATACTGCAAGCAGCCAGAAAGAAACTATCCAGATCTTGAGGAACTACAGTCAAGATCACACAGGACCTTGCAGCTTCTACATTAAAAGACCAGAGGGTTTGGAATATGATATTCCATAAGACAAAGGAGCTGGGACTACAACCAAGGATCAATTACCCAGCAAAATTGAGCATAATATTTCAGGCAAGGAAATGGACATTCAATGAAATAAGGGACTTACAGGACAGAGCTCAAGAGAAAATTCGATCTTCAAACACAAGTCTCAAGAGAGGTGTAAAAAGGTAAACAGGAGGGAAAAAAACTTGTCATTCAAAATCAGAAAACAATTTACATCCCTGTAAGAGAATACGATACTTGTTAATCTTGAGAACTGTATATTTATTATGATATTTAAAAGGGACATACAAAGGAGGGAGTGGGTATAAATTAAATGATGTGTTGATAACAAATGTGATTTAAGAGTGAGAAGGGATTGTAACAGGAGATGTGAAAATGAGGAGGCAGAACAAGGTAAATTACATCACAGGAAGAGGCACAAAAACATTACAACAGAGGTAAAGAGGGGAGGGAGATAAGCATTATTTGAGATTTACAACAAACTCACTTAAGTATAGAAATCTAACTAGTTCTATAAGCAGTAGGAGGGGAAAGAGTAAAGAAAATGGAGAAGAGGCTAAAAGGGAGGGAAGAAGTAGTAAGGGAAAAGGGTGTAAAAGGGAGGGGGGCTGAAAGAAGGGAGGGAAGACTGAGGATGGCAGTGGTCAAAAATTAAAACTCTATTGGGGAGAGGAAGGGAGAAGGGAGAACTACAAGCATAAATGGGGAGAAACAGGATGAACTCTCCCATAAAATGGAGGCAGATAGCAGAACGAATTGTAAACAACAATATGTTGTTTACAAGAAGCACATTTGAAACAGGGGGTATATACACAGGGTAAAGTTAAAAGGTTGGATCAGAATATATTGTGCTTCAGCTGATGTAACAAAGAAGGGGTAGCAATCCTAACCTCAGACAAAGCTAATGCAGAAATAGGTCTAATCAAAAGAGATAAGGAAGGGAACTATATTCTGCTAAAAGGCACCATAGACAACAAAGCAATATCATTACTAAACATATATGCACCAAGTAGTATAGCATCCAAATTCTTAGAGAAGTTAAGGGAGTTACAGGAAGAAATAGACAGCAAAACTATACTAGTGGGGGGACCTCAACCTCCTCCCTCTGCACTTGATAAATCTAACCTCAAAATAAACAAGAAATAAGTTAAGGAGGTGAATAAAACTCTGGATAAGGTAGACATGATAGATATCTGGAGAAAAATGAAAGGGGAAAGAAAGAAATATACCTTTTTCTCAGAGGTACATAGCACACATACAAAAACTGACCATGTACTAGGGCATAAAAATCTCACAATCCAGTGCAGAAAGGTCGAGATAGTCAATGCATCCTTCTCAGATCATAATGCAACAAAAATTATATGTAATATAAGGCCATGGAAAGACAGACCAAAAATTAATTGGAAACTAAATAATCTAATCCTAAAGAATGAGTGGTCCAAACAACAAATCATAGAAACAATCAACAACTTCATTCAAGAGAACGACAATGAGACAACGTACTAAAACTTATGGGATACTGCAAAAGCAGTTCTAATGGCAAGTTTTATATCATCGAATGCCTACATGAATAAAATAGAGAAAGAGGAGATCAATGAATTGGGCATGCAGCTGAAAGAGCTAGAAAAAGAACAAACTGAAAATCCCCAAGTAAATACCAAATTAGAAATACCAAAATCAAAAGGAGAGATTAATAAAATTGAAATTAAGAAAACTATTGAACTAATAAATAAAACTGAGAGTTGGTTTTTTGAAAAAAACCAATAAAATTGATAAACCTTTGGTCAATTTGATTTATAAAAAGAAAGAAGAAAGCCAAATTACCAATATCAAAATGAAAAGAGTGAATTCTCCTCCAACAAGGAGGAAATTAAAACAATAATTAGAAATTACTTTGCCCAATTGTATGCCCATAAATTTGACATGTGAGATGGATGAATATTTAAAAAATATAAATTGCCCAGATTAACAGAAGAGGAAGTTGAATACTTAAATAACCTCATCCCAGAAAAAGAAATTGAACAAGCCATCAGTGAACTCCCTAGGAAAAAGTCTCCAGGGCCAGATGGATTTACAAGTGAATTCTATCAAACATTTAAAGAACAGTTAATTCCAATACTATATAAACTATTTGGGAAAATTGGTGAAGAGGAGTGCTACCAAATTCTTTTGATGATGCAAATATGGTTCTGATACCTAAACCAGGAAGAGCCAAAACAGAGAAAGAAAATTATAGGCCAATTTCTCTAATGAACATGGATGCAAAAATTTAAATAAGATATTAGCAAAAAGAATACAGTAACTTATCATGAGAATAATAAATTATGATCAGGTAGGATTTATACCAGGAATGCAGGGCTGGTTCAATATTAGGAAAAATCTAAGATATATGGATGTGATTGTAGAAAACTGAATATAAATGAAATAATTTTTTAAAAAAAGAAATGATGAACAGGAAGACTTTAGAGAGGACTGGACGGACTTATATGAACTAATGCTGAATGAAAGGAGCAGAATCAGGGGAATTTTGTACACAGTAACAACCACAGTGTGTGAGGAATTTTTCTGGTAGACTTAGACCTTCACAGCAATGCAACGACCTAAAAAATTTCCGGTGGATTCTTAAGGCCAAATGTCTTCCATATCCAGAAAAAGAACTATGGAATTGGATTGCAGAATGAAGCAGACTATTTTCTTTTGTGTTATGTTTTGTTTAGATTTTGTTTTCTTCATGGTTTCTCCCATTCATTCTAATTCATCTATACAACATGACTGAAGTGAAAATATATTTAGTAAGAATGCGTGTGTGGAACCCATATAAGATTGGATTGCATGCCATCTCAGGGAGGGAGGGGGGAAAGAAGGGGGAAGGAGAGAAAAATCTAAGATTTATGGAAGTGATTGTAGAAAACTGAAAACAAATAAATCAATTTAAAAAAAAAAGAAAGGAGTAGCCATCCAGGAATGAGGAGAACCAAGGTGGGTAGAGTAGAAGAAAGGGGATAGCAGACAGTGTCAAAGGCTGCAGACAGCCATTAAATAAACAACCAAATCAATAAGCTTATCTGTTTTTCACTGGGGGTTCCCCCCAACAATCCATAGATAATCATTTGACAAAGCAAATGGAGATTTTTAAATCTTTATTTTAATTATAAATCTAAAAGTGACTTGTGTTTTAAGAAATCACAACAGTCTACTTTAGTCACGTCAATGTCAGAAACTAAAACACTGCATTAGCTGCTGATTTGGTCTTCTCCTTCCTCTTCCTTATTATTCATAGACTGGTAAAGAAAAGGGCACTTTTCTCTGTTTCTCAAATCCCAAATGATTTACCAGTTGAGAACAAATTGATTCCAAAATTAACATCATTTCAATACCTACTGAAGAAGCAACTACTGGTTCAAAGTCTGACCAACAAGTCATTTGCATCCACTGAAGCAAGGTACTTAACTTGCTCTTAAGTAAAGCAATCAGGAAGTATTAAGGCCTACTAAGTGCCAAGCTCAGGATTAAGCACTGGAGATACAAGTACAAATACAAATAATAAAAAGACTTACAATATGGAGCTTCCATGGGGGTGGGGGTGGGGTGAGGAAAGAGACTCTGGGCCTCAGTTTCCTCAGCCAAAGATGATCACTAAGCTCTCCCCAGTTCGTAGGATGCCAGCAGTGTAGCCTCCTGTACCGTGCATAGAATTCAAATCCCATGTCATACAATTACTGAGCTGTGGAACCCTGGGGAGATCACTTAACCACTCTGAGCAACAGTTTCCTGGCTTGTAAAATGGGGGTGATAATAGCCACTACTTGACAGGGTTGTTGTGAAGCTTTCAAAGGTTGAATTGTTCTTAATGCTAGCTATACATATCCAATCTTCCTCAGGGCCTGTCGAGCACAATATCTGCCCCTCCCCCCACCACACAAACATGTTGGTACAAAATCCCCCTACTACCACTGCCACTCCAGAAGAGGCCACTCCAGGGAGAAGCCACAGACCTCTGCCAAGGGTGCTGAGCCCGAGGTTCTGGCCTCCCCACCCCACCTCAGAGTTCACCCATAATGCCCACCATTTGGCCAACTCTGATGCCTACCAAATATGTACTTGGCTTGGCAGTCAAAAGACCTGGGTTCAAGTACCAGCACTGCACTCTTTATAAGCTGGATGACCCTGGCCAAGTCCCCTCCCCTCTCGGGTCTCAGTTTCCTCATCAGGAAAACAAAGGGGTTGGTCCAGTCAAGCCCTAAAACAGCTCTAAATACTGTAATCCTATGCTCCTAGGAATAAGGAAAGGTCCACAGCAATGCCTTCTGAGCACCCCTATACATGTGAGGAGTAACTGCCAGCGCCTCAAACAGCTCAGAGGAGGGAAGAAGGGAGGGAGCCACCAGAACCCACCTAACTGGCAAAAGTCTTTGCATTATGTCCTTTGAGTCACACAAAGATCTGGAGAGGTTAAGTACCTCAGGTGTTTTCATCCCATTTTGATGATAGCTGTACATATCTAATCTTCCTCAGGGCCTCTCTAGCACAAGATCTGCCCCGCCCTCCAGGAAATATTGAGTAGGCCAAGGGTCACATAGCTAGTAAGTGTGAGAGGCAGGATTTGAACTTGAGTCTTCAGGGTCCAGCATTATATTCAGTACAGCAAACTGCCTGGCTGGTAGTCTAGTATAACAAGAAAGGCCCTCCCCATGGAGTCAGAGGCCCTGGATTGGGCCCTGTCCCTTACTACTGGCCAAATGACCTTGGGTCAGTTACCTTAATCTCTATTGGCCCATATTTTCACCTTTTTTAAGTGAAAAGCAACAAGACATAAAGTGGAAACAGAACATTAGGGGTGGGGTCAGGAGGATTTGGATTCAAGGCCCTTCCTCCCACAATTCCCTGAACCACTAGAGAAGCCAAAGTTCTGCAGGGGGAGAGGGAGATTCCTCACGAAGAGCTCCGGAGCCAGGTACGGACAATCAGGCCTGGGCTGTGGCCCCAAGGGGTGGAGGGCAAATTCAACTGGGCTGATCCTTGTGAATGCCTACAGCAGAGCCAGCTACTATTACTGCTGCTGAGGAGAAGCCCAAGTGGCCCCAAAGCGCAGCCTATGGGGCCCCAAAGCCTCCTGGGAACAGCTTGCAAATGGAACTATTCATTAAGGAATGACAGCCGAAATCCGAGAAGCCCGCAGATGGCAAAAGAGCAGCGGGGGCCCCGGAGCAAAGCCATGGTCAGTGTCACGATTTGTTTCAAGTTCAGAGAGGGATATGCCTGTTTCGACAGAGTACAGTTTGCAGTTGCTGGTTTTAGGCGTGACTATATTCCTAATTGTGCTAGATTGTTTTTTCCTTTGAGATGGTTATTTGGATGGTAGCACCACATTTTTCAAACGTCTCATTTCCACTGGGCCACCTCCCCCTACACACACACACACACACACACACACACACACACACACCCATTTCCACTACACATTGGACGTGTACATACCAACACAGACTTCCACAGTGCCCAAGACCATTCTACCCTCCCTGATCTCCCTTCTCGGAATACCCTGCACAGGCCCTAGTCCCTCCCCACCAAGCCTGCCCCACATTCTGTAGTTTATTATATACAGTCTAATATGGAAACACAGAATGGGGGGGTGGGGGGGGTGGAATGTTGTTTCAGATGTTTCTGAGCTGTGATACTAGTAAATCACTTGACCTCTCTTGCCTCAGTTTCCTCATCTCTAAAATGAGGATAATAATCCTTCCACCATCTACTTCCAGGAGCTGTTGTGAGGAAAACACTGTAGAGAAGGGAGTAACATACTGTTTCGTTTTTGTTTTTATAAATAGTATTTTATTTTTCCAATTACATGTAAAGATCGTTTTCGACGTTCATTTTTTATAAGATTTTGGGTTTCAAATTTTTTCCTTTCCTCCTTCCCTCTCCCTGCCCCCCAAGACAGCAAGCAATCTGAGATAGATCACACATACAATGTATCACTTTAAGAAATGTATCACTTTACTCTATTGCAGAGGTGAGAGACACAGGAGTGGAATAGTACACATATACTATCAGACAAGGTCAACATGCTGGTTGGTTCTGCAGAACTGTTTTTTTTTTTTTCCTTTTTAAATCTTTGTTAAAAGGGAATGCACACTGGGTGAGTGAGGAAGGGAGGGATATATTCAGAAAGGAAAATTATGTAAAGACAAAGCACATCAAGAAAAAAATGTAAGGGGAAAAAATGTTTTCTTTTGTGTTAGCTTTCCCTCAGGATTGGGGGTCCCCTCTCCCAATCCCTGGCGGAATCACCCACTGATTAAATTTAAGGGGGAACTGTCTGAACTAAGCCTTGGTCTGGAGAGTTCAAGCGTAGTCCAGGATGAGCTTCAGATCCTAACCTCTAAGGCACCAAGCACAGAACACTGTACACAGTAACAGCCACACTTGTGGTGATGGACTTTGTCAGACTTAGCTCTTCTCAGCAATGCAAGGTTCTAAGACAACTCCAAAAGACTCATGGAAAACGCCATCCACATTCAGAGAAAGAATTCCAGAGTCTGAATGCAGATGGAAGCATACTAATTTGCTCTTTTTTGTCTGTTTTTTCTTTCTCATAGTTTTTCCCTTTTGTTCTGATTCTTTTTTCACAACATGACTAATGTGGAAATATGTTCAATATGGTCATACATGTATAGCCCATATCAGATTGTTTGCTGTCTTGGGGAAGGGGGGGGCAGGAAGAAAAAAGCTTGGAACTCAAAATCTTATAAAAGTGAATGCTAAAAACTATCTTTACGTGTAATTGGAAAAAATGAAGTACCATTAAGTAGGAATAAAAAGATTTGGAGTTCAGAAGTGGAAAAATCAGGCTCCTTTTGGTCTTCTGCAAGTGAAATTCAGGGGGGAGGTCTCAGGCCCCTTGGGCAGTAAAAATGGTGGGGAGAATGAACCAATGCTACTGGTGCCTAAGCCAGTGGCCCCTTCCCTCTAAAACCTGGCCCCCTTGGGCAGAAGTCACCACCAAGCTTTTGAGCGCACTGGGCTTCTCAACCTGGGAATCATCTCTTGCATTCGTCCCTCATCCTCACACGCGCCACCCCATCCCAGGCAACCCACCAATATCTCCCAAACCTGAGCCCTTCTCCCCCTTGCCCAGCTGCCATTTTGATTCAAGCTCCTATGACCTCTTACATAGGCTACGGCACTAACATTCCAACTGGTATTCCTGCCTCGAGTCTCTCCTTGCTACACAAAGGCCAAAATCATCTTCCCAAAGCACAGGTCTGGCCATGTCCCTCCCTTACTCCCAAGCCTTCGGTGGCTCCCTCTGAGCCCCCAGATAAACAACCCTTTGGCCTGTCTGCCTTACTCGTATTACCCCGTTTCTCGAACTCTGTCTCTGCTCCAGCTTACTCGGCCTCCTCGACTGAACCAAACTCGCTGTTCCAACTCTCAGCCAAATCATTCTGCCCCCGCCAGCCCCCACTCCTCGAACTCTCCCACCTCCTCCTCACCTCGGTCTCTTCAAATCCCTCGGCTTCTAGGGTAGGAGCAGAGTCCTCGAGGCTCACTGGGCCGTGTGGTGCTAGGCTAATTTTCCCCTAAAACAGAAGAAATTGGTCCTGATTGGTTTAGGAGGCTAATACTCAGTCTCTAACGTAGCTTCCTAGTATCCCAAGAGAGGTCAGCCCACGTGGAATCAGTTCCTTTCAACTTGGTGGATGACTCTCTGGGTTGAGATTGTGCTTGGGACCTCCCAGCTTGGGGGCCTCCCAGCTTGGGGGTGGGCAGATTTGCCAGGAGGTGGGTGGGAACTGGCCCAAGGTCTTTACTGCCCTCGGGGAGGCCCCAAGGATTTCCTAATCCCACTTCTATTTCCCACTCTTAAATGAAGGTCATTAAAGGCATTTGCTCCGGGGGATAAAGCAGCCTCCCCAGAAAATCTTTCCCAAAAGGCCTGCTTGTGTTTGTGTAACCCCGAGTCTTCCTGGCACACCCAAAGGCAGACAATCTGTCACCCAGAAGACACAGACTGAAAAGGGTTGACTGGGCCCTTCCCTGCCCACCCTGGCCCCCAACTCCTAAGACTAAAGCTTCTTATGCAGTTGGGGGGGAGGGGGAGGAAGTAGCCACAGACTCAGTTTTTCCAAAGCTGGAGGAGAAATGGGTGTGGATCCAGCCTTTGAAGACTTCCAAATAAACTGAGAAGATATGAGAACCAGAAGAGAGGCCTGAAAAACAGTCAACAAGCACCGACACCATCTCCCACCATGGTGGATATGGAGGATACATCTCCAAAAAACTAGGGAGACCTTGCCCTCAAGGAGTTCCCTTACTACTGGCTATTTACAGATTGTGAAGGAAGGGAGAGATAGAAAATGGACAGTGAAGGCAGCGATTTCTTGGGGAGGAGAGGAGGGAGAAGACAAATGGCAACCTGGGGGACATCAGGACAGGCCTCTTGAAGGAGGTGACCTTGGAATATCAGAGCTAAAAGGGACCTCAGAATATGGTATGGCTGAACTGGAAGTGCCCACAAAAGAGAGAACAGACTATCAGAGCTAAAGTGACCCTAGGACATAAAATATAAAATGTTCCAGCTGGAAGGGTCCCTAAGAACAGAGAGCACAGATTGTTAAAGTAAGGAAGACCTTTAAACAAACAAACAAAAAAGGCAAAATAGAATTCTTAGGAACCTCTGAAATTAAATAGTGCAACACTCTCATTTAGTGGCTGAGGAAACTGAGGCCCAAAGGGAGGAAATGACTTGGCCAAGATGGAGCCAGAACTCAAAAGGCATCCAAGGGGGTGAAGGGTAGAGAGGGACTTTCCGTTCTCCCAGACTGCCTCTAGTCAGTAGGCAGAAGCAGGTATTCTCACTCCCATGTCCTAAATGGGGAAACCCACTCAGGAAGTGAAGCGGTGGGGGAGATGGGAGAGAAAGAAGTAGAGTTGCTTTCATACAGGCTGCAGCCAGCTGGCCCTTCCACCACTCCAATGGACTGGATTTTTATCAGTATTAGCCAGTGGGTACTTACGCCCCTTTTCATGGTTCCATTTCTCAGAAGCATGTGATTAGAGTAGGTACTATATTAGCCAAGCAAGTAATAGGAGCCAGGGCTGTCTCAGGCCCAGTCCAGGAATCCAAAGGTTCGTCTCTACACGGACCTAGAAACATGTTCACAAGACTACAAATGTCCCACTATGGCACAGAGAGGCCAGAGATCTAAAACCATTGGAGCTCCACATATTCACCACTGAGTCAGCTCACTTCAAAGAATTCTCTCATCTTCACTTCCCTAGACAACATTTTCCTTCTGTCCATCCATCCTCTAATGCTCCCAAGACAGCCAAGCCTCTTCCTCCCTTGACCTTGAAAAGCTTTCATTCTCCTTACCTTAGAGTTTGGCTCATTATGGACATGGGAAAGGACCTGAGGCACCTAGAACCAAAGGGAACTTCGCATTCAGAACAGGGAAATATCAGAGCTGGGCAGGTCCTTAGCACACTAGATGACAAGGCAAGACCCCAGGACACTCAGAAACGAAAGCATCCTTCTCCCCCAGCACTACTAGTACAACTCAAACGTGAGTTCGATACTTTCTGGATGTTTTAGCGGCTTGGACGGTGGCCTGAGAAAATGGCCCTGCCCTCCATTTGAGGTTCTACTCTCTTGTGGCATGACAGGGAAAATGCTGGGCCAGGAGCTCAGGCATTAACTGGCTGGGCTTAAGAGTGTGACAAGGTGATAGAGATGAGGTAGAAATGCAAGAGAGGGGTCAGTTGGTGGGAAAAACAAATGTAGCATAGTGAAAAGAACCCTAGATTTCAAATCTGAAGTTCTGGGTTTGAATCCTGGCTCTATGCACCTATCACCTGTGTCACCTTGGACCCAGCCCCCAGCCTCACTTTTCTTATCTATAAAATGGGGAGAGGGAAGAGGAAGTAGGTCTATATCTGGGTTCCATTAACTTTTTTTTAATATTTTGATAACTGTATTTCAATACAATTAGTTTGCATTGTAATTTACACATCTGACATTACTGTTTGGAGAAGGAAAGTCCATAGGCCTCCCCAGGCTGCTGAAGGGGTCCAAGACACAAAAAAGGTTAAGAACCCTGGGACTAGATGGTCTCCAAGGTCCATTCTATCTCTAAATCCCCCAAGGATGAAGTAACTCTAGGTTTTTCTGAAAGCTGTTCATTTTTACTTTGGCCCAGGGCCTGGGTTTGGGGCCTTCCCTTCCCCTCCTGACTTCTCTTTCTCCTCCCCCCTCGACCAAGTAATTAGACTCCTAGAGGAGAGCAGAGCAGGGAGGGGAGTGGGCCCCTTCTCACTACCCGCCCACACAGCCAGCTGCAGAGCTGGGTAACAAGGCTGCCATTTAGGACCCAAGGAGACAGGGCAGAGGGAAGGGGTGCACTGATGGGACACCACTGTGGGGATTAATGTACAATACAAGGTGCCTCAGATGCCAGCACATTAGACCAAGGCACCAAGTATCCCAAGAAGGCCTCAAGCCCAAGGTCCAGCAAAGAAAGCCATCACTTTTTATGGACCCAAGCCAGTACTGGCTCTGCACACTCACCACACACACACACGCCCATCTCCAGGGGCTGGCACAGAGGCTGAAGGTGGGAAATATAAAGTTAAAAAGAAACCCAAAGGCAGAACGGATGACGCTGGGCCCTGGGAAGAGGCACGGTGCCCCTAGGAGCTCCCACCCACCTCACTGGACCACTGCGCTGGAACCAGGGAGTCTTAGCTCAGCCCTCCTTTGGCTGTGGGACCCTGAGCAGATCCAGCCCCTTCTTTGGGCCACACTCTCACCACCTTTAAAATGAGGGGAGGGGTATCTGGATGATGTCCAAAGTCTCTTCCAGCTCTCACGTCCTCCCCGGATCCAGTATCCTCTTTCCCCTTGGCCCCAGTGCAGCAGAGATTAGTAGCACCTGCCCGGCGTGTCAAAGGGGCCAGACAGGGCGGAAATGCCATTTCTCGGAGCGCCTCCTCTAGCTACATGGTTAAATGCAAGAGCTGGCTTTCTGGAGCTCCCTCATGCCGGCCGCTTCACACTCGGTCTACCTGGTGGGGAGCTAAATATGAATTACCTCCCCACAGGCACAGATGGGATAATTACATTTTACTGTTTCTTGGGTTTGCTGCCTCCCACCAACCACTCAGGAACTCCAAAGGGAGAGCGGGGACATAAGCAGCAAAGTCTTCCCCCCTCCCCCCAAATCTCCTCATTTCCACTGAGGCTACCATCAGCTTCCCAACTCAATTCAATTCAACTCACATTTGTTAGGCAACGAGTAGCATCCAAGCTCAAAAAACTCCTCTTTTCCCTTCCCTGGGGCCATCAAGGCTGGATAATTCTGCACACAGGGCAAAGCGTATTCTTCCCCAACCATCGACTCCTCCAAGCTACCACCCTAAGTCCAATCCTCATCACCTCTGGACAATAGCCTCCTAACTGGTCCCAGCCTCACAGTCTCTCCCCAAGTCACTCATCATCCAATAGCAGCTAAAAAAAAGTGTCTAACACATGGACCTAACCAGGTCACTCCCCAGCTCAAGAAACTTCTTTTGCTCCCAATTGCCCTTAGAAGCAAACACGAACTGCTCAGTTGGGCAAGAAAAGCCCTTGGCAGTTGGACTCAATCCTATCTTTCTGGTCTAATTGCACTTTCAACCCCCCCTCATGGCCTCCACATTCCCAGTCCAGCAGGGGTGTTTGCTTTGTCCTGCTCATATCATCCCATCTCTATCATAGGCTGCCCCCATGCCTGGAATGCTTTTACTCCTCACCTTGACCTTAAAGACTCAGCTGAAATACAGGAGACCTTCCCCATGCTCCCCATGATTAGGATTCTCCACCTCACCAAAATTACTTCAGGATTTGTGGACTGACTTTTCCTCATATAAATTGCTGAACCCTCATGGATTATAAACTCCCTAAAGGCAGGACTGTTTTTTTGTTTGTTTGTTTTTGTCACTGTATCTCCAGCACCCAAAAGTGTTAGATTGAATGAGGAGAAAGGCTTTATTTAAAGCCAGGCTACCTCCAAATCCCGTCGCTGTGTCCTCAATATCACTCTGCTTCCGAGGCAGCTAGAGCGAGCCAGTGGAGAGCCTCGAATAACACCAGGCCAGGGAATGCGGCCTTCCTCCAGTGAGCCATGGGGCTCACCACCTCAGAGCTGAGCAGAAGGAAAATTCTGACTCAGACTCACACCTTAGGTTTGGAAGGGACCTTAGGGAATCATCTGGGCCGGCCTCTCCCCCTTGGAAGGCTAGCTCTAACTTTGATTTGTCTTCCACAGCCATGCCCAAGTCTTCTGCTCTGAGAATAGGCCCTGTGGCCTTTTTCTGATTCCCCAACGCTCCCTCTAAGGGGGAGCAGGTGAGGTGGGGGCTACAAACATGCTCCCTGCAAATGGCTCAGGAAGGTCCCCTCTGCCCACATTTCTTTCTCAACAGTTTTCTGGCCCCAGCCCCCATCATTCCTCAGAGTCACATCTCGAAAGGTGGTGCCTCAGATCTCAGCACAGGGAAGATGAGACCCCCTGTGAGGAAAGAGGAAGGCCGGGGTCCCGCCGCAGGGTCCAGAGATTAAAGGCGTAGGTTATGAGAAAGCAGCCATCCATGGGGCATAATTAGTCTGAAATAACAGCTCATGTTCCAGGACAAGCAGCACAACGAGATATTCTAGCCACAGGAAAGAAATGAGAAACTGGAGGACAGCAATGAGATGTCTCTCCCAGAGAGATGGTCACCCAAACTCTTTGCATGCATTCCCTCCTTGGTTCTGGCTACCACCTCGTGCCATAGAAGAGCAAGGGTTATTACCCCATTCTATAGAAGGGAAAACCGAAACACAGAGGTTATTTACCTTGTCTCAGGGCACTTAATGTTAGGGCTGAGATTCAAACTCAGGAATTCTGATTTCAAATAAAGCTCTCACTCTTCCCATGAAAGCCTCCCCACCTCCAAACACATTTGCTGAACAAGGGAGCTGGGGCTCACCTGGATCTGCAGCAGCAGCAGGAAGTGGATGGTGGGGGGGGGGGAGGCGGGGGCTGGGGTCTGGAGGCACTGGAGAAGTAAATCAAGGGGCCTCAGCAGCTTGGCTCTCTTGGGGGCCTCTGTTCCACCAAGTTTCTCCATCCCTTTCTGGAACCTCAGGGAATGCTCGGCTTTGGTCACAAGTCATTCCCCTTTGCCTGAGGCCTCGGCCTCCCTCACATGCATAGAATGTCAGAACTTCCATGGAAAGGGCTCTAGAGCAGGGCTGAAAAGAGCATTAGAACAAATGGGGAATGCTCCAGCTGGGAGGGACTTTCACAAGGGAGAATGGCAAAGCTGGCACCCTCCATATTTGCCCCGGGTCCATTCCCTTACCTGACAGACCTAGTTAATCCACTCACTAATATAATATCAAAGATAACTTCTTCCCTCAGTCAGAGCCAAACATCAAAAGCATTCTCTTGTTGAACAAGCTGATAGCTGGTGAGCTTGGGAGACCAGAAGGCAGACGGGCAAATCCTATCTATAGCGTGCTATCTGTGCGATCCTAGGCAACTAAGGGAATAAATGAAGAAGGAACTCCAGATGTGCCTAGGAGGGAGGGAGGGAACACGAGTTTCCACAGCACCTACTAGTTGTCAGGCATTGTGCTAAGTGCTTTTTACAAATGTTATCTCATTTGATTCTCTCAACCACCCTACAAGATAGATATCTCCATTGTACAGTTGAGGAAACTGAGGCAATGGAAGTTAAGTGACTTTCCCAGGGTCACACAGCTAATAAGTATCTGAGACCACATTTGAATTCAGGTCTTCCTGACTCCAGACACAACAGAGGCATAGTTTCCATA
The DNA here is from genome assembly GCF_028372415.1 of Notamacropus eugenii. Lineage (NCBI taxonomy): Eukaryota > Metazoa > Chordata > Mammalia > Diprotodontia > Macropodidae > Notamacropus > Notamacropus eugenii. The sequence continues at coordinate 74,179,696 of NC_092879.1, forward strand.
CTGACAAATTGTCACAACAATGAAATGATAGGTCTGGCCCCCCCCCTACCCCATTCCCACCCTGCAAAAAAAGGGAAATCAGCCCAACTTCACTTAATAGTCTGTTTTTCTTGGTTTTTGATTCCTGGCCTTCATGTCTACATAAGATTGGGAGCTAGAAGGAGCTGTGGCGGTACCTTGGACCCCAATAGTTGATGTCACTTTTCCAAGGTCACATGGGTCCTCTGCCATCAAATTGACCAGATTTCTGATCCTTTTAAAGAAGCAGCCTGATTTCTGTTAGGCTTATTCCTTTTGTCACCTAAGCAGAGCTTATGCTCATGTAGGTTAAATCATAACAAAGCTTGACCTTCCTTTGCTGTGGTTCACATAACAGCCCAGAAATATCTCTGAGGAAAAATTGTGGAGTCAGGACTTTGGGGGCCCTCAGGACACTTGCCAAAGAAGACTCTCTCAGCCCCACCATTTTTTCAGCCAAACCTGTTCCACTACTTCCCTCTCCCCCTCCCCATTCCCCTTCACCATCCCCTTTCTGACCCCAGTTTTGTTGCTATCTGATTGGCTAATGGCTACAAGTGACTGACAGATGGAAGGGAGCCAAGGCCGTGCAACCCCCAACAAAGTGGCCCTTTGTAAGGGGAAATAGTGATGAGGGAAGTTGTAGGAACTACTAAGGGAAGAAAAAAAGGCCTGGCCTTGGAGTGAAGGGGCCTAGGTTCAAATCACAGCTGTAACCTTGGGCAAGTCACTTCTACTCTGCTGCTCTAAAATGAAGGGGCTAGGCTAGATGCTTTTAAGGTCCCTTCCAACCCTATGCCTAATGATTTATGACATTTCCAAGAATCCCCAGAGGTGATGCACTCTGGGAAGGTTCATCTGCCCCCAAAAACCTTTTTGGTGGCACCTCCCAAACATGTAGATTGGAATTTAAATTGTTCTTGGACAGGCTGAAGGCAGAAAAGATTTAGGAGAGAGAATTAATAACTGTCTTCAAGGCTCTAAAGGCCTGATAAATAGAAAAGGGGATAGATTTATCCTGGCCAGCTCCAGAGGGAGGAACAAGGAGCAACAGAGGGAAGGTATAAAGAGGCAGATCAACACTTTAGAAAGAAAAGCCTCCTCCTAATCAGACTTGTCCCACCATGGAACTGGCTGCCCAGGGAGGTAGAAAGAGCCCTATCGATGGAGGTCTCCAAGCAGAGACTCGTCGGAAGGACTGGACTAGCTGCCCTATGCCATCCCTGGCAGCATTGAAACCCTGGACTCGAAAATCGAGGGGGCTCAAGTTTGGAAGATAGGACATCCATAGTACTCATACAGCTCATTCATACAGCTCCTCCAAGAAGCCCCCGAGAATGCTGACAACTTTCTGAGGCATAATGCGACAGAGGGAAGGAGCAATAAAATGCCAAGTGAGGAGTCCTGGCTTTCAGTCCCAAACACCCCTCCACAGGCACATGAACCTCGGCCAAGTCATTTCCTTTCCCCATTCCCTCATCAGTAGGGAAAGACCACAGGGTTAGATGGGCTCCAGGAGCCCTGCATTCTGTCTTGTAGGGTTTGGCCAACTGAGTGTCTGAACATCTGAGGCCTTTGTCAACACTCCTATCAACCAACCCCAACTACACTATCCTGAGATTTCTGTGAAACCAAGTGGATCTCATGGAGTGACTCAACTGTCCGAGGTACGAAGATTAAGTAATTAGCACATCAATGAGTTCTCTTTGGGTTGATCTTCATAGAGTGATGTACTTCTAGCTAATCTATTAAAAGGGGCAGGTGTGGGGGGAGGAAGCGGGGTTTACTTACTAGTCTTTAGAAAAGAGCAGATGGAATAGTGAAGATGTAAGCCATGCTACCCAAGAGCACTTCAGACGCAATGATTCATTGATTGATTGATTCATTCATTCAGGAGCACTTAGCATACCTGTGTGCAGCCCTTAGCGATGACAAATAAAAATAGAGGAAATAGTTCCTGCCTTCAAGGAGGTTCCAATCAAAATTGAGAAAATCGAGAAGTGGACAGTGTACAGACAACTTATTCCACAGTAAACATTTGAGAATGAGATAGTGTTACGACACCAAAGGGTTCAGAATTGGAACAGATATTAAGAGGTGATTCAGGCTTACCCCTTCCTGTTACGTATGAAGAAAATGAGGCTCAAAGAAGAGGTCACACAGACAGGAAGGGGGAGGGCTGGCCCTCAGTTCCCTGGCTCTCCGTCCAACACTCCTGTCACTGTCCCCAGCACTATCTAAGCCACACATAGCATAAAGTCAGGGTGAGAGGGGACTGCTCTCTTCTCCACAAGCTATTCTCTGAGCGATGCTAGTGGAGGAGGAGGAAAAAAGCCAAGAAAGGAGACTCACAGAATATTAGAAGGGACCTTAGAAATTGCCTGGTCCAGCCTTCTCATTCTGTATAGGTAAGGAAACTAAGATCCAGAAATGCAAAGTACCCTGTCCAAAATCACACGGCAAATTCATGTGATACATCTCCTAACAAGACCTGGGTCCCCTGTGCTTCCTGAAAGGTAAAGGCACTTTCACATTTTTGTCCTGCTTTACCCTATAATGCTGCTCCTGTCCCAATATCCCTCAGTACTCATGTTTGATTTCTATGGGACTGGCAAGGGGCCATCTAAGGGTAGATCTGAAGGCAGAGGCCATGGGTTGGAGCCTCAGATTCCAACTCTAACACTTACTCTCTGTGTGACCTTGACTTCATATTCTCTGCATTCATCTAGAAAGTTCTTGAACTGGTTTATCCAGATTGTAGAGAGGATTCAAAGTCTGGCTTCAGCTTGGCTCTGACATTAATTAGTTGTGCAGCCTTGGACAAGTCACTGCCCTTCTTCAAGTCAGTTCCTCCATCTCAAAAGTAAGAGGGTTGACCTAGATATACTCACAGATCCCTTTAGGTATGTCATTCCATGCTCCATGTTCTAATGTCCCATATTCTAAGGTTCCTCCCAGCTCCTGTATTCACTGTTCTCAAATCTTTTCCAACTCTCACACTCTCTGATCTAAGATCCTTTCTAGCTCTAATGTTCCATATTCTAAGGCTCCTTTCAGCTTTTTTTTTTTAAAAAGCCTGACTAGATGAAAATGTTGCTTTCTAGTCTTTGACTGGCAAAGCACCAGATAATAAGCCTAACTCTGACAGTTGGAAGGTCCCTTCAAAGTTCCAATGCAGGAAATTGCCTTAACCACCTTCCTAAGAGATAGTCATCCACCAATCTTTCATTTATCCTCAAACAGTGGGAAAGACCTGAGCTCAGAGTGTCATGGCCTAGTCAGCATTCCCAGGGACTGGAGTAACTTTGAGGAAGAGTCTGGCAGCTTCCTTCTCTAGCATCTGGCTGAGAGCTTGAAGACAGTGTCCACAACATGCCCAACTTCTCCATAATTGCCTGCCCTGGCACTCTCATCCATGAATTTCTTTGAACTTTTCTTGAATTTGTTTCTATTTCTGGCTTCAGCACCTTGAGGGTAATCTGATTCTCTCAGCCCTGGCACGGCCCAGAGCGCTTGATGTGGGCCTTTCTAAAACACTCCTCATGCAACATTTTATGTTAGAGGTATTTGTGGTTGGGTCTCATCCCCTGTTGGACTGTGAGCTCTAGAGGGGAGGACCTCTGCCTTTTCCAAACGGGGTCTCCTCCAGGGCCCAGTGCTGTGCTCTGTACACAGCAGGGCTTTCAGAAAAGTCTGTTGGTCATGACCTTCTCCCTCGTCCCCAAATGTCCCCTCGTCCCCTTTCTCAGGTTTCTCAGGCCACAGGGCAAACATCTGACTCCCCAAAGGGTTCCCAACCTAGTCCTCAGGTAAAATTAAGCCATGGACAAAACATGGCATCAGATCCTTTAAACATCAAAGGGACAGCTAGAATGGCAGGCTGTGGAGCTGGAAGGTGCCTTAGAAATCATCTAGTCTCTAAGACTATGGGGCAGATAGGTGGTGCCATACCTAGAGTCAGGAAGACCTGAGTTCAAATCTGACCTCAGACACTTACTAACTGTGTGACCCTGGGCAAACCACTTCACTCTGTTTGCCTCAGTTTCCTCATCTGTAGAAATGAACTGGAGAAGGATATGACAAACCACTCCAGCATCTTTGCCAAGAAAACCCCAAATGGGTCATGAAGAGTCAGACATATCTGAAACGACTGAACAACTAGGACCATGACTGGGATATCCAATCAGCTGCCTGGTCTTTTAGATTATACCTCCATAACACCTCTCTCCTGTTCTCTCCACTCACACAGACACCATCCTCATACAGGCCATCATCACCTCTTACCTGAACTATCGCAGTAACCTCCTAATCGGGCTCCTGCAGGCTCCCTCCTCCCCAGTCAATCGTTTCTTCAGCTACCCAACTGATATTCCTGAAGCACAGGTCTAATCATGTGACTCCCCTACTAAAGAACCCTGCTGGCCAAATTACAGTACTCCTATTTCAGCCCAACTGGCCCATTTGCTGCTTCCTATATATGACATTCCATCTACTTCCATATTTTGGCATGGAAACTACTCCCTGATCCTATCCCTGAAATGCTCTCCCTCCTCATCACCACCTCTCTTGGAATCCTTTTCAAAGGTCAGCTGATTTCACCAAGTGTCACCAAAAAGCCTTAGTGTCCATTTGGTATTTCCTTGTCCGTATACATACATACATATATACATAGTGTTTCCTCCCCCTAGAATATAAGCTCCAAGAGGGCATGGATCATTTCACTTTTGTCTTTGTATCTACAATAACTGACAAATTAAATTGAATCTAATTCAGTCATGTCTGGCTCTTCATGATCCCATTTGGGGTTTTCTTGGCAAAGATGCTGGAGTGATTTGTCATTTCCTTTTCCAGCTCATTTTATAAATGAAGAAACTGAAGCAAACAGGGTGAAATGACTTGTCCAGGGTTATGCAGCTAGTAAGTGTCTGAGGCCAGATTTGAACTCAGGTCTTCCTGACCAGGGGTAGAGAACCTGTGACCTAGAGGTCACATGTTCTGTGAAGTTTGGGTTCAGTCAAAGGGCTGCACTTGATGACCTAGAGGGTCACGTGTGGGCCCCAAGTCTGCAGGTTTCACATCCCTGTTCCTGACTCTAGGCTTGGTGCTCTATCCAGTATACCACCCAAGCTGCCCACTGGCTTGGTCATCTTCCTCTAATTCCAGTGCTCCCTAACCCTAACCCTAAATGCAATCCATCATTCTAGATCTAGTATCAAAATATAATCACTGAATGTTTTGAGCTGGAAGCAATCTGGTTTGAGAAATAAGGTTTACAGAGAAAGAAACTGAGACCTGGAGAAGCCTCTGCCCAAAGCAGTAGATAGTAAGTGTCCTCAATGGAACAAGACCCTAGCTCTGCTGGCTCTTAACCACACCCATTCAGGCTCTCATTTCGTCCTGCCTGTCTATTAGGCAATAGGCTCCTAACTCATCCTCCTGCCTCCAGCCTCTCTTTTATTACTATTTCTCTAGAAGTAAGCTTCCCAAATTGACCTGATCTTTACCATTTGGCCACAGGTCACTTTCCTTTTCGAAACTCTTCAGTGTTCCCCATTTTCTCTAGGACTAAAGCCAAATGTGGCATTAAATGCTTTTCAACATTTGATTCCAGCCTACCTTTCCAGCTTTCTCTCCTACTACTTCCAATCACACAAACTGGATCAATTTGCATTTTGTCCTCTCCTGGCTTTATATTCACTTAGGCCATTTCTCATACCTGACATGGACCACCCCACCCTCAGATATAAAAGAGACCTGTACAGAAAATGGAGGAAAGGGAAAGGTAAAGAGGATGAACACAAAGGCACAGCATGGAACTTTAAGAATAATGTCAGGACAGAAGAAGAAATGCAACCTATCACCACCACGTGAAAGATCACTGCCAATCATTAGCCATAAGTGAAATGCAAGTTAATCCCATCTCTGGGCAGTTGCCTCACACCCTTCAAAACAGTAAAGATGATAAAATATAGGAATAGTTGTTGGAGGGGACTGTGAGAAAACAGCACATTAATATACTGCTGGCAGAGGTATGAATTGATCCAAGTTCTGGAAAATTATTTGAAGTTCCTGGAACTAAATGAGAAAAGTCACTAAGCTGTTCACACCCTTTGACCCAGTAATCCCATTTCAGGATCTCTACCCCAAATAGGTCAAAGGCCCCCACAGACACCAAAATGTAGAAGCGTTTTGAGGGTAGCAAAAGATTGGAAATCAATTAGGTGTCTATTGATTGGGGAATGGCTAAACAAATATTGGTAAATGCATGAAATGGAGTAGGTATGATTTTAACCAAGTCATAAAGTACCATAAGAAATGCTGAATATTAAACAATTCAAATAAAGGAGACTTGTATAAATAGATACAAAATAAAGAAAGCAGAACCAAGGAGAACAGTGTAAACAAAGATAGTGATAATGTCAGGGAAAAAACAACACTAAGAGACGTTATCATTTTGATTAACGTAATAACCAAGTTTGATTCCAGGTTTTTATAGTAGAACTTACTTCCCTCTTCTCCTTAGAGAGGTGGGGGGACTACAAGTACAGAATGCTATATCCACTGCCCAATATTATGGTTTCAATTAACCAACAAGCATTTATGAAGTACAATTATATGACAAGCTCTAGGCTAAGCTCTGAGGATACAAATACAAAAGCGAAATAGTCCCTGCCTCCAAGGAACCTCTATTCTACTGGGAGAGGGGAGGATACAACTTTGTTCACAAATAAGTAAATAATCTAAATACATAAAATAAATACAGAGTGAGAGGGGTGAGGGAAGGGAAGAAAGAGGAATCTGCCTAGGCCTCTAGAAGGAGGCAGAATTTAAGCCGAGCCTAGAAGGGAACTAGGGATTTCAAAGAGTAGGGAGAAAAGGGCCTAGACTGCATGAGCTAAAGCATTGTTGCAGTCTGGAGAGATAGCTTGGAGCCAGATTGGGAAGTGCTTTTAATACCAAATGGAGAAATCTGCATTTTACCCTAGGAGGAGGAGGAATAGTAATAGTAGTAGTAGTAGTAGTAGTAGTAGTAGTAGTAGTAGTAGTAGTAGTAGTAGTAGTAGTAGTAGTGGTAGTAGTAGTAGTAGTAGTAGTAGTAGTAGTAGTAGTAGTAGTAGTATGAAATCCAGGGAGAGGCAGGGTATTGTTTGCTTAACTAGTTTTCTTAGTTATCTGGGAGAGTTCTATGGGTATATTGGGTATTATATATTGGGGAGTAGCAGTGATGGACAAATAAAGCAAAAACACCAAAAAATCTTTTTGATAAGAACAAAGTCAGGAATGCTAAAGCTTGGAATGATCTGAGGCTAAGGATCAAAGAAGGCTGAGAATCTGCTCTTTAGAGCAGGTGAACCAAAGAGCCAGAGGTGATGGAAAGGAGATGGAACCATCCTTGTGATTGTCATTTTACTGCTCTTTTCTTGGCCAAGGACAATAATCTTTGGGATGGAAATGACATAATGCAAATGATTAATGGGGGGCTGATACCCAAGGTGAGTAAGAAGCTTGGAGGACAGCACCTCACTGGTGTGGAAGATTTGGAGTCACTTAGGCAACATGAATGACATCCTCAGGTACTAAGAGAACTGACAAAACAATCTATTTAGGAAGTAGGGAAGAAAGGGAGGAAGGGAGAAAAGAAGGGAGAAAGGAAGAAAAGAAGGAAGGGAAGGAAGAAGGGAGGGAAGGAAGGAAGGGAGAGAGGGAGGGAGGAAGGAAAGGAGGGAGGAAAGTATAATTTTTGCTCACTCTCAGTGATTTTTTCAAATGGAAAAAGTCTGACCCAAAGAACAAAAGTCTGATTTTTAAAAGGGGCGGGGGGGTGGAGATGAAAGAGTAGAGTGCTAAAGCTTGAAACTTATCAAGGAACTCGATATTGACTGTGTCAAAATTCTAGAATGTATTATTAAATAAAAACACAATAAAATTTTTAAAAGGAAAATACCTTAATAAGGGAGGGGCATGTAGGCCCATGGAAAAGGACAAGAATTATGTTATACCAGACTCATTTCATTTTCTGATTTTTTACAGACTAGTGAGCTGGTCAGGGAAATGCTCTGGTTATACTGAACCAAGATTTCAGCAAAGTATTTGGCAAACCATCTCACACTGCCTGTGTGGGACAGGACTAGATTCAGAACATGGCTCTATGGGAAGCCCAAAGAGGGGTCCAGCACAGCTTAATGCTAATCTTGAGGGTGCTTTCCAGGAAAGGGGTCTCTGGGTGCTCTTGGTCCTGTGCAAATCCACACTTTTGGTGATTTGGTCAAAGGCATGGGATGGTGTGCTTCTCAAATTTATACATGACACAAAGTTAGGAAAGGTAGCTAGTATGTGAGATGCCAAAGTCAGGATCCCAAAAGCCCTTGACAGGCTAGGACACTGGGCCAAATCTAATAAGATGAAATTTAACAGGAATATGTATATGTATGTCAATGTATATATGTATACATGTGTGTGTGCAGGTGTGTATATGTATGTGCATTTGGATTCCAAAAATTGCCCTCACAAGCACAAGGTGAGGGAGACCTGACCAGATGGCAGTTTCTCCCAAAATGATCTGGGATGTGAGTGGCCTGAAAGCTCCATTTGAGTAGGCAATGGGATGTGGAAGTCAAAAAGTTAAGGGGTCTTTATGATCCTGATACATGAAAATCCACTGAACAACCTGGGGATGTTTAGCCTGTAAAACAGAAGGCTCAAAGAGGCCGAGAAAGCTCTTTGGAGTATTTAAAGGGCTGTAATATGGAAAGATTAGTCTTGTTTTGCTTGGTCCCAAGAGATAAGAGCAGAAACCAGGAGGCCAATCCTGACCCCTTTAATATAGGAGTTTATTACATGACTAAGTTGGTGTGACTGAAGAAGAATGAAGATCTCTCCTTTTAAAATATTAACCAAGTCAGGTCTTTCCATCCACTTTCCTGAACCACCAAACTGAATTCTGTCATGGAAAGCAGCCTCCAGGCCTAGCAGTCAAGATTCCTATACAGCAAGACCTCAAGGCCCTGTCCTGGTCACCTAAGACTATCTTAGCTATTTTGGCTGCCAAGTCACAGTGCGGACTTATATTGAGCTTGTGGCCCACTAAAAACCCCAGATCATTTTCTGAGAAACTGCTATCTAGTCAGTGGGAAATGAAAAAGCTCAAGGCTCTTCATGGGAAGTTGACTCCTGAACTGACTATCACACCTGTCCTCATCTCAGTTAACTGCTATGTACCCAGATAACTGATCAAAGCCTGTCTTCAAGGTAATTCAAGGATCCAAGTGGACCCACCCCCCAAATAAAGTTGAGAGGCTGGTGTGTGTTTTTAAAAACATGATAAAAACATATTCCTTCCTTCTAAAAATGAGTCATAATTTGCCTTAAAATAAACACCAAAAATCTGAAAGAGAAAAAAAATCCACATCCCCAAACCCCCCTAAACCCTAATTATAACCTTCTCCCTCAAAAGCCGTCCAATTATCAGCTCCCAGGAACAATATAATAGCTGAGGAGACACCAATACTCATTTCCTCCTGAAACAAGTCTTCCTCCCTTCCATGCATATGCAGAAGGGGAGATGTTCTCCCAGCACGTAAGCTGCCCAGCTAATGCGTAGTTAATGTAAGTGTTTGCAGAAAAACACTACGAGAATTTTCAAATAGAAGCAATTAGCATTCATGGTCATTTGCATCTACTTTATCAAGCTGGAGGTTATGCACTGCCATCAACCTCCTGATTTTCTCCCAGTCTGGCTCAGATGTCCCTCAATTCAGTTCAATCCGACAGCATCTATTAAAAGCCTACTATGAGCTGGGCGCTGGGGAGACAAAGACAAAAGTGGACCAGTTCCTGCCTTCAGGGAGCCTCCTCTCTACCATGCCAGCTGCTGGCCAAAGGGCCTGGCGGGAGTGTTCCAGAGAATGTTAGTAGTCCCCGTGACTATCAGCCTACTTTTCTAAGGGTCCTTTTTGATCTCCCAATTTGCTAGTAAGTCAAACTGTGGCTGAGCCCTAGAAAACTCTGAAGGGGCATTTCCTCACTGTTTAATAGCCCCTCATAACTCCCTTCTTGGGCATCTGGAGTTCCCAGAGTTCTCCCAGGTCTCCATCTCCAAATGTCCCTATTTATATTGAAGGCCGCACCATCTCTCCAGTTACCCAAATTTAATAACTTCAGAGTCATCCTGGCGCCTTCTCTCTTCCCTCAGTCACTATATCTTGTTGTTGTTTGTCCTTTGTACTCAAAGAGGACCAATGACATCATGAGGTCGGGGTCAAGGACCACTGTGTCCGACTGTGGCTGAACAGACCAAGAGAAGATTGAAAGGCTCTACCACAGGTTGGGCACCAATAGTCCCTATGAACACTGCGAGTGGAGACAGCTCTGGATATCGCCAGTCTATCTAATGAAAGCTCATCAGTCCTGCCTCTGCCCAGTTTCTCACATCTGTCTCCTTCCAGTTTCTCTTCACCTGGCCACCACCTTAGTTCAGGACCTCAACACTTCTTGCCTGGACTACTAACTGGTATCCGTGCCTTAAGTTTCTCCATCCTCAATTTATCCGTCACACAGCTGTCAAAATCAATCAATCAATCAATCAATCAATCTTCCTAAGGTACCTCCTCCACTCCAAAATCTTCAGTGTCTCCCCACCGTTTCTAGGATAAAATAATAAAATAAAATAATCTGTCTATTAGAACCCTCAACAGCCTGGCCTGATTTCACATTGCTTCCTTTTCATGTACTCTTCATTTGAGTCAGATGGACTGCAGATTGTTCCCTCATTTCAACAAGTCATCTCCAGAGGCGGGGGAGGGGGGGAAGGAAATTAAAGCGAGTTAATTAACCCTACCCCTCCTCCCTCCACCTCTCAGATTTTTTAACTTCCTTCAAGGCTCAGCCTCCAATTTAAAGTTTTCCTTTGTCTTTCCAGAGGTTCCGGCTAGCTCAATCCTCAACATCTTGTATTTGCTTAGCTGTTTACACATTAGTAGAGTATAAGATCCCTGAGGGCAGGAACTATTTTTAATTCAAGGCTTTAGATTCTTTAGTGCCTAGCCTATTTTCTTAACTAGAATAAGCCCTTAGTTAATATTTGCCCACCGGGAAAGTGAACAGATGGAGGCGCACATTTATAGATTCATTCGCTCACCTACTATGTTGGGGAGTGGGGTCTGTGGCGCACCCTGTGGATAAGCCAAGGATTCGGAGAGATAGGGCCCTGACTTGAGTCCAAGGTAAGGCAGGTTCCCAAGTAATTACAGGGTTCAAGAGTGATGTGAACAAAGGAGGTCAGAGAACAGAGGTGCCATTTTGCTACCACAGAAAGCTTCTAGGAGGAGGTGGTCTGGAAAGGGGGCCACGGTTTCAGAAGGCGGAGACTGGGGGGAGCCATAATCCATGTACTTCAAATGTCCTGGAGGCAAGCTCAAACCAGCTCACAAGAGCCACTAGCTACATTTTTGGTATATTTCCAACTTTTAGAAGTCAGCAAAGCTACAAATTGGGGCTTGATTTATTGGTTTGTTGATTGTCGAGACTTAAGAAAGTTACAGAGAAAATGTTAATAATGCAGATTAAATGTAAAAGTGTGTTGAAGGTACATTTTTGCCTCTGGAGAGCTGGTTGTTAATCATTTATCAGCGTACCGCTAATTCCCATTCTACAAATGAGAAAACTGAGGTTACAGAGGTTGCCCATACTCACAGGACCCTAACCCTTTCCCCTACCCCTCCAAGACTCCAGCTAGGGACTCTTTGCTCAATGCCATGTGCCTGGAAGGTGTATTCTGGAATCAAGAGTAGGTGGAAGATGCTAAAATCCCACCCAACTCCTCACACCTCAAAGGGAGAGCTAAAGAGCTAACGTAATTTAAAAAACAAACAAAGGATTTAAATAACAATGCATCTCTTTAACGCTTCACCAAGCATTTTCCTTCCTTCCTCAAGGGAAGGTAGCTATAATCTCTATTTTACAGATAAGGACAGTGAAGGTGAGAAAGGATCAATTGCTTTACAAATCACAGAATCTAGGTTGGAGCTGACCTCTTAGCCCAACTTATCCAACCCATATCTGTATAGGATTGGACTCTCCCATACCTTCACTTGGTCAGCTAGCCTTTGCTTCGAGACCTCCAGTGGAGAGAAGGCCATTCCACCTTGGAGCAGGTCTAAGTATTGGGAAGACGGGATTTACATCAAGCCAATCAGTCAGTTTATAATTTCCTTTCCTCCACTACACCTAATCCTGCCCTCTGGGGTCAAACAGAACCATCCAAATCCCATTTTCTCTAGACAATCCTTGAAAAACCCCAAGTCAGCTAGAGTGTTTCCTTTTCTTCTCTAAGAATCCCCAGTCCTTCAAACCATGCTCATGAGCATAATCTCACAGCCACTTCTGGGCGTTCTTTGAGTTATCAATGTCCTTGGGAAAATGCAGCATTTGGAACTCAAATCAATATTATGGATATAGTCTGACCAGCCAGAGTATAGGAGCATTTATTTGCCTTCCTAGTCCAGGACACCATGCCATGCTGATTCCGAAGTCTAGACCATATTGGCTTTCTTAGCTGCCATATCATGCTATTGACTCACATTGAGCTTGCAGTCCACTAAAATTTTCAGATCAGTTTCAGGCAAATTGCTGTTTAATCAGAACTTCCCCAGATTGTACTTGTGGAACTGATTCCTTAAACCCAGGTGTAAGACTTTAAATTTATCCCAATTAAATGTCACCTTTTTAGAGTCTGTCTAATATTCTAGCCTGTTGTATTTCTGGATCTCATATATCATACATTGTGTCCCACCTAGCTCCATCCAAGTCATTGATTTAAAAAAAAAAAAGTTAAATAACCAAGCACACCTCCATGAGACACTCCACTGCAGATCTTCTTCCAAACTGACAGAACTATTAATGATATTATTGGAGCACAGCTACTCACCAGGTCAGGAAAGAGAAGTAAAGCTATCTTCAGTGACAGATGAGGGTAGGTGACCAGCCCTGCCACTAGACCCTCTCAGGAACTGGGTTCGGTGCCCTCCTCACCCAGGCTCCTGTCCTAGCGCCTCTGAATCCATTTTATGTCACAGGACCCCAGAGGGTGGAACTCCAGACTTGGTCCCTCTGAAAGAATGGATTTGGAGGTCTCTTCCCTCACAACCTACTGCCACCTGTGAAGGCCATGCCTACTCCACCTGATTTCACTGAAGCATCTGAGAGGCTATGAAAAGTCTTCAAAAGAATAGATTTTTTAAAAACCATCTGACAACATGTTTAAAATCATTAATGAGAAGTTACGTGCAAATGAAAACATCCAGCCAACTAACAAAGATGCCGAAAGATAGTAAAATTCGTTGGTGGGGCTGTGAGAAAACAAGCATGCTAATTCATTACTGACAGAATTGGGAATTGGATTGACCTTTCTGGAAAACAATTTGGAATTACACACACACACACACAAAAGTCACTAAAATGTTTAGGCCCTTTGAATCACAAAGTTCACTACTACCCCAATGAGGTCGCTGATGGCAAAAAGAAACTCCTATGTGCAAAGATGCTCATAGCAGCACTGTTTGTGTGGAAAATCTGAAAACAAAATGTGTGTTCAAGGATTGGGGAATGACTGAACAAATTAAGGTTTGTGAATGGAATGAAAAATTGCTGTGTCACAAATAATGGCAAATACCAGAATCTGGAGAAACACAGGAAGACTAATGCGCGGTGACCTCTGGTCAAAGACCAATAACGCCAATGGTGTTAATGGGAAAAAGTCAGCGTGGAGAGGCCGCAAAACCATCCAAACATAATGGCCGATGCTAGTACCCCACTGTCAAAGTTAAAGGACATATTGCTCCTTTCTATTTAAAATCCAGAAACTAATTTTTGCATGTCCTTCATTCTTTAAAACAAACAAACAAACAACCTTCACTCATTCCTTCAAACCTTTGTCTACGCTCCCTTTTACAGATAATAACTGGGCAGCTGGGTGGTGCTGCAGCGGATAGATAACTGGGCCTGGAGTCAGGAAGACCTGAGTTCAAATACGATGCATAACTCTGGGCAAATCACTGAACTTCTGCTTTCCTCAACTGTAAAATGGGAATATTCATAGCACCTACCTCCCAGAGATGTTGTGCGAATCAAATAAGAGAATATTTTAAAGCACTAAACACAGTGCCTGGTACACAGTAGGTATTTAAGAAATGCTTTAAAAAATATATATTAAAAAAAAAAGCACCTGTTGCCTCCCCTTTCTTACTCCTCAAGCAATCTCTCTTCTGACCCTACCACTCAACTCGAATTGCTCTCTTTGAGGTCACAAAAGATGGCATCTTTATCCCTTACCTAGTAAGACATTAATAACAAACAAAAAGATGGGGAAAAGGGAGGGTTAAAAAAAAAGGAAAGGAATGGGTTGGCATTTCTGAATCCAAAAAGCTTGTCTACAACAGGATGGTGGTCCTAGCCTCATTTGGGTAACTAGACAGAGGTCTGGATTTAGGGTCAGAATCCCTGAGTTGGGAACTTTGCTGTAATAATGATAATAAAAATAATGTATATATGTATATAATAATAATATTATTATTTTGCTGTACTTCTTAGTTGTGTGACCTTGTTGGGCAGTTCACAGAACCTCAGTTTTCTCATCTGCACAATAAAGGGGATTAGATTAGATGACCTTTAATCGATGATCCTAGATGAAATAAATGTTCTTTTAAGATTAAAAATAAAAAGATGGCATTTTTAATGGCATCTCCTCCTTCTTTGACCTCAGCAGCTTTTAACACTGGTAGCCATCCCCTGCTCCTTGATACTGGCTCTTGAATGAATACATGAATGAAAAGGCATTTCTTAAATGCTTATTATGTCCAAAGCATTGTTCTAAGTGCTGGAGTTACCAGAGAAAGCACTCTTATGGGAAGCAGGCAACACATACGAGTTTCAGTTGCAAGTCACTTTGAAAGGACCAGTGGTCCTTAGGACACAGCAGCAAAGCAGATGGTAAGGCATCTTCTTTAATGTCATGTCCACTGATAGAATCGTCTCCATTTTGGGTCTGAACCACTTGACAAGGTCAAGGTCAGTGACGGGGGTTTCTGAGGAACTGGGGGTTGCAGCCTCTGCAGCAGCAGTTGCTCCCTGGGATGAGCCAAGATGGCTCAGGGACCTGTTTCCATTGGGATTTTAAGGGAGGTGGTGGTTGAGGTGTTGGTGGTAGTTTGACAACCCCCCCCCCCCCCCCGCCCCCGGCAGAGCAAAGAAGTAAAAAATGGTCAATTTTTTGGCCCAAGCTTCTGCCTCCTGTCTCTCCCCTCAGGGTTCCTTGCTGCTTCAGGCAGTTGGTTCTAAGTCGGTGGAGAGGGCTTGTCCCGTTTCCATAGGAGTCATTTCCCTGGCTTATGGGGAGGTGGTGGCAGGGAGGATCTGGGTTTGAAGCAGAGCCAGTGGCCTAGGGATGCTGCTATTCCTAGGGCTTTTGGGCTGCCCATAGATAACAGTTGGTCAGCGGTTGGGGCTGGTGATATTGAGAAATCTGGGCCCCTTCTCCACAGAGATTGCTCCTTTTAATGATGCCTTACAGGGCCTGGGCTATTTCCATCTATCTTCTCCTGGCTTCCATGACATTCCATTCTCCTGTCATGCTGCCCTCACCCCTGCAGCCTGGTGCACACCCTCTCCTCCCTCTAAAACTGGGCTTCTTGAGGCGAGCTCCCACCATCTAGGCAGCCTCAGCCACCTAAACTCGTCCTTCCATCATGCCGCTCTTCATGTCCCTTGGGGGAGCCCATCGTGGGCGATCAGCACCGCCTCCCCCACACCTCTCCAAGGCAATAATAAGACCATAGCTTCTGGACAGGACATATCAATTGTCCTTTGGCTTCACTCAGCATCCTTGGGACTTCACCCTTGCCAGGCCACTACCCCGTTTATATGTATGTAGTCTCTCCCTACTAGAATAGAAACTTCTTGAGGGTAGGAACTATGTCTCTTTCATCTTTGTCTCTCCACTGCCTATCACAGTGCCTAGCGCATAATAGGCACTTAAATGCTTTTTTCATTCCTGCATGGGTCTTCTCCTCCCTCTCTGTGCCTCAGTTTCCTTCCCAGGACCATCAGCCTACCTGACTGCACTTGTTTTGGATTTGACTTCTCCACTAGGCCCCTCTCCCTTTTCAGCTTTCATTTGTATGCTGCCTTCCTTCTCCCATTAGACTGGAAGCACCTCAAGGAAAAGGACTGTCTTTCTTGTTCCTTTTTCTATCCCTAATGCTTAGCGCGGCACCTGGCACATAGTAGGTGTTTAATAAATGTTCACTGACTGTCAACCATACACATTCTCACTCCCTACCTGTGAGAATTGCTCAGCCCTACCATGACTCTGGCTTGGGATCTTCCCTCTCTGTACCCAGGGGGTCTTAATCTGGAGGCTTAATCTCTGGGACTTCAGGGAGTTCATAAACTTGGATGGAAAAAAATTCATCATTGTTTTTATTAATCTCTAACTGATACTTTACATTTCCTTCCCTTATTTAAAAACATTATTCTCAGAAGGGTTTCACTAACCTTCTACAAAGGCTACACACAGAAAGGTAAAGAATCCCCACTTTACACGTTCCCTTGTTTATTCTCATCTTCTCTCAAGAATCTGTTATCATATCAACGCAGGTGACTTTCAAATCTGGACCCAGTCTCTCTTTCGCGGACACTGGTCCCACATCACAAACTGCCTGCTGGCATCTCCACCTGGATGCCCCATTCGGCTCTGAAATTCAACATTTCTCACTCCTCCAAACTTCCCTATTTCTTTTGAGGGCACCATTATCCTGCCAATCACCCAGGTTTGGAGCCGTTTTTTTTTTTTTTTTACTCATTTCTCTTTCTCATGCCCCATATAGAATCAGGTGTAATTTTTATGAATTCTCCTTCCACAACATCCCATTCTCTCTACTAATTCATTCTCTACCTTAGCTCAGGCTCTCATCATCTCTCACCTAGGCTATTTACAATAGCCTCCTAATTGGCCTTCCTGCCTCCAATCCAATCCTCTGATCCAGAATCTCCAGTAGGGAACCTGAGGCCTTGATGCCACTTCACTTAGTCTGGATTCAGTCAAAGGGCCAAACTTAAGGACCTAGCAGGCCACATGTGGCCTCGAGATCGAAGGTTCCCCATTCCTGGCTTAAGGGATAAAACAAATTCCTCAGGCTGTCATTCTTAGGTCTCCACAATATGCCAACCTTTGCAAACTTATTTCCTGTTACTCCTATCCTCACACATCCTACCTTCCTGTCAAATTGGCCTACTCGCTATTTCCTGAACTCAGAGTTCCATCTTCCATCTCCATGCCTTCAAGGGTACTATCTCACATAACTCACCACTGCCTCCTCCCATGTAAAGCCTTTCCTGATTCCCCCCCCCCCCCCCGCCATTGTTTGTGTTCTCTCCCTCACCCCTCAAAATGTCTTCTACTTACTTATCTGTGTGGATATGTTGTATCTCCCCAGGAGAGTGTAAGCTTCTTGAGGGCAATGGTCAGCTTTGTATTTGGCAGCATGACGCATAGTGAGTTTTTAATGAATATTTGTTGAATTTAATTAACTATCCTTTGGATCCAGTTCCAAGTTCCGGAATCACCTAACTGTTATCTAGCTCAGGTCTTCCTATGCCATCCACAAGAACAGCAGAAAATACGTTATTAAATGCTTTACCATGATTTCAGTAAAGTATAGCATTCCTCTGATCTCCCTGTAATCCCATTAACAATAACAACCAAAAAGGAAATTTGATTAGCTCTTAATGAAGACAGGTTATCTGTTTTCAGATCACTGTTTCCTTTTCTAAATGTTCACAAACCCTCTCTTTAATAATACATTGTAGAATTTTGTCAAGAATCAAAGTCAAGTTCACCAGCCTATAGTTTGCAGACTCTACTCTTTTCCCCTTTTTCTAAAATTAAGGCATTTTTCTTTCTCTAGTCCAACAAAGATTCTCTCTTTCTCCATACCCTTTCAAAGCTCACTGACAGAGGGAGATTCAATATTCCCACTTGTCAGTTCTTTCTGAATCCAAAGAGGTAATTCACTAGGCCTAGCAACTATATGTCAAGGCCACCTAGGGTGCTCTCTGCCTGATCTCAGGTATCAACTTCTATTAACCATCTCTGGCCCTTTCCAGTACAAAGAATATTCTCCTAGTTAGAGAAAACCAAAACAAATTAAGAGCTGAGTAGTTCTGCCTTCTCCTCATTACATGTTTTTACCATTCCAGCCGGAGTAGCAGTCCTCTCTCCATTCTAGGAGCCCTCTCTTTCCCCCAATGTAGCTAAAAACCAACATGCCACGAACAAACCCTTCTTCTCCTCAGCTTTCCTCATGAGCCTTGGCAACTTGTGAGCCTTAGCACTCCAGACTATACTCCTAAAGAACCATGCCATGCTTCTGTAGTCATCCTCTGTTACCTGCCCTGGCTTCCAACCCCTTTTGTACATGTCTTCTTAAAACAAGATGGCATTAAAGTCTTTGCTTTGGAAACCAACAGAATTCAAGAAGTAACTCTGGCAGGGGAAGGGCAGAAACAGTATCTTGCCCCTTTACTATACTGAGGTGTAAAGACTTCTGTATTATGGCAGCTTTTTGCTTTTTTTTCAGGAAAGCTATCACACATTCATAACACTAATTGATTTTCATAGCGAAGTGCACAGATGAGGTCTCTTTGGGAACTGCCTGCTACATCGGGGCTGGAGAGTTTCACTGGTGTGCCTTGGCTCCTTCATAAAAAATTTAATTAGCAGGGTCTCCGAGAATGAAAGCACAGTGAGGTCCCCAGCTATTGTGTGACGCCCCTCACTCTGATACACCGTGACAAATTAAACTGAGGCAAATTATGCCTGTCACACTGTGGGCACCAGAGGGATGCCAACCAAGGAGGGCGGGAGGCGGCTTTAAGAAGCATTAGCAGGGAGACCAGAGAAAAGTCAAAACCAGAGGGCCTCCCAAGGATGAGGGAGATGAAGGGGGCTGCTTACCCCACCCCCCATCTGTCAACCTGGATGGCTCTACTGGATGGAGGGGAAGAAAGAAGGGAGAGGCCAGTTCCTGAGCCACCACCCTCTCAGTGGCTCTCTGGAAAAACATCTATCTCGTGATACTTCAATGATCCTATCAAAGTGGGGGTACTTCTTCCACTGGCACAGATTGCAAACCGGCCCCATCTGCCTATACTGTGCGATTCTTTGCCACGTCTCCCTGCAAATCATCAAAGAGTTGGCCATCAACCACTCATCTATTATTATTCGGTTCCTGAACTGTCTGGCTGTGATTGCTCCCCCTACATGACCAGCCAGTCATATGTGACTTTCTATTTGGGCTTTTGTACTGACTGGCCCTCCTACCTGGCAAGCTTCTGTCCTCACCTCTGCCTCTCGGAATCCCTGGTTTCCTCCATTGCTCAGATCAAATACCACCTTCTTCAGGCAGCTTTCCCTCTTCCCTGCAGCGGCTAATGCATCTCCTCTTCAAACTGCGATGCATTCCTTTTGTACCCATTCGGCAGATACTCATCTATGCAGGTGGCGTCTCCCTCTGTGGAAGGTAAACTTCTTGAGGGTAGAGACTGTCTTCCTATACCCCAGGGCCTATGTAGCACACAGGACCTGGCACACCATAGGTGTGCTTCCTAATGCTTGTGGATTGATTGATCTAAATACTGAATAAACAGGACAGAGCTTATGTGCTGCTTGGAGCCCAAGCAAAGAGAGCTGGTTGTGGGAGGATACCAGAGTCCAGAAGAAAACAAATCTACCAGTGGAGAGGAAATGGAGCCACGTTATTTTCAAGGACTGTGGCTAAGAAAAGGAGAAGAAATATAGAGGGAAGAAATTAATCCGATGTTGGTTTAAGTCTATGGACTGTATTTGCAGAATAATAGAACTGCAGGGGACTCCAAAGTCTACATGATGGACCTCCTTCATTTTGTGGAGGGGGCAGCTAGATGGAGCTGCGGTGGATAGAGAGTCGGGTCTAGTCAGGAAGACCCATCTTCCTGAGTTCAAAACTAACCTCAGACACTCACTAGCTGTGTGACCCAGGGCAAGTCACTTCATCCTGTTTGCCTCAGTTTCCTCATCTGCAAAATGAGCTGGAGAAGGAAATGGCAAACCACTTCAGGATCTTTACCAAGAAAATTCCAATAGGGTCACAAAAAGTCAGACACAACAGAAAATGACTGAATACCACAAACTTTTGCAGACAGTGAAAATGAGGCCCAGAGAGGAAAAGGAACTTGCTTGAGGGCAAGTGGGCTCTTGAGCTAGAGATGTGAGAGAGGGCATTTGTGAACATGTCACCCTTGAGGTGGGAACTCTTTGGTGCTCAGGGTCTGCTAAATTAAGCTGAGGATCTGAGAGTTTACAAAGCTTGTCCATGATCACACAGCTCCCTGACTCCAAGTCAATTGCTTTAACTCCTAGGTCTCACTGAATGTTAGCCCCAAGGGTTAATAATGGCTGACATTACTGGAAGACATTAGTACAGACACACAGAGCCAAGTCTCAATTCTATACATGGAGATTAATCCCTCTGGTCATTATCCAAAGAAACAGTGGCTTCCCCAACCCCTTCCCCTGCCATCAATTTGGGGTGTGCTAAGAGAACAAAATGTCCAAGAAAAATCAACATGGATGCATCTAACATTCACTCCATTTCACAGGAGCTTCCTCATCTAAAAAGCGGGAATAATACTTGTTTTGTTTACATCACAAGGTTGTCATATAATAGGAATAATAATTCACAAACAGTTTAATAAACTGGATCCACAGTCATGATTTTTCAATGCTCTGTTTGGAATAAGCCATAAGATCATAGCATATGAGCTTCATAAGGGATCTCAAAGTCCACTTTTCTTCTTCTCTGGTCCATCATCATGCCATGCTCTCAAAGGCCATACTAGTGAAGGGTAGACTCTGTGATAAGTCATAGCCCCAGCAGGTAAGGTGCTAATAGCAGGCTGAGATACAAGTCTCAAGTCTGCCATCAAAAACCAACCTCTCATTCAATTAAGAGAGATCTATCATCGGACAACTGGGGATGGATTTTTTTTCCTTTGGCCACAGTAACTTATGACCCTGTCTCCTTGGCCGTTCTGTGAACAAGACCCTCCATCCGTCAGCTTTGGGCATTCTCTCTGGCTGTCCCCTCTACCTGGAATGCTCTCCCTCCTCCTTTCTGCCTACTGACCTCCCTGCCTTCCTTTAGGTCCCAACTCAAATGCCATCTTATACTGGAAGCTTTCTCCTACCCCTCTTAATTCTAGTGCCTCCTCTCTGTTAATTATTTCCTACTTATCCTATATATAACTTGCTTTGTCTATGCAGGCATATCTTGTTTTATTGTGCTTTGCTTTATTACGCTTCACAGATACCACATTTCTCACAAATGGAAAGCTTGCAGTAACCCAGTGTCCAGGAAGCCTATTGGCGCCATTTTTCCAAAAGCATGTGCTCACATCATGTCTCTGTGTCTCAGAATTGTAATTCTCGGGATATTTCAAACTTTTTCATTATGATTATATCTGCTATGGTGATCTGTGATCAGTGATCTTGGATGTTACTACTGTAATTGCTTTGGTGCTTCAGAGACCACGCCCATATAAAACGGCAAACTTAATTGTGTGTTCTGACCACTCCACTCACTGGCAGCTCCCATCTCTCTCCCTCTCCTCTGGCCTCCTTATTCCCTGAGACACAACAATATTGAAATTAGGCCAATGAATAACCCTACACTGGCCTCTAAGTATTCTAGCATAAGGAAGAGTCAATTCATGTGGCAAACTTCATTGTTGTCTTATTATAAGAAATTGCCAAATTTTAAGAAATTGCCAAACTTCATTGTTGTCTTATTTTAAGAAATTCCCAACCTTTAGGAAACTACAAAATGTGTGTGACACTTTACAGAAATATTCGCTTTATTGCGGTGGTCTAGAACCAAACCCACATTGTCTCCATGTACTTGTTTCCATGTTGTCTCCCCCATTAGATTATAAGCTCCTTGAGGGCAAGGGTTATCATTTGCCTATTTGTATCCCCGTGTTTGGCACGTGATAGACGTTTAGTAGATATTTACTGAATTAAGACAAAGGTGCAATCTGTATTGGTCAAAAAGATACACAAAAGGGTGAAATCAGGAATTCCTGAAGTACATAAGTAAGAGGCCTTCGAGCTCACCTAGGCCTAACTCTCCTTCCTAGGATAGGAATTCCCTAACAAGTGGCCATCTAACTTCTGCCTCACCAACTCCAGTGACTGGGGAGCTCGTTATGGTACAAGGTAGTTCATTCCATTACAGGACAGCTGAAATAGTTAGTGACAACTAATTGATATTGGCCCCAAACCAGCTTTCCTTTAACTCCTGTAACTCCCACGGGCAACTAGATGGCATAGTGGACAGATCGCTCACCGTGGAGTCAGGAGGACCTGAGTTCAAATCCAGCCTTCAGACACTTATTAGCTGTGTGACCCTAGGCAAGTCACTTAAGCCTGTCTGCCTCAGTTTCTTCATCCATAAAATGAGCTGGAGAAGAAAATGGAAACCACTTCAGTATCTCTGCCAAGAAAACCCCAGATGGGGTCATAGAGGTTTGGACATGACTGACATGAGTCAACAACATAACTCCTATGCATTTCTCCGACCTTTATCCATTCTATCCTGAAAGCTGATATGACACAACTAGGTCCTGATTAGTGCGAATAATGAATCCCTCGAAGTGGTTGCACTATTCAGAGTTAATGATTCTATAAAATATAGTCATTAGTTCCAGCCCAATGGAAATATGTAGTTTGAATTCAAATAATTTCACCAAGGGGAAGGAGGGTAGAGGGAGGAAGCAGACATTCATTATTCAGATAGGACCTCACTATATAATGCAGAATACTGGAGAGAAGAAAGGAAGGAGAGAGAGAGGTAGGCAAGGTCTCCAAGGCATTTCTGGGGGCCTTTGGACACCTGCTTCCCATTCCTAGCTCCACCATCTCCCAGCATGGATAAGAGAAAAATGACTGTGTATTGTTGGTTTAAAGATACAAGGGCCCTTGGAAATCATGTGGCCCAATCATTTCCTCCTCAGAGGAGGAAAATGAAGTGATTTACCTCAGTTCAGACAGCTAGTAGGGAGCAGGGCTGGCATTCAAATCCAAGTGCTCTGATCACAACAAGGCACTACTGCCCACTGCCTTTCTAATCCATACCCCAAAGGCCAACCTTAGCATCTTGCATGTGGCTGTGCAGCTACACATGTACTTATGTACCTGTCTCTTAATGGCCCTTACTAAATGCTTATACCACCACATAAGGCACAATATTGGGAACCCCACCAGGTACCATGCTTGTCCTTCATGTCTGCTTTAAATAGCTGTTTCTAGGGGAAAGAAACGCAGGTTATCGATAGCTCCTCATTTCTTGCCTCACTCATGCATACCTAACATTAATACATACACCTACATTAATCCATGGATCCTTCTCCTCCCCCTCTTTCCCTGGCAGTACAACACACACAAGCCCCCAGGGGATGGCAAGGGAGGGGTGGGGCCCATGCAGCCTCCAGGATAGACACCAGACTAAACATGGCCAGAAATAGAACTCTGCACTGTGCCTGTCCTGACATTCCATCTGGTAGAACATGGAGGACTGTCGCGGGGGAAGGAGGGAAGGAGGGAGGGAGAAGTAAGAGCCCGAAGGCAGCTTTTTGGGATTCGACAATTCAAGTCAACAAATGCTTATTAAGTGCTTACTATGTACCAGGCCCTGTGCTCTGGGCTGGGGATTGAGAGAGGAAAAATGACATGGCACCCTGCCTTCAGTGAACTTACCATCTACCAGGCAAGATGAGATGGGTACACAAGTATAACGCCAGGCAGTCAGGGATGATGGGCCAAAGTGTTCTAGGAAAAGTGAAGGAGGACTGGATCACTTCTGGCTGGCTGCAAAGGAGCCTCACACCTGACCTGGGCCTTAAAACTAAAGAGGGGCTTCCATAAGCAGACATGGGCAGGGGAGGCAGGCCACATAAATGCACAAAGATGGGAGGGGATCGGATGAGATAGTCCAATTTGGCTGGAACATGAAGAGCATGAGGAGGAGAGATGTGAAATCATACTGGAAAAGGCAGCTGGAGCCAGATGGGGGAGAGAAGGCGTTTGTAGCTTATCCAAAAGGCCAGAGCTTTAACCCCTGCTTTCCAAGGCCATGGGCCAAATTCAATAACTGAGCAGATCCAAACTGTCCAGGGCCATGTTGAGCATCTTTTGTTTGGTGCTAAAGAAGGGCCATGGATCCCAGTGACCCACATCTGAGGCATTGTGCTCAGTACTGGGCACCACGTTTTCAGAAGGGCTTTGACAAGCTACAAGTTATCAACAGGATCATTTGTAAGCATTTGGAAAGGAAAATGGGAAATTATTGTGCTAGACTAACTGCATTTCCTTTTCTTCTTTTAACAGGATTACTAGAGGCTCTACACCTGATTGGCTCCTGGCTGATAAATTCTGGAGTCCTAACTGTCAAAGACTACCTGCTAAATTATGTAGAGAATGACTTTTGCATTGGTGAAGGGAAAACCCACAAAGCCAAAATGGCAGCTCCTTAACACAATTCTTGATTCAGGGAATGCTTATAGGCATATTATACCTGGGTTTCAACAAAGCATTTGACAAAGGGGTCAACTCTGAGTAAAAGGCTCAAACCAGATTAAAATGTTTTGGAATAGATTTAACAAAAAAATACAAATATAATACAATCTCATCTTAATTTATAGTTTTCTAAATCAATAAGTCAGAGAGATCTGATTCTATTTGAGTTTGTCACCACTGTCTTACACTATCCTTATGGGCAAGATGTAGAGATATGGGCTAAATGATAGGACAGTTAGGTAGCCTCTGCATGGGTTAAAGAACCATTAATGGGTTCCTATCAACCTGGAATGAGGTTCCTATTAGAATCTCCCAAGGCTCTATTCCTTGGCTTGATATACTCAACAGAGCATCGAGGGACAGATGAGAGTGACCACAGAACTCTGATTCCCTTTTTTACAGATGAGGAAAAGGAAGAACAAAGAGGTTAGGTGGCTTGTCTGAGGTCACACATGTAGTCAATAGTAGAATTCAGATTTGAAGCCAGATCCTATAACTCCAGATCCAATGCTCTATCCATTACACCAATACATTACTCCAACACTACTGGTTAAGTCATAGAAGGCATCCTTGTCAACATCACTGAGAACCCAAAGAGGAGAGAGATTACTAACCTGATAGATGACACAGTTAGGATTCCAAAAGATATCACTAGGCCAGAAAGCAGGGCCAGACCTAAAAACAGATAAATATAAAGGCTTACAGTTAGGTTCAAATAATCAATTGCACAAGTACAAAATGGGGAAGCATGGCTAGATATCAGGTCACATGAGAAGGACTTCTGGGTCTTAGTGGACAGGAAGGGAACAAGCAACTATTAAGCATTTACTATGTACCAGATACCATGCTAAGCACTTTCTAAATCTTATCGCATTAGCTCAATTGGAGTCCACAGTGTGGCCTGGCAACAACAAAAATCCAATTTGATCTTTGGCTGTATTGAAAGGCATGATGCCCAGCATTAGGGAAGGCAGAATTCAGCTGTCCTCAGCCCTGATCAGACAACATGTGAAGTACTGTATTCCAGTTTGTGGCACTTCATCTTAGAAAGAATGACAAGTGAAAGGGCCCTCAGAGGAAGGCTACTCTTTTTCTTTTGAGATCAGGTGACCAGGAGAAAAAGAGGAGGAGGAATTATGAAGGAGGAGATTCAGAGAGTTTGGGAATTGTTCATTAAGTCCAAGAGTGAGATCTGGGGGTGGGAAATTCAAAAGAACCAGAGAAGAAAGTGAAGGAGGAAGAGGAGGAGGAGGAGGACTTGAGCTGCAGGTGAAGGAGAAGGAAGAGACCCAAAAGGAAAAGGAAGTTGCATGTGATCATCAAGGTGCTAATGAAGGGACATGAGAAATGACAGCTCCAGGGTAGAAGTCCCCAGAAGGCATTGCAAAAACAGGAAGGTGGCCACATGAGTTACCAGAGAACGGCAAAGGACTAAGGATCCTAACTGAGGAAAGAGCAAGGGAACTTGACCATGGCCTGTATGGAGTACATGATGGGTGCAGACATACAAATATCTATGCTGAAAAGGCAAGTTCAACTTTATCCTAAAGCAAGAGATAAAAGAGCTCAAAGAAAATCTCCCCACTATCCAGAAAAAAATGAAATGATTCCTTAAAAATGGAACAGCATCACAGGCAACATGAAGGAAAAGGACCTTAGGAGCAGCGAGGAATCAGGAGCTTAGAGCAGAAAAAATGTGCCAGGGAGGAGAAAAGGAGGAAGGACCACTGAATACTTCCAGGTAAACAACAGATATGAAGTTTTTCTTGAAAAAATAAAGCTTTATATATTAAGACATTATTCACGTGAAGAAATCCAGGGGGAGTAGTAGGAAAAGCATGAGAGAGACTATTTGTTGTCAACAGAGACAGACATAGAAGTGATACTGTCATCAAAGCATACTATAGACCACCTAATCAGACAGAAGACATGAATGAGGTTTGAGAAAAAGATCAGAATCCTGGCACTGAGGCATGATACAGTAGGGATGAGAAGACTTAGCTATGAAGACATCTACTGGATCTCACTCTCTGCCAAAAAGCAGAGAAGCTACTAAGTTCTTGGTTTGCATTAATAACAATTTCATCCTACAAAAGTTAGAGGAACCAAAGAAGGAAACCTCTATTCTGGACCTGACTCATATGAACAATGAACATCTGATTGCCAAAGTGGAAGTCATGGGAAGTTGGGGGTCGGGGGGAGGACAGGAATGACAAGTCCATCTTAGAATTTGGTAAAGAAAAGGAAAAGAAAACCAAGCAGAACATTGACATGATATCTTGATTTTTTTAAAAGAGGAAAAAGAGGAATCTGGAAGTTATAGGCCATTACAGTTGACTTTGATTCTTAGAAAGAGGCAACACAGCACAGTGGATAAAGAATAGGCCTTGGAGTCTGTAAGGCCTGGGTTCAAGCTTTGCCTCTGCCACATACTAGCTACGTGACTGTGAGTAAGTCACTCAGCCGCTTAGTCCTAAGTAAGATATATCTAATCACTAGCGTCCAGTTTTCTCTGGCATGGACCTGTCTCCTCCCTCCCTAACACCTTCTCCCTCTGCCCTTTTTCTGGAAACTTCCCAATCCCCCCCTCCACATACACATTCACACTCTCCTTTTCACTATTTCCCTCACTGGACAATCTCTAGCATCTTCCTGTCTGTGTTGTTAAAGATGGGAAATCAAGTAGATGTACCCATGTCCCCCTCTTGAAAGTGAGCTGCTGTGGCTTGGGGGAGACAGACGCCCAACCATCTCACATGGTTGTGAGATTGGGGAGAATGACAATGGGCTGGCAAAGCTCTGAGTGCCAACTCCTAGCTGAGCCTCTCTCCTCCTCCTAGGGCTCCAAAACCTTTGCCATAATAAAGATTTATTGCTTTATCCATTACTGGCCCCACTGACTCTTATGGAAAACTTTTTGAAGTCTCCAAACTGCTGGAAGGGAGTGGGACAGTAGCATTAAAGGTAGAACAGTGATTCCAAAGAGCCAGATAAGGCTTCATCAAGAACAGGTCATGCAGACTCATCCCCTCTCCTTTTCTGACCAGGTTACCAGCCCTGTAGACAAGATACTCTAAATCTCAGCAAAGCATTTGCCCAAGGCTCTCATGCCATTCTTGCAGACAAGATGGAGAGATGCAGACTAGATGTGAACACGGTTATAAGAATTCTTAGTTGGCAGAATGGCCAAACCAGAGAGTAGTCACTGGTGATCCAATGTCAGCTTGGAAGGAGGTCTCCGGTGGAGTGCCCTCAGGATCTGTGCTTGACCTAAGCCATTTACCATCTTCATCAGAGATTTCGATGCAGGTACAGATGGTATATCCACCAAATTTAGAGATGACACAAGGCTGAGAGGGTCAGCTAACAAGGGAGATGAGAGGTAGGATCCAAAAAGAGCTGTTTGAACTGAATCTAATAAGATGGAATAGGGATTGAATAGGGATGAAAACAGAGACTGGGATATATATATGTATATGTATTATATATGTGTGTGTGTGTATGTATGTAGAGGGATAAATATAAAGCCTGACCAATGCAATGGAGCTTTAAAAAATCACCCTCTCAAGTATAAGATGGGGAAGGTATAACTAGACAGCACTCAATGCTGAAAATGACTAGGGGGTTTTAGTAGACTCCAAGTAGCATCCAAAGCTAATGCAATCCTAGGTTGAATCAATGTGTCCAGGACTCAGGTCTGATTCTGCATGGAATGCTGGATTTAGTTCTGGATATTGTGTTGCATTATCAAGGCAACAGTAACGGGCAAGAGTATCCAGAGGTCAAAGGCCTCAAATTCATGTCATAGGAGGATCGGATGAATGACAGAACTGAGTTTGTTTAGTCTGAAGAAGAAATGACTTGGGGGCGGGACATGTATAATTTGTCTCTAAGTACTCATGTAAGAGGGGTCAGCCTTGTTCTGCTTGGTATTCCTGCTCAGGCCCACGTGGGACTAGATTCCTCGTGGGACCCTTTTTGCCTCTGAGGTTCTAGTTGGATGCAGATGGCGATACTGGCGATGCTAAGGCATCTTCTCCAGGGCCTTAGGCTCTTCTGAGATGGCAGCAGGAGGGTGGCCACAGGCTGGGCTGGTGAGGATGCTCACTGTTCTCTGACCCTTACTGATCAGGCAAGAGCAGCAGTACCTGCCGGTCCCAGAGAAGCCCAAACAGCAGGCTGTTCCCACGATGCCAGGGATCTCTCCTGCTGTGCACACAGCCCACTGCCAAGCAAACCCCATAGCTTGCTGGCTCACTGGCTGGCTCTCTCCTCTCCCTCCTCCCTCCTTCTTTCCTTCCCTCTCTTCTTCCCTTCCTCCCTCCCTCCCTTCGCCAGCCTGCCTGCTCAGCACAGACCTAGAGTGGGTGTGGGGCCTCTCTGACAAGCTCCTGCTTCCCCCCACTGCTTCTGGGGAGGAGGGAAGAAGGGAGAGGCGGAGGTGAGAGAGAAAACACACAGCCATTTTGGCAATTAAATTTCCGAACCTTTTCATTATGCAATTTCAATTCATTAAAAGGTTTTTCCTTCTCCCCCCCCCCCCCCATGCCCCAAACTCCCTTTTAAATGTAAAACCCCACCAAGTTCCCCTGGATGGGAATCAAGGCTGCGGAGCCCCCAGGCCTGCCTTGTGGCCTAGACAGGAGGGGCTTTTAGCCTTGGGCAGAAGCGCACAATAACAGCGCTGTTCCCCTCCTCAGCCAAGGCAGCTGCACAGAAACCAAAGGGTTTCATAGGTACAGACGGCAGCTCCTGGGCTTCGGCACCAAGAAAGGGCCAGATGCCAAATGGGAAGAGGCCACGTGGCAGCAGGGGGGTGGTGGATGAGGCGGCTTCCCTCCGGTAAGCTGCCAGTGCCAGCCTTTGGGTCCTGCTGACCCCTGCTTTCCTCGAAGCTAGCATTTGGACTGGGCCTTAACGCTTACAAAGCGCTTTCCGAATATTAGCTCATCTGGTCCTTGCAGCCACCCTGGGAGGGAGGTGCCACTATTATCAACATTTAACAGAAGAGAAAACTGAGGTCCAGAGAAATAAGTTGACTTGCTCATGATCTCAAAGCTAGTCTGAAGCAGGAATCAAACACCTGCCTCCAAATCTTAGCCCACCCTTATCTAAGAGCTTCATATTTTAAGTCTGGGGGATGGAGGAGAGTTGGAAATAGACAAGTGGGCAGCCCCACCTTTGTCTGAGATGACATCCAGTTGTCTCCTGGAAAGAAGCAACCATTTGGACCCTATTGCTAGAGTCCCAGCCAAGCCAAGAACCCAAGGGAAGCCAGGCCTTCAATTGGCAGATGACCTAGTTGGAGACGCAGATGTGTTCACTGGACACCTGGGCATAGCTGGCAATTCCAGAAGACTCAGGTCTATCTTTCCAAAAGGGGCTGCATCATCTCAAGCCTGGCCTTCTCCATGAAACCTGTCCTCACTCTCCTAAGCTCAAAGGAGCAAAGCCTGGAAGGGAACTCTTAGGAGTCATTTTAGAGATGAGGAAAAGAGGTGAGATGACTTGCCCAGGGTGACACAGCTAGTTTCTGAGATGGGATTGGAACCCAGGTCTTCCTGACACCAGGTCAAACTCTTTGCTATTCCACATTTCAGTTAAGTTCAACTGGTTCCTTTAACAGATGAGAAAACTGAGGTTCAGAAAAGAGCGACATCAAGTTTGAGGTGCTGGAAGGACCCCGTAGCATGGTCACAAAGCTCCAAAAGGGGTAGAGCTGGGTCTCCAAGTCAGATCTCCTGCCCCCAAAATCCTATCTGGAATCCTTAGCAAAGAGTTGAGTGGGCCCCAGCCAGCCTGTGCCTGACAAATACTTCCACCAGGTCAACTTGACTTGGCTGACCTTAACAGGCTTCAGTTGGTAGCTTGAGCAAAATTCTTGCCAAGATCTAAATACATATTTTTCTCTTCTTCCCGCCCCCCCCCCCCCCCCCCACCCCCCCCAGCTTTTCTCCCAACCAGAATTAGTCAACTTGGCCACAGGCCATGAAACCTAATTATTTCTGTGAGAGTGTTTAAGTGTGTAAGTACAACCACTGATGAGCAGGCAAGCCAGCCTGGGAACACCATGTGGTTCCTTGGACTTGGGGCCCCGCTGGAGAGAAGCAAAAGCTGGAGAGAAGAACAGAAGGGCTGGATGGCTCTTGGAACATGGCCTGAGGAAAGCAAACCCTCAAGGAGAGAGAGAGAAAAATCAACCACAGAGAACTCAGAAAGGGTAAAGGAGCCAAGGTTGCTGCAGCTGGAAATCGAGGGGACACTACAGCCTAATGTCAGGAGGCCAAACCTGCCTTTGCCATATAATGCAAGTCCCTTCCCCTCTCTGGGTCTCCATATTCCAAATCCCTTTCGGCTATCTCAAGACTACCGTGAGGTAGCATGGCACCTTTCAGCCCACGAGGTGCAAATTGCTGTACTATATTTGAGGCAGCTTGGTGGTCCAGTGGATAGAATGCTAGGTTTAGAGCAAGTAAATCCTGCCTCAAGCATTTGCTAGCTGTGTAACCCTGAGCAAATCACTTCACCACTGTCTGCCTCAGTATTCCCAGCTATAAAATGGGTATAAGAACATAACAACAAAATAACACCTACCTCCCAGGGTTATTGTGAGAATCAAATGAGATCCCAGACTGAGCACAGTGGGCACATAGTAAGTGCATAATAAAATGCTTACTGACTAACAGATCATATATGTAAGGAGCTTTGCAAACCATATGGTGCTATATGGACGCTACTTATTATTTTTAAAATTATTATTCTTATTATCATTAGATAGACCTGGCACAGGTCTTTGAATCCTCAATACTTTAACAGACTCAAGGAGTTATCTAGTTACCGACTCAGGAAAGCAGGGTTCTGGGTCTGCCACTGACTTGTTCTGTGACCTTGGGCGTGTGACTTAACCCACTCAGATGGGTCCAGTTTAAAATGAGAGCTGGCCACTTATCCTGGAAGATTCCTTCTGCTGTTATAACTCCTGGAGTTCTAGGATCAGATGCTGTCCGAGGCCCCCTCTAGTTCTGGTTTCTAAGAACTAGGCCTAGTTGGAGGCAGGGCAGATCCAACCTGGCTTCCCCACTTAAGACACTATCTTAAGATCATAGATTTCCAGCAAGAAGAGGTCTTTTAGACAATTTAGCCCAACCCCCTCATTTTCCAAGGACAAACCAGATGAGATTATAATTAGTTCTCAATTATCTCCAGGAGGTTGACAGTGGGGGTGGGGAATAGAGTTAGCATACATTAATGATATCCAAAGGTCCTCAGGCCTCTTCTCCCACTCAAACCAGTATCAAAGGTTGGCCTAAGTAGTTCCCTGCTTCGGGCTTCTTCTCCTGGGCCCCCCACACCCTCAGGATTAGGTGCTGGGCAGCCCACAGGTTAAACCATGACAATCAGGGGCAGTTGCTTTGGTAAAGAGAGGCTGGCCTTGTCATCAGAACACTTGTTTCATAGCACAGCTCAGCCTAATTTCACACAGCACGCTAGTAGGCTGTGTGAACTTAGGTAAATCATTTCCCCTCCCTGAGCCTTATAAGGTCAGGGGATCTTAACTTTTTCTGGGTCATGAACACCTCAGGCAGGCAGTCTGCTGAAGCCATGAGCCCCTCTTTGCAGAATCATGTGTTTTAAAGGCAAAAAATAGACAGGATTACAAAGGAAACCAATTCTATTGAAATAGTTATGGAATTATTATTTTTTTTAAAGTTCACAGATCCCAAGCTAAGAATGTGCACACACCCCTACTAGATAATGTCTCAGGTCTCTTACATCTCTGACATTTAGCATTTTAAGTTCTAATATCCCTTCAGCTCTAACATTCTGTGTTCTAAGGTTCTTCCAGTTTTGACATTATGTTCTGAGATCCCTTCCAACTCTAACAGACTATGTTCTAGGACCCTCCCAGCTCTGACACTCTGTTCCAAAGTCCTAGCTCTGACATTCTATGTTCTAAGGCTCTGCCCAGCTCTGACATTATGTTCTAAAGTCCTGACATTCTGTATTTTAAGGCCCCAGTGTGTTCTTAAGGTCTCCTAGTTCTGGCATTCTCTGTTCTAAGAACCCACCCAGCTCTGCCATTCACTGTTCTGAGGCGAGTCTATGAAACCAGATCAAAAGGAGAAAAAAGAGCCTCATTTGCCCTTTTAGGGAAGAACTGAAACCTGACCGTTCCTATTTCTATTCAGGACAACAAAGCAAAGAGGTTTGAGGACTTACCTGTCTTGCCCCCCCCCCCCAATTTAGAATAAATCTTTATCCTGTTTTAGGGCTCCAATTGTAAAGACCTTGGCACTCTAGACCAGAGACCCAGGATCTTTTCTGCCTTCCACCCTCAAGGTGACCAAAGCTCCACATGGTATTGGCTGAAGACCAGCTAAAAACCACATGGAGCTTTTTGTATCTGACTGGAAAGGGACCTTGAGAACTTGAAGGCCCAGTCTGATGAATTGTTTTTGTGGACAGGAGCAGAACATTTATTCCTTATCTGAGGAAGTCAATGAACATATGACAGGAAAAAAAACTGGAAGAATGAGGTTACTTTGCTCTTAGCGTGGTATCAAGGAATAATCCTTCAACTTTAATAAATGTTTGTTGACTGACTGACTGTCAGAGGACCAGAGTTCAAATTCTATCTCTGCTGTTTACTACCAGTGTGACTTTGCCTCTGGCCTCACTTGTCAAGAGACTCTATGACCTCTGAGGTCTCTTCTGGCTCAGAATCTCTGTTTTTTCTCCACCTCTAAGTGCTCTTTGGTCTCCTTTGCTGCCTGTTCTTCTCCTGTTGCTGCCCCCCAGGAGTCAGTCCCTAGCCCTCTTCTCATCTCACCAGATGGCCTTTTCTTTTGGGATCTCATCTACTCCTCTACTTCAACCATTGTCTCTATGGAAAATGCAGCGCTTCCAGGGCAGTCTGGTCTACTTTGGGGGAGCTAGAATCTCTTCAACAGATTTTCCTTTATCTCAAGCCTAAGTCTATCCTTCTGCAGTCTCTACCCTGGCTTCCTTGGTTCCACCTTCGGGGGCCACACAGAGAAAGCCAAATCCTATTTCCAATACCTCAAGATAACAATCTTGTTTCCTAGCCCTTTCCCATCTCTACTCCGCTTTCTTCAACTGACCTTTACCTTTTTGGCTGCCTTCTCTAGATACTCCATGGGTTTGTAAGGTTTCCCCCCAAAAAATACAATTCCCTAAAGTGATCATGATATTCCAAATGGAAGTCTGTATGTCCCCCAGAGAACTCAACATGGGGGCTTGCACATAGTAGGGACTCAGCTGTTTGCTGAATAAATGGAGACAAAGAGGGAAACAGAACCATTCTTGATTTATAAAGATAGTAGGTCTTGTAATAATCAACACAGGGCCTGCAAGTGTTTTTTTTCCCCAAAGTGCCACCAGGCTTCAGCAGATCTCATATCACCAACCTCTTTCTTCACAAACCTAGGAGAATGTGTTCCATCCAGTGGGTTAGACAGGTTTGAGTGACTATGAGCTGGGGACAGAGGGAATAGACAGGAAGTTGGTCAGGTACTGACTGTACCACCCCACTTCGATGGCCCATACTGGAAAATGAGGATGCTAAGCATAGAATGGAGCAGCCCAAGCCTTTGAGGCTGCATCACCTGGAGGTGAGGAACCCATGAGGACATGTGACCAGTGGGGATCAGCTCTGATGGCTGTATCCTGGCAGCCTGCAGAATCCCCTACTCAGAGCTAGGTTACAGCTAGTGCAGGAAGGCTGGGGATATAAAGGCCTTAGGTGCAGGGCTCAACCTTGGGGGAGGAGGTGAAGGGGCTCCCATTTCTCCATCCCTTCACAGCTCTTTGTACTCATTCTCTCATTTACTCCTTATGCCATTGCTACAAGGCAGAGGAGGCAGGAGGGGCAAGAACAGACAGCACTCAGTTGGGCCACAGGATAGCTGGTTGTCTAGGCCTGACTCTCCCACGAACAAATGAGTCCCTTCCCCTCTCTGGGCCTATTACTGCCTCTGTAAAATGAAGGCGTTGGAATCCATTATTTCAAAGATTCCCCTCTAGCCCTAATGTTCCCTAGCATCTTTCACTATCTCTGCTTTATAGAGGAGAAACTGGAAACTCAAAAACGAAGTGACTCGCTCAAGGTCACATAGCTAGCTAAGGGTCAGAGCTGCAAACAGACTAGGCCCTTGGCTGCTAGGAGACCTAATCTAGTGCTTTTCCTACCAGGCAGTTTCTTTTGCTCCAAGGAAGCTTGAGCACCTGGAGATGCTGCAGAAAAGCTTGACCCTTACAGTGCCTGGGAGCCAAATGCTGAGCTGCTGAAAGGACCCAGGCCTGACAGGCTCTGCAGGCAGGAGGCTCAAATTCCCATTCTCCACTACACACTAATGTAGGTTGACATCAATAACTCTCCTGTATTTTATTCATACACCAAGCACTGACTGAGCACCTGCTGCATGTCTGAAAGGTAGGTAGAGGGTGATACTGAGATGAATGTTGTAGGTCCACTCCCCAAACAGCTTGCAACAGAATTGGGAAAAAACAAGCTTCATCTTCATCTGGTAACCTCTGTAATGTAGATTGAAGAGTCCAGAGGCAGGGAAATCCATTAGTTCAGGTGAGAAGTGGTATGGGCCTAAACTGGGAGAGACAGATGGCTAGGAGGGCAGACAGAAAAGGACAGACGAAAGACAGAGTTGCTAGGGCTTGAGGACCATCTGTGTAACCCTTGGAAGCTCATCTGACCTTTCCACCAGAGGCCCAGAGAGAGAGGGATTATCTTCAGAAGCTTCTTCCTGCCCTGGATTCTAACTAGATGAAGGGCAAGAGAGAAGCACTGAGGTTTCAAACTTGGGCAGCTGGGAGGATGGCAGGGCCATGAATAGAAATAGAGAACTTGGGAGGAAGGATTGGTCAAGGGCTGAGGGGAGATGTTGAACTTGATGTGCTAATGGGACACCCTTTCTGCCTGGCAGGTCTCACCCAAGCTCTAAGGGCCTTGAGCTGAGCACAGACTCAGAGCTGGCCCATGTATCTCTAGGCAGACTAAGCTGGCTAAATGCAGAATGCTGCCAGGCATGGGTCTTTCAGGTCCATGCAGCTGACAAACGAATGGAGGAGCTCCCAATCTGCCTGCACTGGTAAAGGGGGTACCTACGCCCACGGAAGCTTAGATGCTTTAAGTAGCCAAGAACATTTGTGAAGCACTCTGTGAAGTCATCAGGTGTTATGGAAATGTCAACTACGAGGATGTGGGTGATTACAGGTAGGCTCGACCTCCCCCAGCTCTTACCACCAGCAGCAATAATTGGCATCAACAGGTTTGTTTGGCTTGTATGCACACCCTCAAGTCCCTAGGAAGCCCGAGCTACAAAGGGCACATTTGCACTTTCACTAACTGGCACAGCAGGCTTCTTCCTTAGTGCCTGCCACAGGCTCCAATGCCAAGGTGGGTCCGGGCCTCTCTGCCCACGTGTGAGGCACTCAGCTCGGCCAAATGCTTGCTGCCTGCCTGATTACTAATCGGGTACAAGTGCCCTATTACGCAACTGAGTACAGTCGACAAGCTTCCATCTGCCCACTCTCTGGTCTGCTGCCATGGTGAAGGGGGCAAACTCAGAACAGACACACCAGAAGACCTTAGAGAGGGACTCCTGAGCCTCTTTAGGCCTGAAGGAGGGTAGCTTTGGTACCACTGTACCGAACCCTTCCTCCTTGAATCATAGTGGCTTCAATAGCATGAGAAGGTCAATTCAAGTCACAACTTTGCCATGCACATTTGACCCTCTGCACAAGTGGCTTTCCCTCTCAGACTCAGTATCCTCCTCTGTAAAATGACCTCTAAGGCCCCTTCCAGCTCTGACATTTCCATGCTTTAGGTCATTTCCAAAAATGGCTCTTCTCATTTTACATTCTATATTTTGAAGTCCCTTCCAGTTCTGACATTCCATGTTAAATGCTCTATGTACTGAGGTCCTTCCTAACTCTGACATTCCATGTTACATGTTTTAGATTCTAAGGTCTCATTCCAATTCTGCCATTTTATACTGCATGTTCTAAGATCCCCTCCCAGCCCTAACATTCTGTGCTCTATGTTCTGAGGTCCTTTCCAACTCTGATATTCCATGTTACATATTCCAGGGTCTCCTTCCATCTCTGACATTCTGGGTGGGGATCCCTTATTATAGGGACCTGGATGCCCTGGACCATGCAGAAAATTACCTTACTTCCCGACTCCCACTGCCAAGGCTGGCTGTCAGCAAGGGACTTCTTTTGGATTTAGGGACTTAGAAAAATTAGCTGCCTTCCCACTATGGAAGGATAACACAGAGACTCCAAAGACTCACTTTAAGAGCATTTTCACAGAGCCAAAGAAGATGGTTGCAAGATCTGGGAAAAGTGTGGAAGAGCCTCCCAGCAGCTAAATCACCAACTTGGAAGCAATGTCCCAACTTGTTCCAATACCAATTTCTGGAACCTGAAAACCAGAAATCCTTCTGTTCAGGCTTGACTTATAGCCAAAGCCACCTATCTTGACCACTTCCCAATTTCAATCAATGTTCAAAATAAGATGACATCAAAATGAAGACTCTTGGGGCTCCTGGCCTCATTTCTATTCTAAAAACTATGCTTATCTATTTGGATCTCAAATCTTGGATCTGCCCAGACCTTAGTAACAGATTTATTTATTTCTCCCACACACATTCCCAATAATGTCTGGCACCATGGCAGCTCCCCAGCCTCAGTATCCTTGACATTCCAGTCAAACCTACCTGCCTTCCATTGACCTCAACCCAACATCCCACTCCTCACTCCATCTCATGCCCTGTGTGGCCTTGTTCATACTGACCCTTGTGCTTGCAAAGGCCCCCTCTCCCTCTGTTTCTGTTTAATTTCTTATCTAAGTTTCCTCGCAGGCTTTCCCAAGCCTGACATTCTCCGTTCTCTAAGCTC
Organism: Notamacropus eugenii; assembly: GCF_028372415.1. Taxonomy (NCBI): domain Eukaryota; kingdom Metazoa; phylum Chordata; class Mammalia; order Diprotodontia; family Macropodidae; genus Notamacropus; species Notamacropus eugenii. The sequence goes on from NC_092879.1 coordinate 74,217,317, forward strand.
TCTTCCTGTCCCGTGAGTCTCTGACTTTCTATAGTTCTGTGATTTTATGGGCAGATGTAGTGGTTTGACCTCTCCAGAGTCTTAGGGCAAGGGAGGCCAGAGCTAGCGGGGCCAGCGATTGGCTGTGACAGACCCAAAGGGCAGACAACGAGCCAGAGTAAACTCTTCCTTTGCACTCACGTTAAACCTTAACAACATTTAATTTAAAAAGTAATTTTGAAAATTTCTCGTGCGATGAATCAAAAAGGTGTTTGAGGCTGCTGTGTTGATCCCTGGAGTTTGGCAGCCTGGAGTTTAATAACCTGGAGTTTGCTTCCTAAAGCAAACGGAGCCCCAAGCTGCTTCCACTGGAGGTGAATACTCCCTGCTCCTTCCATGTCACACTCAGGGCAAAGAGGCACTCTTCCTGCTCCTTCATCCAATCAGTCTGCCCATTCTATGCCCACAACATCTTTCCCATCCCTCCCCCTCCTCTGCTCCTAGGTCCTTATCGCTACCCTAGGTCCTTATCATCTCTGACCTGGATTACTTCATCTCCCTGCCTCCTGCTTCCAGTCTCCAATCTCTCCAATGTCCAATCTCTCCCTTTACATAGCAACCAAAAGAATCATCATAAAGCCCAGGTCTGGTCTTATTACTTCCCTGGACAAAAATCTTCAATGGCTCCCTATCACCTCTAGAAGAAAACAGAACCTCCTGAGCTTACCACTGAAGGCCCCATTGCTAACTCAACCTCATTCTGTTCCCTTGCCTCCAGTGGCTTCGTGGCTCAGCCAAACTGGATGACTGTTCCCCAACACTGACCTGCTTTTTCTCACCTCTATATAGTCACCCAAGCGATCCCTCATACTGGGAATGCACTCGCTTGTCATCTCATAGCGTTAATGTAAATGTAAACTCCTATTAACCTCTACAACAATCTTTCTCCAATGACTCACCAGGACATAGAAATGATCCTGGGCTCCCCAGGGCTCTGCTTCAGAGTCACCTTTGATAGGACCTGCACCAAGTTAGAAAGACATCAAGTACAGGCCCAATAATGGATCGGTTACATCAGGAGAGCCTCCTCAGCAGAGTGGTCACAGGGTGACCCAGCCCCACGATGCCACAGTACTTTAAGACTTACAGAACCAGACCTTCAGGGTGAATTGGAGGCCACAAATGAATCTAAGGACCTCCAAACTGAAAGGTGATCTTTTTCATGATCTGTCAGGTCTCTGTGACATCAATGGCCCTGCAAGCTTTCTAGTGGAAGTTTGCTGTCTAAATGACAAAGCACAGAAGACTGTCTCAGTCCTATGAACCCATGACGAGAGAGAGCGAGACAGACAGAGAGAGAGACAGAGAGAGAGAGAGAGAGAGACAGAGAGAGAGGGAGAGAGGGAGAGGGAGAGAGAGAGAGTGACAGAGAGAGAGAAAGAGAGAGACAGAGACAGAGAGAGACAGCAAGAGACAGAGAGAGGGAGAGAGAGAGAGGGAGAGAGAGAGGGAGAGACAGAGAGACAGAGAAAGACAGAGAGAGAGAGAGAGAGAGGGAGAGAGGGAGAGGGAGAGAGAGAGAGAGGGAGAGAGGGAGAGGGAGAGACAGAGACAGAGAGAGACAGCGAGAGACAGAGAGAGAGAGAGACAGAGAGAGAGAGAGGGAGAGAGAGTGACAGAGAGAGAGAAAGAGAGAGACAGAGACAGAGAGAGACAGAGAGAGACAGCGAGAGAGAGAGGGAGAGAGAGAGAGGGAGAGAGAGAGAGAGGGAGAGAGAGAGAGAGAGAGGGAGAGAGAGAGAGTGACAGAGAGAGAGAAAGAGAGAGACAGAGACAGAGAGAGACAGCGACAGAGAGAGACAGCGAGAGAGAGAGGGAGAGAGAGAGGGAGAGAGAGAGAGAGAGAGGGAGAGAGGGAGAGGGAGAGAGAGAGAGTGACAGAGAGAGAGAAAGAGAGAGACAGAGAGAGACAGCGAGAGAGACAGAGACAGAGAGAGACAGAGAGAGAGACAGAGACAGAAAGAGACAACGAGAGAGACAGCAAGAGAGAGAGAGAGGAAAGGAAGAGAGAGAAAGAGCTCATAGTGTCAGATCTAAAAGGGTCTTTGATGAACAAGTCCAACCTCTTCATTTTAAGGTCCAGAGGTGAAACTGAGGTGAGGAGGGAAAAGGACCTGCCCAAGGTCATACAGCAGGTAAGCATCAACAGAATCCAGACTAAATTTCAAGTCTTCTCTCTCCTAGCCCAATTCTCTTTCCACTGCCCCGAACTGCCATACAATGCAAAGTATTCTGTGATTGTGTAACAACTGAAGGGTTACCATCTTCCAGTGTGAGATGTGGGTCTTGGGACATCTAGTCTTTCAAGCCAGATTCAAACCATGTTTCCCCCCTTATAAGTTTATATCATATCACCAATTAATCTATTGGGAAAATGTTTTAATAATGTTAACCTCAACTTTCTAAATGGGGAAAACAAGGCAGAAATGGAGGTTCTCTAATAACAGCAAGAGACTTCGAATGGACACTTGGTAAATAATAGAATCCTAGGGTCAGAAGAAACCGGAAACCAGTAGAAGGTAAGCAGGGACTGGTCTTTGCTTTGTCTGTTGTACCCCCAGGCACCTGGCATAAAGCTTTGTACAGAGTAGGCACTTAATAAATGCTGAATTGTTGAGATAACTGATCTCTCAGGGGTCACCAAGTACATTTCCCTGTCCCCAGCTTGCAGATAGTGCTTCTTGGGGAGTGGGGGGAATACACCTTAGAGAGAATGTTGTACAGAAAGCAGTGGATTTGGAGTCAGAAGACTAGGTCAGATCCTGGGTGTCTGTAATTTGCTAGCTGTGTGACCTTAGGCAAGTAACTTTCCCTCTCTGGGTCTCAGTTTCTTCATTTGTTAAATGAGGGGTATAGCCTACCTAGGTCAGGGATTCTTAACCTGGGGCCATGAAATTATTTATTTTGTTTTTCACTATTTCAATAACTATAATTCAGTATAATTGGTTTCCTTTATAATTGCATATTTTATTTTATGCATTTAAAAACTGGTACCTAGCTCTCTTCATAGTCAGGAAGTTCTTGCAGATAGTTAACCTAAATCCCTCGTGCTGCAGCAAGACTGTTTTCAGTGTGCATGAGTTAGAACTGATTCTTACTGTCGGTCTGGATATCTCAGAATAGGTAAAGAAGGAGGTCAAAGGACTTCCAACCCATGGACAACCCCTATACTCACCAAGGATTAGCTTGTCTCTGCATCCGTTCATCCATTTAAAGACTAAAACAGTGAAAAAAAGGAATTCCCATTGACTTAGCTCTGGTCTGTTCACTAAATTGGAAATAGGCTCGTGTGTCCATATGGCACATCCCTGTCCAGGGAGACAAGGTTCAGCTCAGATACTACAGGCATGACTGAAGCCAGATATTGGCCCTAAGGCTCCTGGAAAGGCAGGATCTGCGTTCCCAATGATGAGCCGTCCACCAGTGGTAATAAATAACAAGTTAGGATGACGGGGATTGGGTTACTGCAGAGAAGATTCAATTCATTAATCAGAAGTCAATAATTCCACACTCTGGTCTTGAGGCGCTGATCAACATGTCAGTCACAAGTTAATGCCATTTGCTGCTGCACTGTGCTGATAGCAACCTCTCTCCCAGCAGCAAAGGCCCCAGAATAGCAGGGGAGGGAGCACAGTCATCCCCATTAAAGAGCTGGACAGGGAAGAGGGAGAGGGGAGAAGGGGGGCTGGGAATCAATGGCAAAAGAGCATTTGCAGCATCTCTCTGCCCAGCCAAGGACATGGCAGCATCTCTGTTGGCCAACAGACCAACTGGGATAACGAAGTTGAAGCCTCCCCCTCCACCACCCCACTCATCTCTACCTAATGACATCCTCTAGGAGACTTAGCTTGAATTCTCCTGGCTACAAGGAATTTCTCCCTCATCCCTTGATTCCACTTATGTACTTCCCATATTTTCATTTGAGTTATAGTGATATATATGTCCTAAGCTCACAAGAAACAGAGGTAGAGGTGGAGGAGATCTTGGAGATTGAAGCAGGTTGGTGAGAGTCTGACCCTCTCTTTTTTGCAGGTGGGGAAAGGGAAGCCCAGAAATAGGAAGTGACTTGCCCAGGGTCATACCCTTAGTAAGTGGATAAGTATACTTGGACATCTTCAGGCTAAGGATGGATGCAATGGGAAGGAGTTCCTTCCAACTCCAAGACTGCATGATTCTGGGCAATAACAGAACCAGATTTCGAGGCCAGGTTCTCTGACTTCCAATCCAGTGTTCTTTTCACATTATACCATGCTGCCTCTTTTACCTCCCCTACCAGATTGTAAAAGCAACTGGAAGGTAGGGCCCAGAAATTTGCATCTCCTCCTATGCCAAGCCAGATACAGGCACAAAATAGGCACTTAGTAAATGTTTCTTGAATGAATGAAAAACTGCTGAATTTTGAAAGGGAAAAAACCAAACAATCAAAGAGACGAAGATAAGCAACCAAAAGCCAAAAAATATTCCTCTCTAGCACATGAGATTGTAAGTGTACCAGCTTGGGAGGTAGGGAAAGTGGGTTTAAAATCTGGGCTAGCTTTGTTACTTACTAGATGTAGAACTCTCAGCAAATTACTTAACATCTCTGAGGCCCAAATAAAGGAGTCAGCTCAGGTGATCTCAAAGGCCCCTTCTTAGCTCTCCATTCCATGATCCTATGTAAGAACAAGTGGGTCTAAGGGCAGGTGTGGATTATTCCTCAGGAGCACTCCTAGCCTAAGGACTCGATGGACTCCTTAACTTCATGAGTGCTAAAGTTTGAAAATCGGGAACTAAGAAAACATCAACCATCAGTTATCTAGAGATCTGCCCACTTCTGCCTCTAGAAGCTCCAGACGCAGACCAGGTATTCTGTAGCCTTCGGGGGTTGAGGGGGTGTCGTCAAATGGCAACTTAGTGCTCTAGAAGCAGCCCTAGTCCCAAAGGAGCCCAGGGAGGGAGATCTGCTCAATCCATCTATCTATTCTCATTACACCTGCCATCAAGGACAAGATAAAAATGTGAGGATCCCTGCCCAAAATCGACTTCCCTAGCACAGGAAAGGGGAGGCATGTTTAGGTGAGTTATCTGAAAAAGGTCTGGTGATTTTAGGGAGTTGCAAGCTCAACACAAACCAGTCAACTTGGGCTGGCTGCATTGAGAGAGGCCAAGCCTCCAGAGAGAAGGGCAATCCTTCTATACTCTAACTCAGTTGGACCTCTTCTGGATTATCATAGTCAGTTCTGGGAAGGACAAAGGCATAGGCAAACCAAGGTGCATCTGGAAGAAGATGGGGCATGACTGGCAGAAACCATGGTGAGAACATGGTGACCAAAGTGCAGGTGTTTAGTTTGGAAAAAAGGAAACATCTTTAAGTACCTGAAGGGTTGTTCAGTAGAAAAGGCCCTCCTCACATGTGGCCCCATAGGGAAGAGTTAGGAGCAAAGAGAGGGAGGAGGAGGGAGGTTCCACAGAAGGGAAAATATTTTGCCAGTTCAAGCTGCCTGCCCTTGCATGCAACGGGCTGCTTTGATGAGCTCAGGTCTTTCTCTTCACTGGAGGTGGACAAACAGAAGCTGGATGACCACCTGGCTGGGCCAGTATCAAAGAGACTGCTGCATGGGCCACAGTTGGCCTAAACGCCCTCTGAGATGCTGAGTGCTTTGTTTTGATAGCCACCAACAGTGCAAAATGGGAGTTTGGAAGCAATCGATGCTTCTTGAAGATATTCGGAGCAGGGGGTCAGAGGGCAGGAGCAGAGCAGCGAACAGACACAAAGCAAGAATAAACAAGGGGCAGGGAAACTGAAGTGGAGGAGCCGAAAGCCTGAGAGGCGAGTACTGAGGAAAATTGATCTAGCCACAGTGGAGCTGATGGACTCAATGGTGACCCAGGAAGGAAATATGCAGCAAATGGTTTGGAGAGAGAAAAAGCAACTTGCTGGATGTCAGCACCAGTTAACAGGCCCAGAGAGAGCAACATGAAGGAACACCATGAGATGGATGTGGAGAAGGGGCAGGGGGCCTGTATAGGTCTCTGGGGCCCTTCTAACTCTGAGGGTCTGGAGGCACTGAAGAGGAACAATGGGTCAAGTGACGTACTCTGAGTCAGAGAGGCCTGGGTTGAAATCCTGCCTCAGACACTAACTTGTTGTGTGGTCCTGGTCAAATCACTTACCTTCTCTGGGTCTCGGTTTCCTCATCCGTAAAATGAGGAAGGTGGACCTGATGATCTATTAAGTCCCTTCCAACTCTACATCTCAGGTCCTTGAGGTTTTGTATTTCTGTGTTGCAATTAGCAACTCTCTCAGCTCTGGCAACCTATGCTCCATGTGTCAAGGTCCCATCCAGCTCTGGCATGCTATGTTCTATGTTCCAAGACCCTTCCCAGCTCTGATATGTTATGTTCCATGTTCTAAAGTCCCACCTAGCTCTGGCACTGTGATCTAAGTTTCCTTCCAACTCTAAAGTCGACGATCCTCTGGTTACAAGAAACTAACATGTTTGTAGAGATTCAGTTGATTTATCGGGTGGTGAGGAGGGATCAGTAGATTATACTTTTTCAGATCGATTCTATAATGCCCATAAAGTAATACAAGCAGCAAGAGCAGACACTTGTATAGCACTTTACACTCCAAAGCACTGTGGATACATCGGTTCATTCACAAAGCTTGAAGTTATGGAACAGTGGCATCTGAGCCAAAAGGCCTGGGTTCAAGGCCCAGTTCCAGTACTTTGCTGGTTATCTCAGCCTTCACGTGCTAGCTAAATGTGAGCGGCTCTGACTATTCCCACATATGCTCAGGGAGTGGCGACATCTCAGGAATTTGTCCCAGTTATTCAGCAACTAAAGGCAGGAGGAGACATCTGGTTCAGACCCAGGTAAGCCAGAGACTGTGTCCCTGGGCTAAGGCCCTGCAGGCTAATTAATCACAAGCAAGTTGAGAAGAAAATAGCAGCTGTGAGAAAGTGAAAAAGCTTCATGAAAGAACTTTCTTCTCCCCTAAGAACAGTAGATATAGACCAATGGGTCAGGTTCCAAAAATCCTTATTCTCCCAGAATTACAGACACAACAAAACTCCCAGCTTCCTAGACACAGACCTTAATTTGCAGGTTCCAAGAGAGACACATCTACTCTTAAAGACAACTGTGGATGAGATCCTAACACCCGGCACAAGGAGGTGCCCAGGCTGTCAAAACTGTGGAACCCATATGTTGATTCAACATTAGCTGGTATCAGGATACGGCTGGTACTGATTCTTCCAAGTTAATACCTATGTGGGAAGAATTGGCTTATGAAACCCTGTCCCATTTGTCTTGCTTTGATTTCCCCACCTCCCAGTCCCAATTCATCACCCGTGTGCTTGCACATCTTAAGCATGGTGTGCCTGACAGCTTCCTCTGACAGTGATATTTCCTGGAAGAGAATAGCAGTGTCAGCGAATATCTAAGACCAAGACATTCAGGTTACTGCACCACACACCTGCAGAAAGACATGCTCAAGTTTCCATTTTTAAACAGCAATCTTCAGTTATTCATGTGTCGATATCAGTGGTATGGAATGACCCCCGAGAAAAATATTTAAGACTAACTTACATCTCCCACCCAGCAAACGCAGGGACCATCTCTTTTCTTCCCAATGGTAGCAGGTGAAGCCTGAGGAAATGTAAACTCCTTATACTATCAAACCAAACGTAATTAGGAAGGCAAATTGGGGTAGGGGTGTAGGAGCAGAAGTTTTTCTAATCTGAAAAGAAAAAGTCATTTGAATTCTTTTGGATTTTATCAGTTCTTTTCCGTAGTACCAGAACAAGGGAGAAAAAGGTTACGAGGACCTCAGGTAGAGTGGAAAGGACAAGGGTTTAGAGTCAAAGGGCCTGAACTCAAACCCCAGCCCTGTTGCTTATATGACCCTGGAGAACTCACTATCAGTCTCTGTGTAGTAGTTTCCCCAATTGTCAAACGTCATGGTTATTCGTCCTTGGTTTTCAAAGATGTCTTTGACAATGATGTCTTGAGTCTCGAGTAAATGGGATTTAAGTGAGGCAGAGTTGCTATACTAGATAATTCAAGGTTCCTTTCAATTCTAACATTCTATGAATAAAACGTTAGAAAACATAAGCTTAGGGTGGAGAGGGGGAGCAGAAAGAAATGAAAAAGAACCCAACTGTTGGTCGTGTGGGGACCCTCCTGAATGAACCAGATGTCCTGATGCCAGCCAACAGACCTCCTAGAGGGCAGAGGTCCCTTGCCCTTCCCCTCCAACAAGCAGGAGGAGTCTAACAAATGGAGGCTGACCTGGAGTTGGACCAACCTTCACTTAAAAGAGACAGCAAAACCTTTGGCATTTTCTGAGTTTGACCCTGGGTGCTTGGACCACACTGTCCACACACTGTAGATGGATAAAGACTGTTTCCAAAATCCTAGGAACTCATTTGTAATACTGGTTGGTGACTGAATATGGCCTAGCTACCTCAGTTTCCATACCTATAAAATAAGGGTATATAGATATACCTATAAAATAGATGATCTCCAAGGTCCCTTACAGGTCTAACATTGGGTGATTCTGTGACTAGAAAGTACATTGAGAGGTCATTTTGTCCATCCCTCTCCCTCCAAGCAGGGTTATATACCAAACAGTTCTGCCTTTTTTGCTACAAGTCCAGAGAAGGAGCTCATTCACCTATCTCTAGAATCGATTCTGGTACTTCACAATCACAAGATTCAGGAAAGCCTCAGTTTTCTCATATGTAAAATGGAGATAATAATATCCACACTATATAATTCAGAGGACTTTGTGAGGAAAGCACTATGAAAACCTAAAAAAGAAATCTAGAAATTGGAATGATTACTATCACTACCCTCATATCCCAGTGGAAATATAAACACTTGTTTCCCCTTCATTCCATCCAGTCCTTCCCCTTCTGTCTCTATCCCTCAACACTGAGGAGACAGTGAGTTCATAAAGTCATAGCTTTAGAAGGCCCCTCTGAGAGATCAGTTACTCCAATTCCTCATTTAAGAAATGGGGAATCTGAAGCATAGATAACAAAAATGGCTTTCCTAAGGTAGCTCCCATGAGAAGTAAATCATATAGGATTTGAAGCCATAAGGTGGAATTCCCAAATCTGGTGCTCCTCCCACCAAACTATGAACCTTGTAGCTAGTGAATCAATGCCTGAGCCATTTCCCAACCCCCAAGAGCATTTCTGATCTTGCTTTGCTCTGTATGACAACTTGGCCACAAACGGTGAGACCCCACTGGGGTGTCCTCCTCTCCCCAGTTCTGCAATCCTAATAGAAGTACCTCCACACAAGTCCCACAAGAGAAAACACTGGGCTGGATTTAAAGTTGCCTTCCAGAGGTCCAAGGAATGGCAGAAAAATAAGGGCAGTCACTGGGCAGATCCTGCCAACTGTGCTCCCTGTGTTGACTGGCCTTTGTCATGAAGGAGGGGTCTGTGGGGAGGGAGCCGCTGGAAAGTGACAACAGCACAATAAAGGAAAAAACATAGTCCAAACATTCTTACCATGAAACAAAAAAGTTCTCTTAAATGTGTGACCTCTAACCACCTTCACTTAACCACTGGCTTCCGAGAGGCTTGAAACATTTGAAGAATTACAGGATCATGGATTTTTAGCTAGAAGGGACCTCAAAGGTCATTTAATCCAACCGCCTCAGTTTGCAGATGAGGAGACTGAGGCCTGGGGAGGGGAACGGACTTAGCCCTGGTCACAGAGGTAGCAAGTGGCAGGAGTGGTATTTGAACCCAGGTTCTCTGAGTCCAAATCCACAGGTCATTCCATGGTAAAAAACCTCCAACGGAGGCAATAACATCATGTCCAAGGCATATGTAAGTAAAGGGTAGAAAACTGCCCAGAGCCGGTGAGGAAGGAACCTGACTCAAGGCTGAGGGACGGAGCAGATGACCTCTAGGCCTGTTTCTTCAGCAGGAAAATGGAGTCAACAGTTGTATGGGAAGAAAAATATTACACAAACTTTACGATGCTATGGAAATGTGATGTACTTCTTGTCATCGCCACTTTTTGTGTTCTGCATCCATTTCCTCACCGGTAAAACGGGAACAATCATTCTTGCATTCTTGTCAGGAGGGAAATCAATTTGAAAACCTCCATTATGACAGAGGTGAGTATTGCCATGGCTATAACTTCAAACACTAAGTTTTTGTAGTGCCAACACAAGGTAAAGGGGAAAAGAAAAGGGAGCTTGGTACTTACTTGGTCCCAAACACTTCAGTGCCTTCTCCAGTGGAAAGAGAGAAAGATGGCAGGTCAGAGCTCTGGGCTACAGAAAAGAGACACCAAAGGAAGAGCAAGGTTACTACTGAGGCAAGGGTCCAAACTGTGGGCAGGTAATAGGAAAGAAAGAGAATATGCTGCAGAAGTATGGCCAAAGGGACCCTCCTCACCTGCAGGTAGGCTCCTTGAAGGCCACAGAGAGACCACTCAGAGCACAAGTGGGGCTTGGGCCTTTGGTATCAAGAACTCTTCTCTTCACAGTCACAAGTCCTAGGTTGGAGTCCTGCTTCTTCCACCTCCTGGTTGTGTGACCTTGGGCAAGTCACTTCCTCTCCCTGAGATTCAGGTGCCTTGCCTGTAAAATGAGGGAATCAGACAGCAATATGTTGGAGTGGAAAGAGGACTAAATTTGGGATCAGAGGTTCTGGGCTCGAAGCCTAGCTATGCTACACTGTGAGACCTGGGATAAATTAGGGCCTATCTCTACTCCTTAGCTCCCACATCTGTAAAATGAAGAAAGCGAGTTAGATGACATAAGGTTCCTTCCTATGACCTATGACTTTAAGAGTAAAGTCACATGGGTTTTAATGCTAGGGGGTGGGGGGAGGTGGCGGCAGTGCTCAGGGAAGGGGGCTCAGAAAAACATTATCTTCTGCCTAAAAAGAACAAGAAAGAGGGGCCTGGGCAGGGTGGCAGGGCAAGTCCAGGATGCAGGAACCAGCTTGATTGGAAAGCACCCCCCATCCCCTACCTCCACCCCCACAACGGCAGATCTCCAAGCATTGAGCTGTTGGGCAAATTTTCAGAGAGGACCAAAAAAAAAAAAAAAAAAGGGACAAAAATGGGCAGGGCCCACATTTCTGAATATCTGAAGCTTCAGGGAATAAGGCAAACTGGTGCAGTGAGGCAGCCCTGTCTTCCCCTTCCCCACCCCAGGCCCTAATTCAGCCCTGCTGTGACTGTCTTTGCCTGAAGCTGGGTATGAGAGGTGAACAAGACTGTATCAGAGTCCAGGGCCAACCAGGACCTACTCCCTCTCCTCCGTTGGGGAAAAATCGTTATCTCCCAGCCCTACCATAATACAGGACCACTATCATACAGCAAATCCTCCCACCAGACCTAATGTCACTTAATTAATTCATGGAAAACAAAAGAGATCAGGGGCTTTTCGGGCTGGAAGGGAAGGCAATTGTGAGATTATCTACTCCAACTCCGTCATTTTACAGAAGGGGAAACTAAGGACCAGAGGGAGAAGTGACCCGCGCAAGACCCCATAGCTAGTAAACTGTAGAGCTGGGATTTGAAAGCAGGGACCAAGAGTTCGAGATTGGGAGTCAAAAAACTAGAGTAGGAGTCCCAGTTTTGACACTGTGACACCTTTAGGCTCAGTTTCCTTCTCTGAAAAACAAGGGCTTGGACTAGATGTTCTCTAGGGGTGTCCAGCTCTAAACTTGTTTCTTTGGGGGGGGGCGCGATTCTTTGCACCATCCCGGAGTACCTCTTGGTGTTAGTATTATTAATAGTTTTATTTCATAATGTTTTATTTTATTTTATAATGTTTCACACAATTATTTCATAATGTTTTAATCTAAAATAAAATAATGCATCATCAGCCCGAGGAGCCCACTAATGACCCTCTCTTGAAGCCTCTCGATGGTTTGGAGGGGACCCTGGGCTCTTGAAAGTGAAGCCAGGCAAGTACTAACAGGTTCACTAAGACTGTCTGCCAGGCGAGGCTGGGCTGAGCTCAGTGAGGACAGAGGCTTAGCAACAGAAGGTCAGCCACAGGGTGATAAATGTTTTCAGCTGCAGCAACTCCCAAGTGCGAAGGGGCTTAGATGTGTGTATCAGTGGAGGGAGCACCTAGGGCAGGGAAACCGTGGGCCCTGGAAGCCTTGAAATATCAGCCCCAAGAGGTGACATTCCTATCTAACCTTAACCTCCATGGTCACATTTGGCACCCACGACTGCCCTGGAAGTGCAAGCAGTAGTATTCCGCTTTTTTACAGATGGGGAAACTGAGGTTCAGAACGGGGAAATGCCTTGCCCAAGGTAACGTGGCTACTAAGTGGCAAAGCCTGTCCTTGGGGACTTGAATCCAGATGTCCTGGCTCCAGACCCGTTAGTCCCCAAGAGGCTTTCCACCCTTATCAGTTTTATGATCTCGCCACCATCCCCACAATACAGGCTTCCTTCCGACTTCACGACTATATGAGTCGAGGGAATTTCGAATCATTAGACTGGGCGCGACACAGAAGCAGAGAGAAAGCTCCCAGTGTTCGGGGTTTGTCTGGCTTTGACGCGAGTCCTGAGCTGGTGAGCATGCTTTTTTTCTCTTTTTTTAATAAAGCGTGGCTGCACCCCAGATTTCTTCAACCGAGCAGGTTGATTTATTTAACAGACTTGATGTATGTCAAAATCCGCCACGTGCTTACATAATTGTTACCCATCTATCAAGGCTCGTTATTTAGTCAAACGTTTGTTTTAAAAGTGTGCTTTTAAATGGCTTTCTCTAGCCGGCTGCACAGTCGTTCTGTGGTTCATTTTAATTATATTCTGACAATGGATATTAGGAGAAGTTCACTTAAATCATTTCCTCCTGGTGCCGTCTCTTCCCCGATCCAAATCGGTCCCTTTTTCTCTATAGTAATATTTCCTGGTTTAATTTTAGCAGGCAAAAAAAATAAAGATCGAGGGAGAAACGGGGAGATCTGCGGACAATGCCCTTTCTCGCACATTTTAACATCCTGGTCTCAGCCGAACAGCAGGTACCCAATACACAGCTAAACCCACACATCAGAATATTGACAGCTGCAAGATAACCTGACAAAATGACCAGAAAAGAGGAGTCGGGGGGAGGGGGAGAAAGAAGCGCTAGGGGGGCTAAAGTCAGACAGACCTAGAATGTCACGGTTGGAAAGGACCGTAGACATCATCTCTCCCGACTCCCTCGTTTTACAAATAAGCAGGAAGGCAGAAGAAGTAGGTCCGATTCAACGATTTCAGATATTTGGTAGATTCCTACCCCACTCCCTCCTCTCCCCCATTCCCTCCCCGCCCCCCACTGCTGCTTAATCTGAACTGGTGGGAAAAGGAATGTCTATCCCACCGCTAGTATTCATGCAATCAATCTCCTTCCTCTGGGAGGTCAGACTGCAGATCTCACTTTCAAGACGCCAGACTGTGGAACCTGTAGCCCGGTCTAACCAGTTAAGCCATTGCGAACATTGCAATTGCTAAGCAAGAGGGATCGGTTCTCAACCCGGTCGGCTTGGGGGGCCAAGTCTGGGGGCCAAGAAGAGGATGGGGTGTGAGGAGAGGGAAGTGAAGGAAAAACGCATACACAGGTCAAACCTCAAACTTAGTCAGCAAATCCTTTTTTTTGTTATCACTGTTGGGTAAATGTCCAAGGTTTCCAAAAAATCGGACATTGTAATACAGATGTCCGGGCCCAAATTTAAATTGCTCAGTAGACAGATGGCTAATTATATTCCCAGCCGCATTTTTCTCTGGGATAGAGTTTCAGACAGTCAGCCAGTTTTATTTGATTAGCCAGTTTCCCAGTTAATATGTAAAATGACAGTTCATTAGGACTTTTCTGTTCCCTTCTAAAAATACCTTTTAAAGAAGGGAAAATTCTTCCCAAGCCATGAAACGTCATGGCGGTAAATAAAACCCCAGGCATATGTTCGCCAGCGTGGAAAGCAGGGACGAGAGAGAGAGAGAGAGAGAGAGAGAGAGAGAGAGAGAGAGAGAGAGAGAGAGAGAGAGAGAGAGAGAGAGATGAGTGGGGTGAGAGCTGGGTGCAAGGGCGTCGGGCCGCCGGGCGGTCCGGATGCAGAAGCCGCCCCCGCTGCCACCGCCCTGGCCCAGTGTGTGCCTGCAGCCCCCCTCGGCTAGCTCCTCCTGTACCCTCCACCAAAGAACAGCAAGAGAAATCCAAGTTCCGAGTCAAAGTGCAGGGAACGCCATATTTATAACACCCCCCACCCCCACCAGACCACGCAAGAAAAAAAAAATAGTGTCTCAGCACAGACGCCCCGCAACGAACACTAAGCAAGAGGCCTGAGAGCTAAAGATGCGGCGGGGAGGGGGGATCCAAATACCCCTTAAAGCAGCCGACGCTGCAATCGGACCAATGGGTGGGTGGTGGGTTGTTGGTGTTGTTTGCGGGGGGGGGAGGGGAAGGGATGGAGGGGGGTTCTGGGATCCCGGGCAGCTTCCCGGGGGGACCGGCAGCCCACAAGCAGGCAGATGCAGTCACGCTGCAAGCGCTGGATTCCACAGCACAGCGGCGGCAGCAAGCGGCCAGCCCTGCGCGCCCGCCCGCCCACCATACCCGCACTCACGGGCAGCGGCCCCCCGGGGCTGTGCGGGGCGGCGCCGGACCGCAAGCCTGGCTCAGCTTGCGCGGAACCGGACCCCTGCCAATTGTCACGACGGATGGCCGATGCCGGAGGGGAGGGCGGCTGGGGATGGGGGGGGCGGGGGAAGGAACTGCCGGGCCCCCTCCCCCAGCTCCAGCCCGGACCGAGAGGGATGCGAAAGGCGCGCGCGGCGACGCCGGGCTTCGGGAGCCAGCCTGGTGCCCGCAGCGCAGCAGGCGCGCGCGCGTGTCCGGGTGTCTGTATGTGTGCCTGCGTGTGCGTGGCCGTGTGGATGTGCCGGCCCGTGTGGCCGTGGCCGTGTATCCGGGGGAGTGTGTGTGAGTGTGTGTGAGTGTGAGTGAGTGTGTGCGTGCGCGCGCGCGCGGCTCCTGCGGCCCCCAGCCCTTCCCCTCCCCCTCCCGGGCCAGGCAGGCGGCTGAAAGCGAACGGGGCCTTTCCGAGATCGCAACGCCTGGGAGGGCGAGCGCGGGGCTCGGTGCCCGCGGCGGCCGGGCTGGGGCTCCGGCTTCGACTCCGGCGCCCGCGCCCGCGCCCGCTCCCGCGCCCGCGCCCGCCCTCGCTCCCGCTCCCACACGCCCTGCTGCCAGCCTTCGCCGCCTGCCTCCTCCAGCTGCATGCAGCAGCGGCGGTGGCACCCGCACCCCCCGCCCCCGCCGCCGCCGCCCGGGGCCGGGCAGGGCAGGGCAGGGCCCCGGCATTGGATGGCATCCAGGCCACTTACCTCTCAGGCTGGTTCCGGAGGCCGAGGGAGGCGCGGCGCGGCGAGGCGAGCCGAGCTCTGGGGCCCAGCGGGGCTGCAGGCGCCGACTGCAGTCAGGGGGCTGCCGCCGCCGCCGCCGCTACTGCTGCTCCATGCGCCTGGACCGCCAGGTGGACGCGCCTCCTCTCCTCCCCTCGCTCCCCCCTCCCTCCTGCTCTGGGGGGTGGTGCCGGTGCCGCCGCTGCGGACCCAGTCCGCGCCGCCGCCGCCGCCGCCGCCGCCGCTGCTGCTGCCGCCGCCGCTGCTGCTGCTACTGTTGCGGCTGCTGCTGCTACTGTTGCCGCTGCCGCCGCTACTGTTGCCGCTGCCGCCGCCGCCGCGAGTCCTGCGGTCCGTGCCCCGCACGCGCCACCGCCCCGAACCCCGGGCGCCTAGCACGCGGACAGCGCGCGCGGCGCAGAGAGCCCGCTCGGGGCGGCGACGGCCCTCCGAGGGGGGGAAGGAGGGAGGGAGGGAGGACCACAACGACAACGAGCAGGAGCTGGAGGAGGAGGGCGGCTGCCGCTGCTGCTGCTGCTGCTGCTGCCGCTGCTGCTGCTGCCGCCGCTGCTGCTGCCGCCGCTGCTCCTGCCGCCGCTGCTCCTGCTCCTGTTGCCGTCGCTGCCGCTGCTGCTGCTGCTGCCGCCTTCCCCTCCCGGGTTCTCCCTTTGGCTTTCTCCTCCTCCCTCCTCCCTCTCCTCCTCCTCCTTCTCTCCTTGCCTTGCTCCTCCTTCTCTTCCTCTCCCTCCTCCTCCTCCTCACCCCGCTGCTGCTACTGTGGCTGCCCCTGAGCCTCTGCTGCTGCTGCCTCCCCTCCTTCCCCAGGGTTGCTTTTTCCCATTCAAAAAGGTGCCCAGACCTGGGTGCTTATTGCCCCTGCCATTGTTTGCTCCATTGACACCACCAGGGCCGGACTTACTGCCCCCACCCTTCCCCCCTGCACTCCCCCCCCACCCCGTCTCTCTCTGTTTCTCTGTTTCTCTCTCAGCTTCCCCTACAACCACCTTTTCTTCCCACCCCACCCCCCTTTTGGGCGCCCGGGAGCGCGCACCGCGCGGCCACCTGTCATAAAAGGCGCGCACCCCCCAAAAAACTGTCCTCCCCCCGCCTTGAGTTTGCTCCTGGTCTCGTCCCCTTTCCCTGGCAGGTGTGTGCCCACGTTCCGGGTTGCAGAAAGGAGCTTCTCTGAAGTTTGGGAAGGAATAAGACCGCCATAGCTAGTTCCCCTCAGCACCTTCCCACCCATGCCTTCACCTTTTGGCCACCCAGCCACTTACCCTCCCTAACAGAGTTCAGAACTCAGGGGGTTGAGAAGTTAGAAACAAGGGTTGGGTGAAGGGAGCGTTATCCTGCAAAAAGGGGAGAAGAGAGTGGTGGGAGCTTACAGATGATGGCATTCAGGACTACAAAGGTCCTAGGAGCATAAGGTTTGACAGCTCAAGTCCAAACCCCTCTTTCTACAGAAGAGGAAACTGAGGCCCAGAGAGGTAAGGTCAACACAAGTCATCAATAGGCCCACGATTCCAACACAGGTTATTGGACTCCAAATTAATGGTACTTTCCTCTGTGCCAACCGCCTCTATGTAGAAGGACTTTTAAATACACCCTAGCTACATTTTTCAGGGGTCTTTGTGCCGAGGTCTTACCCTGTGTAGCACCATTCCATACCCTACCCTACCCCCTGTCTTAGGGCCAATTCCCAGAAAGTTTCTTGGAGAGTTGAGCTGATAAGAAACTAAATTTAGAGTTTCTGGGTTCCTAGGTGTTAAGCTGCTGCCTGCCTCCACCACTGCCCCTTCCCAACAAATCAGACCTAGTGCCCGCAGCAGCAGCTTACCTAAGAGAGGAAGGAAAACAAACGAGCAAAAAGAGTGTCTCCCACCCTCATAAGAGACAGTTTTTCTTCTGTCCCTCAACTCTGCCATTGCAATCACAGCCCCATTCTCCAACTGGGGGTCCTCAAGTACTGGACTCCAGGGAGTCCAGAAGACCTGAGTTCTAATTGGGACTCTTAGGAACTGTGCCATCTTGAACAAGTGTCTTCCTCCCCTGAGCCTCAATTTCCCCATTTATAAACTGAGGGGGATTGGTTGAATTAAATAACTTTGAAGGTCCCTTTGAATTCTAACATTCTATGTTCTAATATCCCTTTCCACCTCAGCATTCTGTATATGTACAGCTCTCTGGTCTTCCAGGCGCTGCTACACACACACCCCCTACCCCACCCTTTGTCAACAGGCCATGCTTGGAACAGAGGGTCACTTTATGTCCTGCTACCCCCTGGCCAGCCAACCACTCACACCTTTGCCACACAGTCTGGGAGGCAAAAGTTTGAGACAGAGGTCTGCTGTACTTTGCTCACAGTCCAAATGCTCTTTGCATTTGTCTCTGCCCTCCACAACCAAGAGAGTCTTGTCTGCTTGCACCATAGACCCTTCTGTGAACCCTTGGGTAGGGCTTGGATAATAACAACTCTACATTTCTACTCCAACTCACATTTGTACAAGGCTTGTACAACTCTACAAGGGCTTTCTTCACAATAGCCCTGTAGAGACCACAGAGGCCATCTATTCCAACTTGCTCATTTTACAGATGAGGAAACTGAGACCCAGGGAAGTTCGTGGCTTGCCCAAGGTCACACAGTAAGTGGCAGAGCTAGGATTTGAACCTGAGTCCTCTGACTCCAAATAGAACCTCATCCAATCCAGGGCTTCTTAAACGTTTTCCATTCCCCACCCCTTTAGCGCTTCTTAAACTGTACATCCACCCCACGTGGGTTTAAGAAGTGCTGATTTTAGCCCACCCTCTCATTTTTGAGGCCTAAAGAGATTCCATGGCTTGCGACTGACACAATAGAACCAGAACATGACTCCAGCTCCACTGAGTTTTCCACTACCCCAGCATTACCTTCCTGGGGGAGCTGTTCATCCCCCATTTTATCGATGAGGAAACAAATGCTATAAGTGACTTGCCCAAGGCCACACAGTAAATATTGCCTGAGTCACGATGTAAAGCCAGTCCTTCTAACTCCAGATCCATGCACCAAGCTCCCTTGGATGAACTAATCTCTGGTATGGAAACTTCATTATAACACCCTTTGCCCTAGCTTAGAATTGGGTATAAGGCAAGTCTTCCTCGGCTGGTACTCACTGAGGGCAAGTAACTCTTTCTTGAGTGGCTGTCTCACCCCCAGGACAGCAGTCCATCAAACTTCAGTGTATAAAAGGGTCACGTTGGGGAAACTGGCCCCAACTGGCTACGAAATGACCAGAGCAACACTAACCACTCCAATTCTCTAGGGCTCTGAGGTTAGTGACACATCTGGAGGCGGGAGGGATCTAAGGGTAAGTCTGAAGGGCAGTACGAAGACTCTCTAGGTTCTAGTCCCAGTTCTTCCAACAACATACCAAGTGATAATCACAGAAACTCCTTGAAATCAATTTCCCCATCTAGAAAATAATTTCCTCTTCCCCAGTGTGCTTTACACAGAATATGAGAGGACTAAAGAGTTTGTGTTTATAACACATTGGTATAGCACAAAGACCACAGGGCTGGGAATCTGACGGCCTGGGTTCAAATCCTGACTGTGGCTGCTTGTTAGGTCTCTCTTTACTCCTATAAAATGAAAAGATTATATTAAATGATCCAAATCCCATTCCGGATCTAATGCCTAGTAATTCTCTGGGAAGGGCAGTACCTGGTCAATGAACCCTGATCCCTTTCCCTGCACCTGCCTTTACATCTCCTCTACTCAACAGAATATTAGTAAGCTCACTCCTCTGTTGACTGACACATGTAATTTCCATTCAATTCAACAATTGCTTACTATGCCCTGGGCACTGTTCTAGATGCTCTGGATAGAAAGACGAAAGTGATGACAGTCCCTGGCATCACGGAGCTTATATTCATTCAACTAAGGGGAGACAATTTGGTCGTAGATAAGTAAACATAAGATGTGTACACAGGAAGCGCTCTGTGATCTGGGATTTCGATGATTCCCAATTCAGTACTTTTTCTGCTAAAGAAAATGTGATACAAACAACATCTTTTCTTTCTCCCCCCCATCCCAACCCAAGCTCTTTCCACTTACCCGTGCTCTGAGCCCCTTGTTGCCCGTTGGCTTCTGGGTTCATGCTCCACCTGACTCCAAGATGGAGAAAGGAAGGGAAATAAAAAATATCATTATTGCAGGGTCATGCACACCAGTCTTACAATGTATGATATTGCCATATTATTATGCATATAATGCACCATTATACAATTGTGCCTGTAGAATATAGAACAATGCTAATACCTGGCTCAGGTTTGAAGGCCCTTTTTTCTGAATAATGAAGCAGAATAGTCCAAAGAAAGTCATGGGGGCTGTGATGGAGAGGCCAATGGATGGAATCCCCATGTGCCAATCTTTCTTTGTTTGGGGTCAGTAGCCAGCATGGTGGTGGTGGGGGTGCTATTAAAGAGCAGGGCAAGAGAGAACCTTGGGCCAAGTTCAACTGTTTTGCAGAGCCGAGAGAGAGGTAGTTTCATTTCTTCTCTCCCTTCTCTCCTGCTCCCCCTTCCTCCACACACAGCAGCAACCCTAAGAGAGCCAAGAATTCTTCATTCAGCAAATATTTACTGAGCACCAGCAATGTGTGTAACCCCAAGCTGGGCTACATTTGGGGGATGTAAGGAAAGCTCCTTGCCCTCCGGGAGCTCACAAGCTAGTTGGGGAATCAGGACACTTGTGAAAAAAGACCTAATAATACAGGAGAGCACATACCAAGGCCAAAATACACAGTGGCAGCGTAGAAAAGAATTGATTTGGGGTCCCAGAATCCCAGATTTGAAAGGGACCTTAGTGGCCATCTAGTTCAACCATTTCTAAACCCTCCTTCCCAACCCTTGCTTCTAGTTCTGCCCTCCAGGGACAAGAAGAATGAATCAAATCCCTCTTTCCACAAGACAGCTCTTCAAAGATTTAGAGTTATTAAATCCCTCCCAAGTCTTCTCCAGGTTCAATGCCCCAAGTTTCTTCAACTAATCCCCATGTGCACAAACTTGAGACCCTTCCCCTTCTTGGTTACCCTCCTTAGGATGTTCTCTCCAGCTTATCAATGTACCTCCTAAGATGAACAGAGCACATTATTCTAGCTGGGGCTCTAAATCCCATAATCTGGAGGACAGAGAAGTAAAAGATCACTGGACTCTGGTGGTCCAGGAAGTTTCTCGAAGGACTTTTTTATGATTCATTTGTTTTTAAGTGTTTTTTCTTACTTGCTATTGATGGCTTCATTTCTGAATATATCCTTCGCCCTGCCTTATCCAGCAAGCCTTTACTTCTCAAAAAGATTTAAAAAGAAAAAATGCAGTTCGGCAAAACTAACCAACTGGGTCTCGTAGTATATGCAATGTTCCTTTCCTTATGCATCAGTTGAGCATGTCTTGTGTGCAAATCACAGTTCTGGGCACAGAGGGAGACACACAGCTTAGAAGACACAGTCTCTGACAATGAGCTTATACAACAGTAGGTGAAAAGTCCAGTAAAGAGGTGGAGAATGTTCTGTGAGATCCAAGGAGGAAGGTCATTGTAGCAAAGGGAGAAGGGGAGGCAGGAAGGGGTGGGTTCTGACATGGGTGTTGAAGGATGGGGGGAGGGGGAGGGCATTGAACAAAGGATTGGAGGCATGATGGCATAGAGCATGTCTTGAGGCAGGACAGAGAACTGTCCATTTTGGTTGGAACATAGCATAGGTGGAGTAATATGAGTCAAGGCTGGAAAGGTAGGTGATGGCCAGATTGTGATGGGCAAAGAAATTTCAACTTTACTAGGTGGGCAATAGGTAGGCACTGAAACTTTTTGAGCAGAGGGGTGGCATATGCCTAAGAAAGATTATTCTGGAAGCAACATACCGGACAGATTGAGGGGGGAGCTGGAAATGGAAAGACATGTTAGGAAGCTGACACAATAGTCCAAGGGGGTGAAAATGAAGTTCTGGACTAGGAGGGTGGCAACGGGAAGGGAGAAGAGGAGAGTGGATTTGAGAGAAAATGCAGGGATGGAATTGCCAGAGCCTGGGAACTGATTATACATTTGAGGTGCAGAAGATGAAATAATCACAGTCACCTCAAGTCTTCAATTACGGGGGCAGTGAGTGGTGGTGCCACCTACAGAAACAATAGCATCAGAAGGAGAAAAGATAGAAAGAAAAAAGATGGGTCTTGGATGTGTTGAAATTGATCCAGCAGTGGAGCACCAAATTAGAGATGTCCAGTAGGCAGCTGGACATGTGGATATGGTATTCAGAAGGGAATGTTCAGAACAGAGCTTTGATTCTCACATGCACAGAGGTAAGTAACATTTAGGGTTGGGGGGATAGAGGGAAATTGCCAAAAGAAAGATTGTGGAGAGGGAAAAGAAGCCAGTCAAGGACAGAACCCAAAAGAGCACCCACAGCAAGGAGCTAGGAAGAGGGAGGGCCTGTGAAGAAACCACAAATGGGGTAAGGAATAGCTATAGAAAACTGTGAGCCATTTTCAGTTACTGAGGACCAAAAATGGAGTTTGCAGTGTATGTGAAGCCCACAAGCAAGAAGGTCCAGTCATGAGTGCACACACACGCGCGCGCGCGCACACACACACACACACACACACACACACACACACACACACACACACCACCACCACCACCACCACCACCACCACCACCACCACCATTTCCATCCTGCCTCTACGGCCAGGGCAGAAGAAGGAGGGGCTAGATTTCTTCCCCAATCACTAAAGATCGGTACCATGGACAGAGATGAATAGCCGTTCAAACACTAAGCCCTCAGCCACATCTGGCTGGGTAATAGGACCTCAGATATCTAGTGCCCATCATTTTCATCCTAGTAATAGCTCACATCTATATAGCACATTTAGGTTTGCAAAGTGTTTTCCTGCATGCATATTTGTACAGTGTTGCTACAATATAGTGGAAAAAGCATTAGATTTGTAGTTAGTCTAAATCCTGGCTCTGACTCAATTTTCTTATCTATGAAATGGGAAGGTGATAATACCTACAGACAGGAATAATACAGTCAGGTGAATAGGGTAGGAAGCCTGATGACAAACCCTGATAGACTCAGTCCAACTTTTTCATGACTTGTTAAAGTAAGGCAGCCTAATATGATGGAAAGAGTAGAGGGCTGTGAGTCAGGAGAGCTATGAAAAGTAATGACTTTGGGATCAGAAGTCTGGGATTCAAATGCTGTCTCCACTACTTCCTTACTCTGTGTGATCTTATACAAGTTACTTCACTCCTCAATTTTTTCATCTGCAAAATGATGAGATTGGAGTAGATGACTTCTGAGGTCCCTTCCAACTCTAAATCCATGAGGCTATGATCCAAGTCCTAGTCCATAACTCACTATGTGACCTTGAGCAAGTCATTTTCTCTGTCTGAGCCACCATTTCTTCTTCATTTGTAAATAATAATAATAATAATAATAATATTGGAACTCTACTACCATATTGGAGACTTCACAGAATCTCACAGTAGGAAGGCACCTCAGAGGACATCCAGTTGATCTCTGACAAATGCTTATCTGTTTTCCACAGAAAGACTTCCAATGAGGGGGAAGCCCACAACTTCCTAAGCAGTTCATTCCACTGTGGAATACCTCAGTTGGTTAGTACTGTGGAATATAAAGGAAGGAAGGAGACACTGTCTCTGGTCTCAGTAAAATTATATACCTACATGGGAATAGTGTAAGTGGAAAACACTGGCTTTGGAGTTCGAGGACTTGGGTTCAAATACTGGGTCTGCCACTTGTGTGTCACAGTCATACACTGTTAGCTGTGAAACCTTAGGTAGGTCACTTCACCTCCATGGGAGTCAACTTCCCCCTCATTAAAATAATAGGGTAATCTCTAAGGATGCTTCCAGTCTAGCCACTTTCAGGTTCTATGAACATGTCCCTCTCCCCATGCACCTGTGGGGAAATGGCCATTATCACAATGCTAATGGAAAGTGACATTTCTCTAGCACCTAATAGCTTACAAAGCACTTGCCCCACAACACTCATAAGAGGTAGGAAGGGGGCAAAGATTATGATCCTTATTTTACAGATGAGGAGCTGAGACCTAGAGAAGGGAAGTCACTTACCCAAGATCACATAGCTAGTAAGGAAGTGGCCAATTCAACACTCAAACCCAGGGTTTTTTCCCACTTCACCATACTGCCTCTAGGGGGCAGGAGAGGAGTCTTCCCATGGGGAGGACCTTTGGAGTTGAAGCTGACTCTAAATGCCCTTGGCCACCCATCTGCCACTTCTCCCTGCAAGAGCTAAGGATCTTATCTATATTATCACAATTGCCAGGGGCCCATGGATGAGTGCTCCTAATGGGTGTCTCCAAAGAACAGTGGGTTCTCTTTATGCCTGGCTCAATCAACACATTCATCAAAGGTTTGATGATGCTGGGAAGCCTGCCAGTCTATCCAGGCATCTCTAGGTCACCCTGGCAGGGGCCAATCTCTCTACGTAAGCTACCATTCCAGGGTTGGTATGAACCTACAGAGGACCATCCCCAGAAGAAAAAAAATCACCATTCAAGAAGCATACACTATACATCTCCATAGAAGAATTCAGATAGTCTTAAAGGGGGGAATAAGAAGAGGAGAGGAGAGGGAAAGGAATGAGAGGAAAATGGAAGTCAGTGATATGAGAGAGAGAGAGAGAGAGAGAGAGAGAGAGAGAGAGAGAGAGAGAGAGAGAGAGCGCTGTATCTCCTGAAGCCAGGCTGTGGCTGTCACAGAGGATGGAAAATGACACCCAGTGATCACCATTCCCCTCAATAAATAGGATATATGAGATGCTCACAGGCGTATGCAACTGAAGCTGCACAGGAAAGCACCTAGTCCAACCCCCTCATTTTACAGAAGAGGAAACTGAGACCCAGAGAGAGGAAGGGACTTGTCTAAGGTCACACAGCCAATCAGTAGAAGAGTCAGGGTGGGAACCCAGGTATTCTGACTTCCCTGTTCCACTTCAGATATAGTCTGGGCACACAAGTCACAACTATTAACCTGGAACCTCATTTCCCACCTCTGTGAGAACAATTCCCAAGATAAACATGACATGGGAGCAGAGGATTTTAGAGGTAAAAAGGACCTTAGAAATCATAGACTGGGAGCTATGAGGGATTTTAGAGACCATCAAGTCCAATCCCCTCATTTTACAGAAGAAGACCTGACACCCAAAGAAGCTAACTGACTTACTTAGGGTCACCTAGATAGTTACTAGCAGAACTTGAATTTGAACCTACCTCATCCTAATCCCAGGGGCAGCTAAGTGGAGCTGCAATGGATAAGGCACCAGGCCTGGAGTCAGAAAGACCTGAGTTCAAATTTAGTCTCAGATACTTACTAGCCATATGAGCTTGGGCAAGTCACTTAACTGTTTGCCTCAGTTTCCTCATCTGTAAAATGAACTGGAGAAGGAAATGGCAGATCACAAAGAGTCAGACACAACTGAAAAACGACTGAGCAGCAACATCCTACTCCCAATCGAGTATTCTTTTCATAATTACTCCTCTAAGATTCTCTTTCTCCTTTGAGCACCATTACTACCTACCCTCCAAATAGCTCTTAAATGCCCCACTAGGATCTCAAAGCAAGTATCTCCAAAATGGAACTCATCACCTTTCTGCCCCACTCTCCCGACTCCATTAATTCTACTGAGGACACTGCTGTCCCGTTAATCATCCAGGCTCATTGCCTTAAAGTTATCTCTGATTTTTCCCTCTCCCTCAAATCTAATCAGTTGTCAAGTCCTGTTGGCTCTAACTCCACAATAGCTATCCTTCCTTTCCACTCAAAGAACCACCACTTTAGTTCAAGGGCTCATTGCCTCTTGACTGAACTTTTTTTTTTTACCAGCCTCTTACCTGGTCCCCCCAGCCTCCAGTCTCTCCCCTTGCCCAATTCATCCTTCACACAGCTGCCAAGTTAATTATCCTAATGCACAGATCTGGTCATGTCATAGCCTTCATCAAAAATGTTTAATCCCTCCCTATAGCTTATAAGATAAAATATGAGCTCCTTATCCAGCAGTTTTAAGACCTCTCTTCCTAATCTGACACCAATCTACCTTTCTGACCTCTCTCACCACCCGACTTCCACACTCTGTTCCAGCTGAGCTAAACTAGTTGGTCCTTGCCATTCTCAACCCTCTCACCTCCATCCCCAGGATCTGCAAAAATCCTGGAATAGATTTTCCCCCAAGAATGAATGCAAAAGCATTTATTAAACACTTACTACTTGCCACGAACAGAGAATACAAATACAAAAGTGAGGTAGCCCTTGCCCTCAGAGCACTCAGGAAGACCAGTGGCTGGATGAAAGACATGTGGTGATAGTAGAAATGGCAAAATTTGGAAACTGATTGGCCATGTGGGATGAAGGAGAATGCAGAATGGAGGTTGACACTGAGATTGAGAACTTAGGTGAAGAGAAATAAGGAATATGATAAGTCGATATGAGTTCTGTTTTGACTGTTGAGTTGAAGGTGTCTACAGGCCATCCAATGGGAAATGTCCAACAAACAACTGGTAATTTAAGCCTGGAGCTCAGGAGAGAAACAAGTTTGGAAGTCATCTTCATAGGGATAGGGGCTGGAGATGTGATTTCATTCATAGAGGAAACTCCCTCGATCGATGCAAGTTAATACCATCTCTACAACTTAAAATCTCAGTTTCCTAGAGAACTTTGAAGTGAAGTGACATGCCCAGAGTCAGTATGTGTCGGGGGGCACTTGATCCCAGGTCTTCCCTGGCTTTGAAGTCAATTCTCTATCTATTCTAAGCTGCCTTTCTGCATAGAGATTTTAATTAAGGCCATAGAAGCTGGTGAAGTCACCAAGAGAGAGGAATATAGCAAGAGAAGAGGGTTAAGGACAGAATTGTGGGGGTACAGCCACAACTTGGAGGCATGATTTGCTTGATGAGCCATAAAAGGAGCCAGGTGGGAGGAGAACCAGGAGAGAACAGTGTCACCCCAAAAAAAAAAAGCCAGAAAGGAGACAGTATCCAGGAGGAGAGATCATTTATAACTTTGGAAAGAGCAATTTCGGTTGAGTGATGAGGTTGGAAGCCAGAGTGCAGAGGGTTGAGGAGTGAATGAGAGGAGAGAAAATGAAGACAATGAGCAGACGGCCTCTCCTAGGAGTTTGGTTAAGAAAGGGAGGAGAGATAAGAGATAATAGCTTTAGGGAATGCTAGGGTCTAGTGAAGGTTCACTTCTCTCATTTTACAGAAAAAGAAATCGAGACCCAAGGACTGGGAGGGGCCTGGCCAAAACTACCCAGGGAGTTGTTTTGTGTGTCTGTGATCTGCGTCTTCAATTAGATTGCTTGCTTTGAAGGGGAGAAGGGAATATCCTCCCCCTTCTCTTGTCATTGCCATCTTTTCCCCAGGTCACAGAAATATTATTACCCCCAACCTGGCTCCCCAATCACTTGAGTAACATCCATCAGTACTGTATGTGGATTACTAGGCTCAAGTTTATTTTCCTGTGTATATTTTCATTTCTTATTCTCATCTTCCCCATTAGATTCCAAACTCTCTGAAGGTGGGGATCATGTGGAAATCACAAAACCCAATGAGAGAATAGTAGTTATAGAACCAGAAAACCTGGGTTCCTGGTCCTGACTACCACTTCCAAATTTTGTGACCTTTCATGTCACCCAAGAAACTGAACCTGCGTGGAATAGTGGGATGAGTGCTGGCTTTGGAGTCAGAAGACCTAAGTTCAAATTCCAGATCTGACACTCTTTGGGCAAGTCATTCTGGACTCCAGTTTCCTTATCTCTAAAGGCTCAGGTTAGATGGATTTGAACATCACTTCCAGCTCTAAATCTAGGATCTTATGAACTTATGTGTATAAGGACAGTAATATGTAGAGCCTTGACAAGTAATTCTGGCACCTGGAAAAGATTCAGTCGTAGGGGCAGGCATGGGAAGGACTGAAGAGAAAAGCAGCAAGGTCAGGTGCAGCCACACTGGGTGAAGGTGGTTCTGTCCCTCAGAGTCCAACCTGTGCCTCTATATCACAGCTAATGATCCATGACACACATAGGAGGAAGGAGAGAGGGAGTACAGAGAGCAAGTGGGTTGGCAGGTGGGTCCCAGAGCATGGGCATCATGTTATGGAAGCTGAGTGCCATGGCATTGGTGGAAGGGTGCTAGGAATGATACCCTCAGGCAATCAGCACCCAAGGACAAAATCCAATGACCTCACCCTAGTAACAGCTCTGATAATATGAGAGTCAGCATAGTATAGTGGACCGGACCAAGGTTCTAAGGCCACCTTGACACTAATTTAATGTGAGACCGTAGAAAAGTCACACATAGGATTATAGAACTGTTTAGAGCTAGACCGGAGAACTTAGAAGCCATAGAATCCAACTCCCTCATTTTATAGATGAGAAAAATGAAGCCAAGAGAGGTTACATGACTTGCTCAGAGTCAAACAATGAGTAATTTGAATTTGGATCTTCCTCACTCTAAGCCCAGGGCTCTTCCCACTGTGCTGTCTACCTGCCTTCTCTGGTCCTCAGTTTCCCTATTTGTCAAATATCCCATAATTTCTAAGTCTCTTCCAGCTGTAAATCCTATGAAAAATTTTCTAATTGCTTTCTTTCTTTTTAATTCACTTCTTTCAGGACCTAACAGAATTACAACATTTAACAAAATTGATGCATTTCTGAAAGCTGGGCTCCAAGAAGGGTGAAAAATGAGTATTAAGATTAAATCAATGGCTTAAGATGGATTGTTTTTTAAAAAAAAATTAGTTTTCATTAAGTGCCTTTCTTTTCCAAAAAACATACATGACTACTCCAAGGATCTGTGGTTTGGGTAGTATAGGGAACTCCCACTGTTGAAACTCCCTCCACCAACACTGGACTGCAACTTGTTCATCACCAGAGGATCATCAAGTTAGAGCTTAAAGGATTTTAGAGGTCATGTAGTCCAACCCCTTCATTTACAAATGAGTAAACCAAGAGTCAGAGAGGTTCAGTGACTTGCTCAAGGTCACTGAGGTTGCAAGAAACATTATTCTAATGAGATAATGGTTATTTGGTATTGCAGTACTGAGTTCAGCATTTGAAAACAGACCACTGTGGAGAGAGCTGTAGCTTATGTACCAACATCAGTTGCCATTCCTTGCTCTCCTAGCTCAGTTCCAACTCTCTAGACTTTGTCACCACACCTCATCTCCTTCCTGCCCTTCCCCTTTTTCAGTTTCCCTTTCTGTGTTGTCTTCCCCCTTTAGAATGGAAGCTCCTTGAAGAACAGAACTACCCTTTTTTTGCTTGCACTTGTATTCCTAGAGCCTAGCCCAATGCCTGGTACTTAGTGAGAGCTTAATAAATGCTTATTACCTTGCTGAGGATGAAGAAACAAAAGGCTCTCCAAACTAAATCAATACACACTCTGGTACTCAGTGACGTCAACAGAAAGGTGGGAAAAAGTGAGGGTGACAGTAAATATGAGAGAGTCTGCTTCAAGAAAGAGGAATCAGTAGCCAAAGACCTGCAGACTATACAACAGAGAGTACATCAGGATCACTTCCTCCCCGAATGAAACTGATAGACCCTAGACATAGTGAGCAACAAATAACACCCTGAAGAGTGAATATGTTACTTTTTAAGAATGTTTTTATCTTGGTTTTCTCAATTATATGCAAAAACAAATTTTAACATTCGTTCTTTTTTTTTTTTTTTATCATTTTTGAGTTCCAGATTCCTTCACTCCCTCCCCTCTTCCCTCCTTGAGAAGGCAAGCACTTTGATAAAGATTATAAATGTACAATTACATTACATTTGAATGGATAGGAAAAGTTTGTGACTAAAGTGGGAGTTATCCCTGAACAGCCATCCACGACAGTCAGACCACTGATTTGTCGGGACAAAGATCAGATCAAATACAAAGCACTATCGAGGATGGTGGAACCTCTCCCCCCCCTTGGACCTTTATATCATAGTCCCAGATGGCAGAAGTAGAAAGAATACCAAAGAGAAGAGAAATGGGAAAAGCAGCTGGATTGAACCATGTGACTAGAGAACTCAGTGCTTGGGGCAGGACACAATTGTGAGGGCGGTAAAGGACCAACAGGCAAGGTGTCTGAAGGAGTAGAGGATCACAAAGGTGGGGGAACAATCTCAGACCTTATTAATGTCAAACAAAATATAACCACAGAAACAATAACAACCTTTTGTGAGGACGTACTCAATGCCAGTGTTATTAGTAGGGAACAAGCAGGCTTTCACAATCAGCATCCAACAATGGACCATATCTCTGCCATTTTGCATTGACGAAAAGATGTAACAAATGTAAGGTTACAATATGCTTATTGTTTATTGATTTTTTTTAAAAAAGTATTTAATTTGGTAGAATAAAAATATGCCTTAAAAACCAATTTTCCATGAAGGCATTTTCCATCAGTCAAGAGTCCTTGAAAAGTATAATGGCAGAAATAACATTGCTCTGATTGTAAATATCACTCAAGGCGTAAAAGAGGAAGCCGTATGCTCACCAAAGGTGTTAGTCACTCTGATAGAAGAAATCCAGTGCGCAGTCCAAGTGCAAGAGAGATCCCTTGTGGATGGTAAGGTCCATCAGACCCTCCCGTTGGTGATGATTGCATCCAGCCCTAGAACACTGCAGAGCTTACTGGAAGAGTTCCATGATCACTCCAAAAGACTTTTATCTGATCATCTTCACAGGAGAGACCAAGTGGATTTAAGTATTTATTGCCCAGATTATAACATGAATTCTGATGGGCACCATTTAGAACTTGTCTACTCATATGAATATCTAGGACAGATAGCACAAATGGACAAATTGGGTCTAGAGATAACAGGTGGAAGAGAGTGGACTGGATTGTATTGGAGAAATTGCAGAGTTCCTTTAATGACCCCATTTCTCTTGGACACAAAGGACCATGTCTTTAATACCCACATTCTGCCTATATTGCTATTCTCAAGATGTCAGGAGAAAATGAGGATGGCTTCCAGCACCTTGGGTGGACTCCCTCTGGAAAACTTATAAAGTCATCTGAGCTTGACCATACTGGGTTCCGGGATGGTCAGGCTCAGATGGCTTTATTGGCACTCAGGTGACATAATGGATGGAGTGCTAGACCTGGAGTCAGGAAGACTTGAGTTTGAATCTTGCCTCAGACACTTCCTAGCTGTGTGAACCTGGTTAAGGCATGATTTGCCTTCATTTCCTTATCTGTAAAATGGAGGGATTGAGCTTCCCTAACCTCTTTCATTCAGTTCTAAATCTATATTCTTGTGATCCAATGGCTACAACCTCTATTCCTGGAGGAAATTTCCAACAGAAGCTAATAGCTCCATTGGAGTATTCCAAATGAGGAAACTGCCTTTATTTCCTCACCTGTAAAATGGAAATATAACTACACTGAATTTAAAAGATAGGAAAGTTCAAAGGTGTCATCATGGAATGAGAGTTATAGTTTCTAAATACTTCAGGTGTGAGACAGTAATCACTTAAAATTTTTGTCTCTTTCTTGACAAAATTTTACTCATCTTTTTATATTTCACTCGATCTTCCTTTCCGAATTTGCCCCTGCCTGCTCCCTTCCCCAGCGAGCCATCCCTTGAGATAAATCACATACCCCTTTCAGAAAAGTTGGAAAAAATCTATTGACAAGCTGAACATGTGGTTAGATTAAATCTTGAGGGTCCCCTCTGCTGTGACTAAGACCTGTTCAAGAAAAAGTCAGACTGGCTCCTCAAACCACACATTTTGAGGTCTATGTCTGGGATTCAGATTCCGAAGTTTGATTTTTTCCATGCTCCCAGAAATTCACAGACTTTGGGGAACTGACTGTGGTGAACCAAACTCCACAGCAGACAATGATTTATGAGCGAAAATGCCAATTTGTTTCCTTACAGTAGAAGTGCTCCCTGACACTGTAGGTCCACTTAGATCAAATTACAGATCTGAAGGTTGCAATACTCTATGTTTATTTTCAGTGTTTGCAGGGAAATCATATCAGGCAATTGCTGGGAGTCACACACCTGAATTCAGAGATCATAGAAGTGACAATCTAACTTTTAATAGAAGCTTCCTTGGTAGCCATACCAAAAAAAATCCCAAATCTGCTTCCTTTGGAGCACATCATTCTTAATTGAGAAATCTGAGCAGATACAGCTCCCAGGCTTTTCTGAATTGCATTTTCCTAGCTCAGTGCCTAACACTTAGTAGGCACTTAATAAATGCCTGTTGATGGATTGATTCCAGCAGCTGGATTGATTCCCAAACAGCTTTCATGACCATGGGTCACAGAATTGGTCTACCTGGTTTGGACAGACCAATGTTCAAAAATGGAGAAGAAACCTCCAGGTTAAGACAGAGCAGGAAAAGGAGACAAGTGGAAAAAAGATGAATGGCTGTCAAGGCAGGGTACTCTGCAATCCATGCCCTGAACTGCCAGGAAGTTGAAATTATTGATCTTTTCCCATTCCTGCCAACGAAGGATTTGAGAGCTGATTCAGTAACATGACTGCAAACTATCTACTAGTTGACTCTACCTCATAGGACTTCACGTGTCTGCACTGGAGACCTTGCCCTTCACCAGGGACCCTGAGTCTGTAAATCTCACCCATCTGCAAGGAGTTGGGCAAGCACTGAAGCACCAGAGCCCTTGGTTCTCTTTAAGGCCATATTTCCACCCTGTCTGCTCTCTAGTGTGTGGTAAGGCAGCCCTGGAAGAGGAAGGAAGGAAAGGACTCATGGCCTTAGGTACCCATAGGCCCGGAGGCAGGAGGAAGAAATGGCTTGGAACAAGCAGCCACATTCAATTTATTTTCTGCTATTTGCTCTTTGATGCTCTCTTGATATTACACTGCTTTTTATTTTAGGTAAATTGCTCTTCTTTTCACTGTTATGAGGTCATGTGATAAATGCTGGCAGTTGCAGAGGGAGGAGATTCAGTGGGCAGCGGCTGGCCATGCTGCAGCCTTGGCAGAATGGTGATGTTAGCTACATAGATGACTGATGGGAAGCAACACTCCAGCCTCCTTTTGAAGACCTCTAGCCTTCAAGCTCTTGTTTTCATCTAAAGAAGTTAATTTACCCAGGGTTTTAATTCAAACTTAGGGCTTAGAGTCATTGAAAGGGTATTTGAGTTGTTAGGAGAGGGAGAAGGGCATGGGGACTGCAGAACTGGCCTCAAAAAAATCCCACCTCCACCATGCTGTAGGCATGTAACCATAGGTAAGCCACTCAACCTCTTGGTGCCCTAGATAATTAACTAAGATACTAAGTCAGAGAGAAGATTAGTGAATGGTACTGTCAGAGGAAGTCCCTTTACCAAAGAAACCACAAATTCAGTCCCTATTGCCCATCACTTAAAAAAGTCAGTGCATATTGAAAGCATAAGGATCCCTTTGGGAATTTCCAATTTCTCTAATGCTGATTCCTGTCCCACTCTCCCGCACACCCGCCCTCTCTGTACTTAGCCTCCTGCAAGGTATTTCCCTTGAGTGGCCAAGACGTTGGCTTCGCTTTCTCATTATGCAGAACTTTGTCTGCTTTTTACTAGGCTGTTATTTCCTAACTCTCCAAATGGCTTTAGATCATTGTTATTACTGAAAACAGCTTTTAAGGCGCGGATGAGAAGGTCGGTTGGCCATTGAGGGTTACCATGGATGTTAGCTGCTGACTCACAGACTAATAGACACAATTTCTTCTCTTGCAGGTGTGTAGTTGTTCTTCCTTCCCTGAAAGTATAAGATTGAATGCTAATAAATGAAGGGATTCACTCAAACATTTATAGCAGATCTACTGGAAGAACCTCCAGCTAGGTGTTGCGCAGGAGGGGGGAAGGGGTGGGCTTCTAAGGTGCAGCAGAGAGAAGTCTTTTCTCAGCAGAAGAATCCTCGGACTGGGGAAAGGCCTAGTACACAAATAGCTATAACATGAGGGAGAACATGAGTGGAGCTATGAGAGGTACAAAGCTTCGTCAATTTGTCCTGATGTTATTTTTAAACACACTTATTTGTTCATCTGATTGTGCAAAAGCTTTCAACTCATTTTAGATAGGAACACAACTTAGGAGTCTGCCTTGTTGATGTTGGAGAAACAGTGCTACTCAGCTTGCAATAAGGCGAACACAATCTGAGGGCTGGGAAGGCCCTTGGAACAGACTGAGTTAGAGTGGGGAGGGACCTTAGAATAAAGCATGCCAGAGCAGGAAGGGGTTTAGAAACATCGGAATGGCAGAGTTGATAATGTTATTAGAACAGACAATGTCAGAGCTAAAAAGTACTTTGAAACATAGAACAACAGAGCTAGGTGGGATGCTGGAACAAATGATGTTAGGGCTCATAGGGCCCTTAGAACTGAAGATGGCAGAGCCGAGGAAACCAAACAGAGGCCGTGTGGTGTTGGAGCAGGAACACTTTCTGAATCAAAGAATCCTGAATCTACTTCCTCCAGTCTCACTTTAGCCAAGTCTCTTCTCCTCTGGAGGCCCCAATCCCTAGTTTTAAAATGAGGCCTTGCTGGCCTCATCCTCTTTATTACTCTGTGTTCTTCCTCTAACTCACCAGAATCAGAAGTGACCCCACTCTTCACCATAAGAGAGGGATCAAACACATTTGGCCCTAGGAATAATTGTAGTGGAGGGGAGGGGGACCTCATAAAAGCAAATCTGAGATAAAGAAAAACACTTTTAACAATTGGTATTATTTCTTTTTATTTGTACAATATTTTTGTTTTGCATTTAGCCTTTAAAAATTTTTAAAACATTTTTATTTGTTTAACATTTTTTTCCTTTTAGCTTTTGAGTTCCAAATCCTCTCCCTCCCTCCTACCTTTTCCCCACCCACCAAGAAGGCAAGCAATATGATGTCAATTATATATGTGAAATCATGCAAAACATATTTCCATATTTGCCATATTTCAGAAAAAAAGCAAGAAAAATAAAGAAAGTGAGAAAATTATCCTTCAATCTGTACTCAGAGTTCAACAGTTCTCTCTCTCTGGAAGTGGATAGCATTTTTTTGTCATGAGTTCTTCTGAATTGTCTTGGATCATTGTATCTATCAGAAAAGCCGAGCCACGATTCATTCATGGTTGATCATCATTCTGACCAATTGGTGTTTTTTCGTTTTGTTTTGTTTTCAAAATAGAATGGGCTGCCTCGGGAGGTGATAATAGGAGTTTTTCTTGGCTTGCTCATTTCCTCAATCTCTTCCCTAGTTCCCTGATGCCCCTCTTCCCATGTTGACAACTCTTGACCTTCCCCAATAAGGGGCAGAAGTGTTCTACATCGAACACAGTGGAGGAGAAGCTCTGCTACCAGTGACTGATACAGGCATTTGGTGAGGTAGGACCTAGATAGTTCCATGTTTAACAGTCAGGAACTGGTTGAATAGCCAGATCCAGAGAGTAATCGTTAATTCAGCACCCCATGTGCCCCCGGGGATCTATGTTTGACCCTGTGCTACTTAACACCTTTATCAGTGAGTTAGATCATGCTTATCAGTTTTGCAGATCACACACAGATGGGACAAATTACCAATACACTGAAAACCAAAGCCAGGATTCAAAAACACCACTGGGATGTTGGACAAAGTCTAATAAGATAAAATTGGCTCATGCCGAATATAAAGTCTTAAGCCTGGGTTCAAAAAATTAATTTCACAAGTAAAAGATGAGGGGAGACCTAGCTAGGCAGAAGTCGGTTTGGAAAAGATCTCGGGGTTTTCATTTAATGTTTTTAATTCTGACAACATGCCACAATTTGTAGGCATGCCCTACAAATCTGAAGCAGCCCTTAATCTATGATCTGGGCCCAGGATGAGCAAAAACAAACAAAAGAAAAAACCAAAGTAGAGCCAAACCACCAGGCTCTTACTGCTTATACCTTATCTATAGCAATATGGGTCAATTGCCCTCAAACACTAAGATAAGGGTGGAGAACCTTCGGCCTCCTGGCCTCGAGGCCACAAGTGGCCTTCTAGGTCCTGGGTGCAGTCTTTTGACTGAGTCCAAGTTTTACGGAAGAAATCCTTTAATTAAGGGGATTTGTTCTGTGAAGTTTGGATTCAGTCAAAGGGCCACACTTGAGGACCTAGAAAGCCACACGTGACCTCAGGATCTGCACCCCAGTAAAGAGATTGTTACTTACCCATGGTCACAGGGTCAATATGGGTCAGAAACAAGATTTGAAGCCAGTTGTCAATCTACTAAACTATATTACCTCTCTTTAGAGAGAGAGAGAGAGAGAGAGAGAGAGAGAGAGAGAGAGAGAGAGAAAGGGAGAGAGAGAGAAAAGCCAAGTAATCAAAATCAAAAGTTAAAGTAAGAATTCATAATAAATGAAGAGCAAAGAAAATTATCAGACACTATTATACCCAATTATATGCCAAGAAAACCGCAAACTTATATGAAAGAGATGAATATTTACAAAAATAGAGGGCATCCCAAAAGTCAGTGGGGTTTTAAGCTACTAAAGATTTGAATTAACAACATTAAGACTTTTGAGGTAATCTGTATAAAATATCCAGGTTAACAGAACAGAAAATAGAAAATCTCATCAACCTGAGTTCAGAAAGAAAAATTAACCAAGCCATAAATGAACTCTCTAAGAAAAGAAAGAAAAAAACAGATCCAGATGGATTAGCAAGTGAATTCTATAAAATATTTAAAGAACAATTAACTCCTATTCTATATAAAGTTCACAAAAATTGAGAATTCACCTTACCAAACACTTCCTCTGAGACAAATATGTGTAAGATATTCAAATCGGAAGAGAGAAAGCAGAGGGGAAATAATTGTGTCCCATACCACTAATGAATGTTGATGCAAAAATAATAAACTAAATATTACCAAAGAGACTATCACAATATATTTTCGAAACTATTCACTATGGTTACATTAGGTTTTACTAGGAATGCCAGTGTGGTTCAACGTTAGGAAAACGACACGTATAACAAGTAATATTAATCAAAAAAACCCTCTCATGATTACACCAAAAAAGCCTTTGACCACATACAACACCCCTTTTATGTCAAAAATACTAAGAGCATATGAACGCAAGGACTTTGCTTTAATATGATCAACTGCCAGAATAATTTGTAATGGAGAAATCCCAGAAAGTTTCCTTATAAGAACGGGGCAACAGAATGGTGCCCATCATTTTCACTATCATTTGATATAGTATTAGAAATGCTAATTGTAGCAATTAAATTTTTAAAAATCTGGGGAACAAACATAGTCAAGAAGGAGGGAAAATATCTCTATTTGTAGACAATATGTTGATCCACTTAGAGAATCCCCAAGATTCGATGCGGAAAATACCAAATCAAAAGAACTGAGACCTTCAGTAAAGTATCAGGATGCAAAACAAACTCCCAGAAATCATTAACCTCACTGTAGATTATTGACAAAACCCAGGACAAAGAGAGAGACAAATTTCATTCCGTTACAAAAAGGCGTAAAACTTTTGGGCGTTAACCTACTAAGCCAGAGGAAGGACTGCAAAAAACCAAAAAACCAAACCAACCCTCTTCACAGAAATAAAATAATACTGAAAGAGTTGGAAAAGGAGATATGTTGCTTATGGTTCTGTGACACCAACTTAATGAAAATACTGTTACTTCCTAAATGAACTTACAGACTTAAGGCTACATTAATAAAATGACCACAGGCAGCTTTGTAGAACTAGACAAAATAATAACGGAATTCACTTGAAGGAACAAAAGGTCAAGAACTTTGAGGAAAATAATGAAAAAAAAATGTAAGAATGAAAGGGGCCTAACATTACCAGATCTCAAGCTATAATATAAGCCAGCAGTTGTCAAAATTATTTTGTACTCATTAAAAAATAGACAAGTAAAATGCAGAAACAATTAAAGACAAAGGTCCAAGGTTCGATAAGCCCAAGAACACAAATTACTGGAGGAAGATCTCCCTATTTAATAATTACTGATAGGGAAACGGGAAGAGAGCACAGCTAAAAATAGATTTAGACCAACATTCTAAAATCATGTATCACAATAAACTCCAAATGGTTATACAAGTTATACAAGTATAAAAAGTAACATAATAAAAAACGAATAGAGGAGCGTGGAAGAAAGTATCTTTTGTAACTTTTGCAAGGCGGGAAATTTGTAACCAAACAAGGGATACAAGGGAGTCACAAAAGACAAAGTTGCCAATTTGAGTTGTAGAAAGATAAGGATGCACAAAACAAGTGTGGCTAGAATAAAAAGCGAAACCTTTGAGTGAGAAAAAAAATCTTTGCATCAAACATACGATAAAATCTGAAATTCAAAATGTTTAGGAAATTGACCCAAACTACGAGATTAAGGTTCATTCCCCAGCGGTTAAGTAACCAATTGTCTTAAGAGAATTATTGTAAACTATAAACAGCCAAATGAAACATTATTCCAAATTATTAACAATAAAAGAAACGTAAATCACAACAGTTCCAAGGTCTCACCTCACATCTAGTAAATTGGTAAAAACAACAAAAAATGAGAATAGTCAATTTTCGAAGGCATTGCAGAAAGACAGACACACTAATAGAATATTGGTAGAGATATAATACCGTTACTATTCTGGAAAACAATTGGGAAAAACGGTTTTTAGAAAGTGATTAAATTATTTGTTTCCTTTTACCTAGAGATCCCATTGCTAGGCATATAACCCAAGGAGGTCACAGACAGAAAGGTCCCATAGATACCAACACATATATTTATGGCATCACTTTTTGAGTAGTAACAAGAAACGAGAAACAAATAGATTCCCATCGATTGGGGAATGGCTAAACAAATTTTGGTGCCTAAATATGAGGGAATATTTTTTGAAACTTACAAATGTGAAGACAAATGTGGGAAGATTTATATGAACTAATACCGAGTAAGGTGAACAGAGCAAGAAAAGCAATCTGTGTCATGATCAAAATAATATAAATGTAAGAAATAATAAAAGAAAAATGAGTGTGGTGTAACTGAGCTTAGACCTGGAGAAAGGCTAAGAAAAAATACCTCCCTTTCTTTATCGCAAAGGTCAAGGACTTCACATGTGCAATTTTGTATATAGTTAGACATGGCCGATGCGCTGGTTGGTGAATTGTGTTTTTCCCCTATTAGTTTTTATTTGAAATCTGCATTACAAGGGAAGGCTAAGTAATGGAGAAGGGAGAAAATATATTTAGAAATGAATGTGACAGGGAGCAGCTAGCTGGCACAGTGGATAGAGCATTGGCCCTGGAATCTGGAGGACCTGAGTTCAAATGTGACCTTTTGGACACTTAGTAGCTGTATGACCCTGGGTAAATCACTTAATCCCAATTGCCTTTAAAAAAGAGAGAGAAATGAACTGTGATACTCTGGAGCATCCATATGAAGCATGTTAATCGCTTAGAGGAGTCATGACGTCCAGGTGCTGAGACATACATTTGTGCACATGGCAAAGGTTTTAAGCTTCTTTATTTACAAGGATTGTGTCTTCCTTTTTTCACTGGGGGCAGAATATTGGTGGTGTTGAGAATAAGGAAGGAAAAGAGAGGAAGAAGGAGGAGGAGAAGAAAAAGAAGAAGAGGAGAAGGAGAAAGGAAATTCGTTGGAGTAATTTTGTTAAATGCACAGAAGAGAACAGAAATTCAGAAAGAAATACAAGCAAGCAGGACAGCTTTGAAAATAACATGACAAATCTAATGCATGTGTTCATGCATGCGTGCACACACACATTTTTTAAGTAAACCATATATAATGGGGATTTGGGGTTCAACAAATAACCCTCTTTCTCTGTTCTGTCCTATATTTGGAAATATTCTTTTTTTTTAGTGCTCATTAGGTTCAGAATAATTTTTTAAAAAAGAAATGCGTGTGATGCAAAAACAAGAGGCATCAATAAACCAACTTTGAAACCAAAAATAAGATCTATAAACTGCCTACAATACGAAAAAATATCCTAAATAGCCAATAATAAAAGAAATAGAAAATACGAACTGCTGAGGTTTTCCCTCTCACCCATCAAATTGGCAAAGACGGAAACAGTCCATGCTGGAGGGTCTATGGGAAAACAGACACTCTAATACACTGTTTTTAATAGCTTTGAATTGGTCCAACACTTCTGGCAAGCAATCTGGCAATTATGTGAGAACAGTTATGGAATGCTTCACATCCTTTGAACCAGTGATCTCCCTTCTGGGTAGATATCCTAGGGAGGTCAAACAGAAAAGAAAGGTTCCCCTCTACACCAAAATATTCATAGCAGCACTTCTGTGCTACAAAAAATTTGGAAACAAGGGGAGTGCCCATCGATTAGGGAATGGATGAACAAACTGTGATACGTAAATGTGAGAAACGAGTACTCAGGAAAACATGGGAAGGCTCGTATGAACTGATGAAGAAAAGATGGAAGAAACAAGAGAACAACGAAACGTGCTGCCGACTGGGGAGACGAGAACAAAAACAAGAAAATTTCTGACCTCAAGAAGGCTACATTCGAAGACGAGACCACACATATAGGCAACAATGTATACAAAGTCTCAATCGTTAACAACTCATCTATGTGGTTCGGTGTTAGCACCAGACTTGTAGTGGGGAAGACCTGAGTTCTGCCTTTGACATGTATTAGTTGTGTGACCCTGGGCAAGTCAAAGTCACTTTAATGATAATAATGACACCAGTGCTGTTGAGGATCCAAAATACGTAAAGTGCAATGTAAACTAGGCATTAGCATTATTTTATTAACACAAAAAAATCACAATTGAGATTAAAGGCAATGAGCAGTGTGGATTCCAGGTAGGCAGCGAGGGGGCTCAGTGGGTTGCTTTAATTTCCTCATCTTCTTGAGTTCAATTCTGGCCTCAAACTCTTCCTAGCTTTGTGACGCTGGGAAAATCACTGCACCCTGTCTGCCTTAGTTCCTCCTCTGCAAAATGAGCTAAAGAAGGAAATGGCAAACCACTCCAGTATCTTTGCCAAGAAAACCCCAAATGGGATCACAAAGTATCAAACACAACTGAAAATGACAGAAAAACAACAACAAAAATCTTCATTCCAAAAGACTGATGATGAAGTACATTTCCTTCCTCTCAGAGGGATAGAGAACTACTGTATATAGACTGTTATATGTGCCATCAGATATAGTTGTGACTGCAGTGTGTTTTGTTTAACTCTTTGTACATTCCAAGGAAAGAGTTTTGTAAGAGAAGGGTTATGGGAAAGCAAAAAGGGATGAATTAAGAAAAAAATCAATAAAACTTAAAAAAAAGGATAAAGAGAAAAGTTGTATGGAGAGAAGCATGAAAGGAACAAAGAGGAGGAGTAACAGGAGGGGAATAAAGGAGAAAAGGAGCAGGTAGCAGAGCTCTCTGGGCCCTGGACAATGTCTATTTCTCATTGTAGGACAGCCATCTGGATTCTCATGAAGATGTTCCTCAAAATCCAACTTCCAGCCTGGGCCAGCCCAACCTGACAAAGCAAAGGAAGGGAGCAAAGGCTGAGGCTGACATGTATTTTGATATTAAAGGAAAAATATGTAGGCAAAGCACCAAATAACCTGCAAATGAGTAGGTGTCGTCTTGGAAACATAAGCCTTGGTCCTTGAACATAGTAAACACTTACCAACTTGAGTCGTTACAAATTGACAGCCAGCCAGATCCCACATCAATCCTCAGCAGTAAAGGCCCAAATCTCTGCACCTTACTCTCTTCTGGAAATCTTTGAAAATTAGCCTGGGATGATTTGCCCACTCTCCCACCAGCTGCTCTGGAGAAAGAACAGAGATGGAAGAGCTAAATGGGGAGAAAGAAAGAGGGCTACTTCAAACACCAAAAGACTCAGTGGCATGGGCCAATGGGAGCAGGAGGCATGTCACACAGATCCTGGAGGAAGAAGGTAAACAGGAGGGATTTACCTTGAACCTACTCAGAGATTAATCATGGTCACATTAAGAGACCCACTGTGTTTCACGTGAAGCCGTGGGACCCAGCTGTAAAACAACAGGTTTCCAAAGATTGTAGCCACTCTGGACCCAGAGGCATGAAAGAGTGTAACACCACTGGCCATGGCTACATGGTTATCACTCCTTGGGTGGACTGCCCAAGAGCTAATTCCTTAGAGAAGAGGAGGTTAGCACAATGTACTAGAAGAAAGCTAAACAGCCAAAAGAAACAACCCAGAATCAAGAGGCACCATAACACTCATCAGGAGCAAATGACGGTCATGACAGACAGGTTGAGGTCTCTCTAGGGAACTGCTGCCAAAAGAAAGCTCCCAGTGAAAGAACTAGGGCAGACACAGGGAGCTTTGGGGAGGAGCACTGACATGAAGGGGCATCCTTTGGCAACTCCCCCCAATGCTGGCTCAGTACTAGAAAGTGGGGGTATGCTGGAGCCAGCTCAAACTGGCTCATGAGAGCCAATTTTTCAATTTCCAGTGTAATCACTTACATCTAATCAATCGACAACCACCACAAATCAAGACTTGATTTGTTTCCTTGGTGGCCTAGACGTCAGAAAAGTAATGGAGAAAATGTTAGCGACGCAGATTAAACTTTTAAAATGTGTCATGATTTTCATAGATTCGATCGTTGAACATTTACCAGCACACCTCTATAAACCATGAAGACTAAACAGGCACCTGAGAGAGGGAAGGTGTTTCACTGGAGGAGCCATGGGTGTCTTTTTACTCTTTATGTGCTTGGATTCTAATCCTTTTTGTGTAATTTACTGTGTAAATAAAACTAATGTTTTGAAGTAACAGACCTAGATTAATTTTTTTCAAAGCCTTGAAAGCCTGGAAATGCTAGAGCAAAACTGGTTAACAGGGGGTTGATGTTTAAGATCAATGAGGACATAGTGAGAGTACCTGGTTACCCTTGGTAAATTCAAGTCGCCTGGCCCAGAAGTAGAGAACAGATAGTGAACAAACGGACAGATATGATTGCTAAGCTCCTGTCAATGCTATCTGAGAGTTCATGGGAGAGGTGTCATGAGATCAGAGAAGAGCAAATGATTTTTCTAAAAAGGGAAGCAAGTCTGTCAACTCCAAGCCCGTGAGCTTGCTTTTGATTCCAGGGGAAATTTGAGAATGAATCAATAAAGAGATGTTATTGGAAAGGAAACAGTGATTACAAAGGTGTCACCAAGGGCAGGTCATGCCAGCCTAACCTTATTTCTTTTTTTGGAAGGGTTATTAAACTAGTTTATCAGAGAAAGGCTGTAGATACAGTTTACCTAGACTTCAGCAAATCATTTCATCAAGTA
Organism: Notamacropus eugenii; assembly: GCF_028372415.1. Classification (NCBI taxonomy): domain Eukaryota; kingdom Metazoa; phylum Chordata; class Mammalia; order Diprotodontia; family Macropodidae; genus Notamacropus; species Notamacropus eugenii. The sequence goes on from NC_092879.1 coordinate 74,259,999, forward strand.
CCTCAAGGAACAGCTGGAGAGATGTGAACTATATAATATATGTTATATTATATATAATATATACATATTATATAGATGATATATGATATATTTTATGTATATATTATATACATAATATATGTATATATAATACATAATCTATGTATATATTATATATAATAACTATATAATAATATATATTATTATATAGTTCACATCTCTCCAGCTGTTCCTTGAGGTACTTGATGAATGTATTGTTGAAATGAGAGTAATCGTTCACAGTTCAATGTCAACTTGGAGGGAGGTCTCCAGGGGAGTGCCCTAGGGATCTATGCTTGGCCCAGTGCTGCTGAACATTTGTTGTCAGTGACTTAGATAAAAGCTAGAATGACATGCTTGTCAAATTTCATATGACACAAAGCTGGTAGGGATACCTAATACACTGGATGGCAGGATCAGGATCCACAAGATCTCGATAGGCTACAATACTGAACTGAATTGAAGAAGATACAGTTCAGTAGAGATATACATAAAGCCTTGCATTTGGGATCAAGAAAATCATCTTCCCAAGGACAGTATGAGAGAGGCCTGGCTAGACAGCAATTTGTCAGAAAATAATCTGGGGGTTTTAGTGGACTGCAAGTTTAGGATGAGTCAACAGTGGGATGTGACGGGCAAAAAAAGCAAATGTGACCAGAAGGTGGTAGTGGTCCCTCTGTCCTCAGTTCTCCACAGACCACATCTGGAATCTTGTGCTCAGGTCTGGGTGCCACAGCTGAGAAAGGATGCTGATAAACTAGAAAACTTCCAGAGAAGGGCAACCATTATGATGAAGGGTCTTGAGTCCAGGTCCTGTGAGAATAGCTTGAAAGACCTGGGGATGGTTAGCCTTCTGATGAGAAGACTTAGGGGCGGGAGTAGAAGTGAAAGCCCTTTTCAAGTTTGTGAAGGGAGAGTTTTGACTTTGTTTGGACCGAAGAGCAATGAATGGAAGTCACAAAAGGGGAATATCCAGACTTGATCCAAGAAAAATATCCAAAAAAATAAAAGGGAGGAAGAGGCTGCCTTGGGAGGTGGTGGGCTCTCCTTCATTGGAGGTCTTCAAGCAGAGTGGGAATGAGCACTTGTTGAGTTTGCTGTAGTGGCAATTCCCTTTTAGGTTAGGCATGGGCTGAACTCGATGGCCACTGGCATCCTATCCGACTCACAAGTACCACTTTTCTGAGACAGTGATCCTTCTACTACCTGCCTCAGGGCAGTAAGTGGCACTGCAGCAGATAGAGCGCTGGGCCTGGAGTCAGGAAGACAGCACTAACTAGCTGTGTGACCCTGGGTAGATCACTTCACCCTATTTGCCTCAGTTTCCTCATCTGCAAAATGAGCTGGAGAAGGAAATGGCAAACCATTCCAGGATCTCTGCCAAGAAAACCTCAAATGGGGTCACAAAGACTCGGACACAACTGAAAGGACTGAATAGCTGCCTGCCTCACAGGGTTGTCATGGACACATGGAGAACCTTAAGGTGCTGTAGACAAAGGAACTGGTATTTCCCTTGCCCCCCTTGTTTTTTGAGTGAGTAATGCTACTGCCGAAGTAGCCAGGTAGTTGCTGAACACTTGAACCTGAAACATCCTCATTTGTGGTTCACCACCAAGAGTCCACTGGAAACCTGCAGCATCTGGGCTAAAGCTTGTCAATAAAATTAGTCTGAGGTTTAATTTCCTCAAGTAGTTTTAAGAGGCAAATGTTAATCACCACTTCTTAGAGCATTAACTATAATTTCAAACACCAAATTAGAAGGGTTGCACAAATGGATAGCAAATTGTTTTGTTCCTTGCAGCAGGGGCTTAAAAATACATGAATGTACTATGTGTTCTTCCCCAAATATCCAGAGAAGCAGCAACCCTAAGCCTCTGCAGACAGCATGACTCTGCAGAGGTTTCACATAAAGGTTAGACATGAATATTACTCTCCAGTTTTTTGAAACCAGAGAAGCCCACAAAGGGGCTTTGCAAGGCCACAGGTGAAACAGGGTTCCTGCTGTGAGTATCAAATGCTGCATTCAGTTCTAAGCAGAGGCTGTGATTCTTTTTAGTCTCTTAGTTCCCAGACTCTGTATGCCACGTCAGCAGGTACCACACAACCTCAGGGATGGAAGGAAGCTCAGAGGCCACTTAGTCCAGCCCCTGTCTGAGGGAGAATCCCCTCAATGACATCACAGACAATGGGTCATCCTGACTCTGCTTGGAGACCTCTAGGGCCCCTCTTTAGCTTAGGGATAGCTCCGTTAGGAAAGAAGCATGTATTAAGTGTTTACTATGTGCCAGGCTCTGGAGATACAAAGAGAAAACCCAGGAACAAGTGTCATTGCTCCTCACTCTACTCTGGGGCCGAGCAGAACAGGCCAGATCCCTGTTCCGTGTGAAGGCCTTTCAAATACTTGGAAACTCGTTATGCAGTTGCCCATTCCCCCTCAGTCTTCTCCAAACGAAACATCCTTGTGAGAGACAGCAAAAGTTAAGTTTCCACGGTAAGTTATTGTTAATTGATGAAGTCACTGAGAATAAGAAGGCCAGCAGACTGCAGGTAGACTCAACCAATCAAAAGACAGATTGTGGCCTTCAGAAAATTACAAAGCTTTTGATAAAGGAACTAAATCTACAGCTAGCTGGAATTAGTCAAGAAAAATGACTTAGCGTTACCTGGAGAAGGCTTCTCTTCACTGCGTTTGCCTAATGAACCTCATGCATATAAGCAGATACACCCTGCATAAAATCATCTCTCCATTTTCGAATCATGGGTCCTATATTAGAGCATGTTTGGGAGGGCGGATCGCAATAAGGAGGGTTATGTAATGGGCATATAGAGAAGATGGTGACCTAATGGAAGATGGGCCAGTACATCTCCTGGGGGCAGGATCTGTCTTGAATCTTGCCTCTGTATTCAGTGCTCCCTCCTCCCGAAAAGAGGGTAGAGGTCCCCTTTGGCCAAAGTGTTCAGTTCCTCTGAACTCTGCCGTAACACATTTTCTTTGATACCTTTTTAGTATCAAGAGTGTTTCTAACATCCTTACATGGCAGCTAGGCGGCACAGTGATTAGAGCTCCAGGCCTAGAGTCAGGAAGGCCTGAACTCAAATCCAGGCTCAGATAATAATTAGCTGTGTGACCCTGGGTAAGCCACTTAACCTGTTTGCCTCAGGTTCCTTAACTGTAAAATGAGGATGATAATAACAGCGCCTACCTCCTAGGGCTGTTGTGAAGAACAAATGAGATAATTATTATAAAGCACTTGGCACAGTGCCTGGCACATAGTTAAGTGCTATGTAAACGTTAGCTGTTATTATCATCACATCTTCACCAAATATCTCTCTTAAAATGCACTGGCTGAACTGAACCCAGTACTCTAGATATGGACGGACTAGGGCAGAGGACAAGATTACCACCTCCCAAGTCCTAGGCATCTAGTAAAGAAAAGACAAACTCATTATTTTCAATTAACAAAAATTTATTTTCTCTCCCTCTCATCTCCACTCCATCACAAAAAGAAAAATAAAACTCCTGTAACAGATATACACATTCAAGCAAAAATAATTTCCCACATTGGCCATGTCCAAAGATATGTCTCATTCCTTGTCTTGAATCCATCAATTCCCTTTCAGGAGGTAGGCAGCACACTTCACCATCAATTCTTTGGAATCGTGGTTGGTCACTGCGTTGATCAGAGTTGTTAAATTTTTCAAAGCTGTTTGTGCCTACAGTGTTGTTGTACCAAGTGTTCTCCTGGTTCAGCGCCCTTCACTCTACAGTTTACATCTTCCCAGGTTTCTCTGAAACCAGTTTTGTCATCATTTCTTACAGCAAACTCATATTCCATTACATTCATATACTATAATTTGTTCAACCACTCCTCAACTGATGGGCATTCCCCTGGTTTCTAGTTCTTTGCCACAACATGTGGGTCCTTTTCCTCTTTTTTTGATCTATTTGGGATAAAGGCCTAGTTGTGGTATTGCTGAACGTATATATTAGCAACTTTTGCAAAGTTTCAAATTGTTTTCCAAAATAGCTAGGCCAGTTCATAGCCCCACCAGCCAAGTGCATTAATGTACCCATTTTTCTACAGCCCCTCCAACATGCCATTTTCCTCTTTTATCAACTTTGCCAACTCGATGGATGTGAGGTGGAACTTCAGAGTTGCTTTCATTTGAATTTCATTAATTATCAGCAATTTGGAATATTTTTTCCTTATGGCTGTTGATACCTTAGATTTCCTTCTTTGAAAGCTATCTGTTCATAATTTTTGACCATTTGTCAAATTGGAACATGGCTCTGGTTCTTATACATTTGAATCAGCTCCTTGTATGTAATGAAAATGAGGTCTTTGTTAGAGAAACTTGTAGCAAGTATTTTTTCCCCACTCAGCTGTTTCCCTTCTAATTTTAGCTACATTGGGTTTGTCTTTGTAAAACCTTTTTAAGTTAAGTTATCCATTTTATCTTTTCTGATCTTTCTAATATCTTGTTTCATCATGAACGCTTCCCCTAGCCACAGATTAAAAACACTGGAAAGGTAAGAGGGGGCAAAAGGCTTTAAATGTGAAAAAGAACACTTTGAATTTGCTCCTCTAGTTTGTTTATGAAGTGTAAGTCATATATCTATTTGGAACTTATCTTAATATATAGTGTGCAATGTTGGTCTAGGCTTAGTTTCCACAAGACTGCTTCCCGGTTTTCCTAGTAGTGTCAGTTAATGGAACTAGGCCTCTTAAATGCAGCCATCCTCTGAATTCATTTTCTTGGCTGCCATATCACACTACTGTCTCATATTGGGCTTTCAGATTGCAAAAACCCCAAGACCTTTTTTCAGATGAATTGCTGGCTAGCCATGCCTCTCTTATTTTAGATCTGCAAGATTGATTTTTTAAACCCAAGTGTAGGACTTTTCATTTATCCCTATTATATTGTCTCTTGTCAGGACCTTTTGAATCCTTGCGTCTAGCTGCATCCCCTGCAAATCTGACACAAGATACCATCTATGCCAGAGGTGGGGAAACTGTGACCATAAGGCCCCACATGGCTCTCTAGGTCCTTGGGTGCTGCCTTGACTGAATCTAAACTTCACAGAACAAATCCTCTTAATAAAAGGATTTGTTCTGTAAAATTTGGACTCGGTCAAAGGCAGCATTCAAGGACCTAGAGGGCCACGTGTGGCCTCCAGGCTGCAGGTTCTCAACCCTGATCTATGCCTTCATCCATCTCTCAAAGGTGTCCCAATTTTGTCAGTGTGTGGAATTCCTGATGTGGGACCTCCCTCTCGAGATGGAGATGACCACAAGCCTCTGATAGCAGACCAATTCCAGAGTAGGGCCTGAGGCCCGCAGAGGTTGGAACCTTCCATATTGCTAATATGTGTCAGAAGCAAAATCTGAACCTAGGCCTTCTTGAGTCCAAGCTGAAAACTGCATGCATTATGTCAGCTTGCCTCCATCTTTTTTCTGCTCATTGGATGTAATCACAGAGCCCTTCTCCTCCTTCAAGATGCAGCCGCTGCACAACCTTCTACGTGAAGCCTTTCATGAGTCCTCTCCACCCCCCCCCACCCCCCCCCCCTGCCAACTGCTAGGGCCCTCCATCCTTTCCAATTGCATTTCATTTCTTTAAATTTCATTTTTATTCTGAACACATGTTACATTTTGCTTTCTCCTTAGGACAGAAAAAGAGGACTGTACACGAAACCGCAGACTATCATGTATGGCTCACCTTTCTTTTAAAAATAAATTAAGTTCAACCTGCAGCTTTCGAAGCTGTCCCGCTGGTCTATGTTTCTTTCTGGCCTTCCTTCATTTCTCTGCATTTTAACAAAAGATGCCCCAATGATTCTTTTTCCTCTTTCCTGGGACGGGAATAAGAATTTATATACCATGTACTAAGCATTTTGCTAAGTGCGTTACAAATATCCTCCTATTTGAGCCTCACAACAACCCTGAAAATCCTTCCTTTTCGTTGCCCTATTCATATCCCCTCCTTTCACTCATTGTAACCTCCTCCCCTCTTGGAAAAAAGAAACACAAAGCCTTTGTTAAAAAAATCTGCCTAATTAAACAAATTCACCCATTGGTCATGTCCAGCAATCGTGCCCTATTCCTCATCCTTATATTAACCTGCTTTATACTCCAATCAATCAATCACTCGACCAGGAATTATTAAGTTCCCGCACAAGCACTGTGTTAAGCATTGGGGATACAAGTACAAAGGATGAAAAACAAATCCCAACTCACAAGGACCTTTTAGTGGGGGAGATGAGTATATAGAAAAATACGTACAGCATAAATAGAAAGTATACATATACATGTATATATATATATATATATATATATATATATATATATATATATATATATATATATATATATATATATATATATATATGCACATATACATATACAAAATAGTTAAATCAAAGGTGGCTGCTAGGGAGGGCACTCATCCTCAGGAAAGGGTTTCATGCAGAAGATGGTGCCTGACCCGCAGCTTAAAGGAAGAAAGGCACTCTTTAAGGTAGAGATTAAGAGGGAAGGCATGCTAGGCATAGAACAGCCAGTGCAAAGGCATGGAGATAGGAGATGGAGTGTTAGGTGTGAGGAACAGAGAGAAGGCCAGTTTGACTTATTTCACATAGTGTAGGAGGAGAGACTAATGCACAATAAGGCTGGAAGGTAAGTTGAGGCCAGGTTGTATAGGGCTATGAAAACTACACAGAGGATTTTTAGTTTATTCTAGAGATAACAAGCAGCCCCTAGAGTTTGTTGAGTGGTCTGACCACATGGCAGACCAGCACATAAGGAAAATGACTGGTAGCAGTGAGCAAGACGACCTGGAGAAGGGAGAGACTTGATGCAAGGAGATCAATTAGGAAGCTGTTGCAATAATCTAGGTAGGAGGTGATGAGGGCCTGACCTGACCAGGCAGCTGTCTGAGGAGAAAGGAGTCAGAAGCAAGAGATGGCATGAAAGGAGAAATAGTAAGATTTGGCAAATGGGCATGTGGGTTGGGGGAGAGTGAGAAGTCAAGGATAATATGAGGAATATAAACTTGAGACATGGGAAGCATGGTGGTGGCTTCAACATAAATGGATGCGTTTGGGAAAGGGGAGGGTTTAGCAGAAAGAACCATGGATTCAGTCTTAGACATGCTGACTGAAGCTGGGGAGGAGGGGAAGGAAAGGGGGGCCTAGCTGAGTGGGGCTAGACAAAGATGGAAGAAAGGAACATTTACTAAGCCCCTACTATGTGCCAGGCACTATGTGAAGCACTTTACAAATATGATCTCATTTGATCCTCAGAACAATCCTGAGGCAAGCACTATTATTAGCGCCACGCTATAGTTAAGGAAACTAAGGCAAATGGAGATTAACTGACTTGTCCAGGGTCACACAACGAGTAAGTGTTGAGCTCTTCCTCAGTCCCAACCCAGTATACTCCCCCTCACACCACCTAGCTGTCTCTAGGCTCCTATGAATCAGGGAGTCACCTGCATAGAGAGATGATTGTTAAATCCATAGGAGCTGATGAAGAGTGAGGATAGAAGAAAAAGAGAAGATGGTCGAGAAAAGAACACTGGGGAATAAGTGCACGAATTTATTATAAATATTCTGCATATACTTATGTATGTACTTGTCTCCCTTTATAATCCCCTAGAAGGCAGGGATTGTTCCATTTGTTAGATTTGTGCCCCAGGGCCTAGCTCAGCACTTGGCACACCGTATGCACTGCACAAATGCCTGCTTCATCGATCAAAATGTGCAGTAGCAAGTCCAGCGCAGATCCCTGGAACGCTGCAGTGCAGACTATCCTCCAAACTGGCATTGACCCATTAATAGCTTCTCTTTGGGTACAGCAGTTCAATGGTCCTTTTTTCGTCAGTTTAGCTCATGTTTCCTCATCTACTCCACAAGAATAACATGAGTCTCAGTCAATACTTTGTATGGTGAGGCATGCAGTAAGGCTGGCTACTGACTAGCTCTGACAGAAGAACAAAAGGGGAGGGCAGGAGCAACCGAGCTGTAGAGGCTTCAAGTACGCATCGTGCAGAGAGAGGGCTGGCTGTCAAGCGATGATCGCTTTTGGCCTCGGCAATTCACAAAGACATCTATGAAGTTATACAGGGGTCTGTGATCAGATTCCTTAAATATTCCCTATGTGAGGTTCAATACTTTAGGGAAATATTCACTCTGAGTGCTCATAGAAGCTGGAAAGGATCTGAGAGTGAGTTCAACTCTTTTCTCGCACAGATGAGGAAACTGAGACCCAGAGATGTATCTTGCCCAAAGCCACACGCATTTTTTCCCACTGATCACATGTATTTGACTCCTGGGCAAGAAATGGACTGCCCACATCAGCACCTGGTGCCTGATGCGTCTTCCTATTAGGACTGTTTTTCCTCTAGCCTCTCAACGGTCTTAAGCATTACCACCTCTCCATGCATTCTCATTCGGTGTGATTCTTACCCATGTCTTTTCCTTAAGAAAAAATATGGAAAAATGTTGTAGAGACAGATTGAATTCAGTGTAAGGAAAGTTCCTCAACAATCGAGAAGGGAGTTTTGCATCACAGAAGTCTTCCAGCAAAGGCTGATCGGATACTGTACAGATTCCCCTTGAGGATATGGGTTTGAACTCGACTCCAGACAATCCCTCCAAAATGTTGGAATCCTTCCTCTGTTTTAATATCTCATGGGTACCAAAACAGCAAGAAGGCTGTCCGTCTTGGAGCCCTCACTCTTGCTGCATGTCTGGCCCATCTTGCTTTCCAGGCATACATATTCTTAAGGCCTTTCCATTGACATTTGCTGCAGTTGTGATCATTAGCATCACATCACAAGTATTCATAAACTTATGCAGACCTTGGCAGGAAGGTCAGAATGTAACTTAGACCAACAGGTTCATTCTCGTCTTGTCCTGAGCTCTTTACCTTAGGCATTCTCTCCAAACTGGAGCAAAATGGCTGGAGGTGTTTGAGAAAGACTGAGCACCAAAGTTCTATCAGATGGGTGTCACCCTCCTCTCATGGAGGGGAGGCTTCATTGTTGTCTAACATGTACCAGACACTAAATAGCTGTTAAACAGGGTGACTGACAAACATGGGCAAAAGTGAGGATATGAATAAGAAAGATGGCACTGGGCTCCACTATGTTCACAAGTGTTATCCTGCTAGATTTCCTACAGAAAGGAGAAGTGGGAGGATATTCTAAGATGTTCTAAGAATGAAGCGTGGGTAGAAGCTAGCAGTAACTCCACCTTCAGAGACCAAATTCAATCTGAAACTTGAGGCGGAGACAAGAATCAAGGCTGCCTACACTTTTACAATATGTTACAGATCCTCTGCTTTGCCAGAATTACATTTGATTGGATTAAACAGGTTTGTGTACAATAAATTAAAGGGAATCAACTAGGTCACTGAAGCTGCTGGGGTGGGCCAAGGTTTTCCAAGGGTCACAGGATGGCCCACAATCCCTTGGAGTACATTCTAGATATGGGGGACAGTCTGTGGCAAAGGCAGAGGCAGGAGACAGAAAGCCAGGACTGGGTAAATAGCTAATAGGTCAGTTTGGCTGGAATGTTGAGTATATGAAGGGAGTGATATAAACTAAGTCTGGAAAGGTAAGTTGTAGCTAAATGGAGAGCCCGAAATGACAGGTTGAATTTGTATTTTATCCTATAAGCCTCTATGGAGGCGCCATAGAGGGTCAGATCTGGGCTTTAGGAATGTCATTTTGGCAACTGGGGAGGATGCACTGAAGAAGGGTTCCTAAAAACAAGGTAGCCAACGGTAACAGTTCAGGTAAGAAGCAATGAAGGGCAGTGTGAGTGAAGAGATCCAAAAGATAGGAAGAAACAGGCAAGGGAGAGAAAGTCAAGGATAATAACTCCAAAGTTTCCAACCTGGGTGACTAGGGTGGTGAGACCCTCCCAGAAAAAAAGGGGGTTTGGAAAAGGAGCAGGCTCAGGGGGAAGATCATGAGCTGCAATGTGGACATGTTGAGTATGAGTTGCCTATATGTCATCCAGGCAAAGTACAGCATGCAACTGATCATGCAGGACTGGCAAGAATCATTAGGACTGGACATGTTGATTTGGGAATCATCTGCACAGAGATGGTAACTGAACCCACGAGAGTTGATGAAATCAACAAGATAGGACTGAGGAAGAGAATCGAGTACAGAACTGTGGATGAGACACGGATGATTTAGCAAAGGAGACCAAAGAGTGGTTAGGCAGGTAGAATAATGAGCAAGCAAGGTGACAGAAGCAAAGGAGAGTATCCAGAAGGTGGGAGCTCATGGGGGTGGGCAGTGGGTAGGGAGGGCCTGGCAAAATTGCATAGATCAAGCAGAATGAGAATTGAGAAAAAGTCAACAAACTTTGCACTTAAGAGATCATTGGCTCTCTTGGGAGAGGAAGGGAGAGATGTATTTGGAAATGAATGTGATGTAAAAACAGAAATATTAGTGAAAATGTTTTTTAAGAGTTCCTTGGTGACATCAGTTTCAGGAGAGTAATAGGACTGCCAAGGGGTTGAAAAACGATAAAACAAAGGCAAGAAAATGCGAAGATGGAAGAAATGAGTTGGGAACGTAGATGAATTGGGAGGCGAAGGTTTCCTCCTCTCTAGATCTGACAAAAAGCAGCGTATACACAGATTATGGTGGTACAGTGGACAGAATGTTGCAACATTCAAATTCAAATTCTAGCTTTACCACTAGCTTTACCACCATGGGCAAGTCTCTACCTCAGTCTCAGTTTCCCCATCCCTTGTAGTACTGACCTCACAGGGTAGTTGTTTGGTTCAGATTTGTAAGTGCTTTGCAAGCTTTAAAGTATGATAAAGGCATCAGTAATTATAATACAGAGGTAGTCTAGGAAGAAACTAAAGTTGATGTTGGAAAGGCAGTGTCAGTCCCTGAATTTTGTGTGAAAAGAGTGACTTGGAGTGACTATAACCAGGATCTGGCCTGGGTAATATAGAAGAATGGAGAGACCCTGAAAAGACGAAAGGTCACTGAGTGATGGCAGCATGGAGAGGGCCTAGAAGTGACGAGGAATAACATAGAACAGGCCTACTGCCTCCTGACGGCCAGGGAGAATGAAAAAAGCAAGCAACAAACCGCGTTGCAGGGGGTTACCATGCATCTAGGAGAAGCAGGAAAAAGATGTCAGGCCCAGGTCTAGAAGGGAAGTTAATTAATACAGAGGCTTCTGAGGGTATATGGAAGACAAAAGCAGCATCGATTGGGAAGAGGCCACTTACTACTTGTGCCAATTGACACCCCCCCCCCCCTCCCCCGCCATGGCTTGTTCTGACTGGATGATATCTCTTTTTCAACATAAAACCTGAAGATTGGTATGTTTTGTGCTCCGGTGGCAGCTGAACATCACTACCAATCGGCTGTAGAAAGAAAATATTATTAGGTGATTGAGCTCATTTAGTGGCTGAAAACTGCTCATAGGGATCCCACTGACATGGGCAGTCTTTACTCCGGTAAATGTGGTGAGTCCATCGTGCCTTTTCTAATTGTGAGGATCTTGTTTGCATCTTTCCATAAATCTTTCATGTTGATGTTGCTTTCATAGGCTGTGCTACAGTGGAGCACGCTAAACATGGTAGATCCAGGCCTGAAGTTCAAATCCTAACTCTAACACTTAGTAACTGTACGGCCTGGGGCAGGTCACCTAACCTTTCTTGGCTCGTCTCAGGTCTAGATCTCTAAGCCTTCGATCTTCCTAAGGCACATTTGATACTCTGGGCCAGGTTGTTATATCCTGTTCTCACTACATGCCAGTCCATGGATTTTTCCAGTCATACCTGGTTTTGACAACATTTTTCACAGCAAGTCCTCACTAGTAATACGCTACAATCTACTTCTACCCAGCGGGTCCAAATAATGCCTGACATTCAACATGAGAAACGCAAGCAGATTAGTGGGGGTTAGGACATAATCAGAAACACAACCAAGTGCACCTTTTAACTGTTTAAACAAAACTGAATCATGTGCCCTGTCTCAGTACAATTCCATGCTGAAAGTAGTCCCTTGCGTACAACCCTGTATGTAGCTCACCATCTTCTGTTATGGGTCTGTATTTGCAGATAACCTAACCTCCAGTATTTGTTAACTCATTTTCTTTTATTTTCTACAGTTAAGGGCAGCATCTGTAGAGCTTCTTTGTATCATTATCATTAAAAAGATTTTAAATGTGGTAAATGAACCTTTGGAAATAACAGTTGGAGGCTCCTATAATCAGAGTCAGAAGAGAAACTGCTCCAGGACATAATTCCCTCTTACTCCAAAGGCATGACTTTCTTTGGAAGGCATCTCAGAACACAAGTGAAATACCAGTGACAGAAAACATGGCTCAAGGATGGGTACCCTGGACTACTAAGGTGACAGTACAGGCTATAGGCGATGCATGAATCACAGAACCAGTGGTTACACTGAAAAGTATATTAAAAATCAGGAAAAACAAGAGGAAAAGACCTGAAACTGGTTGGGTGTGAACCATGAAAATAATCTACCCTTTTTTAAACAGCCAAAAGAAAATCTCAAACCAGTTTTTAATTAGAGTATGCACGCCCTTCCAACTACCTAGCTAATCAAAATGTTGCTCTGATGCTTGATTTGCAGCCAAGATTTTACCCCCCCCCCCCAATCTCATTGCCTGTCACCCCCCCCCCCCCCAATCATTAGGAATGAGAAACTGGGGGCAATCGCAACTTCCCTTCCACTGATTGGTCATCAAAAATGTGATTGCCTAATACTAACTGAAAGCACTATAATTTGCTATCACTTTACCCACATTACTGAGCACTGCAAACAATTACTTTCTCTCTGAAACAATTCCAAGTTCTCTCCTTTTGCATGGAGCTGTAAGGCCATACTCCCAGAGTGTCTATTTCATTATCTGTATTCTTATTCTGAGTGTGTCACTGACAAAATATCAGCTTTCCCTGTGAATTGCAGAAAGAGTTGTTTCAATAGGACACCCATTTCTATTCAGAAAGATATGTCATTTATTTAGTAATGATTATCTACACAGATTATCATAAACAATAAAACTGTAATAAAGGGTTTCCCTAGGTTTTTTTTTTAAACCAACCAGTTTTAGCCAGCTTCTTTGGCTTAATACTGTTATTTACTGTACAGTTTACATTCAAGTCTCCATACTGGAATTGGAAAGAAGGAAAGGGATCTTTTAAAAAAATCATGGAACTTTCACATACATGTGAAACCTTACAATTATGAATTCATAATACATAATCCTGAGATAAAAGATGTGAAAAAAACAGAATTAAGAAACAAGTATTGCAAAAATTGCTGCTCAGTGATCCATTGAACAATCAGGAAAACAAGGAGAAAAACATACAAATGTTGGCAGTGACATGGGCAAAATTTGGGCAAGTTGTCCCCAAGACACAGGAACTGTAGGCCCTTTGGATACCCTTGCCTTTTAAAGCATGGTCTGCTTTGAGGATGGTCATCTCCAAAAGTTGGGTTCTGTCAACAGCTGGAGAGAGAAAGAAAAAACAAAAACTTTATCTGAACATATAGAAAAAAATGTGAATTCCTCCAGAGGAAAAGAATCTATCTGCATATTTTAAATTCCTGTCTTTGGGGTACAGATGCCAAAGCCGGCTTTTGCAACTCTGAGCTGGTTTTCACAGGGGACTCTTACATTTGAGCTGTTCAAGTTTTTCCAAATGAGCTCACTGACTCACCCATCATCAGGAAGATGTCCAGACCATTCCTTACAATGCAGATCTCTTCCAGGGTCAGTCCAATTATAAAGCAGGACTCCCAGGGATAGAAGCGGATTGTCCTGGCGCATACTGACATAATCTCAAGCGAAACTTCCTCATTTCAAAACTCAGATTTCAAAGCTGCAGCATATTCCGAGCAAATATTTTTTATAAAAAGCATTTTATTCTGCAGCCCTGACTTCGAGACAACCCCACCTCACCACCCGTAGCCCTTTCGCTTGCTTATATATTATAATGCAAAATGGCTTCGGTATGGACCAAGTGCCCTTTCCTTTGGCATTTACTCTAATTAAATGATCCAAAGAAGCTCTTCTTTCAACTTACCTTGGGAAGAGCTTTTATGTCATCATATTGAACTACCATAATTACCGGCTGGGTTGGAGCATGGCCTCTCTGTCACTGTCCTTGCTCATTCCTGACAGGGACAACAAGGGTGGCAGAACGGAAAGAGGACTGTATTGGGAACTGAGAGCCCTGGATTCAAGTCACTGCTCTGCCACTGACTGACTAGACTGTGTGAAATTGGGCAGCTCACTTCATTGGGGGTGGGGAGAGGGAGAGAAGAAAACGAAGCTCCCAGCAGCAATCAGTTGAGTGACTTACCCAGGGTCACACAGCTAGTAAGTGTCTGAGGTCACGTTTGAACGCAAGTCCTTCTGACTCCAGGGTCAGTGCTCTATCCACTGTGCCATCTAGCTGTCCCCAGCTCACTTCATTTTGAGGTACCTGGATGTTCTCTTGGGAAAATAATTAAGGGGCTGGCTCTGGTAGATCTCCAAGGACCCTTCTACATTTCAAAAGTTCTAGAATCCAAAGTGGTCATTGTGATACATTTACAAAAAGAAGAGGTTGCTTTCAATTGTGCCAGAGGTCTTTTAAAATTCTACTATCCTATGATTCTGTAAGAAAAGACATTTTCTTCCAAGTCATGGTTCTGACCCCAGGACAACTGCATTTTTCAGGCCACATACTGAATATGCTGCCTAATTATCCAATGAAAATGCCCCGAAACCTGACTGCAATGACTCCAGATCACATCTAGACAAGCTTACCTGCAACATTTAAATAATCCTGGCCCTTCCTTAACCAAGTGTCCTATTTGTCTCCTGAGAGATTTTACTCTGAACATACACGTATGTGTTTAAGAAAGGTTATTTCATGCCTATCTTCTTGATTGTTTAACTGAGCTTTATTTTTAGAGGATCATAGACTTAGAGCGAGATGGATCAGAGACCATCATCTAGTCCAAAATCCTCATTTTACTGATGAGAAAACTGAGGTCCAGGGAAAGAAAGTCATTTGCCAAAGGTCACACTGCTGGAAAGACGTAAACTCAGGTCCCCTGACTTCCAAATCAGGGCACTGTATTTTCTCCTCTGAGCTAAAGAAAATACCTAAAACAGAGGGCCAAAGGAGAAACAGCGACACGGAGCGCTGTACCACACTTCCAGTAATGTGACGGATTTGGTTTGAAAGAAAGACAAAGGAAACAGTGGTTTTATTCCTCAGGGTATCAGTAATACCTATGGCTGAAGAGGATGTAATGTTTGAATAACATTTTACAGCTGATTAAGCACTTTCTTCTTAATGTCAACCTTAAAAGCAGGTTCCTGCTTCACATATTTCTGGTGTCAAAGACTATCCCTTTAAAAGTACTGGCTTCCAGTTACTCATTTCCCTAGACTTACTCTGACATAATAAAATTGGATACCTGAGTTAGGTAAGATCCAGGTATCTATCTACTGATTCAATAAACATAAATAAACCTATATGAACTCCCATATTTCCTGTTACACAATGCACATTAAAACCTCAAAATAATAACAACTAAAATAATCTGATTTTTTTTTCTGAGAAAAGAAAATCTTATTATATACAACTCTGTGTGAATTCTTCCACACTATAGGAGATCAGAAAGGTTTTCAAAATGAATAATGACCACCCATGAGAATAAAAGAAGTGCACAGTAGAAAAGAGAGTCCAGTCATCAACTTACACAAGTATCAAAGAGTTTGGCTAATTATTCCTGGAAGGTAAAACCTGACTACCTGTTGGGTTCCTCTCTGCTACACAGCAAAGTGGGAACACATCCAATTGCTGAGCCAAGAGAGAAGATCTTACCTAGAACCTGAAGTGGCAACTGACATTAATGATCTTTGTACCTCAGCTAGAGAGCAGGACTAATCCTCCCTGGGTTCCTAATAATCCCTAATGATTTTTAAATGGAAGTGGCTTCACTCAAAAAAACCCATCATCCCCCCGCATAATTTCAGATGGTAAAAGGAAAGAACATTTAGAAAAAGAACAAATTTAAGTTTCCTTCAATCTGAAGGGTTATTTTCAAATTATGCTGAAAGCTCTAAGAATCACCTGCCCATCTGCCAAAACTATCCATTTCAGTCTCAGGCCTCAGTGGAACATCTTCCTTGCCAACACTGGTTCAAGGGAATTACTCCGCCAAAACACCTGAAACAATGTAAGGTAGGAAGGCGTTTTATGGACTAGCACAGATGACCTATAAAGCAGGTCTGGAAATCTGTGGCTTTGAATGTGCTTATTAATTAGTTTTCAGATCAATGCAATATTTCAAGAAGGCAGGCAACTATAAAACATTTTCTTTCTTTTTTCTCTTTGAGGATAGAAACTCTTTTTAACCAAATTGTTAGCATAAAGGAATTTTAAAGAGTTTACAATAATGTGCAGACTCATGATTTAGCTGGGTATGGAGACGACCTCTTTAACCAATCAATCACAGTGGGGGAAGTTACACCAGTCACAATGTAGAGAACAGTAAATCGGGTTTTGCGCAGTTCTAATGTGACCATTCAAACAACTGAAGAATCCCGGGAGTGGCTGGTGGTGTTTTATCTTCTAATGGTAAATGTTGGAATAAAAGGATACTAGAAAAAAAAAAAGTGGGGTGGGTTTTTTTTAGGGGGGAGGGGGTGGTGTTGGGGTAATGCAGAGAGAAGGAGAATAAGAGACAGACTGGGAAAGACGGGGAAAGAAAATCCTTTGGCCAAAGAACTGATACCTCAGAAAAGAATTTTACAAGAGGGGAATGTCAGATTTTCCAATTTTGTTTTTAAATAAATGAGGAATTCTGATTCAGTGCAAATGTGTCAAAGTTTTCTTGTTTGTTTTTTAAAGACACAATTGAAATGCCTTGAGGAGTTTAGCAGGAGCAGTTTCCACAGCCTTTAGCACTGTTGATAATTTCTTCCTGGAGTTTCTTCCTTTCTTCCTCTTTGGATGTCAGCTTTCTCCTCGCTCCCCACCTAAGAATATTATTTGCCATAGGGTTGCTTTGGGCATGCCACATATCTGCATAGATGCTCCCAGTGTTGGCGAGGAGATCACTGTGGGTTCCTCGCTCAGCTATTTTACCCTAAAACACAAACAAAACAAATTAGGTCAAATAACTAATAAAAAATGAACTTACATACTATTTTGGCTCCTAAGAATTTTGCAAGACTCCAGGAAAACATTCCCTTTCCATTTTGTAGGCAGAAAAATTGAGGAAGAAGGGTAGGGTACCCCATGACCGACCTCCTTGCTACTATTCCAGTAGAGAGCCAAGTCCTGGGCACCATGTTAACTGAGAAGAACCACATTGTAAATGTTGTGTTCTGATGAACAGGCGGGATGGGAAGAAATTTTTAAAAGATGAAATTTGCACACTCTGCTACCATTTAAAAAATGCACTCAAAACAGAAATACCCCAAGCCTGCACATGAACTTCAAAATGAAAAGATCTCTGCATGATGATTTATTTCTTTCAGTGTCTGACTATCTTTTTTAATAAAGGCTATTAACCTGAACACTATGTAGACCTGGTACAGATTCCAAATTTTCATCTGTGGTTACTTGGCTTTGTTTTGACAGCCACTGGGCAACATGAGGGGAGACAAGATGGATCTTGTCTCTTTTCTTGCTGTTTCTGGTGTTAAGTGACAGGACCTTTACAGATATGCCTGTAAGGAACAGAAATCTGGGATTTGCCCTGGACCCTTCTGAGTGTACGCTGGGCATTTTATATCGCTTTGAAATTCCTATCCACTCTGAAAACAAGGGTCCATGATCTTTTCTCAGTCCAGGAAGCACTTCACTGAGATATAAGACTTCATGGATCACTGATCCCCATGGAGTCCTACCCAAGAATATACAAAAATAAAAGGCTTTTGCCATGGTAAAGTGATATTTTATCAAGAATAAGATCCAAGAGGGCTGTCCTAAATAAATTTAGTTTCTGTCAGAAACATAACTACAGTAGAATTATGTTTATAAAATCATAGATTTGGAGGTCCAAAGTAGCTCAGAAGTTGTCTAGTCCAACCCTCTCATTTTAGAGTTAAGGAAATGGAGGCCCAGAGAGGTTGACTTCCCCACTTAGGTAAGGCTGAGAACTAAGGTGACACTTCAAATCAAATGCTTTTGCCCATACTATAAGAAACCTGAAGAACCCCTGAGAGCCAGGGTATCCCAAAACATGCCATGCAGTATGCTCCTCCTAATCAACTGAACACATCATCATCTTTGATATTTCAATTTCTGATCTCATCAATCTAGATATTCTCCCTCCAATGACACAGATTAGAACCTATTGAAGCATCTTCATTTTGTCAGACCCTTCCTTGTCCTCCCAAGAAAAGTCCACCAAATAAGTCACCGGTCTTTTGCATTGTATAGACACCAATGGAGCACCAGGGCTATCTACCGGCTGTTCCTCACCCTTGTCACACGGCCAGCCCACTTCCTTTTCTGGTCAAACACCTCTTCAATGATATCCTTTCCATTACTACTCCTGCAGAAGTCCCCTACAGAATTCCATGGCAGCCTACTCATCCTCATCATGTACTGCTCGACCTCCCTTTGACAAACCACAACTTTTATTCTTTGGAGAGTGTATTCAACGTATTCAATGACTTTCAGCCACAGAGTATCAAGACAAAACTGATGTAAAAAACCTGGGCAGACCTCTGTTTTAGGGTTATTAAAAGGGTTATTACTCTGGACAATTTCTCAATCTAAGTGGATCTATTTTAAGTCAATTTTGGGCCCAGTTCATCGTCCATCTACAAGACCTGCCCAAAGGGTTCAACTGCATATAATCACCTAGAGATCTGCTCTACCTACTTGCTTTGTCTTGTGTGGGGAGACAGGACAAACTCTTTTGAGTGACTAAAGATCTCATTAGGAGACCCCACAATGCTTTAAGCTTGACGCAATCAGCATAATGCTAGCATATCAACAAGCATTTATTAAACACTTACTGTGTGCCTGACATTGCACTAAGCATTGGGGATACAAAGAAAGACAATAACTCAGTCCTTAATTTGAGGAACTCACATTCTAGCGGAAGAGACAACTTGCAAACCACTGTGTACATATAAAAGAAATAACTGGTAAACGGGAGGTAATCTCAGGAAGGCACAAGTAGTGGGGAGGAGTGGAAAAGGCCTCCTGCAAAAGGTGGATTTTGTGCTGTCTTAAAGTTATGGGAGCGAGAAGGTGGAGATGAGGAGGGAGAACATTCCAGGCATGGAGGACAGCTGGACCAGAGGCCAAGTGGAAAGATGAACTGTCATGTGCAAGGGACAGCAAGAGGGCCAGTGTTGCTGCTTCCTGGAGTGTGCGGGAGGGAATAAAATACTGCAGTAGTGGCCAAGCAAGGAGGGGCAAAACTGTGAAGAGCTTGAAAACCCAAACAGGATCTCATATTTAATCCTGGAGGTATTAGGGAACTACTGGAGAGGGGTTAAGAAAGGGGGTGTGTGTGTGTGTGTGTGTGTGTGTGTGTGTGTCTGTGTGTGTGTGTGTGTGTGTGTGTGTGTCTGTGTGTGTGTGTGTCTGTGTGTGTGTGTCTGTGTGTGTGTGTGTGTGTGTCTGTGTGTGTGTGTGTCTGTGTGTCTGTGTGTGTGTGTCTGTGCGTGTCTGTGTTGAGGGTTAGCCCTCTACCTTACTAGGATCCTTTTGGCAACTAAGTGGAGAATGGACTGGAGTGGGGAGAGCCACCAGCATGAGGCACACAGGGCCCACACCAGGGTAACAGCGGTGAGAGGGGATGAGATGAGAGACATGTTTTTAACACAGAAATACCACACACTTGTACGCCTGTTACTGGAAACACTGACTAGGTGTGATTCTGGAGTCTTTTCACCAAGTGACTCTTCGGTTTGTACTTCCTGGGAATATCTGAATTTGGTTCATTTTGCCCCACCCAAAGTTTCCCTAAGTTTTTCATGATCTCTCCCTCAAATGATCATATATTTACTTATGCAAATATATAAAAATTACATAAAGAGGTGGCTAGCTGGCATGGAGGATGGAGCACTAGGCCTGGAGTCGGGAAAACTGAGTTCAAATGCAGCCCCAGATATCAGCTGTATGACTGAGCATGTTAATTAATCTCTGTCTGCCTCAGTTTCCTCAACTGTAAAATGAGGATAATAATAGCACCTACTTCCCAGGGTTGTTGTGAGGATCAAATAGTGCTCAGGACAGTCCCTGACACTGTTTCCCTCTCCTCCTTCTATACATGTTAAGTCCAACTATAGATGGATCCTGGTAGAAGGTAAACCTCCTGAGGCAAGAAATGTTTCATTCATGTTTTTCTATTACTAATACCTAGCATAGCACTTTGCCCATGGTAGCTACTTAATAAATGCTGGGTGATTTTAATATTAGCATTTGGAGAGGGATCTTAGAAAGCACTTTAGTTCAGGGGTCATTAACTTAGGATTTGTGAACTTTTAAAAAATATTTTGATAACAGTAATTCAATATAATTAGTTTCCTCTAATCTCCTGTATTTATTTGATATATTTAAAAACATCATTCTGAGTAGTCCACAGGTTTTACCAGACTCTTGCCAAAGGAGTCTGTGCCACAAAAAAGGTAAGAACTCCTGCTCTTGTCCAACGCTCTCATTTAAAAACGCTGCCACCAAAACACTAATAGCTAGGGTCTTATTGGTCCCCTCCCCAAATGATCCTTAGTTGGTTCCAAGACAAAGTCCTAGGCAACCTATCTGTGATGAGTAGGCAATGGTTGAGGGCAGAAAGCCCATGGCTGGGATTCCAGGTGGTCATAATCCCATCCCTTTTCCTTGTACCCTTGGTCAAATCCCTTCCCCTCTCTAGCCTCTTCTGCACAGGCACTAGACAACAAAGGGGTTTGGAGCAGACAGTATCTAATTCCCCTTCCAGCTTGCGGTATCTGTTGGCATTCTGGTACCAAATTCCAAAAAGTCTTTAATCAATCCAGTTAATGACAATCATATTCAATCCTAGGGTGGATTGGGACTCCCTCCCTGGTCCTCAGTAGTCTCATCTGTAAAACAAAGGGGCTGGCCTGGATGGCCAGTAAGTCTGGTCACAACCTAATTCCGACCTATCTTTCCAAACTTATTTCACATAGGCAGGCTCCTGTCATATGCTCTCCATATACTCTAGCCAAAATGGTTTTACTTAATGCTCCCCTAACTACATTCCACCTCAAGTTATGTTATCACCACTCTGGGCCTTAGCTTTGTCAGCTATAACATGAAGGGATTACAGGTGAATGACTGCAAGATCCATTTCAGCTCTAAAGTCAGTTATATATTTGTTGTTGTTGGGTCACTTTAGTCATGTCTGACTCTTTGAGATCCCATTTGGGGTTTTCTTGGCAAAAAGACTGGAGCAGTTTGCCATTTCCTTGTCCATCTCATTTTACAAATGAAGAAACTGAGGCAAACAGGATGAAGTGACTTAGACACTTACAACTAGTAAGTGTCTGAGGCTGGATTTGAAGTGAGGAAGGTGAGTCTTCCTGATTACAAGCCCAGTGCTCTATCCACCGAGCCACTTAGCTGCCCTTACTGTTATATAGGATTTGTTTCAATTCAAACAAACATTTAGTTGTGGTTTTTTCCAACTAATAAAAATCTATTTTCTCTCCCTCCCAATACCCCTGGTGCAATCTTTAACTTTCTGCCAAAATGAGTTCAAGTGCTACCTCCTACATGAGGCCTTGAATGCAGAGGCTGTTCTATTTTTCTCTTCATAACTATCCTCAGTGCCTGACACACAGTAGGCACATAATAGTTTGTTTAACTTACACCATAACAACAACATTAGAAAAGACAAACAATTTTCAAAGACTTAAGAACTCTGTTCAACACATTAACCAACCACAATTGCAGAGGAACAAGGATAAAGCATGTTACCAACCTCCTGACATAGACGTGATAGACTTAGGATGCAAGTGGAAACATATTTTTCAGATGTAGCGAATGTGAGAACTTGCTTTGCTTGACCTTACATATTTGTTTCAAGAGTTTTGTTATTCTTTTCAGACTTCTCCCCCATTTGGGGATGAGAGGGTGTGTCATGATGAGAGTGAGAGAAAACGATTTTTATTAATTAATTTTTTAAAAAAAACTAAATGTTTGTTGAAATGAATAAAATCATATATAACTCTAGGTTTAGATTTGAAAGGGATCTGCAAGTTATCCAGCAGATTATGGTCAATATAGAGTGGTTCATGAGATAACAAGGTCAGTGAGAGGCAGACTTGCTTGGGATCCATGGGTCCCAAATCCCAGTCCTGTGTTCTTTCCATTACAGTGCTCATCCTACTGCCTGGTCATGAGCTCAACAACTACAGTTGTTCCTGTGAGGGAATGAACAAGACTGAAGCCTAGCTATAAGCAAGAGCAGAAAAATAGAGGCTCTGTTGCATTGGGAACAAGGAAATTAACCCTGCGGCGAGTATAATCTTCTATCTCTTTTCCTCAACCAATCTTTACTCTCTTGGCTGCCATTTTGGGATCCTTCAAATTGAAAGGACACTTAGGCACTTCCTTCCAAAGTAAATGTCACTGTGATTCCATGCAGTAAAAGGCATAGAATGATAGCAGCCATGTGATCGCCTCTCACAATCTAAGAATACAGGGGAAAAATATTAGAAAATGTCTGCAGTGAAGGCTCCAGGACAATGCACCATCATAGTGTGGAGATGACCCTGGATTGTCAAAGGCTATGTGCAACCAAGCATGAGCTATGATTGGTCTTATGCAAGCTGCAAAGTAACTCAGTTAAATTCCATCAAAATTTATTAAGTGCCTACTATGTGCTAAGTACTAAGGCTGCAAAGAGAAAAACAACATAATACTTACTTGTCCTCAGGGAGCTTCCTGAGATAATGTACACAGATAAGCAAATACAGCATAAAACAAAGGAGTCTGAAGAGCCAGAGAACACAGTTGGGGGATCAAGAAAGGGACAGTGTGGATCATGAAAATGGAACTACTCTTTGAAGAAAGCTAGAAATTGAAAGAGACAGAGTGGGGAAAGAATACATTTGATCTGGCACGGAGAGGGAGACGGAATGCTGTATATGGGTACTCTGACTGAATAGAGGCTGCGTAGACTATATAGAAAGGCAAACAGGAATGAGATATGGAGAGCTAGAAATGCTAACCTCAAGATCTGATATCTTATCCTAGAGGTAACAGTGAGCCGTTGAAGATCTTTTTTAGTAGGGGAGTGACATGGTCAGACATGCTTTTAGTGACATCAATTTGGCAGCTATGTGAAGAACATATTGAAGAGGAGAGAAACTGGAAGCAGGAAGACCAATTAGGGGGCTATTTCAGCAATCTTGGTGAGAGACAGTGTAAGGAGGGAGAGAGGATAGACGGTAGACACGTTGTAGCTGTAGAACTGACAAGATTTATCAACTAACTGCTAGAATATTGAGGATGAGGAAGAGGGAAAAGTGAAGAATGACTCTCAGGTGCTAAACCTGGTAGTGCCCACCCAAAATAGGTTAAGTCTGGAGGAGGGATGGATGGCTTGGAGGGGAAAGGTAGCGTTTCATTTTTTTGGATGTGATGAGTCTGAAATGCATTTGAGAGAAAGACTGTGTAAACCTGCTATTAGGAAGGTTTTCTCACAAGACTGCCTGGCAGGTGAGGAACTTTTTCAGCCACATCAACTCAGAAAGGTCAGCAGATTATTTCAGTATTAAACCCACTTACATGTTCTGCTGCTACTAACAAACTAGTTCTGATTTGTTAAAAATTAGAGTATTACCTAAAGCCTCAAAGTGGCAAACTAGAGAGGTATGCATAAGCCTGCTAATCCATGCTCACATGCTATGTGTAAGAAAGGCTATAACCACATGAGTGTACAGCACCAGAATACAGCAGACAGTGTCCGTGTTACTTAAGTGGCAATAATATCAGGGATATTTTCCAAGTTTCTAATTCAAACATTCTGGTACAGATCCCCTAACGTACCATGTGACCACAAATTGGGGACAGGAAAAGTAGTCCATTTTATAATGAAGGCTAATGGTGTTATGATCAAACCAATAAAAGGATCTAAGGTTTCAGGGCAACAGAAAACGGAAATTGATTGTATATACATATCATGCAACTGAATGCTTCATCGGACCTTTTATTGGTGTGAATAAACCACAGTGGCCCACAGATCCCGCCAAGTAATTTGATATATAAAAGGTGAGCAAGAATGCTTCCTCTATCTGTACTCAGGGCTATGAAAATTATAGCAAATTGATGGGCTTATTTGTTTGATATAAGGGGAAAATAACCATAGAAAAAGCTGAAATGGAAGGTAGAAAGTGACTAATGGCAGAAATTGTCCAATAGGAGGATTTTTTTCCTCTCTTCCTCCATTTACTTGTTCCTCGGGAAGGAGACAAGAGAAATGATAATAATTTCCAAAGGTCACCAATCACAACAGTCTTATGCTGATTTTCAGCACAATTAGATGGCACAATCTTAGAGCAACTCTTTCAAAAGAAATGAAACATGCTGTCACTTTTCTTTCCTTTTCCTTACAGTGGCTGGGTTGGAAAATCACCATGCTACATGAGGGATAATTTTCTTTTGGGACATAAAGGGTCTAAGGAAAATAGGTAACATGGCAAAAATGCCAATTGCTCAGCAGCAGGTTTCACTTAGAGTTGAAGAGGAAATGGGGGAATTAATCATTATACATATTCCCTGTGGAAACTGCTTCTATCATTCCTACGTTTAATGCTGTCCTGTAATGCTGTCAGTTTTGCCTTCAATACCTTGATACACAATGAGTTATCACAGGCTTTCTAGGTGCTATTACAAAGTCAGGGAATCTCAGTGTTAGAAGGGACTACAGAGGTCATCTGTCCCAAGGCCACATCCAAAAAGGAAATGCCTCTATTACTTGATTTGCCACCAAAAGAAGACCTCTCAAAATGGAATTCTGTCATAGTTCCATCCCAGCACAGTGGAGAAAGCGCTGGATGTGGCATCAGAGGCGCTGGGCTCCCATTCCGACTCTGCTAAGCTTCTTACTACTCCTGTGGCTTCTCTGGGCCTCAGCTCCTTCATCTTAAAATGAAATGAAGGGAATGGGTTGAATGGTCTCGAAGATCCCTTCTACCTCTAAATCTCTCATCTTATGAATTTCACATATTCTCCTAGAACTATTTTTAGCTTCTGCCTCACCATTAAAACAAATCCCAATGTTCTCAGATGACTAAACTTTGGAAAGTAATACTCTCTCACCTCGTCCAGGACAATGATTTCATCTGCATCAATCACTGTTGATAATCTGTGTGCGATGAAAATAGATGTTCTGTGTTTCACCATATCCCTCATGGCACTGAGGATATTCTGTAAATTGGGAGATGGACAAGGAAAATAAGATTGACAGAGTAGGCAAACCGCACGTGTACATGGGTCCACATACACACACACCCTCCTCACATGTTTCCTGAAGGAAAGTCAGTCTAAGCATTTAACGCTGCAAATTAATATTTAACAACTTAGGACAATGACAAATGCTTGAACTAATCTGTGGATAGGAGTAAG
Source organism: Notamacropus eugenii (assembly GCF_028372415.1). Taxonomy (NCBI): domain Eukaryota; kingdom Metazoa; phylum Chordata; class Mammalia; order Diprotodontia; family Macropodidae; genus Notamacropus; species Notamacropus eugenii. Next base: position 74,285,651 of record NC_092879.1, read on the forward strand.
CACAAGAAAGAAAGGATGGCCAAAACACAAAGATGACAAAGAATAACTCAGAGATTCAAGGCAGGCTACATTTCTCTGAAAAAAAGTGTGTATCAAAGATGCCAGAGGGAAAGGAAGCTTGCTATCTTATAGAAAAATCTTGGTCAACTGGCAACATGTAGAGCATCGATGATAAACATACTGTCTGTCTGTATCCTTCTCATCTACTCAACGAGAGAAGAGCAAAATGCGAGGTATGACCCAGACAGCAGTGGACAAAAAAGCTTACGACCGCCCAAAGAGGCTGGGGCTGGCAAAGGGAGATTTACTTGTCCCTTAACAGAGTGCCAGGAGGGGCGGAGATCAAGACTCTGTGCTGGTTCTTTTCTGTTTTTGGTTTTTTTAAACACAAGTGAACTTTCTTTAGAAAACCATTCTGATTTTTCCAGAAAATACATTGATAGCATCTGCTTTTAAAGCACAGCTGTGTAGTAGAAAAAGTGACCTGTGTTTGACAAACTTGCTCTAAATGTGGCAAATAAAGGCAAACAGGAAAACTGCCTTCCATATAGATAGCCCCAAGAACCCAAGCGTATTACAAAGTTATAAATTCTGGCCTACTATATGTGGTTGTTCAAAGAAAGGAGTCTGCATTCTAACAGCAGAGGCAACGCCAAAAAAGGCTACAACTACAGACCGGTGACAAAATGATAGTGGGAGATAATGGGGGAGGAATGGGAAGGTGTGAAAGCAATTTGCTTTTAGTGGCATCTCTTGTGTTTTACTTTGCTATCCTGGCGTCCTTATCCCCCTGCAATGTTCAGGGTTCTTCATTGGGCAATATTTTGAGGGCAAATTCCAGGGTGCTCCAGTGTGTTCACTCAATAATAATACCTCTTGCCTATCTGGCATTTTAAGGTCTGCAAATATGCAGTGAGGCAAGTGGTGTGACTACTATGAGAATTTCACAGAAGAGGAAAATGAGGCTCTGTGCAGTCAAGTGACTCCTGTTTGAAGTAAGATTCATACTCAGGTCTCCAGTCTCCATGTATCCACCATGTTACCTGAGGAATTTAAGGCTTTAACACTCCTCCCTTCTCAAATCTCATCACCTACATTTTAACAGTGGCTTTCAAACCCACTGGAATGACTTATGGTGAGAATTTCAGGATAATTGAGAGGAGATATATTTAACAAGGTGGAGAACTCAGGACATTTCTCATATTATACTTTGTAGGCAGCTAATAGGGTGCCAGGCCTGGCGTCAGGAAGACCTGAGTTGAAATCCAGCTTCAGACCCTTACTAGCTCTGTGACCCTGGGTAAGTCACTTAACCCACTTCATCCTGTTTGCCTCAGTTTCCTTATCTGAAAATGGGCTAGAGAAGGAGATGGCAAACTACTCCAGTGTCTTTGCCAAGAAAACCTCAAATGGGGTCATGGAGAGTCAAATATAACTGAAAACTACTGAATGATAACAGGCAGCTGACATGGGGATGGCCCTGATCAGGGTCACTTTCAAGGTACAGGAGAACTCTGGGTTTAATAACCTGTCTTATAATTAAAACAATTCAGGTAAAGCTGTGGACCAAATTTTGTCCACTGAAAATATACCTCCCTGCCCAAAAGGCTGTTCGAACATGCAGTCAATGAGATCGGAAGCTTGCTCTATCCCTTAACACCAGATGTTCCCATGTATATTAAATAAGAAGTCAGACAAGTGGGGACAATTGGCAAAACAACATCCACCTATTTTCAGTTCTAGATAAGGAGATTAGTTCATGAAATTACTGTTGCTGCTGAGACTTTTGTATTTAATGCAAGGATGTGGTTATGAAGGCTGATGCAGTTGCCGTGGTGGTGTCATGACATTGGTGTCACAACATCCTGATGTTTCACAGCCCTCCCTGTGAAATGAATATAAATTGATAGCAGCGCTGCAGGTTACCGTGTACCTGACTTGCATCTTAGTGAGTTGCTCCATGATGAGCAAGAGGCTTTGTGGTGTGCAGCATGTCACAAGCATTTACATGACTTATTTTAATGAGTGTTAAGTGGCAACCAGGCACCTCCATATGAGAGGGACAAGAGGCTTCTGCCTCAGTAAGCAGCCAAGGCAATTCCAACAGCTTCGGGTGAGGCAGGGTTAGGGCTGCGGCATAGGCTGTCACACGGTTCCAACTAGAGACAAGTTTGCAAATGGACTTGACATCCCTATGTCGGGCTCAATACAACTTGGCAATCTTGAGGCCAACCCAAGGAAAAGGTCTGCCTTCCTCTGCTCAATGGCACCTCCTACTGACCACTTGTACTTGAATGGGATCAAAACCCTGAAAGAATACAGCTCCTTTACAGTGACTAACTTCTAAGTAAGACAAAGCAAGTCTTTCCAGCGTCACCCTAATTTACCTCTTCAGTAATGGAGTCTAATGATGACGTAGCTTCATCATAGAGAATGATAGGGGGATTCTTCAGAATGGCTCTGGCGATTGCTACTCGCTGTTTTTCTCCACCTGGCAAAAACAAAAAACCAAAAACCTCTTATGGTAGGTAAGGGATGGACTCGTATACGACGGCCCCAGAATTTCCATCCATCCCCAGGGGACAACCTCCACATTGCCTAGCACTCCTGAATTGAACAACACTGGTCATTTTTAGTTACAGCATCTAAGTTGCAAATGTGAGGAATTTAGGGAGCATCTCCATTCACAAGAATGTAAATTTGAAGATAGAATTTTCTGTGCCAACAAGTAAGGCAAGTAGAGAATACAACTTTGATTTGAGATTACAATGACAGAATAACAAACAGGTGAACACCTTAAGTGTTGTACTAGCAGCCACAAAATACCCAGTGGCAGTATTCTCAGAAATATGTCTACTAGACAGTACTTGAGGTTACAGGAGAAATCCTTGAGTATATTACAACAACATGCTACAGATAAAGAACTTCATTCTTAGGGAACTGATAACAAACGGAAGAGATTAAGTAGGATACCTAGAATTTTGGGGAAAAAATGAAATTTGCAGTTTGGTGCTTTATGCTTTAAGGTATAAATGTCTGACTAGATCAGACTAATGAGCCACAGTCTCATTTCTGTTTCTGGCACTCACATAAAACAGTCTTGACAGTATAGAAGGATATTTTCCACAATATCCTCAAAGATTAGAGATATTTACTCTCTACTCTTCTCATAACTTCCTTTTAGAAATTTACAACAGAAATAAAATCATATTTCTGGAAAGTTGGAAGGGAGATCCAACCTTCTCATTTTCTAGATGATGAAGAAAATTCTGGTCCAGAAAGTGAACTGCTCAGTTAGAAAACTAGTTACGGCAAGGCCTGGGCTACCACGCTCATCTCCTGACTATTGGTCCAGGGGTATTTCCACTACGTCATACTCGTATACATTCCTGCCTACGTACAGCATACTAAGTGCAATTTACTAATTTTTTTCTTTTAAGAGTGAAGCACCTGAGGTTCAACGTTCTGAATATGGTAAAGTATTACAGATTGGAAGTATAGATGATAAAAGATGAAAGTATATTAGTGCTAGGAAGTACTCCAAAGAGAAATTTCTAGAGTAAGTCCCTAACAATTTATTTTACAGCTTACCATCTATTCATTTGGTCACAACCACAACACCTGACCATAGTCTGGGATTAACTTGAGGATAACCAATCGGACTAGTTAAATGAGGGCAGTCCCCACTCACACCATCTATCTTAGTCAAAACATTCTCCCACATACCAAAGTACATTCTGTACCATCTCCTGCTAGATTTCTTGTTGAAGGTCTCATATGCCAGCCCAGTTCTTGAACCCTTCTCAAGAAATCTTCTGGGTGGTCATGTGTAGACTACTGGATACAATCTTCAGATCCCTCTTCCCTTAGCACCCAGCCTTCTCTTATCTCTAGGCTGGAGCTAGTTAAATTTCTTGTTCTATTATCACTATTTTCTTCTTTAAGCTAGTTTGCCTAAGTCTTAAATTACTGGTTAATTCATCTCCTCCTCAACGGAAGCACTCAAGCAAAGGCTAGAGGTGTTGTACAGAGGATGCCTGCATTGCTTAGAAGGCCGGACTAGGTAACCTAGAATCGTAGGATGTCAAAGCTTGAAAAAAACCTTAGAGACCATTTACTAAAAATCCCTTCTTTTACACAGGCAAAAACAGGTCCAGAGAAGAAAATGATCTTTAAGGGCCTTTTCAACTTTTAAGATTCTATGACTCTATGAAGGATAAGAGTATGGACTTCTATTTCTCCCGAAAACGGAAGAGTATTTGAGCTGCATTAAGACCCCCTGGATGTCCAATGATATGGGAAAAGATATAGCTTTATACTTTTGCTCCAGAAATGTGAAACTAAAAAAACTTCAAAATAATTCCAAGCTAGCACTGTAATAAAGAAATCAGTAACAAACTTGACAATGCTACACACACGTCTCTGACTCTCCCTTCACTAACGTCCTACTCCGTGCCTCATTGTGGAATGGAACTTTGGGTTTCTGCAAACAAGGCCAGTGCAGCTCAGGTACTGAGGTTGAACTGTATGACTGTTAAATCTTACATAAGGACCTGACTAGCTAAATTCAGAAAGGCTCATTATGAGAAGGCTGGCTATTGGATGATGAATGTTTTCTGCTTCAACAGCTCATAAAGACTTAAGACAGGGAAAGGCTATGATCACACCAATGATCCTTGAAATACTCAAGTTAAGTAGATGACTCTGCTTATAAAATTGGTAGCCCCTCCCCCAATTCCCCTAGCACCTGGGGGCTGCAGGGGGAGAGAGAAACTATGGCTGCAGACTGCTGCATACACCATGTCAGACTTCCTTTAAGTATTGGTTAGTTTTGCTGAACTCTTTTTTCCCTCCCACTACTGATTTCTTATCATAAGGGATTGCTCTCTGGAAAGGGGGAGGGATATAGGGGGAAACATAAATGATCATCTAAAAATAAAGAGCTTATCCATAAAAATCTATTTCCAAATGAGACCTAAAAAGGCAACTGTCAAATGCCAAACCAAATCTTAATTCATTAAACCAAGAAGGAAATGAAAATAATGTTTATTTTAAGAAAGTGCAGCCCAGTCAACAGGTTCAGAAATACAAAGGTCTTTAATAGACAAGAAAAAACAAAATAATCTCAATCTCTCTCTCTCATGTGTACACACGCACGCGCGCGTGCACAAACACACACACACACACACACACACACACACACACACACACACACACACCCTATTCTCCAACTTATGAACAGGCTGTGTTTGAAAATGTCATTTTTAAGCTGTATATTTGGATCTTGATTCACAGTCTTTACAGAAATGGTGCTGTAAATGGTGGTTAGGTTTTCTCCTCATCCGTAAAAGCTTAATCCATACTGCTGCCATGGGGTGCGGTCAATCAGTCCAGAAGCATTTGTTAAAGTAAGCACTTACTCTGTGCCAGACACTTCGAAGTGCAAGGAACTAAGATCAAAGCAAGCCCTGATCCCTAGCCTCAAGGAGATCGCATTCTAATGGGGGAGACATGTACATAACTAGGTGCACACAACGTAGATGAAAAGAAACCTTAGAAGGAATGGGACTAATGGGAGTGGGAACAGAGAAAAGGGACTGGGAAAGACCTCTTGTAGAAGGTGGAACTTGAGCCAAGTGGTAAAGAAAGCCTGGGAAACTGGAGGCAGGAGTGATGGTACTGAGCATTCCAGGCACTGGGGTCACTGCAAAGGGATGGAGAAACAAGAGCTAATGGTTCTAATGGCCTGTGCACAGAAGGACCAGAAGATGGTAAGGAGGAGGTGAGTGATGTGCAAGAAGACTGGAAAGGCAGGCAAGGGACAAGTTATAAAAAGATTTAAAGAACAAATGACTTTATATTTGGTTCAAGAAGTAACAGAAAGGATGGGTTAGATGGAAAGAGACTTAGAGGGAAGGAGACTGATAGAAGGCTACTGCAGCAGTCCAAGGCAAAAAGATGCTGAGGGCACACACAACACTAGCTTGAGCTCTATCTGAGTCCTGGGAACAAGGAGCCATGTGGCAAAGGAATGAAGCTAAGAAGACAAGTTTTATCCCCTGGTTCCTGGATGCATAACCACCCCCAAGGCAAAATCTAGGATCAATGGATTTTATCTTTGGAACTCACCTACCTCTCTCAGTGGCTCTAGCTACCTTAAGCCTCCAACTACAATAACCTTGCTCAAGTCAGCCCTATGCACAATTTGTTCCCCAAGGGCCATAATGTCCCCCATTTCTCTACCTCCTCCTTCCCCTTCTCTATATACAGCTCCTCCACATTCCTACAGCACAATGCCCATAGGTGTCAGAAAGAAAACAATCAACATCTATAAGACTGTTTCTTCATTTGTAAAATAGGGAAGTATTTAACACTAAAAATGGAATGTGATGGTCCATAGGTATTTACATTTTAAGAAGCTGCTTATTAAACAAAATCGATCGCTGGCATAATTTCCAGCTGTGTAACAAAGTGAAAGAAATGTGAGAAATGTGGGCGTCAGTGGGCCCACCCCATAGGCAGGCAAGCCCAGCTGGGGAGTCCGCCCCTAGGCCCACTCCTTCGCAGCTCTTCTACTTCTGAGCCCAGAAAGATGTGACAAGCTCCAGGTGTTTCACTATGGCTCCTGCAGCAAGGGCTAGTTCAGGGGGTTCCTTAGGAGTTCCAGGGCTGCCCAAATCATGATGACAGGTAAAATGTTTTCCATCAGATCATCATTCTCTTCCCTGCTACTCTCCTAGGCAAATAGCAAGCCCAGCTTTCCCTTACCGATTACGTAGCTTAGAGGTCAATTCAGAGGCAACGACATGATCGTATCATTAATTGACTCATGATGTGTGTGTGTGTGTGTGTGTGTGTGTGTGTGTGTGTGTGTTGGGGGGGAAGTAAGAAGGGAAGGGCAAGACAGTCTTTAATTTTTGAAGAACATATATATTTAATTTTTTTTAAATGTCAAGTTAATTAATGTGGTTTTTGTGGGTTTTTTTGGAAGAACTAAATTCCTATTTTGAATCCAACTATATTAACCACCAAACGGCCAAGAAAAGACTGGGGTTGGATGATTTTGTTCCGTGGTAGGGGCGTAGGGAGGGGGCATGACGACGACCCTGACAAAAAGAATGGAAAGAGCACAAAGTTACCAGAAAGCTTGAGCCCTCGTTCCCCAACTTGTGTGTTATATCCGTGGGGCATCCGCAGAATGGCTTCATGGATTCCAGCCAATTTTGCTACTGCGTAAACCTCCTCGGCGGAAGCATCCATGTTTCCGTACAAGAGATTGTAATAGATGGTGTTATGGAAGAGAACAGCGTCCTAGGGCAAATATGGAAAAAAATGATAAAGAAAAATGAGAATTCTTCCCAGTGCTTTCCCAAACAAGCATACCTCCCAGTCTTACCAATGGACTCCAACTTGGGTTCAAAGGGAAAGAGAGGAAGTCACAGGATCATAGATTTAGAGGCTATCTGGTCCAAGCCTCTCATTTTACAGATGAAGAAACTAAGGCTCAGAGAAGGGCAAAGTCTTGCTCAGCGTCACACTGCCTGTGTACGTCAGCTGCAAGATGGGAACCTAAATCTTCATTACTCTAAGTCCAGTACACCATGCACTACAACATACTACTTCTCCCTACTCTTCATAGAAAAGAAGCTTAGGAGGATGGAAAATTGCTTTACTAACTTAATTCTCTACATAAGTACTATTTTCTTCCGTTGAAAACACAAACTGGCAGCCACCAAATTATCTGGCTGTCTCAGATTTTCATTATATCTATAACTGTAACAAATAAGTTAAGCCATTTGGTTGGGATATAGAAATCGTTTTCTATAGAGTATTTTATTTTTCCCCAATTACAGGTAAAAACAATTTTTAATGTTCATTTTTAAAATGTTGAGTTTGGAAATCTTTTCAGATCACTTTTGGTTTTCAATTTTTTGGTTTATGAGATCTGACCATGGTGCTGAGGACACCCAGTTTTCACCACTCTGACTGCTGTTGGACATCTGCTCACACAGCAGCATCTGATTTTTTTCTCTTTATGATAAACATAAGGAAAGATCACATATTTAAAAGGAAAAATGTACCTGAGGCACCACTCCCACAGATCTCCTTAGGCTCTCCAGGCTGACATCTTGGATATTCTGACCAGCAATATAGATGGTACCATTCTGGGGCTCAAAAAAGCGAAATAGCAATCTCACTATTGTACTTTTCCTAAAATTGGGAAAGAAATAGAAAAGGGGAGATAATTTAAGTTCAATTGGCATTGGGTAGACATTTTTCAAGTGACTGTAATGAAGTTATAGCTGGGAAATCAGTAACGCAGAACCTTCTAAAGTTACCTACCCTGAGCCACTGCCTCCCACAATAGCGACTTTCTTTCCAGCAGGAACTTCAAATGATACTCCATTCAAGACTTTCTGACCAGCAATGTATTCAAAATGTACGTTATCAAAAGCCACAGAAGCTGTCTGCGGTGTAATCCGAAGGGGAAATGCCATCTCTTTGTCCTAGCAGGAAAGAGAAAAAAGAAAACAACACACCACTTTACCCACTGCTTAGCATCCAACTAGGAAGAAAATTTTCTATTTCACACAGCTCAAAAAAGAAAATAATGGGGAAAGAAAAGAGGAAGAGGTAAAGAGGCTTTTAAAAGACTCCCTCCCTCCCGTTCTCTTCCCCATTAAAGGGCAGAAAAATTTCTCATTGAATACTGTTTCTAAGCAACTTTTTTCCATCACAAATTCTGCATCATTCATTATAAACAAAAGAAAACCAAGTGCATAATACAAATACTTAAGTCAAGTCTAAACGAAATGAACCCCAAGCAAGTCCCTCTGCAGAAAGCACCTTTCCAATATGAAAGAAAAGGCTACCATATCGTCCACTTAACTCATCTGGCAAAGAAGAAATTAGTTCAGCCAGTGAAAACAGATGATCTCCCCAGCATATTCTATTCATGCCATCAGGCTTCAAACACTTAAAAAGAATAAAGTACTTACTTTAATTTGTGTGTCTACCTTGAGTAGTGTAAACAGAGTGTTCATATCAATGAGTGCTTGCCTAGTCTCTCGGTACACAGTTCCCAGAAAGTTCAGAGGCAGCGAAAGCTGAAAAAGCATCCCGTTCACCATGACTAGATCTCCGACAGTTAGGGCCCCTCAAAGTAAAAAGAGTTTAGACGAGGAAAAGAATGAATTTAGGTGACATTTGTCCAGATGAGAGAAGTTCAATGTCTACTACTCTGGAAGACAGTTCAAAGCACAGTAAAGTGGCAAACTCCTGGTCTATTCCTATTTCCAAATCCATGACATATTCAGCAACCATATGAACTCCCTACTATGTGCATATCGCTGTGCCCTAGCACAAGAGTGGGGATTACATACAGAGATAAGTAAGACTAGGTTGCTATACTCATGGAAGCTATAAGATAATATCGTATAGTTTAAGTAGAAGACAAAAACGTTTATCATTCTAATATCATGAAACATAAAGTTATGAGAGAAATTGGGGCAAAGAGAGAAATAAAATTTTTTTTCTCCGAAAGACATAATTCATACATAGTGTTTGTTGCCTGGCTGCTTACTGATGTAAGCCCATATTCAGGGCCTGTAAGAACAGGAGATGCTAAAGGATCAGTGGTCCAGTCTTAGTTTATTTATGACTTAACTCATGTTTGAGAATGACATACCTACTATCATGGGGATGAAGGGTACTCACAAGAAACCTTGCAAATGGGGCAACTGAAAAATGTCCAGGACTCAGAGGAAGAGCATTACTTATCTCGTATTGTGCCCCATTTAAAAAATTAGTTGTTGTTGACTCTTTTGTTTTGACTATGGGCCCATTCTGAATCTGGTGATCTAATTATCCAATTCTACAACCTGGCAGGCCAAGAGGATAAATGAGAAACCTTGGCAGTTCATAAAAAACTCTGGATGTTATAGACATACAACACAGACAGAGTAAGGCCAGCTGATAGTGAAGTCAATGCCCCCTTAATGTAGTAGAGGATGTGGTACTAGGTTAAAAAAAAAGTTGTTCAAGGGAAAACATCAGAAACAATCAGGAAAACATATTCCATTTCAACCAAGAAAAATTGTCCAACTATAATAGGGTTGTTCTTTGTTACACGCGTTTCATGGTCAACAATGGCACATGTAACCCTTGTCTTTGTCTGTGTCCACAAAGATAAAAAGCAGAAGACAGAAGGTAAAGGTATCCATTACCTGCCATAATTCCATGACTGGCAAGAACCATTATTGTTGTTAGTCCAACACTGAATATAGCATTTTGTCCAAAGTTGAGCATAGCCAGGGTGGAAGTGCTCTTCAGGGAGGCCGTCTCATAAGACTTTAAGAATCCATCATATCTCTTAGCTTCGTACTTTTCATTATTAAAATACTACAGGATATACAAGGACAATCACCTTGAGAAAGAGCATATATGCACCCGACTGACATATCAGCAAACACAACTTGCCATTTGCATTCTGAAATCCTGGGCTACTTGCTCCATCACCAACTTTATTGGATGCAGCACAATGCCGTACTTTCCCCCACTTTATAAGCCTGACTCTAACCACTGTTACTGGCTACTCCTTCACATTGTCACAGGTCCACTTTCAAGTTCATCTTTATAAGCCAGAAGATGTAAAAAAACTCTGGCTCTTTCACATAGAGAATAGCATTTGAAAGATGCCTGAAGAACTAGCTCTGTTTTCATTCTGAGTCAAGTTGGTCATCACACTTTCATCACTTAGAAATTCATTTAAAAGGTGAAATTTTAAGATGGAACCAAACTAAAAATAAAGCACTCCCCAAGGAAGAGGCAACTTTCATCAAAAATGCTTATTCCACCAGCCTCAATTGATAATCCCCAACATTCCTTGAAAATCAGGAAGATATCTGACTCGTCCTAGGTCTTAGCAACAGCGTAAAATGTAGAGAAAAGCAGAAATTCACGCATTACCTTCACAGTTTCATAGTTCAGCAGTGAGTCTATGGCAGCATTACCTGCATCATTATCTGCCTTGTTCATTTCTATTCTAAATTTAGTTCTGTAAAACAAAAACGGGCCAAGCCATGAACAATCTGCTCCACCAAAGGAAGATGTCTCTAACTCCCAAGTGGCTTCTGGGGGCATAGCTTACCTCCAGCGGGTGACTGCAATGGTGTAAGCTGTGTATGCACTCAGCGTTCCCAAGGTGACAAGTGCAAACTGGGCACCACATTTGTAATACTGAGGGAGAAAAAGAAAAACGAGAAATAGGTACTGCTCCTCGTAGAAAACAAACTCACTTTCTGCCAAAGATGACTTTCTCAGCAGGAGGCCGGCTGCTGAGCTCCAGCACATCTGCTCCAGCAAAATCCTGAACTTCACAGCAGACCAAGTAATGACCAAGAAATCCAGACAGAAATGACAGTGATTTCATCTACTCCAGTTAGTATCATAAAAAAAAAAAAAATCAGCCAGGAGCCTGGAGGCAATATTAAAAGGAGGGCCCTCTAGTAAAGCCAGAACTAACCCAATCTGAGATGGCCAAGAACAGTTCTGCAGTAGCCTTCAACACTCTGAATCCCGAGGCAGCAGTCAATGATTAGCTTGCTAGCTTGGTGCTGATGAACTCGGTGGCTCAGCACTCAGACCAGGAGAGCACAGGCCCAGGGACTTTGATGTCCTTCCCTACTACTCTGTCCTGAGACAGCAGAGAAGGCCTTGAAGACCTTGTACCTCTGAACTGCAAAGATCCAGGCTGGCCTAAAAAAGAGGAGGTGGAGGTCAGCTCCAGGGGAATCAAGGCAATACCAAGCAGTGCTTGACCACCCCACTCAAAAGCACAACAGCAGAGTAGAACCTGTTCCGGGAGCAAAGTCCCAATTTAGGAACTAAAGCTGGAAAGATGAGTAAATCAAAGAAAACCCTGACCAGCATAAAAAAGAGTTACAAATCAAACTCCATAATAACTGCAAGCAGACACTCAAAGGAAAAAATGGATTTTCCGCAAGGAATACATGAATATCTAGAAGAAGCAAAATGTTAAAAGAATGAAATAAAAATTGTCATTCAGTTATTTTTCAGTCATGTGTGACTCTTTGTGACCGCATTTGAGGTTTTCTTGGCAAGGATACTAGAGGAAAAAAATGGAAGGAGAAAAAAGCATTAAAAAAGAAACCTTTACATAATAAATGGAAACCCTAAAAACTAGACTAGACCAAAGAGAAATCAATGACTCCATGAGAGTAAAAAAATATTAGAACAAAATCAAAAGATTGGAGAAAATAGAAGAAAATGTAAGATACGTGTCTTTAAAACAAATGACCTTGTAAACTGGTCAAGGAGAGGACATTTTAAAATCATTTAAAAACTATGATATCCCTTCCCCCTCAAAAAAGTCTGGACACTCTATTTCAAGAAATCACAAATGAAAATTGTCCAGATCTATTAGGACCAGAGGGCAAAGTAAAGACAGAAAGAATCCACTGAGCATCTCCTGAAAGGAATGCCTAAAGGAAAAGTCCCAGAAATGTCAGAGCCAAAATTCAGAGCTCCCACATCAAAGAAAAAAATACTTCAGGCATTTTAGAAAGGAGCAATTCAAGTAGCAAGGAATTTCGGTCAGGACCACACAAGACTTGGGAATTTTCTTAAAAAGAAAGAACAAACCAAAACCCCAAACCCCAAGAGATCTTGGAATATACATTATTTCAAAAGGTAAAAGTTAAAGGCTTACAACTTACCTGAAAAACTGAATATAATCCTATAGCAAAAGAATGGATCTTTAGTAGAATAGAGGACTTCTAAGCATTCTTGATAAAAAGACTAGAGATGAATAGAAGCTCTGAAATACAAATACAAGCGAGTCCTGAAAAACCTAGAAACTAGGCAAATTTATTTGAGCAATGACAAACTTTTTATGATGTGCTAATATTCTAGTTGAAGGGGAATAAACAAAGGTCCCTGCAGAACCTTAATGTCTTCGAAGGACACTGAGGAATTAAATAAGATACGTCCTGGAAAGTAGATTGTTTCTGTTCTGAGGGTTTGAAGAGGGGCAGAGAAGGGAAGGTAAAAGAAGGAAGGTATTAATGGAGAAAGGAGGATGGAGGAGGACTTTGCTATTTCTCATAACTGCAATATGTGAGAGTATATAAACATGGAGGAAGGAAAGGGGGAAGAATGGGCATCAGATGTACCTCACTCACCGTAAAACTGACAAAAGAGAGCTGAACACACAAGAATTCAGTGTGGAAATACAGCAAACTCAACTGGAAAACAAGCCGAGACGGGGGTGGGGGATGGGCAAGAGGAAGGAAGTAGGAACCAGAGAGAAGATAATCCCAGGGAGGAAAACAGTCACTAGTAAAACAAGTCTCTTGATTCTAAAGAAGGGATGGCAGGGGAGGTGTAGTAAAGAGAAGAGGCTGCAGGGGTTGGAAAACAACCATAATTTAAGAGGGTGCCTCTTAGACAACTAGGAAATGGCTGGACAAATGGTAATACATAAACGTAAAGGAATATTATTCTACCACAAGAAATGGCAAAAGAGGTAAGTACAGAAAATCCTGCAATGGATTGACTACAAACTGACAAAGAGAAGTAAGCAGAATCAGAAGAAAAACAGCTTCTCCAAACCTTCAAATTTTGATCAATGAGATGATCAACTCTTTGTCCAGAGTACCTATGACGAAGCAGGTTATCCATCTCTTTACAGAGAGGTGATGGAGACAAGATGCAGAGATACTCGCTTTGGGACATGACTGCTATTGTGGATTCATTTTGTTCGACCATGCTTAATTATTACAGGATTTTTTTCTTTCTTCCTTTTTTTTCTGCATGAAGTTAGTTCATGAGTAGGAGTGAGGGCAGGAGAAAGTGAGGTGGGGGCAGCACATTGGGAAAGAAGGGGAGGTTAGCGTAGCAATGTCCCCCAAAGGAGAGCCACTGCAACACTTTAAAGAAATGCACTAAAGAGAACAGAAAGAAGGACAGATAAGCAGGATGGTTTTGAAAGTAATATGTAGAATTTATTACATTTTTTAAAAAAAAATGTGTTTCATACAAAATCTTCTTTTTGTATTCTGTATATATGAAAATGTTCTTTTTGATTTAAGTTCAGAATAAAAAATAAAATTAAAAAACCTCATCTTCCAACTGCAATTGAATAAAATCATTTTAATAAAAATTATGTTGAGGAAGATCTAAAATCAAAAAACTACAAATAAGTCCAAAGCAACACTAAAGAAATTACTGTAGGTTAAAAAAAAGTTCCCTCATGTAGGCTGAGAATTGATTAGAAGAGTAAAAAGGACTGAATGTGGAAAATTAGACAGCTATTTCAATGATCACAAACTGTGCCTTTACACAAAAGCCTATCTTTCCACTACCAATATTCTCCTGGTGCTGCTATATCGCTGAGAATCATGGAATACCACGCTCTCTAAAGAATCAAATTTGTGGGTGACCCCAAGGGCAATACAGAGATTTATGATAACTCCAAGTAGGCTATGGCACGTTATCAATGATGATCTGTTTGGAAAAAGTGGCATGAAGGACATCACTAATGAAATGTATAACCAGAAAAGCTGGCTGGTCACGTATGGTGAGCGAAGGATAACAGATGGACAGTCCAAGAGCTGCACTGGCACCTAAAAAAATATTACAAGACCCAGGGGAAGGCCTCCGGCACATTAGATGGGTTCTCTATGGAAGACTATACATACAGCAACCTCAGAGAATGAGGAGGCAGGGATGAGATGCAACCTGCACTGGTGCAGAAAGATTTCATGTCTGCCTGACAAGGGGAGGGCCATCTATCTAGCTACCAAGGTTTACAACAGGCTTGCACAGTATGTTGCCCACAGGTCACCTTGGCAGGCCAAAAGCGGCTCTCAGGCCTTACAATGTATAGGCCTGGTTTGCAACCTTGGGGTCATCCTCAACTTCTCACCCTCCCTTACCCCTTCATATCCAAGCTGGCTGATGCAGCCTCTGAAATGCCTCTGGTAGCTCTCCCTTTCTCTCTCACATCACAACAATTGCAGTTCAGGTCTCATCATTTCTTGCCTGGACTATAGCAACAGACTCCTGATCACAGCCATCAAACGAACACGTCTGACCATACCACTCCTCCCCTGATATAGCTCCAATGGCTCCCAATTGCCTCCAAGAGAAAATATAAACTCTGGTTTACATTTAAAACCCTTCACAGTCTAGCTCCAGGCAGCACTAGCTAGAGGGAACTAGGTAGCACAGAGGCTACGATGATGGGCCTGTAGTTACTAGAAAGATTTGAGCTCAAATCCTATCTCAGACACTTCCTAGCTATGTGACTGAGCCTGGGCAAGGCATTTCACCTCTGTCTGCCTCAGTTTCCCCAACTGTAAAATGGGAATAATAAAAGCACCTATTTCTCAGGGTTCTTGAGACCTAAGGTACAAATTCTCCCTGGAATTTCCTAGTGGCTATTCATATAATGCTCCCACTATGAGCTCTGTCACACTGTTACCATCTCAGCATGGATGCCCAAGGCAATATCTGTTTGAACATCCTCAAAGACAAGCGGCCAGCCCTGTGTGGCATCAGGACCATCCTATTATCCAGCCAGACCCTGCTGGGAGAACCAGCATTGAAAGCCCATTGAACACGTACATACTGTTAAGCTTTAAAAGTGCCTGCTGGAAACCCATGTCAAGCCCTGCCCTTGACTGCCCAGCCTCTTTTCATTGTGTGGTGTGGTATGTGAGTGTATGTGAGTGTGTGAGCGTGTGAGCATGTGAGCGTGTGTGTGTGTGAGTGTGTGTGTCTTTTCGCCTTCCTCATGACCTGTCTTCTCTCTTACATACAGTACTCAGTATCACAGACTGTTTCTTTTCCTTCTGATGTTTTTGTTAAACTAAGTCTCTAGTCCAGCCTTTATCATTAATGTATACTGGGTTTTTTTTAAAGCTAAAAAAAAGTCCTGTTGATCAGCTGTTAATTGATCTACATTTACTTTTCTGTGTATGTTACTCAGGTCCCTTCCCTGACATCAAACAAAATATAAGACCCTTAAAGGCTGGAATCAGTTTTTCTGTCTTGATCCCGAGCACACATAGTTTTTCATAAAACTTGTTGAATTGAATTACCACATTAATTTTGATAATAATATACTGAAATAAACTTAAATGTAAACAAAAAATTACTTCGAAGTACAAAATCTTTAGCTTTGAAATATTCAGTATGCCTAAATGGTGCATAATGACCTCAGAGAGGAGTTGAGGAAGCACATTTTCCTATCTTCACTGTTGAAATAGGGGCTATGGCTATACGACACTGTGTATACTGCTATACATAAGATAATGGTGGTTGGTTTTGCTGAACTTTTTCAAATCTCTGTTACAATGGGAAAGCTCACTGCGTAGGGGAAAAGAAGAGGGCTATGCTAAGAAATGAATAGGATATAAAAAGGCATCAGTTAAATAAAAAATAGAAATATCCAGTTTGCTTAAAAATGCTATGAAAAGCTTAGAAATTCGAAAATGAATAAAACCCTATTATTCCAAAAGGTTTTTATTATCTTATTTTGATTTGACCTTTTTAAATACTATTCATTTACGAAAATATCCCTTCTACTCAGCAAGTCAATCCCTATAACAAATATTTAAAAAGAAAGATTTTTAAAAAGCAGTTCAGTAAAATTAACCAACTTACAGTTCTACATGGCTTATAATATATGCAACATCCCACAGAAGTCCTTGACCTCCGTAACAAAGGGATTTGAAAGTCATATCCAAGGTTTGAAAGCCTCTGTCCCCACATTTCAAGAAATATTTGACTTAACAAAATTGACAACAAAATAAGTTGGGCAATCCATTGGAGTTTGTGGTCATGAAACAGGACCCGTATACGAATGAAATTTTTCTTCTGGCCCATAATGGGCCATCTGGCTTTTAAAGCTATAAGCATCGAAGAGTATATGACCCCAAAATAATGAATAACTTTTAAAGAGACTATATTTGATGTGCAAATAAGAGTTTGGGGTATGAATGAAGTTGGCACTTACCAAAATCCCACTGACAAGGGTCACTTCAAACATGATGGGAAGAAGGTTAAATACTAAAGCACTGAGGACAAAACTGATCCCTCTTGTGCCTCTGTCAATAGCCTTTGAGAGAGCTCCGGTCTGTCTGCTCAGGTGGAAACTCAGATCCAAGTTGTGAAGGTGAAGAAAGACATTCCTGGCTATTCTTCGGATGGAATTTTGGGCCACTTTACCAAACACTGCATTTCGAACTTCATTAAAAAGGGCAGCTCCAGCTCTTGACACACCATCTAAAGGGAATAGTTAGAACAAAAAATTCAAAGGAAGGAAATGAGAAATGCACACACCTATGGAAATATTCTCATTTTGAACTTTTCATATTGTTGGCAGAGACACTGAAAGAGTACTAAGAGCTAATGTACGGTTAGTACATTAATTAAGTTAACTGGGTGGAACTAAGATCCACCAAGAACTAATGCACAGTTATAGATTTTACCTAACAGCCCATAGAGAAAAATTGCCTTTATTGTGGAAGGGATCTTAAAGAGGCATTTATTATTGGGAAGTTTCTGCCATGATTTATATTGTTCTAAGACTTGAAAAATATAACTCCGGCTGCAGAATCTGGGAATGGATATTAATTAATATGAGGTTTAAAAACTAAACAAAACCACCCAAAAGAATAATAAACACATTAAATGCTAAGTTGTGTTAGTAGTGAAAAGGTTATGTCAGCTCATCTATGACAAACTCCTGCCAGAAGAAAATTAACACCTGTAGACAGATGAAAGAATACTTACAGCCAATCAGAACTGCTGTTGCCATGGTTACAACTGTATTTGGTGCATCACTCAAGTTTAACATATCTCCTGACATCTGGTTGAGGTTGTCGACTGCATATTTAAACATGAAGGGTACTACAATATTCATGGCCTTAAAAAAAAAAAGGCAATTATCCATACTGTGCTGAAATATTTATTCATAAATGCAGAAATATTTACCTTATATTAGTGCCTGTCATCTTATTTGTAACCTAACCACTCAGTGACAGTAGGGCGGTTATAACAGAAAACAATCCTTGCTACTGGGAGCAGTCAGCCCAGAGACTGTACTACCCACTGACCCCAGTTTGTAACATTCATTTACAATGCTATAAAAATAATGAGATGTTACTTCCTCCATGAAGACTTCCCAGTTCAACCTAACCAGGAGAGATCAAGAGGATCCCAGGATTTGGAGCTACAAGGAGTCTTGGAGATCATCTTCGTCTAGTCTTTTCATTTTATAGTTGAGGAAGCTAAAACCCAAGAACATATCGGTAGTAACTCTTCCTCCTATAATTCTCCATTTGTACCATTCTTATCAAACACGTCCACATCAATAAGCATTTACTAAGTGCCTACTACCCGCCACGCACTCTGCTGTGCAATGGGAATACAAAGACCTATTCTCTGCTCATGGAGGGCCGAGTGTCCAAGTTTTGTTGAAAGATAGCTATGGCACATGCCCTCTGACTCAGTCCAAGTTTCGAGGTTCTAGCCCTGGCTCTCTTCTGCCCATGTGGCTTTTGGCAAATCTCCTCCCCTCTCAGGGCTTTCCCAGACAGACATTTAAGGAAGCACTTTCTATGTTTCAGGCACTGTACTAAGGGCTGAGGATACAAATACAAGCCACCCATGCAGGCTGGTATCCTCTAATGGGGAGCCGCAAGTGAGAGAGGGAGAGTGAAGGGAGGCACTGGAAAATGGGAAGAGAAGGCTTCCTCTAACTCCTACGATGATAGGACTTGAACGTCCATAAGTTCCTTTAACAAGGGCTTTCTTAATCCCCAAAGTATCAAGCACAATTCCCTGGATATGTAGATTCAATGAATGCTTCTGAACGAAAATGAAAACAAAACGACCTCAATACAGTTACAATCCATTCAAATGATGGTAAAACTGACAATACTGAAAACCAAATATCAATAACAAAAGTCTGCTATAATAGATACTAGTAAGGCACAAAGTAAGCTTTTAAAAGCCAACACATGGCTGAACCACAGGGCAACTTCACATCCCAAAATTTCTACAGCGATCAGATAGTCAAAGGAATGAGCCTGAGAGATCATTTTGTTCAACCCTGACATTTAACAAATGGAGAAACTGAGACCCAAAGAGGAAAAGTGGCGCGCCCAAGGTCACAGGGCTAGTATAAGGCAAAGCTGAGATTTGAAACTAGATTCTCTGATTTCTAATCAATCAATCAACATTTATTTAAGCACTTATTCTATGCTTGGTATTATAAATAGGTGCTGTGAATATAGAGACAAAAAAATAAACTACCTGTACCCAACTATCTTAATTCTAGTGGGGACAATAGTACATGTGACTATACATATGAAATAAGGACAAAAAAAGTAATTGGGCATGGGAGGGCATTAAGTATCTCTATGATAGGGGTTCTTGTCCTTTTTGGTCTGATGGATCTCAGAGGCAGTCTAGTAAAGCCTACTGACTCCTGAGAATAATGTTATTAAATGAATAAAATACACAAAATTACAAAGAAAGCATTATATTGAAATACAGCTACCTACCTACCTACCTCTCTAAAAGGTCCACGAACCCTAGGCTAAGAAGCCCTGCTGTTAGATAGAACAGAGAGAACTTATTTTTTGTGAGCCTTTGATTATTAACATAAGGAAATGCATGCTTGCCAAGGATATGTGCTGCTGTCATGCATGGAGAATGTCCAGAACACAGTCTAAGTCAAGGTGGGATTCCTTATAGATAGACAGAGGTCTTCCAGATGTTCCTGTTAATGGATGATAGTACATTGGTTGCATCAAGCTATGGAATACTGCCAAGTCTCCTAAAAAAGAGGCTCTATAATCACTCGGAGTTTGACCTAACTATCTACATAAGAACAAGCAAACAGATAAAGAATTACTATTGTCCAGATTATAAGAAATACAGCTGGACCTGGAGAACCAGTTTCTATTAGTGTGTGCTCTGATCTGTATATATGAACACACACACACATCCCTTGGGCAGACACTTCAGACAACAAAATGGAGGCAGGATTAAATGAAAGGATGACAGTAGGCTAAATTGGATTTGGGAAAGTGTGCTTTTCCCTGAAAGAAAATACATCTATTTAATACT
The DNA here is from genome assembly GCF_028372415.1 of Notamacropus eugenii. Classification (NCBI taxonomy): domain Eukaryota; kingdom Metazoa; phylum Chordata; class Mammalia; order Diprotodontia; family Macropodidae; genus Notamacropus; species Notamacropus eugenii. The sequence goes on from NC_092879.1 coordinate 74,305,814, forward strand.
AATATTCTCCAAATAATTTTATATGGCTACAAAATATGGAATTCCACAATCTCTAAGAAATCAAAATTTTGAGTCTCCCAAAGAGCAATGAAAAGACATATGGTAAGTATAAACCAGTTATTATCAATGATAACTTACACATAAGAAGTGATGTAAAAAATATCTTTAAAGAGACAAAGGACCAGAAAAAGAGGTGAGCCAGTCATGTAGGGAGAGTAAGGGACAACAGGTAGACAACTCATGTACTACTCTGGTATGTATGCAATGTTAAGAGTTCCAGAATGTTGAGTGAACCCACCAAGGTTCATGGGAAAAGATGAACAAGAAGCACACAATGAAAGAAGGCATGGAAAAAATTTGTGATCTACACAGTTGAAAGGGGAGCCCACATTGATGAAATCACATACCCACTGAAGTATAAAAACATGTGAAGATCCTGCAATGCTCAAGGAAAACAAAGAAATCCCAGCTCCTGTTAACGTTCCATTCTTACACCATTCATTTTTACTAAATATAAAGTCTGTACTGACAACAATCCTAATTTTAGCTACAACTGATAGAAGCTATTTAAATCTTACCAATCAAGGCTCCAATATAAGATATATGAGTGTCTTAGCAACTAAGCAGGTGTTTTAACACCCAACAATATCATTAAAGTACACAGCAGATGTTGGGGAGCTTTATAAAATGAAGCAACTTTGTGTTATGTGTGACATTGAAGCAAACTGTTTCAAACTTTGAAAAGAAAACAACACATCTACAGAGCAGTAGATTGGATTTCTGACTTTCCAAATGTAATCTAAATGAGTATATGACTTCTTTCAAAGAAAAGACAAGTCTGGGGGTAGAGCCAAGATGGCGGAGTAGAAAGACACACATATGCTGGCTCTCCCCTCATAGCCCATAAAATACCTGTAGAGAGGGAATCTCAACAAATTCTGGAGCAGAAGAAGTAGAGAACAACAGAGTGGAGATTTCCAGCCTAGGGTGACCTGAAACGTCTACCGGAAACGCCGGGACGCAGAGTGGAGCCCAGTCCAGCCTTGGCCGGGGCGCACAGCTAACGAACAGCCCTCTGGGGTGGAATCTCCAGTCACAGTAGCAGCAGTTGGCAGATCCCTCAACCCACAGGTGCCAAAGATCAGTGACAGGGTTTTTTCAGCTGGCCAGGAAGGGAGAAGGGCCTTTCCATAGCTCCGGGCCTTAGGCAGAGGCCACAGAAGCCACATCAGGCAGGCAGCAGCAGTTCCCACAGCAGCCCCTACAGCAGCCCGCATCCACTGTTGGATCGTAAAAACCCTGGGGGCACTGAGCAGCTGTGTAGAGGGCCTTAGGCAGCTGATCTTTATCTCACATTGAATGGCGTCTGTGCCCATGCAGCTTATCTGAATCTCAGCCCCCAGTACTGGCTTGGCAGAACGGGGGGTCAGGTGGCTGTGGAGAGGAAACTTTGCTAAGATTCTGGGCACAAAAATCTCTTCCTGCTCCCAGACCACTGTGCATGCTTGATTGTGCCACCCTGGAGGAACTGAGATCTTACAGATTCCCAGAGTATACTCTACTCCTGACAAAGGACCCAAAAGTCAAGTAACTGGTTGGGAAAATGCCCAAAAAGGGGGAAAAAAATAAGAATATAGAAGGTTACTTTCTTGGTGAACAGATATCTTCTCCCATCCTTTTGGATGAGGAAGAACAATGCTTACCATCAGGGAAAGACATAAAAGTCAAGACTTCTGTATCCCAAATATCCAGAATAAATACTCAATGGTCTCAGGCCATGGAAGAGCTCAAAAAGGATTTTGAAAATCAAGTTAAGAGAGGTAGAGGAAAAATTGGGAAGAGAAATGAGAGAGATGAAAGAAAATCATGAAAAGTGGGTCAACACCTTGCTAAAGGAGACCCAAAAAAATGCTGAAGAAAATAACACCTTGAAAAATAGGCTAACTCAAATGGCAAAAGAGGTTCAAAAAGCCAATGAGAAGAACGCTTTCAAAAGCAGAATGAGCCAAATGGAAAAGGAGGTTCAAAAGCTCACTGAAGAAAAGAGTTCTTTAAAAATTAGAATGGCACAGATGGAGGCTAATGACTTTGTGAGAAACCAAGAAATCACAAAACAAAACCAAAAGAATGAAAAACATGGAAGATAATGTGAAATATCTCATTGGAAAAACAACTGACCTGGAAAATAGATCCTGCCAGGCCTAGAGGCCTGAGGGCTACCCGAGTCTTACCTTACCTATATTGCAGGTCTTCGGCTGGCCAAACCGGATAAACGTATGAGAGAAGAGACTTTCCGGAGTCGAACAAGGGTTAGGCTTTATTCAGGGTCCTGGTTACATGTGCAGGGGGAACTCTTCCTTAGGAGAGAGAGAGAAATCTCCCAAGGAGGCAAAGATCTTACAGTAAGAGAATGAAAGCAGAAGTGGAAGTGGGGAGAGAGGGGAGAGGGAAGAGCGAAGAGAGGAAAAGGGGCCTTCTGTCCTGTAAGGGCCCCTCAGCGCTAAGAGAGCCTTCGGGCTTTCCTGACCCTACTTAAGCTCTCCTGCCGTATCGTTTGCACCTCAATACCGTGCCTGTTAGATAACAATAGGTGTGCCCAGATCCGGGCCAGTCTCGAGGGCGGGGATGCTCTCTCCCATCACGTTCTCACGGGAAGAGGCGGAAATACACGAGATCTCACTCCTCAATTCCCTGCTGTTTCCTGGGGGGCCTCATGAGAACTCTAAGGTTTAGAAGCTCTCACCTTTACCCGCCCGAGACTGTCCACATGGAACTGAGCTTACACCCCCAACAGATCCAGGAGAGACAATTTAAAAATTATGGGACTACCTGAAAGCCATGATCAAAAAAAGAGCCTAGACATCATCTTTCATGAAATTATCAAGGAAAACTGCCCTGAGATTCTAGAACCAGAGGGCAAAATAAGTATTCAAGGAATCCACCGATCACCGCCTGAAAGAGATCCCAAAAGAGAAGCTCCTAGGAATGTTGTGGCCAAATTCCAGAGTTCCCTGGTCAAGGAGAAAATACTGCAAGCAGCTAGAAAGAAGCAATTCAAGTATTGTGGAAATACAATCAGGATAACACAAGATCTAGCAGCTTCTACATTAAGGGATCGAAGGGCATGGAATAGGATATTCCAGAAGTCAAAGGAACTAGGACTAAAACCAAGAATCACCTACCCAGCAAAACTGAGTATAATACTTCAGGGAAAACATGGTCTTTCAATGAAATTGGGGACTTTCAAGCATTCTTGATGAAAAGATCAGAGCTGAAAAGAAAATTTGACTTTCAAACACAAGAATGAAGAGAAGCATGAAAAGGTAAACAGCAAAGAGAAGTCATAAGGGACTTACTAAAGTTGAACTGTTTATATTCCTACATGGAAAGAAAATATTTGTAACTCTTGAAACTTTTCAGTATCTGGGTAGTGGATGGGATTACACACACACACACACACAGACAGAGAGCACAGAGTGAATTGAATAGGATGGGATCATATCTTAAAAAAATGAAATTAAGTGGTAAGAGAGAAATATATTGGGAGGAGAAAGGGAGAAATGGAATGAGGCAAATTATCTCTCATAAAAGAGGCAAGCAAAAGACTCTTTAGTGGAGGGGAAAAGAAGAGAGGTGAGAGAAAAACATGAAGTTTACTCTCATCACATTCCACCAAAGGAAGGAATAAAATGCACACTCATTTTGGTATGAAAACCTATCTTACAATACAGGAAAGTGGGGGATAAGGGGATAAGCAGGGTGGGGGGGATGATGGAAGGGAGGGCAATGGGAGGAGGGAGCCATTTGAAGTCAACCCTCTTGGAGAGGGACAGGATCAAAAGAGAGAATAGAAGCAATGGGGGGCAGGATAGGATGGAGGGAAATATAGTTAGTCTTACACAACACGACTATTATGGAAGTCATTTGCAAAACTACACAGATATGGCCTATATTGAATTGCTTGCCTTCCCAATGGGGAGGGGTGGGGAGGGAGGGATGAAGAGAAGTTGGAACTCAAAGTTTTAGGAACAACTGTCGAGTACTGTTCTTGCTACTAGGAAATAAGAAATACAGGTAAAGGGGTATAGAAAGTTATCTGGCCCTACAGGACAAAAGAGAAGATGGGGACAAGGGAAGGGAGGGATGTTAGAAGGGAGGGCAGATTGGTGATAGGGGTAATTAGAATGCTCAGCATTTAGGGGTGGGGGAGGGGAGAAATGGGGAGAAAATTTGGAACTCAAAATTTTGTGGAAATGAATGTTGAAAACTTAAATAAATTTAAATACAAAAAAAGACAAGTCTGAACACATTTTTGGTCTGACAGATGCCAGCCATTGTAAAGTTACCGACTACTGAACTGACTGTACCCCACCTCTGTAAGTCAGAGCCACCTGACCATTACCTACAAGTTCAGATGCAAATATGGTCCCAAGCAGGAGAAACACAGGGACATGTCAATCCAGAGCTCGGTGGTTCAGCATGATCAGCCTTGATGGTGATATCACCTTGTTGGTGATTCTATCCTAGACACAAACTGGGCCAGTACTTCGTCCAATGTAATCAAGCCTCCTTTACTCTGTGCTACAATAACTGGGTCCCTGCCTGACTGCCCTGTAGCTGAGCCCCTGTTCTGATGCTGTTCTCTGCTAGACTTTAGAACTATTGTCCTACCTTGCTCTTGCTAGCCTTACCAGGAATTGAAGTCTTCCCCCAGACTCCTGCCATGACAAGCTGGATATCATTCTCCATGTGTCCCTCAATCTTACCCATATTACTTTTACCTTAAGGAAAACCTCTTCAACTTTTGTCTGGGCCTACATGAGCCTTTGAACAGCTCTCTCACCCACTTGTCTCTTCTCTCTCTCATCCATCTTTCATATAGTTTTCAAAGTGATCTTCTGTTAACCAGAAAAAATGTCACAAGTCCATGAGACTCCTAAAGCACAATTCTGATGATGTCGCTTCCTTGCTCAGAAACCTTTAACGACTCCTTACTGAGGTCAAAATAAAATAGAAACTCCTCAGACTGGTGGCCGAGATCCTCCACAATCAAGCTTTCCAGTTTTATTTCACATTACTCTCTTTAACACATTATCTTCCAAGACCAAGGAGAATGCTAGCAATTCCCTAATCTCATTCTTCACTCTCAAGCTCCATGTTCTCCATGCATTCAGATTACCCATCTTCTCTCTATATATCTATTTGGGAAACCTTAGCCTTCCTTCAAAATTCAAATCAGGTGCCAGCTTCTCCACAAAGCCTTCCTTCACTGATTCCTCCCTCCAGTTACACCATGATACAAGTCATTTCTCACCTCTCCAATTTTCCTAGAACACTTTGTCTGAATCGCTCCTCTATCCCTATCACAATCTACCTCTTTGTGTATATGTCTTGTCGAAGACATGTCCCTTACAATGTAAGATCTTTATAGAGGGCAAGGACTCTGGTTTTTCATCTTTCTATCCCTAGTACCTGATACAAGGCCTTGCACACAATCAGTGTTTGGTAAAGGAATTAATGAATGAATGCCCTTCTTGCCCATGCTGAAACCACTCAAACCAATCATTTACGGGCCTTTGCTGTCAACCAGCTTCCTGTGACTCTGCTTATCTGGCTCTCAACTTCTCTACTGCCTACTGCGACCATACTCTGTTAGTCTACTCATCTATCAGGACTGTGGCATCTGTAAAAATGAAGGAATTTAATTACATGATATCTAAGGTTTTTTTCCACCTCTAAAATCTTGTGATGACATGATCTTTTCATTCAGTGATGGAACCTTTCCAAACTGCTCCCTTTTACCTCAGGAAATCTGGCTATCATTAGTCTGGCCTGCCTCATATCCCACCGGGCCAAAGTAATAACAAAGTCTGGAAAAAAACAAACCAGTCAGCATCCCATCATAGCAGCATGAGATGAGATAGCCTTTAAACTTGGAAATGATATCCACAACTGCTTAATCATTCTTAGTCTCGAAGAACACCAGTGCTGAAATGGGCCTTGCCGATCATCTATTCCAGCCCCCTCACTTCATAAAGATGGGAAGTGAATTGGTCAATGTCTTCATGCTGTGAAAGCTCTTTCTTGCCACATGGACAGTCACTTTTTCTCTGGAAGCATTCATTCTTGGCCCTCATTCTGCTGTCACTGAGGGAGTATGGCTACCTCAGCTTACCTGGGGAAGACAAGCTATTTTAGTGACGACTTCAGTAGCACTAAAGTGCTAAATTGCTATGGTAAAAACATTTCTGTTTTGTGTTCCTCTGAAAGCTGTAAAGGAAGTCAACAGGAAAAACGGGAAGCTGTTTCATTCCCTCTCCCCACAAGGGGAACATACAAGCTCATTCTCCCCAATCAAGCCTGGGTGAAGAGATAAGCTTTTTACCATGCCCTGCAAGGCGACAGATTCAGACTCTCTCAGTCTGATTGGAAAATCAACCAGACTCCAGAGGAAGAACAATAAATTCTGGTGTCAACCACATTTTGAAAACCTTTCAATAAAAGTGTGTGCATGTGTGCACGTGCACACACGCGCGTGAGCACACACACATCAGTCTTTTAATGAAACATCTTGTCTTTCCTTTCCCACAGAATTACTATAAATTTCTCAATAGATATCATTGCTTGAAGTCTCTCTGTGCCCTTTCCAATCCACCCTACATACTATTGCCAAGCTAATCCTGTAATACTTCTTGAACAACACCCCCCACCCATTCTCATCAAAGAACTTCAGAAACTCCTTATCAACAGATGAAATGCAACCACTCTATTATGGCATTCAAGGCCCTGCAAAATCTGGCTCCATTTGCTTCTTTTAACTTTCTCTGTTCCCTTACACCAAACCTCCACCCCAGTATAAATGCTCTACTCATCATTCATTGCTATTCGTGCCATTTTCTCGGCTTAGCTGAGCACTATTCTGTAAGTCTCCTCTGGCACTCAACACAGTCTACCTCAGGTAAGTGGGGGGACGACACCATACAGCAAGCTAGGCCAGTTTTTAGAAAGTCACCTCACCTGCTGGTTTTTTATTAAATGTTTTCCTTTGCTACAATGAGAGCAAAGGTATGTGGGGAAAGCAAGTGTTGTTAAAAAAAAAAAAAAGGGAGGGAAAAAGAGAATTTGGAACTCAAATTTTTAATAGAGAAAGCTTCTTTTAATACTAAAAAACTGAGATCATCTACATTTTACTAAGGGGATGTGCCATGTGCCACAGGAAAAGAATGGGAGGAAGAAAACTTAAAAGTACCATAGTTAAAAAGCTGGCTGGGATGTTAGTCAACTAGTTCAACCGCAGGGAAGACCTGAGGCCCAGAGTCCAAGTAACTTTCCTGAGGTCACCAGAAAACTGGTATCCCAGCTGGGAGACCATAATGTATGGTACCGTACCATAATGTCTCAGCTATCAGAAAGAAGAAGCTATGGCTGGCTGTGTCCACATTTACGTCCCACCCCCACAAGTGGTCAAACCCAACTCAATTACACAGGGGCAACAACCCCCAGCTTCATTTTTTTGACTACTTAGATGGAGAACAGGGATATAACTGCAAAACCACTGTCAGTGACCTCTGAGGCATGATAGGATTTTCAGAAAGGGATAAAGTACAGATTCTACAAATTATCAAACAGTATGCTTAATGTTGAGTCAGAAATACACGTAAATTGATTATTAAATGGATAGTTCATGAGCACTTATAAAGGGAAGCAGTGATAACTAGAAGACAGCATGTGTTCAATAAGAAAAATTAAAGACACGCTAGCCAAATTTCCTTTTATAACAATAAATAGGCAGCTAGGTGGACAGTAGATAGAGTACTGAATTTAGAGTCAAAAGGATCTGAGTTCAAATGCTGCCTCAGACATTTATGGCCTATGAGACATCAAGCAAGTCAGTTAACTTCTCTCAGCCTTCAATTTTCTCATCTGCAAAATGAGGATGACAATAATGGCACAGGGTTGTTGTGAAGCTTAAATGTGACAATATATGCAAAACCTTCTACCAATTTATACAAATGTTGGCTATTACGCTATTATTATGTTACTAAATTGGTATATTAGAGAAATACTCTAGATATAGTATACTTTGATTTCAAGGCATTTGACAACATTTCTGATGAGATTCCTGTGCAGAAGATATAAGCTCCATTAGAGCAAAGGCATTTGTGCTCTGCACCCCTAGCACTTAGCACATTGTGTTACACATATGCATTTAATAAAAGTTTGCTAATTTACTTATTGAAGACAGAGATCCACAATTAAGTGGATATGAAATGGTCAAATAAGTACACCCAAAGAGTAGTGATAAATGGACCAAGGTCAACCGAGGCAGAAGTCCACCTAGGATAGTGCCACAAGGATCTCTCCCTGGTTCTATTCTGTTCAACAATTTTATTGATGATCATGGTATAAAAAGCATGTTTATTAACTTTGCAAGTGACACAAATTTATACATGATAATATATTAGCTGATAAAAAGATCAATAGGTTGAAATGATGATCAAATTTATTAGGATGAAATAGAAGCGAGATAAATGTAAAGTCATGGACTTGGATTCAGAAGGACCAGAGGGGTTACACAAAAGCAATAGAGGGGGACAGTGTTCGATGGACTCAAAAAGAGTAAACAGTACAATATTGCAATTAAAAAAATGATATAATTCCAGACTACATTTATTAAGAGACATATAGTGTCTAGAATAAAGCAAGTGATAATCTCTCTACACTAGACTGCAGTCACAGCATATCTACAATACTATATTCAGCTAGGAACACATCTGAGAAAGAATATTGGATGTGCTCCAGTTTGTCAAAGGAAGGTCTTCAGGATGGTGTGGGGACTGGAAGTCATGTTGTATAACGGTTTCTTGTGGGAACCGGAGGTGCTGAGCCTAAAGAGAAGCCTTAAAACATCACTTCTGTCTGCAAATATGTGAAAGGTTGTCATGTGGAAGAACATTCTACTCAACCCCAGAAAGCAAAATGATGAACAATGTGTGGAAGCCACAAGGAAGTCAACTTTAGAAGAACTTACTAATGATTAAAAAACGAAATAGGCTGCCTCAGTTCTCAGAGGCAGAGAGGATGATGACTTGTCAGGGATATTGTAGGAAGGATTCATGGGTCAGAAAGAAGTTAGAATAGATGACCTCCAACATTCCTTCCAACTGAGATTCTTTACCATTTGAAGTCCTCACAGTAATTAATCTCTTCCTTGGTAGCCTGCCATATCTAATGGCTCTCTAGCTTGTACTGCCAGAAAAGAATTGCCGAGTTTTCATCTAAATACTTCTGGACAAGCAGAAGTAAATCCCTTGTTCCTCTATTTAACAACCTCTCAGGAAAAGAAGGTGATGGTGGAAAATTAGGCACAGAAAACACTAAAGGAAGATTTGATGGAAACTAGTAGATAGAGAAAAGAAAGAAGTGAATCAAGTATTTGGGCAATTCCCTTAAAACGGAGGGAAAAACTTCATTAAAGTAAGGACTCCTGTGAAGAAAAATAAACTCTACTGAATTCCAGTTCCATCAACATGAATCTTCCTTCTCTACTTTTAAAAATTTTGGAAATTAACTCTGTGCATACAGCTATTTTTATTTCTCATACGAAATTATCCTTCTGGTTTAGAAATAAATATATAAATTTCTTCCTTTTGAGGAAATGGAAAAGAGATTTTAAAAAAAGGAGCAGTCTTAGCAGAAAAAAAAATCTGTATAATTGAGTGCTTAGGACATATGGAAAGGGAACTAAGGAAAGGAAGAAGCATTTATGAAGCACTTACTACGTGTTAGGCACCGTGCAAAGAGCTTTACAAATAGCAGTTCATTTGATCAGAGCGTTTTCAAATCACAGTTTGGGGAAGGTAACCAATAGATTTAAATCGTTTGCACAAATAATTAACAAACAGAAGAATCTATATTAAAGATAGACCAATTTTACAAGGAATTTGTTCAACCGTTCTCTATTTAACTATTAACTTAATCAAGAAACTACAAACTTAACAAAACAGAGAAATAAAGACTGGAAATATGTTGCAGGATCAAGTAAGCTTGATTTAAACCGAGGGTGAGGCCAGCTGAAAGCTAGCTGCTACAATATTCACAAAACAAGCCTGCTTCATTTTATTTCACAGCTCTGCTACATAGAGACAGAAACAAATTAAACACAGAAAAACAACTGACTGACACAGTCTTCAATGTACTAAGTTATGAGATGAAAGTCCCCCAGGAGTGGAACAATTTAAAAGGTCTCATCCACTTTTCTCTATGTTTAATGAACCACCCAGTATTACCAGCAGGAGTTTTTGTGACAAGTGAAGCAGCTTTTTATTAAAATTCTTCTATTAATGCAGTCTTATCACATTATATCCTACAATTTGTCTGACCAAAGGTTAACAAGGCTCCTGGACTAATGAGGCGATGTGAGTTAAAAACATTCCAGGATACAAATCAGTTTTCCCAATTAATGGCTTTAGGAACTACTGCAAAGGAGATATATTCCTTTCTCAGAAAGGGTACATTTCACCACATTTTTCAAACCAACATAATACAACTTTGGAAGAGATGCATTGAGATTGTAGCTAAAGGAAAAAGGGTCGGCAGACTCAAATAAAAATCAAGCAGACTGGCATTACCAGTACAATTAGAGGAACAAGGATGAATGGTACCTTTAGTTAATGAGAATCAGAAAACAAGCAAGTCTGCCTCAGTTTATATTATTATAGCATTCCAGAAAAGCTGAATGTAGATCACATTTCTGTAAATCATATCTTTCTTTCAACTTAAGCCACTAACTCAAAGATGTTTTGTTTTCACTTCTGACTGATCTCGAAGGCCGTGGGACTTTGACTTTATTTTCTGTTTGCAAGTTTAAAAAAAATGTCCCTTAAATGCCACTCTAAAAAAATTCAAAAATCAAGTATATTATATGCCATTTCACTGTTCAGTTTAATAATCCTCAAATTAAGAACAATAAAAAGGAAATAAATTCAATCTGACAATTGAAAAATATATTGAACAATGACTTAGCTCTTCTCAGCAGTACAATGATCTAAGATTTATGATGAACAGAAGGGCTCTCCACCTCCAGAGAAAGACCTAGTGAACTGAAAGGTATGAAAGTGAAAGCAGATTAAAGTATACTTTTTTAAACTTTATATTTCTTGGGGGGTTTTTTGTCTGTGGAAATGTGTTTTGTATGACTGAACATGTATAACCTACGTTCAATTATCTGCCTTCTCAAGGAGAGGGTAAGGGAGCAAATTGAGAACTTAAAATTTAAAACAAGAATGTTAAAAAACTGTTTTCACATGTAATTAGAAAAAAATAAAAGGGCAAAAAGACAGAACAATAACAAAAAAATCTATCTGATTAAAAACTGTAAGCAATGCATTGGAAACAAGTAAAGTATACAGGATGAGCTGTGGTCTCTCATCAGTAGAGTTAGCATGAGCACCAATGAAATCCAAAAATTGAAAGAGAACAAGGCAAAAGAGTAACTAAAAGGTAGCATGGTTGGATATGCCAAGTGTCAAGCTTGTGGAGAGTTCAAATATATAAAGATATAAAAAAATTACTCATTCATATGGCACTAATAACAGTGAGGCTATTAGTTGGGGTGCATCCCTTTCTTCCTTCTGTTTCCCAAATTCACAGTATTCAGAGCTGGAATGAACTTTTAAAATCTAGCCCAACCCTTTCATTTGATAACCAAGAACACCTAGAAAAGTCACTGACACACCAGAGAGACCTAAGATGAATCATGCTTTGGAGACCCACTAGCTACGTATCCTTGGGCAGGTCACTTTAATCCACTTGGCCTCAGTTTCCTCAATTGTAAAATGGTGGCCACAGCAACATATCAAGTATTTATCAAACTGAAAAAGTGACATCACCATCAGAAGTGACTTAGCAAATTAATTTTTTTTCAGACTCTACTACTCAAAGTTGAAATGACAACTTCATAAGTATACTTCTGTGATAGTTCTTAGACAAATCATATTGGATAGATTCAATTAAAAAGTGTCTTATAAATGTTAAGTAGCACCTTCATCATTTACCTTTCAATTTATACCATAGAAGTCGTTCTTCTCAGTCCATTACTCATATTATTGCTTCTTGAATTAGTCTATTCTTCCAAGATATGAGTGGAGGGGGAATGAAGGGGCATGATTGAGCTGAAAGAATTAATCTGGAGTAAGAATTAATGGCTTCATTCTGAAAATATGATAGATGCCCTGGAGTGTGGCTAGGAACTTCCTGTCTTTTGCTTAGTTAAAGGATTATTTTAAAAATGTGATGAAGGTATCTTTTTTTTTTTTAAATAAAATCTCCTTTCTAAGATTCATCCCTGTTGGAAAAAATTTACTTAAGATTTAACTTAATCTAAACTTAAAAGTACTTGGAGAAATAAAGTGCAATATAAAATTTGAAGTACCAGTTGGATAAAAAAATTCTAATAGAACATAATGCAGAAAATACCCAAGAAAAGATCCCTAGTGCTCAGCATGGTGCCTGGCACAAGGCAGGTGCTTAATGAACGCTTATTGACGGATTGATTGATATTTGCCAGCCAACCTACTAACAAGCTTTTTACAACACACAGAATTCTCTCAAGTTCAACAGTTAGAGCAACATGCCAGTAATTGAGTTTCAAAGCACCAGGTAACCGACACTCCACATAACCTAGGGGGTCCACTTCATCCTGAAACTGTTACATGTTAAAGCATGCATGGTACTCGATTGACTGGAAAGAGATGACACGGTACAGCGCAAGAACATTGGGCCTGCAGTCTAATGACCTGCGTTATAGAACCACCAGTTAGATATTTACTAGAAGCAGCTGGTGGCAAGGTAGATAAAGCACTGGACCTAGAGTCAGTTCAAATCCAGCCTCAGATACTTTCTAGAGCAAGTCATTTAACCTCTGTCTCAGCTTCCCCATCTGTAAAATAGGGATATAGCACGTTCCCTAGCCCCCAGGGTTTTTGTGAGGATCAAATGAGATAACATATGTAAAGCATTTTGTATCCCACCAGCTGGGAGACTTTGAGTAAGTCTCTCTAGGCTTCAACTTGCATTATCTACTTCACCAGGTTGTTATGAAGAAAGTGTTTTATAAATCTTAAAATACTATATAAAATGAACAATTATTATTATTACACATGAACAACATACTTGCAATGCTACCTAAAATTGTAACAGTAGCATCAAGGGTTGGAACAATGACCCTTAAGGTTGAAACATGGGCATTAAATATACCAAGATCAATGCAGAATCTGGGGAAAGAGTGACTACAGACTACTCCCCCAAACACTCTCGGCTCAGTGGAATGGCCAAAATATAAGAAATGGCAACAATGATCTTCCTCTATGCGCTGCTAACACCAGTAGGCAGGGTCCATGACGCTGTGCTTTTTTTGGCTATTTCAAAAGAAATTAAGCATGCTGTCTAAATGATTTCCTTTCTTGCATCTTATCTGTTTGATGAAATGATACTGACTTCCACTCTGTAGATATTTATATTAAATATCTATAGATATTTTAGCCACCTAGGAAGTTAGCTTATATCTAAGGTCTCTACCTCGAGAAGATTCTACTCCCAATCATTTTGCTCTGACCAAAATAGCTGTTTTCTCTGAAGAGCAAAGGAATCTACATTTTGAAGGATCTGAACTTATTCCTTAAAAACAAACCTTCCTGCAAATATCATTAGTTAAAACTCCTTGTGAACAACTTTGTCGATCTTGTAATCTGTTCCCCTTTGCTCTACACAGTCTAGAAAAGCATAAACATAAATTTACCTTTAACTCATCGGTTACTAAAATGCTAAAGGTTAAATCATCACTCAGAATTTATCTGAAAGCTAAAAATTAACTTTATATAACTCATATGTAAAATACAGAATTGCTGCAAGTATGGTGCTAACTGTAATATTATTACAAGGCTTCAAAATATTGCACTGCTAGTTATTGAAATCAGACTGCTCGAACTCTCCTGTCCCTTGGACTTCAACAAACAGCCTACAGCATGGATTATCTCTCTGTTGCTTGGCAACCTGAGGAAAGGCTAAAGTAGAGCTCAGAAGCACTAAGTACTAAACAGGGAGATGGATGGGGGGAAATGGGTCCCAGCAAGGAAAAATAGGTGGCCCTAGTGAAGAAGTAAATAAGAAATAACTTTGAAAATAGAAAATGTTTTATCCAAATACTTCGATGCAGCCGTCAAAGGACAATAATATCTATTTATCTAATAACATTTGAAAATGAAGTTCTATCATACAAGTTAATTTTCTAGATAAAAGAAGCTCACACCTTTCAGTCAAAACTTTGGTTTTTTATGTAACTCTAAGATGTATGTTATACTTGGTCTGCTTTCTCAAACTGAGAGTTATAATATAACATAACCTTTTCTGATGACTCACAGTATTTATCATACAGGCATCTTGTAATAAAACAATCTACCTTGTAATAAAAAAAATCAATCAACAAGCATTTATTAATTGTCTAACACGTGTTAGCCAGGGGCTTAAAGCTATAAATACAAAGAGTGAAACATTCCCTACTTGAAAGGAATTTACATTCTAATGGAGAAGACAACAGGCACAAATAGCATTGTCTGTGCTCACATCACATCTCTAGTTGAGGTTTTCTCTTCCCTCCCTTGGTGTTAAACTGTCAGCTACATCTCCTTGTTGTCTCCAGCAACGGATTTAATTACCCTTCCGATTTGTTTTGTCTAATCTATTGTGAACTAGTGAACAATAAACCCCAGAGTTTATAAAGCTCGGAGTGAGGGCCTCTGAAAATAATGTGCATGGGCTTTATTACGGCTATTGTCCTTTTTCAGAGTTTGTGAGTGTGCTGGAGGAGGCTCCTAGAAGCCTGGCCACCAGAGAGTGAGTCTACCGCTCTAGGAATAATTTTGATAGGATTCATGTAAATAGTCGTAATCCCCTGTGTCACCTATCATGGGTTTCCCATCGCTGGCAGCCGGCCGGTGCCTGGTTATAGATGCTGCAGAGAAGCCTAGATGGTTTCTGAGGTATCTCTCAGCTCTGCTTCTCTGATCCCAAGGGCTCACTGCTAGAATGCAGCAGGGAGTTGCTAAGTTACAAGAATAGCCACTTCAAGTTCATCTCTCTTACCTTAGCACTTGCTAATAAGCCCAAAGAAATGGCAACTCTAATTCGTAGATCGGGTCTATCCTCCGGCCATACATAGGAAAGCATTACTTTGAGGATTTTTTGGGTATCGACATCTTTTAGCTGTTTAAAGAAAAAAAAAAGAAAAAAATTCAGATGTAATTTCAAATGAAAATATGTTTCAATATTTGAAACATTTGCACAAATATTAGGTAATTTAAGGGGAACAACACTATAACTATCACTTATTCGGAATCTAAATCCAACATTTTTCAAAATACTGAAATGATTTTAGGAAAAGTAAAGCTATTCCAAAACATTTTTTTTTAAACTAAAGGATTTCTCTTAATTTTAAAAACTGAAATACCAATCTCAGATCCTAACCTATTCTAGAGAAGGTCAAGAGGGAGGGAGATTATCTTCATTAGATCATCAGAAAATTCCATAAAACCATAGGGAAACGTTTCCATGTCAAAATATATGTATTCTGGAGTTCTTTCGTTTTTAAAATTTCTTTTTATTTCCAGTTACAAATTCCTCCCTCCCTCTACTCCATCCACCATCCATTGAGATGGTCAGAAATATGATATCCATTACATACATGAAGTCATGCAAAATATATTTCCACATTAGCTGTGATCCTCCATCCTCCAAAACAGAGAGAAAAGAATATCCTTCAATCTGCATTCTGAGTCCATTGGTTCTCTGTCTGGAGGTGGATAGCATTTTTCATCATGAGTCCTTTTAATTTATTTCATATGTCATTTAGAATACTTCAAAGTCCTAAGTCACTTCTCATAATAGAACACAGCACATAATTCAGCAGTGTGGGATCTAGCACTGGCTGAACACAGCCAAGTAACAACTTCACCAACACAGTCTGCCAGCTGCGCTTGGCAATCCTGACCTTAACCCGATTTGCTTCATGAAACTCAGACCTTCACTGCCTTTTCCTCACTAGCTCCAATAACTCCAACAAATCACTTTCCTTTACTTCAAAGTCTAGGAGCATAAATGAATGAAAGCAATCAAAGACACGTACACCGGCGATGCTCAAATTGGGGTGGAACGGAGGAGGGGGCGCACTAGTGCATATTAAAGCAGTGACTGAAGCTATGTTTCAGCAAAAGGTGATTAAAGTTACTTGATTTCAAGCAGGTTTTTCCATTAAGAAGAGAAAAATATGTACTATATAAAGGAAACCATAAATTGCACGTAGCATATTCTGCTGGTAGTTTCACAAACTATATTCAAGAGTCTATTTCTGTCAGTTTGCTGAGTACAGTCTGCCATAAATAAGATCAATGTCATACTGTACTGAAAACAGAAGAAACTACAGTCTACTGCTGCTTTAAACCCTTATGGCAACATTAATATTAAATACTGAAAGTACACCAAGCAAAATGAAATCAAAAATATGTGTGCGTACACATACAAACACAGGCACATCTAATAGACAAATAAGAACGCTAATAAGTAGAGAAATGTCTTTTGCTAAATAGAAGGGAACTATCATTTTACAATTTATTTTTCCAACCATACTATTAATAAATCAGTATCATTTTGGTGCATTTAGGAAACAGAAAAGGACATTTCAGTTGCTTAAGCATTTTATGAGTACTGGAAGCCTTATTTTTCTTGGTGAATCAACAGCAAAAAGCCCCTGCCCTGCAGGGCTATAGGAAGCTCTCTCTCTTGTCAGGGTCTCCTACAATACACACCAATAAGGACACAGAGAACTTATGGCTAAAAGCAAGAAAATTATTCTAGTTGGGTTAATTGTGCATAAAATGTCACCACTTCATTTAACAAAATGGGTTCCAAAGTTGTGTAATTATGCATTATGAATCCATTAAGCTATAAGGTACATGACTTCAGTTCTAGTTCAGGTAAAGTACAGTACAAAGCTTAAAAAAAAAAATTTCTCCTTTTGAAGCTAAGGCCAAATCTAAATCCAATAAGTGAATGGAGGGCATTTAAAAAAAATTCATATTCTATACTCCCCACCTCTTTTTATACATCCATACTTCCATACACATATACATCCATACATATAAAAGGAAGAAGATGAAGAAAGGGAAAACAACATTATTGTTTTTAAAGCTATGGCTTTCAAGAGGCACTCAGGGCACTGAAGGACCTGGCTTGGGGATTTTTCCTTTGAAGAATTCCACAGCAATTTCTCTCTGATGCACAAAACCGAAATTGGTGGAATTGAGCTTGGGACACACAATATACCATGTTCTAAAACCAGCACAGCTAATCCCTTGGCCCTGGACATCCAAGAGGAATACCTAAGGGAATCCAGAAATGGAAGGGGGAGAAAACCATTAAAATAATAGCCTTTCCATAGCACTTCAAAGTTCCCAACGCATTTTACATATATTATCTGATTCTGACAACAACCCTGGGAGGCAGGTGGTATTATATGCAATTGAGACAGAGCTTAAGTGACTTGCCCATGGTCAGACAGTTAGGATTTAAACTCCAAATACAGCACCATGCCACCTATCTGCCTCTAGGAAAGAAAAGAACAAGTCTGAGACTAACTAGACGTCACTATCTCATCAGTTCATTTTTTCAGTTCGAACTAACCAAAAAAGCAAAAATAGAAGAGACCATTTTCAGACTGAATTCTTAAAAATAAAAATGGAGGAAAGGGAAAAGTCGTCAAAGGTAGTGGCAAGAAATTGGATTCTTTGAAAAACAATGAGTAGGCTGAAGGAGCTCTAAATCATGTGCCTTTAACTTAGCCTACTAGTAGAAGGCCAGTAATTCCTAGAGGTTGTCCCTTTTATATTAATATAATCACCATGAACACAGTAACAGGCACAAGGTAGGCCTAAATCCACCATCATATTTGTCCACTGATTTATCAATCATCTGCTGTGTGCCAAGCACTGTGCTAGTAAGAACTGAGGATATTAAAAAAAGGCAAAAAGACAGTCCCTGCTCTCAAGGAGCTGACATTTGGTGGGGGGGGGGGGGGGGGGGGGAATGAAACAACACAGAGAATGGAATGGAGGTAATGTCAGAGACAAATCACTTGTATCAGGAGGCGGGCAGAGTGTCATTCCCACAGTTCAGCAAGGCCAATTCAAGTAGAGTGGGAAGAGACTTGTCTAAGGGAAGCCAAACAAAAAGTTATCGGAATAGTCAAGTGTGAAGGGACAGGGACCTGCAGAAGGGTGGTGTCAGTGTCAGAGGAGAGAAGGGGCTTATATGATATATGAGATATTGTAGAGGCAGAATAAACAGGACTTGGAAACAAACTAAATGGGGGCGGGGGGAGGTTTGAATGCTAGTGAGAAGTCTAGGGTGTCACTGAGGTTGTGAGCTTTGCTAACTGGGAAGATGATGGTATCCTCAACAATAAGACGAAAGTTAGGAAGAGGGGAAGGTTTGAAAACAAAGATAATGAGTTCAGTTTGTGGACATGCTGAGTGTCTATGAGGCATCTTGTCTGAGACATTCAAAAGGCAGTTGGAGATACGATACTGAAGGTCAGAACAGAGGCTAAGGCTGGATAAATAGATCTCAGAATGATATAAATAGAGATAATAACTGAATCCATGGGAACTGGTGAAATCACTAAGTTAAAAGAGAGAGAACCAAGGCCAGAACCTTGGGAGACATTCCCAGTTAGTGGGCAGGATTTGGATGAAGACTCAGCAAAGAACACTAAGAAGGAGCAGTCAGAAGGCAGGAGAATCAGGAGAGGTGAATGTTGTGAAAACGTAGAGAGAATGTAAATCAAAACAACTCTGAGGTACCACATCACACCTGTCAGATTGGCAAACATGACAGAACAGGAAGATGATACATATTGGAGAGGATGTGGGAGAGTTGGAACACTAATTCATTGTTGGTGGAGCTGTGAGCTCATCCAACCATTCTGGAGAGCAGTTTGGAACTATGTCCAAAGGGCTACAAAAATGTGCATACCCTTTGACCCAGCAATATTGCTTCTAGGACTGTATCCTCAAGAGATCATAAAAATGGGAAAGGGTCCCACATGTACAAAAACATTTATAACAGCACTCTTTGTGGTGGCCAAAAACTGGAGATCAAGGGGAAGCCCATCAATTGAGGAATGGCTGAATAAATTATGGTATATGAATATAATGGAATACTATTGTGCTGTAAGAAATGATGAACAGGAAGACTTCAGAGAGGCCTGGAAAGACTTATATGACCTGATGCTGAGTGAAAGGAGCAGAGCCAGGAGAGCCTTGTGCACAGCAATGACCACAGTGTGCAAGAGTTTTTTCTGGTAGACTTGGAACTTCATTGCAATGAAAGGACTTAAAAAATTCTCAATGGTCTTTTAAGGCAAAATGCCTTCCACATCCAGAGAAAGAACTATGGAATTCAATCGCAGAATATAGTAGATCATTTTCTTGTGTGTATTACATTTGGGTTTGTTATATGATTTCTCCCATTCATTTTAATTCTCCTACACAGTATGACTATAATGAAAATGTATTTAATAGGAATGTATGTGAAGAACCTATACAAAATTGTATGCCATCTTGGGGAGGGAGGGGAAAAAAATCTAAGTTATATGGTAGTGATTGTAGAACACTGAAAATAAATAAAATTAATATTAAAAAAAAAATAAAAGAATTTTTAACATTCAAAAAAAAAACCATAGAGAGAAGAGAGCAGATGAAGAGAGTGTCAAAAGTTAAAGTCAGGAAAGATAAGGACTGAGAAAAAAGTAATTAGATTTGACAATTAAGAGATTAATGGTAACTTTGGAGAGAGTAGTTTCAGTTAAATGATGAGGTAGGAGCCAGACTACAAAGAGTTAAGAAGAGAGAGAGAAGAAAGGAAGTGGAGGCAACAATTAACCTTAACAAGGAGTTTAGCCACAAAAGGGAGAAGAGATAAAGGATGAGAGCTAGAAAAGATGGATGGATTCAATGAGGTCTTTTAAGAAAGGGGGAGATATGAATGAGAAAGTCTAAGAGTCTTTGAATTTCCCATTCTTTATGGTGGGGGAGGTTACTTTTTTCAAAGTTAGAAAAAACCTACAATGTTGATGACTATATTAATTAAGAGAGTCTGCAATCCAACTGCACCACTCTGTAGAAACGGACACTAAAATCTTATCACGAACAAACTTGTCGAAGTAAGAGTGGAACTCTCCTCACCACCCTGTTGCCACAGACACAATCACAACAAGAGCCCAACAGGGTCCTATTTTTTGTTGTTTTTCTTGCGGCTTAATGGCTTTAATTTCAAAACTGGCTGGAACTAACACTTTCGGCATCATTAGCAACTGAAAGAAAAGTTGGTGGGCCCCATGTTCCATTGTGGAACGGAAACAGAATTAGAATGTCAAGTTCTAACCCTAATTCCATCATGTTTGCATGAAGAATAAATTGATAAGAATAGTCTTAACCATATGTTGCTATTAAAGCTTCTTAACAATATGGTGCTATTACCTGCTAGCTTTAATCATAAAGAACTGAGCATTTCAATTCAATTCAAGAGCCTCCAAGGTAAAGGAAGCTAAGGCGTATATATAAATAACTACGCTACAAGGACAAACATAGAGGGCTTGCTTCAACACTCAGTTCAAGGTGCCGCCTTCTTCAGTCACCCGAACTGCTACCATCTTGCCCTCTACTTTGTTCTCATCTTGTATGTAACCAATATATGGACTCTGTATATACCTATATACGAGCCTATCTCCTCCCATTAATATGCAGAGGGGATCTTCACCACTTTTTTTGTATGCCCTGTGCTTAGTACAGTGCTGGCACATATTAAGTGCATAATAATTGCTTGTTGATTTTTTTTTTTATTGACTTAATGTACGGTTCTCTTGTCCCAGTCTACAACATCCTAGACGATCCCCATAGCTTCTTAGGAGGAAGATACTACTAGTATCAAACAACATTGAGAGGAGAGACAAGGAAATGATTCTCCAATTCAGTCCTTTTCACCAACACTGCCAAAGCTCTAGTTCTGTCAGGACACTGGGCCCAGCTGAAGGAGAGAGAAAAGGAATGAGAAAGATGATAAAAGGAAAAGAGAAGAAAGTATGCTACTAGTATAGTATGAATCTACTCAAAAGAAATGGAGTGAAAATTCCACCTTTCCAAAATGAAATGAAGGTCATGATGTTAATGCCATCCCACTCATAGCCCGGACTCTACATAACATTGCAGTGGGTGCTACTGCTTTATTTTGTCTACATGATTGTAAAGGGATGGAAGATAGAGCATCTGATTTCAGGAGATCCTGGCAGGAGAGAAATGGATTTGCCATCTGGAGACCAACATTCAAACGTTTGCTCTGCTACCTCATCTTAGTTGTATGACCCTGGAAATGTCTGGACTTGAGGATCTTCATTTGTAAGATGGAGATAATAACCACCAAACTACCCACCTCACACAGAGTTGTGATGAAGAAAGCACTTTCCAAACC
This sequence comes from Notamacropus eugenii, assembly GCF_028372415.1. Taxonomy (NCBI): domain Eukaryota; kingdom Metazoa; phylum Chordata; class Mammalia; order Diprotodontia; family Macropodidae; genus Notamacropus; species Notamacropus eugenii. Next base: position 74,327,390 of record NC_092879.1, read on the forward strand.
CAAACATGTAATTTAGACCTAGAAGGATCCTTAGAGATTATCTAGGCCAGCCTCCTCTTTCTACAGAAAAAGCACCTGGGGCTAGCCAAGTCACACCAAAATAGCAGAGCTGGGATTTGAATTCACATCCTAAATGCAAGTCTATTATTCTATTAGACCACATAAAATGCTATGTAGGTGTGAGTTATTATTATAATTAATTCTACACAAATAAATTAATAGATATGGAAAAGAAGGGAAAAATCAGATTAGGCTTCAAAGCAAACTGACCAGGGGAAAAAAACCATGCCATAAACCTTACCTGAATATGTTATGACGAATTAACCACCTCACTGACAAGGCTGGCTTCAACAACCACCATTAATGTGATATTACAAAACTAGAAAGTTTTAGGTTGAAAACATGGACCATCAACTGATACTAAGGTCTTATCTAGACAACAAACATCAGATCTGTGGTTTGGCAATATACAAAAAACTATAATTAACTGGACTGGCCATATTTTTCTAGGACAGAAATAGCATAAAAGACTCTTCATGATGCATCTTATATATAAAGAGAAACATGAACTAGAACTCCCAGCAGCATTTATTGACTTCCTCTTACCCCTTCTTTTGGATCCGTATGAAGTCCTCCTCCTGCATGACCATGCCAACACGTTCTCTTTTCTATCAAGGGCCACGCCTGGCAAGCCTGGTTGAATATGACACCAATCAGTGGGTGAGTTATTTAACAATCTCCTGTTTCATAAATGCTAGAAGCTGCCTTGGCTATCCTAGTGAAATGATCATTAGTAAGTGGAATTTGAATTTGATTCAAGTTCAGAGGCTGATTTCCAAGGCTTGCACAATAAAAAGGATACCTTCGAAAACTGTTCATCATCTTAAAGGATCTATTAATAATAAACAATTATAATTAAAAATTTAAAACAATAATTTAAAAATAAAGATGATAATAATAAACAATTAACAGTGTTTTCTATGCTTTCTACCTATGTTAATACGTGCTTTCTCTAACACAGTGCTCAAATGCTTCTAGTTGATTGGAGGTAGTAAGGAGGATGACAGCTGAGCTGTTTATACTTCGACTGTGCTAGCAATTATTCCTGAAATTCTCCCAAATCCCCTCTCCTCTTCCCATCCTCAAATAACCCCCAAATGCCCTCCAAAGCAAAGTACAACATCATTCAGAAGACAAGAAGAGGTTTGCTGTTGGCTAAATTATGTGTGTTTCTTTTGCACAGTAAGTTGTTACAGGAGAGGCTAGATGTTCACCGTGTTTAATAAAGAAGTCTTACTGCGATATACAAATATTTCTAGTAATAAATTCATTTGAACAAAAATTCACTATAACAAAACAAAGTCCTCTGCCCTTAATTTTAATGGGATTTTCTTTGTATGAGTATACTGCTTAAAATAAGTGAACCACTGGCTGAGGTTTAAAACATGCTATTCAAGGAGGAACCAAGATACAATAGAAAGAGCCCTGGATAGTCAGTTACAGGACATGGGTTGGAAGTCATGCTCTGACATTTTATAAACGTTTGACCTTGGCTATGACACTGAGCCTCTTGGGACCTCAGTTTCCTCATTTATAAAGAAAGAGGTTGGACTAGATGAGCTCTAAGGTCTCTTCCAGCTTTAAATCTATGCTCCTATGACCTTGGGCACTTCCTTTCTCTTTTCTGGGTCTCACTTTTCTCTTCTTTAAGATGAATTCTAAGGTCCTTTCTAGCTCTATGTCCTATGAGAAACTAAGATGTGTGAAAAGGATGTGACTTGTAATGTCTCTCTCTCATGAAGCCTTTTTCCACTACAGTAAAGCTGATTCAGCACGTCCCACTTGGTAAGCAAGTTTTAACAAGATACATGGCCACTGACTGCATCCTACTCTTCAAGTCAATTTCTTGCTTTACACTGAGTGTATCTGATTTAGCATCAATTATTTTTCCCTATTACAGGATCACAGAATTTAAAATTGAAAGGGCACTTAGTTATCATCTAGTCTAACCCTGTCATTTAAAGATAAGAAAAGTGGGGCCCAGAGGAGGTAGGGACCAGCTCAAGGTCACAAAGATGCTAAGTATCAGAGTCTCTGATTTGAAATCCTGTATACTTTAGACTAAGTCATACTGCCTATCATTACTCTTCCCTAATTGATCACAAGCTCCTTAAACACAAATTGAACTTTGTATTTCTATATACTAAGAAAAATAACAGGCCTTTGAGGTTTGCACAATTTTCCTCCTAACAATTCCATAAAACCCTTGTGAGGCTGGAAAAACTGAAGTCAAAGAGAAGTGACTTGCCTAAGGTCTAATGACCTAATAATGAGTAGAGCTCAAACTCAAAGCCAGGTCTTTGGGTTCCAAATCCAGTGATCTTTCCATTATCCATCCACATATATAATGAAGAACTTTAAGTTGACAAAGAAAGACAGACGCACAAACTTCTCAATAACACGTGAATCAGTAAGGCACTTTCCTGCCTATTATAAAACATTAAAGGGAGGTGAGGGGGAAGAAGGTGCATGGGGCCAAACACCAATGAAATAAAAGTGTTCCTCTGATTAGAAAAATACAAAAATAAAGCATCAGGGGAAAACATGAGACACGGTCAAAATAGTCAGCCTTGTTGTTGTTTCAATGTTTAGAAAGAAAGCATTGTCACAACCAAGAAGGCTCCATGAAAGGCATGAAATTAATTATGCCTCTGTAGTAGCCACAATTATCAATAATTCATTAATCAGAGTAAAGTGCTTTGCAAACACAAATCCATATAAAGATACCATCACAGCACCAGCTTTAATCAGTCTATGAAAGAAGACCCTCTCTATTCTCAGGAGTTGAAACCAACAAGAGGTTATTACTCAAAATTAGTTACTGGTTTTTGGATCAAAATTAGGGTGTTTTATAAATGGAAACTCCAGAAGAGATTTTTCACCTAAGTCCCCTAGAAAAACCAATTTTCCCTGAAAGCAGAGGTAACAATTGATGTTATAGGTTCAAATGAACACCTAAGGTCAACTTGACCTTCATAAAAGGCTAAGGGCAGAGAATGAAATAACATAGCAGGGCCTCAAACAATTTAGTTATAAAAGAGGTCTTTTTTTTAAACACCAGCTTAAAAAGTGAAGGAGTTAGGATTTGGATTAGATTCCAATTTGAGGGGCTCCTTCCCATCCAGAAGGTTCACCTCTGTCTTTTTAAAAGTACTGGCAATTGTCTCAAACTGCCTTTCATTTACTGATGAGTGAAACCAAGAGGTAAACTCAGCAGCTCATGTGGATTTTAACACACTGAAGGCTCCCTGGCATTCTGCTAAGCGGGAATCTTTGAAAGAAGCATCCGTCACTTAAAAAACTCACTGCATTCCATATATCACATATAAACCACCAGGATAAATTTGAGTGTCAGCAAATTGCCATTACATTTATAAAAGCTTTCAGAACATGTTATTGTAGTTGGCACTGATTTTGAGAAATTCAGCAATATTTCTCAAGGGTTAAAAAGGGGAGGAGGGTACAGTTTATACACGTGCACATATACACATATACACACTATTTCGGTGCCAATTTTTTTCTCCATTCCCAGGGGCAGAAATATAACTTCCTATTCATCTCACAAGTACTTAGAAAACATAAAAAGGGAAATTGGATGAGATGTAAAATACGTAGCATAAATTAGAAAACACTCTAAGGACTTGCACTTTTCCCCCCAGCTGTAACAGAGCAGAAAAAATTGGTTAATCTTACCTTTGTAAACTCAAATAAGTTTCTTGAATGGTATGTACCAAAATGATTCCATGAAGTTTGTCTGACTGTATCTGAAATCTGTTCAAGGGAGAAAAACAGAACAATTGGTCGATGTTCAATGTCTCAAGAATATTTCCTTTATTTTCCAGAAAGCAATATAAAATGAAAGTCACAAATGATTTTAGCTTGGTAGTACTTTGGTAAAGTGACTTTGGTAAATTTGGTAAAATAGTGCAAAAGAGAAACAGAAAGTTGGTCTTGAGTAAAACAATGACTTCGGTCATTAAAAGTTCCCAAGAGTACGTGCTTATGAAGCAGCTCCCTCCAAGGTGGCCAGTTTGGGAGGTCCCAAGTCCCCTTCCCTTCTAGGCCCCTTTTGTTCTAACATAATGCTGTGGTTCTTTAGTGTTTGTTACCCTTATGTCCCTTTCTGCTCTCGCCATAATCACAATTTCTTCTTTCAACTTCTTTGTGATCAGGTTAGCAAAATGTTTATCAACTTTGTTAGGTTTTTTCAAAGGAACAGCTGTTAGTTTACTTTGTGTTTTATCAATCTTATATTTTTACTTGCCAATTTAACTATTTCTGTTCTATTTTTCAAGATTTCCTCATTTGTGCTTATTCTGGGCTTATTTACTGATTTTTAAAATTGCATATAGTTTTATTGATATTGTTAGCTTTTGTGTCACCAACATTTCCCAGTGTATCCCATCCCTGTGCCCTTCTCAGGGGGGACTCCTTAGAACAAAGTAAAAAAAGGGGAAATGGTTTAATGAAACTAAGGCATCTCAAGAAAGCTTGACAGCATCTTCAACAATCCACAGCTGGACCTCATTTGGAAGATGTACATTCGCAACGTTAATCCTGTTTTTCTATTTTGGTAATTTACGTGATCACAGATAGTCTTTTCCCATAAAGACCACTTCGCTCCATCCCTGACATTGCGGTACGATGTTGCATTACTGGTTCTGTAATTTGTGCTCTGACTCAAGACTCCATTCAGGCCTACACTTTTGCTTATGTTTTTATTATTGTTATTGGGCTATGATCTGTAAAGGATGTGCCATTATTAACGTTTTCCCACGTTTATTTCTTAATCATAATTTCTGAATGCTAACTTTATATAATGGCATGTCAAAAAATAATGACTTCTCATTATAGTAGATAGCAAGGTAGCACAATAGGTAGAGTGCCAGACTTGGAGTAAGGAAGAACTGAATTCATGGGGAAGTCATTTAACTTGTTTGCCTCTTGTTTTCTCGGATAACAACAGCACCTCCCTCCCAGGACTATTCTGAGGATCAAATGAGATAATATTTGTAAAATATTTTGCTAACTTTAAAGTGCTATAGAAAAGCTAGTTACTGTTACTACTGGGTCAGCTAAGATGGCACAATGGATAGAGGCTGGGCCTGGAGGCAGAAACAAGAGTCATCTTCCCAAGCTCAAATCTGGCCTCAGACACTTCCTAGCTGTGTGATTCTAGATAAGTCATGTCACCCTGTTTGCTTCAGTTTCCCCATCTGCAAAATGAGCTGGAGAAGGAAACGGCAAATCACTCCAGCACCTTTACCAAGAAAACCCCAAATGGAGTCACAAAGAGTCAGACACAACTGAAATGACTCCACAACAACAACGACAACAACAAACTACTACTCCTACTCCTACTGGCTTTGCTCAGCATTGCCATTTAACTAACTGATAGATTTCAATCTGGGGTATATGAGGCGTTAAGGGAAGACTGACACTTCTGGTGTGAGGACCTGCCAAGACTTTTAAATTGATGGCTTTTGCCATTCATTCATTTCCAAACATATTCCTTCCCACTACCCTAGACGGTCATTCCTCTTTTTAAAATTTATACTTGTATTTATCAGTTCTTTCTCTGAAGATAGAGAGCATGTTCCTTCATGAGGAAGTCCTTTGCAGTTGATTTGAGGACAGTCATTTACAGTCATTCTTGAAACAATATTGATATTGTCGTAGACAGTGTATACAGTGTTCTCTTGGTTCTGCTCATTTCAATCATCATTATGTCATCCAAGTCTTTCCCTGTTTTCCCAAATCCACTTGCTCGTCCTTTCTTACAGTGTAGCAGTATTTCACCACAGTCATATACCACAACTTCTGAAGCCATCCTCCAACTGACAGGCATCTCCTCATAGTTTTTTGCCACCACAAAGAGAGTTGCTATAAATATTCAGAATATATAGGTTCTTTTCCTTTTTCCCTAATCACCTTGGGAAACAGACCTAATAGTGGTATTGCTGGGTCAAGTTGTAGAACTCTTTGGGCATAATTCTAGATTGCTCTCCAAACGGTCAGATCAGTTCACTGTTCCACCTACAATGCATTTCTTAGCGTCCCAATTTTTCCACAACCTTTCCAACATTTGTCATTTTCCTCTTCTATCATTTTAGCCAATCTAATAGGTGTGACATGATTTCTCAAAGTTCTTTTAATGTGTATTTTTCTAATCAATAATGATTTGGAACATTTTTTCATACAACCATATATAGCATTGATTTCTGTACCAAAAAAACTGTTTATATCTTGACCATGTATTAACTGGGAAATGACTCATATTCTTATAAATGACAAAGTTTTCTACATATCTGAGATAAGACCTTTATCTGAAAAATTTGTCTATAAAATTTTCCCAAAATTTTCTGCTTTCCTTCTAATCTTGGCGACATTGGTTTTATTTGTACAAAATCATTTTAACTTGAAGTAATCAAAATCAACCATTTTACACCTCACAACATTCTCTACTGTTTGTTTATTCATAAATTATTCTCCTAGTCATAAGACTGATAGGTAATATGCTCCAAGTTCTTATTTACTTACTTACTATATCTTCCTTTTTATCTAGGCCATGTATTCATTCTTGGTAAATGATGTAAGATACTGGACTATACCTATTTTCTGCCACACAGCTTTCTGGTTTTCCCAATGATTTTTTTTGTTTTGTTTTTAAATTAATTTATTTAACTTTTAACATTCATTTTCACAAAATTTTGGGTTCCAAATTTTCTCCCCATTTGTCCCCTCCCCCCACCCCAAAACACCAAGCATTCTAATTGCCCCTATCACCAATCTGCCCTCTCTTCTATCATCCCTCCCTTCCTTTGTCCCCATCTTCTCTTTTGTCCTGTAGGGCCAGATAACTTTCTATACCCCTTTACCTGTATTTCTTATTTCCTAGTAGCAAGAACAGTACTCGACAGTTGTTCCTAAAACTTTGAGTTCCAACTTCTCTTCATCCCTCCCTCCTCACCCATTCCCTTTGGAAGGCAAGCAATTCAATATAGGCCATATCTGTGTAGTTTTGCAAATGACTTCCATAATAGTCATGTTGTGTAAGACTAACTATATTTCCCTCCATCCTATCCTGCCCCCCATTGCTTCTATTCTCTCTTTTGATCCTGTCCCTCCCCAAGAGGGTTGACTTCAAATGGCTCCCTCCTCCCATTGCCCTCCCTTCCATCATCCCCCCCACCCTGCTTATCCCCTTATCCCCCACTTTCCTGTATTGTAAGATAGGTTTTCATACCAAAATGAGTGTGCATTTTATTCCTTCCTTTGGTGGAATGTGATGAGAGTAAACTTCATGTCTTTCTCTCACCTCTCTTCTTTTTCCCTCCACTAAAAAGTCTTTTGCTTGCCTCTTTTATGAGAGATAATTTGCCCCATTCCATTTCTCCCTTTCTCCTCCCAATATATTTCTCTCTCACCACTTAATTTCATTTTTTAAAGATATGATCCCATCCTATTCAATTCACTCTGTGCTCTCTGTCTGTGTGTGTGTGTGTAATCCCATCCACTACCCAGATACTGAAAAGTTTCAAGAGTTACAAATATTTTCTTTCCATGTAGGAATGTAAACAATTCAACTTTAGTAAGTCCCTTATGACTTCTCTTTGCTGTTTACCTTTTCATGCTTCTCTTCATTCTTGTGTTTGAAAGTCAAATTTTCTTTTCAGCTCTGGTCTTTTCATCAAGAATGCTTGAAAGTCCTTGATTTCATTGAAACACCATTTTTTTCCCTGAAGTATTATACTCAGTTTTGCTGGGTAGGTGATTCTTGGTTTTAGTCCTAGTTCCTTTGACTTCTGGAATATCCTATTCCATGCCCTTCAATCCCTTAACGTAGAAGCTGCTAGATCTTGTGTTATCCTGATTGCATTTCCACAATACTTGAATTGCTTCTTTCTAGCTGCTTGCAGTATTTTCTCCTTGACCAGGGAACTCTGGAATTTGGCCACAACGTTCCTAGGAGTTTCTCTTTTGGGATCTCTTTCAGGTGGTGATCTGTGGATTCCTTGAATACTTATTTTGCCCTCTGGTTCTAGAATCTCAGGGCAGTTTTCCTTGATAATTTCATGAAAGATGATGTCTAGGCTCTTTTTCTCATCATGGCTTTCAGGTAGTCCCATAATTTTTAAATTGTCTCTCCTGGATCTATTTTCCAGGTCAGTTGTTTTTCCAATGAGATATTTCACATTATCTTCCATTTTTTCATTCTTTTGGTTTTGTTTTGTGATTTCTTGGTTTCTCACAAAGTCATTAGCCTCCATCTGTTCCATTCTAATTTTGAAAGAACTATTTTCTTCAGTGAGCTTTTGAACCTCCTTTTCCATTTGGCTAATTCTGCTTTTGAAAGCATTCTTCTCCTCATTGGCTTTTTGAACCTCTTTTGCCAATTGAGTTTGCCTATTTTTCAAGGTGTTATTTTCTTCAGCATTTTTTTGGGTCTCCTTTAGCAAGGTGTTGACCTGCTTCTCATACTTTCCTTTCATCTCTCTCATTTCTCTTCCCAGTTTTTCCTCCACTTCTCTAACTTGATTTTCAAAATCCTTTTTGAGCTCTTCCATGGCCTGAGCCCATGGTATATTTATTTTGGATGTGTGGGATACAGAAGCCTTGACTTCTGTGTCTTTCCCTAATGGTACGCATTGTTCTTCCTCATCAGAAAGGAAGGGAGGAATTATCTGTTCACCAAGAAAGTAACCTTCTATAGTCTTATTTTTTTTTCCCTTTTCTGGGTATTTTCCCAGCCAGTGACTTGCCTTCTGAGTTTTCTTTCCACCCCCACCACACCTCCAGATCCCCCTAGCCAGCGCTTGGGGTCTGAGATTCAAATGCTGCTTCCCAGCCTCAGGGCTTTTGGTGGGGGTGGGGCTGCTATTCAGTGTGAGATTAAGTTCAGCTGCTCAAGTAGGGGCAGGGCCACCACTCGGGAGGCTCAGTTCCCTCAGGGGGTTTATGTGGAGACCCTCAACAATGGATCCGGGCTCCTGCCTGCTTGGGGAGCCCCTGTCCGCCCTGTCCGCCCTGTCCGCCGCTGCCCTTGCTGCTGCCTCCCGAGGGGGCCTGAGTTATGGGGACACCCCACTCCCCTCTCAACCAGCCAATGAGACCCTCTCACCGACCCCTGGCACCTGTGTGTGGAGGGACCTGCTGGGCAGCTGGAGATTCTGTCCCTGAAGCCTGCTCGGATCTGCTCCTCTCATCGCCTGGCGGCCAAGGCAGGGCTGGGCTCTGCTCCGGGTCCGGTGCACGACGGATGTTTCGCGTCAGGTTTTCAGGTCTTTCTGGAACGGAAATCTCGTCTGCTCCGTTGTTCTGTGGCTTCTGCTGCTCCAGAATTTGTTGCAAGTTCTTCTTTACAGATATTTTATGGGCTGTGGGTTCAGAGCTAGCATATGTGTGTCTTTCTACTCCACCATCTTGGCTCCTCCCCCCTTTCCCAATGATTTTTAACAAACAGCAAATTCTTATCCAAAAACCTTAAATCTTTACGTTTGTCAGACTAAAGGTAACCAAGAGACCTCAAACCCATCTAAGAGTTAGAGAGATGTCTACACCAAGCAGTGTGAAAATTTCCCCCATGATGGGCAGATGAGAACAATTTGTTCCACCAGTCATGAAGGTAGCTGAAGCAAGCACCATGGAGCTTAGACCTTGGTGAGGCATTGAAGACATCAAGGTCATCCACTGCATCCCAGGCAATCACCAGTCACCTTGATTTTTGTCTTGCCACTAGACTTTGATGACTCTGGAAGAAAGAATGAGTCTGAGGACGACCTTACACAACTCTGCCTCATTTGAACCAATTCACCTGTAAGTCAAGACATCACCCCATGATGTCACTGATCCTCTTCTAAAACAAAGGACAAACACCAGATTTCAATCAGGAAAACAATAAAAAAAATTATTTTCTGAGCAAATCATGCATTGGTCTTAGATCCTTTACAAAACTGAACTCTTAAGATGGCAGAAAGAATGACCAGTATCGATACTGTTTGGTTATTCAGTCATGTCCAACTCTTTGTGACACCATGGACCATAGCACACCAATGCTGTCCATGGGGTTTTCTTGACAAAAACATTGGAGTGGTTTGCCATTTCATTTTCCAGGGCATTAAGGCAAATAGAGGTTAAGTGACTTGCCCTGGGTCATATAGCTAGCAAGTGTTTAAGGCCACATTTGAACTCAGGTCTTCCTGACTCCAGGTCCAAGATCTACCCACTGAGCCATCTTGCTGTCTCACCTCCACATCCATGATGACCAAGACTCAAATTGTCAGTGTTTCAAAAAATATCAACGGCAGGTGGAGCTAATGAAAGAATAAGAGTTAATAGTTTGTCTTAACTCTTTTACATCCTACCCTAAAACAACAACCAATAAAGAACACCAGATCAAATTCTGATTGGGAAAAGCCAACAAAAAGTCACAGTGAGTCATTTTTTTTTCCAACTTAAAGCAGAAAGCGATCCCATGAGACCCCTGCACTAGCACTGGCAGCAGGAACAGCTATCAGTTTGCAGCTCTATTGCCCAATACCTAGTTCCAAGACACAGGTAGACAAGAGTGGTCATGATCATGAGGGAGCAGCGGCCCTAACTGTGTAAGGAACAAGGAACAACTTCCAGAACCATGACTGTGATGCTCTGAAGCCAAGAGTGGGACTCAGTTCTGACCACTGGCTCTACACCTAAGGCTGCTGTGGAATAAACCTGGGCAAGAAACCAGAGAGAGCCAGCAGTTGAGTCACTCTAAACCTGCAGAATCTCCCAGCAGGGTAATTGTGAATAAGTCCAGTAGCAATCTACAGAAACTCAACCACGCAGAAAACAACAGACTCCGCTGGGTCAGGAATTTGCAGACCAGATCTTATTGTTAAAATAGTCTTCTTTTTAAAAATCACTATTGCTAACCTCCCTTCTCATTCCATTCCCTCTAATTAAAAACTGAGAGAAAGAAAACCCCTTGTAACAAACAGTATAGTCAAGCAAAACAAATCCATGGAGTGGCCACGTATGTCCAAAATTCGATGTCTATGAACCTTGTGTCCATCACTACTTATCACTTAGGAGGTAGGTAATATGTTCCATAATAGGTGCTCTTCTTTTGCTGCCCTTGTATAAATTATTCTCCTAATTCTGCTTACTTCACTCTTTGCCAGATGGACTAGATGGCTTTAAAGGTCCCTTCCGGATCTAGATCTATGAGCCTATGATAAAGAGAATACATCAGAAAGATTACAAAATTTGGAGTTAGAACACCTATATTTAAATCCTGGCTTTATGATCCTCTGATCTTAAAGATTCTTTTCAGAACTAACTCTTTCGCCCCTACATACTACCCAGCTCCAGTGCTAATTCCCATTTCCCTCAGGTGCAGTAATTCCCTCCTTCATCAATCTCTCAGACCTCTCTATTTTAACCTCTGCTATAAACGTCTATTATTCCAACCTGTATTATATGTGCGTACATCTCATCTCCTTACTGACTAAGTACCTTGAAGGATAGGATTTTAATTCTGTGAAGCCAGCATCTGGACCTCTCATAGTGGGTGCTTAATACAACTCTGTTGGACCGAATTCCTCATCCAATAATTCTTCTCTGCAAATAAGACTAAAGGCACCATTCAATAAGTAGAAAATTTATATATTATAACCTCTTGAAAAAAGTCAGTAAGTTCCTATGAGTTAGGCACTACTCTCATCCTCACATCAGTCCTCCTACATTTTACCAATATTACATATTTAATCAATTTTCTTTAAGGTAAAACTAACTGGATAGTAAGTAACACATAGCATCACAAAAAATGAAAGTGAATGTATTTTAAATATACAGGAAGATTCAATATTGATGTGGTCCCTGAATCAGCTGTCTGTAATCAAGATCAACTTGCTGAAGCTTAAATCAAAACTAGTACAAAATTTAAAAAAAAGTATAGCATGCAACTGAAACAACACAACCCACTTAAACAAATTAATGATAGTGTAAAAAGAATAATGGGCATTAGAAATGATATTGACATCAATTATGTTAATTTTATATAAAAAATGAAATATGAATCAGTTAACATATGAAGGAGAGAAGAAGAACCCAAACAGAGCCTTGTTAAGGCCAAAAAAGGGTAACCAAGAAAGCACCCACAACTAAGTCGCAAAAAGGCAAATTCAGGCTTGATGTTGGGTAAAATTTGCTTAAAATTTGATTGGTCCAAAGTGGAATGGACTGCTTCATGAGGTAGTGAGCTCACTCTCTCTAGAGATCTTCAATTGGATTTGTTGAACATGCTACAGTAGTCATTCCTTTTCTGTAGGGGTTGGAAAATGGTGAACATTGGGGTAAAAAGTTTGAACTGACCATTCGCATAGAGAAAATAACACAAATGAAGAAATCTACTGCACAGATTACAACATGCAATTAGATGCAAAGTCCATCAATATGTACACCTGAGACAAAGAGTACCAATGGCTAACTGTTAGAGACCAGAATTAAATCAGAGGGGGAGAGTTGGCTGGATTACCCTTAGGAGAATCCAAAGTGTCAATGAACCTAAACTTCCAGAAAAAAAGGCCCATCTTTTTTTCTTTAAGCTTAATAATTTTTTTTCTCCCAATTACATGTAAAAATAATTTTTAACTTCTTTTTTAAAATTTTGAGTTCCTAATTCTCCCTCTCTTTCCCTTCCATGCTCATTGACAAGGCAAGCAATTTGATATACATGTTGTACATATGCAATCATGTAAAAGGTAGTTTCATGTTAATCATGTTATGGGGGGAAAGGCACCCCCTCAAAAAAATGAAGTGAAAAATAGTATGCTTTGATTTATATTCAGACTCCATTAGTTCTTTCTTTGGGGATAGATAGCATTTTAGATCATAAGTCCTTCAGAGTTGTCTTAGATCATTGTACTGCTAAGAATACAGCTAAGTCTATCATAGTTAATCATTGCACAATGTTGCTGTTACTGTGTACAATGTTCTCCTGGTTCTTTTCACTTTACTCTGCATCAGTTTGTGTAAGTCTTCCAAGTTTTTCTGGAAGTATCTTACTCATCATTTCTCATAATAGCACAATAGTCTTCCATCACAATCATACACCATAACTTGTTCAGCCATTCCTAATTGATGGACATCCCCTCAATTTCCAATTCTTAGCCACCACAAAAAGAGTTGCTATAAATATTTTTGTACAAATAGGACTCTTTTCCCTTTTCTAAAAAATATCTCTTTGGGATAGAGACCTTGTAGTGGTATTGGTGGGTCAAAGGGTATGCACGACTGCCCTTTGGGTATAGCAAAAATTTTCCCTTACAATGACTGGTGCAGTTCACAACTCTACCAGCAGTGCATTATTACTGTTCCAATTTTCCCACATCCCCTCCAACCTTTGTCATTTTTCTTTTCTGTCATATTAGCCAATCTGAAAGGCTGAAGATGGTAACTCAGAGTTGTTTTAATATGCATTTCTCTAATCAAAAGTGATTTAGAGCATCTTTTTACATAACTACAGATAACTTTGATTTCTTCATTTGAAAACTGCCTGGTCATATCTTTTGACTATGTATCAATTGGAGAATGACTTGCATTTTTATGAATTTGAATCAGCTCTCTATGTGGTTGAGAAATGTGGCCTTTATCAAGGACATCTGCTATTAAAAAAAAAATTCCCAGCTTTCTCCTTTCCTTCTAATCTTGGGTACACTGGTTTTGTTTGCTTTAAGTCTTTTTAATTTAATATAACCCAAACTATCCATTTTATATCTCAGAATGTTCTCTATTTTCCAAGGCCCATTATTCTAGCAATCTTGCCATCTATCTACCAGCAAGACATGGACCACAACAATCTCGAAAAAATTGCAAATTAATAGTCTGGAGGGCAACAGAGGTGAACATCACGATGGCTGTAAGCAGACTATAAAATATAACTAACCAAAAGAATTTTGAAAAACAGCAATAAAAGATTCATCAGGGAAATACATGATCAAAAAATGAAATAAGCTGCTCATACAATTAAGATAGGGATAACAAATGGACAGTGTTGCTCAGCAACAAAGAAGGCCTCGACAACGTTGGGTGACCATCTTTGGCAAACTTATGGGAAGACACAAAAGAGAAGTCTGAGATAGGCAAGCATAGATGGATTGCAACGTGTATTGTGGAAGAAAAATCCAAGTTGAAGAAATTAAAGATCCATTTTAATTTAGCTGTTGTAAAAAATCTCATTAAGAAACTCCCATAGTAGTTACTAAGACAAATGTTTTCATCCTGTTTACAATTTGAGTTTTCACGGTTCACATTAAGCTTACTGGTCATAGAATCTAGGAAGTTACCTGCTCAAAAAACAAGGTTACAGTTACTGGGAGTTTATAACAGTTTCTAAACTTTTATAAACAATTTCTAAATTTTAGAGATCAAAAAGACAATTACACAGTCTACATTTCTGAACTTAAACTGGAAAGAGCAAAATGATGTTTACAAATATCTATAGTGCATTTAATTCTGAAAGGGTATTAGAGAGACACATGCCAAGATTGGCACTTGCTGGCCATGAATTACCTTTCTGAAAAACCCTGGTCAAAGTGCACATTTTACTATATCAAACACATGAGAACCTCAAAGAAAATTTCAAAACAAAAACCCCACAATTGCATAACCTACTTCCAAATGGCTAAAGTCTAAAAGAGATATAATTCGCACCTAAATTCCTAACTCTCCAGACACTGGCTTGGTTTTTTTAAAAAAAGGTGCTTGTAGATATAGCAGAATAAAGACATCTTAATCTAGGTTTCACAACGTCAGTACTCCTATAGTAGTAAAAGGCAAACTAGGATAGGATGAAGAGAAAAGGTACAGACTGGCAAAGGTTAAAGGAATCCCGAACATCTATTGCCTTGAGAAGAGTTTAAAAAGCAAGGTGTTCAATTCAATGTTCTCCCCAGTTTTCTTGATTTTAGGATGTGAGCAGACAGCTCAGAATGTGCTACTATGTGACCTTATTCAAGGCACTAAACATCACAGGCCTTCAGATTCCTCGAGTAAAATGAGAAGGCAGAACTAGATCATCTCTAACGTCTCTCTTCTAGTTCAGAATCCAGTGCTATGTGGGCAACAAACTACGAAGGCTGAGCATATATGTACAGACTAATATTATAATAAAGCCATTAATCTGACACATTTAATGACATTACTAATTATTATTGTGCTACATAGTAATTAAAGCTTAAATAGTACGGGACTATAGAATGAGAGATTTAGAGTGGGACAG
Organism: Notamacropus eugenii; assembly: GCF_028372415.1. NCBI lineage: Eukaryota > Metazoa > Chordata > Mammalia > Diprotodontia > Macropodidae > Notamacropus > Notamacropus eugenii. The sequence continues at coordinate 74,342,712 of NC_092879.1, forward strand.
GATATTAGCAGTTAAAGAGTCAAACTCCTTCATTTTACAAAGGAGGAAAAAGGAGACCCAGAAAGTTAAGTCACATGGTAAGTGACAAGAGGGTGGATATGAACCCAAAGCCAGCAAATTTCTACGGTAGTGGTGGTGGTGGGAGTAATAGCGGCAACCACAGCTAACATTTATATAGCACTTACTAAGCTCAAGACACTTTACAACTCTGATCCTCACATCAACCCCAGGAGGTAGATGTTATTATACCCATTTTATAGATAAAGAAACAGACCAACAGAGGCTAAGTGACTTGCCCAGGGTAACAGAGACAGCAAGTTTCTGAGGCTAATTTCTAACTCAGGTCTTCTAGCTCCAGACCCAGCGTTCCATCCAATGTGCAACCTAGATGCCCCACATGGGGAACATGTAATACCTGCCTTCCACCAACAGCCCAAGTGGAACAGTTCTAATATCTACTTCCAAACATGGTACAAATGAAGAGTTCTAATGCCAGCATCAATATATGGTCCAAATTGAACTGTAAATCTAACAGTTTGAACACAGGCTTCCAAACATGTCCCAAATCGAACAGTTCAAACAGCCTTCCAGATATGGCCCAAAGGGAACTATTCTAATACAGGTTTCTAAAAATGGCATGATTTGGAAACTTCTAGTATCTGCTTCTACATTTGGATCAACCAGAAGCATTCCAACACATGGTCCCACAAAAGGCTCAAAAGAAAAAGTTCTAATACCAGCTTCAACACATGGCCCAATTAGAACACTTCTAAGACTTATCTCTACACTTGGTTCAACTGGAACAGTTCTAATACCTGCTTTCTCATAAGATTCAATTAGAACAATTCTAAAACATGATTCCTTACATGGGGAAAAAAGAACAGTCCTGACGCTTTCTTCCATATGTGGTCCAAACAGAACAATTCTAATACTTGCATCTGCACATGGCCCAAACAGAACAGTTCTAGCACCTGTTTCTGCACATGGTCCAACAGTATCTATACCTGTATCCACTCATGTTCCATACAGAACAGATCTGACACCTTCTTCCAAACAAAGTTCAGTCAGAACTATTCTAATTTCAGCTTTCATTGCAACACTTCTAAAACCTCCTTCCATGCATGACCCAGCTGGAACAATTCTAATGCCTTCTTCCACAAAGGCTGAATTTGAATAGTTCTAATACCTGCCATTATACTTGATCCAATTAGAACAATTCTGATACATGATTCTTTAAATGAGGAAAAAACAATTAGTTCTAATACATTCTTCCAAACGTGGTCCAAATACAAGAGTTCCAATAACTGTTTCCATGCATGGCCAAAATAGGATACTTCTAATAACTTCTTCCACATGTGGCCCAAATGGAATATTTAATGAAGACTTCTACATATGGTGTAACTGGAACAATTATAATACCTGCTTCTACACGTAGCCCAATGGGAACAATTCTAAAACCTGCATGACACATGATCCAATTAGAACAGTTCTAAAACATGCTTCCACACTTGCTATAAAAGGAACAGTTCTAACACCTGCATCCACAAACAGCCCACTGGGACAATTCTAACACCTGCGTCCACACACGGTCCAAATGGAACAGTTCTAACATCTGCGTCCATGCATGGTCCACATGGAATTATTATAATACATTCTTCCACAAAAGGCCCAACTGGAACAGTTCTAATATGTTCTTCTACACATGCCCATTGGAGCAGTTCTAGCATGTGCACCCATGTATGGTTCAATTGGAACATTTCTAACACCTATGCCCGTTCCTGGTCCACATAGAACTAATTCTTCCATGCATGGCACAATTGGAGCAGTCCAAATACCTTCTTTCACTCATGACCTAATTGGAACAGATCTAATACCTGCTTCCACACTTGTCCCAAATGAAACTATTCGAACACCTGCTTCCACATTAGGATCAATTGCAATAGTTCAAATACCTGCTCAAATGGAACAGTTCTAATATTTCTGTCTTCACATGGTCTAAATGGAACTGTTCTTATGCCCAAAGTGCTATAAAACCAGACACGCTCTTTGACTCAGCAATACCACTACTATATCTGCATTCCCAAATAGATTTTAAAAAACTAAAAGGAAAAGGACCTATACATACAAAAATATTTATAGTCACTCTCTTCTGGTGGCAAACTCGAAACTGAGGGGATGCCCATCAATTGGGAAATGACTGAACAAGCTGTGGTATATGATTGTGATGGAATGCTACTGTGCTATGTAAGAAATGAGAAGCAAGATGCTCTCAGAAAAAAACCTAGACTTACATGAACTGATCCAAAGTGAAATGAACAGAACCAGAAAGAACAATGTACAAAGTAACAGCAACACTGTATAATGATCAACTTTGAATGACTTAGCTCTTCTCAGCAATACAATGATCCAAGACAATTCCAAAGGACTCATGAGCAAAATACTATTCACAGCAAGAGAAAGAACTGATGGAGTCTGGATGCAGATCAAAGAATATGATTTTCACTTTATTTTTACATGGTTTTTTTTCTTATGGTCTGTTTCTTTTTTCACAACATGACTAATATGGAAATATGTTTTACATAATTGCCCCTATACAGCCTATATTAAATTGCTTACCATCTTAGGGATGGGGGGAAGAGAAGGGAGAAAATGTGTAATTCAAAACCTTTTTTAAAAAATGAATATTAAAATATGTCTTTATATGTAAGTGGAAACACACAGTCAAATGGTAACAATTCTAATACCTGGTTCCAGACATGGCCCAAATGGAACAGGTCTAATACTGGCTTCCACATGTTGCCCAAATGCAAGTGGTCTATATGTTCTTCCACCAAAGAACCAAATGAAACATTTCTAATATCTGCTTTCACACATGGCCCAAACAGAACTCTTTCAATATGTGTTTCCATACACAGTCCAATTGGAAGAGTTTTAACTCCTGCTTGCACACATATCACAACAGTACAATTGTTAATCCCTGCTTCAACATGTCCAAAATGGTACTGTTCTAATATGTTCTTCTTCAAAAAGACCAATTAGAACACTTCTAATACTTGCTGCCAAATATGGCCCCATGGATCAGTTCTAATAATGGCTTCCAGAGATGGCCGAGTTGGAACTATTCTAAAACTTCAACATATAACCCAATGGGAAGAGTTTGAACACCTGTATCCACACATCCCATGCATGATCCAATTGGTACAAGTGAAATACCTGCTTCCATACACATACCACACATGATCAAAATGAAACTCTTCGAATATGTTCTTCCACAAGAGTACTAATTTGAACTTTTTTTTACTTGCTTCCATGTGTGGCCTTTATGGAACAGTTTTAATGGCCTAAATGGAATAGTTTTTATACCTGCTTCCACGCATGGTTCTAATATCTGCTACTATAACATGACCCAAAGGGAACTTTTCTATTAACTCTTTCAACACCTTTACCAATTGAAACATTTCTAATACCTATTCTAATACTCAAGTGTCTAAGGGAAATCATCATCTCATTTTGGTGCTGTTGTCTGCCAGGAATCTGTTCATAAATACATATACTGGAGACCCCACTGACTAAATTACTTTCCTAAAACCTAGTCCTAAAATTACATTTTGGAACTATATTGGAGGCATATAACGGCATAGTAGATAGAGCACTGGCCCTGGAGTCAGAAAGATCTGAGTTCAAATCCAACCTCAGACGGTAGCTGCTACCCTGATTAAGTGACTTCACCTCTGTCTGCCTAGTCCTCATCTGTAAAATGAGAATAATAGTATCCACCTCTCAGCATTGTTCTGACAATAAAATGACAATATTTATAAACCTTAAAGTACTACATAAATGCTATTATTAATACCACCACCACCATCATCATCATCACCATCATCATCATCACCATCTTCATCATCATCATCATCATCGTCACCATCACCATCATCACCATCATCATCATCACCATCTTCATCATCATCATCGTCACCATCACCATCATCATCATCACCATCATCATCATCATCTTCATCATCATCATCGTCACCATCACCATCATCACCATCATCATCATCATCTTCATCATCATCATCGTCACCATCATCACCATCATCATCATCACCATCTTCATCATCATCATCGTCACCATCACCATCATCATCATCACCATCATCATCACCATCATCACCATCACCATCTTCATCATCATCATCGTCACCATCACCATCATCATCATTATCATCACCACCACCACCAGACTGGTCCTACAAGGAAACTTCCTTTGTAGAGGAGTAGGAGCCTAGTATTTCTTCTCTTCCCTCCTACATATATACATACGTATGTGTGTGCACACATGCACACACATACACACACACACACACACACACACACACACACTGATTATGTCACTACTCAAGAAGGCTTCATTTAATTATTGTTTCCCACCACTCTGGTTATCTGATTAAACCTTAACAGACTTAATCAAAGTATTCAGAATTTGAAGATAAATGTCATAGGGGTGGGGAGGTTGGAGGTCACCAAGGCTATGTATTAAATAAATTCCAGTAAGATCAACATGAAAACTTGAATATTAATTAATGTAGCTAATTCAGATATCATCTTCTTCCAGCTGACTCATTGACTGGAAAAGGTAGGAATACTCCTCCCTCTTTTTTGGTTCAGTTGTATTAAGTTGTGTCCAATTCTTTGTGATCCTGTTTAGGCTTCCCTTGGCTAAGATACAGGAGTGGTTTGCATTTCCTTCTCCAGCTCATTTTACAGATGAGGAAACTGAGGCAAACAGGGTTAAGTGACTTGCCCAGGGTTACACAGCTTAGTAAGTGTCTGAGGCCAGATTTGAACTCATGAAGAGGGTCTTTCTCACTGCAGACCTGGTACTCTATCCACTGTGCCACCTAGCTGCCCATTGTACCTTTCCAAACCTAGGACACTAGGACACTTCAACATCCATACTGATGCTCCTTCAACCATCCTAACTTTCCAATTCTTCAAGGTACTCCATTCTCATAACTTATTCCTCTATCCTACCTAAACTTCCCCCCGGTTAGCATAACAATGATCTTGCCAAATATGCTATTTCAAAATTCGTTACCTCCGAAATTCCTTTATTAGATCAAAAGCTTTTGTTAATTCCTCCTTTCCCTACAACTTACAAACCTTCTGTTGTCTTCACTATGATCTCCAATCTCTCCATCCCTCAGCTGATTCCCAGGCCATGACCCTACCAACTGCACTCTCCTCCCTTCCCTATCCTCACCTGTTGATGAAACAGTTCACCTGTGCATCATCCTCTACCCCTGAATCCCTAGCCCCCTTGTCCTACGGCCCGTTGTACCTTTCCAAACCTAAGTCTTGTATTGCTCTGACCATCTGCCACCTTCACTCCTACTCATGTGATACTGAAAGGAGCTTAAAAAAGTTATGAAACCAAGCAAACTGGGTCCACTACAAATTTATGTTACATGATCTTACATGGGCCCTCACTGCAGACATATATTGCTCTAACAGATCCGCTCTTCTACTCAGCACAATGACTATTTCCAACCTTTTCACACCTCCTCAGGCTTCCCAAAGTACCCCTTTTCCACTCTCTGCTGAGAAACTTGTCTCATACTTCACTAAAAAAAATTGAAGCCATTTACTGAGAATTCCCCCTTCTTCCCTCCTCTTCTCACATAATTCAGATACCCCACTATCTCCTCTTTCACCTGATTCATGTGAAAAGATGGCCCCTGTCCCTGATAAAGCAAATCTGTCTACATCCATCCTGGATGCATCAACTTAGTTAGCAGATTGCCCCCATTATCATCCCCATTCCAATCTTTAATCACTTCCTAACTACTGGCACTTTCCCTGCTTCCTACAAACAAGGTCATGTCTCCTCTATGCTTAAAATGCCTTTACTTAATCTGTCCATCCCTGCTAGCTATTACTCTGTTTCCTCTGCTTTTTTGCAGTTAAAATCCTTGAGAAAACCATCTACAATTTGTGCCTCCATTTCCTTTCCTCTTTCAACTCTCTGCAATCTGGCTTCTGACCTTATCAATCAACTGAAACTGCTCTCTCCCAAGCTCTCAGTGATCTCTTATATGCCAAATTTAATGGCCTTTTCTCATTTCTCATCCTCCTTAATCTCTCTGGAGTTTTTGACACCCTTACCATTACTCTCTTTTCTCCTAGATAGGAGAAATTTCTCTCATTTCTAAATGTTCAGAACATTAGTCTCTCCTCATTCTCTTCTTACCTGTCTGACCACTATTTCTGTCTCCCTTTCTGGGTCTTTACTCAAGTCATGCCCACTAACTATGAGTGTCCCCAGGCTCTGCTGTGGGACCCCCTTCTTTTCCCCTCCCTTTATATACTATCTCCTTTGGTGTCCACATCATCTCCCAGGGGTTCAACTGTCACCTCAAAGTGAATGATTATGGAGGGAGAGGGAGGGAGAAAGGGAAAGAGAGAGAGAAATAGTTCTAATCTCTAAGCTCCAGTCCAATGTTACCAACTATCTTACTAGACATTTCAAACTGGATGTTCCATAAGGAACACGTCTCAAACTTACCAAGTGCAAAACAGAACTCATCTTTTCCCCAAAACTCTCCCCTCTTTACAACTTCCCTATTACTACTCTAGAGAGCACCACCATCTCCCCTGTCTGCCAGACTCACAAACTCAATGGCATCCCTGACTCCTTACTAGCATTTACTCCACATATCCAATGTTTTCAAATCTTTTTATTTCCACGACCTCTTTTGTGTATGTGCCCTTTTCTCCCACCACCTTTGTCCAATGTATTCATAATTTCTTGCCTGGACTATCTCAGTAGATTTCTAATTGTTTTTCTTACTTCAACTCTTTCCTCACTCAAACCCATCCTCCACTAACATGCCAAAGTGATTTTCCCAAAGCTCAGGTCTGACGATGTCACTCCTATACTCAATAAATACCAGCAGCTCCCTGTTACCTCCAGGATCAAATAAAAACTTCTTTATTTGGAATTTAAAGCCCTTCACACCCAGGTCCTTTTGACCTCCCAATTTCTCATACTTTATGCCCCTCCCCACGCACTCCATAATCCAACTAAACTAGCTTCTCTTTATTTGTCTCTCACACATGACAGTCTGTTTTCTGACTCTTCCCTGCTTTCATGGAACGCTCTCCTTTATCACCTCTGACTACTAGCTTTCCTAGTTTCCTTCAAGACAGCACAAATCTCACCTTCTACATGAAGCTTTTACTGGTCCCCTCTCCTCTCCCCTCAAGTCCTTCTCCTCTAAGACAGGGGTTCTTAACCTGTGTGTCATGGATCTCACCGGCAATCTGGTGAAGCCTACAGACTCCTCAGAAAGTTTTTAAATGCATACAATAACATACGTAGGATTACAAAAGAAAATAAAGTTTAGTGATGATAAATAGGTTAAATGGACATAGTTATGTCCATATTTTGTGCCCCCTTGGAATGTGAATTGAGAGCAGAACACATCCTTTGTCTTTCTTTGCATGCCCAGTGCTCAGCATAGTTCCAGGCACATGCCAGGCACTTAATAAATCTGTTTTAGGCTTTCTTTGTATCTCCAGTGTTTAGCGCAGTACCTAGCAAATGCCTGTTGGCTTACTAATTAAAGGGAAAAGTAACATTAATTCTACACCAACAGAAACCATTCCTATTAAAAAGCTAGATTTAAGCACCTTTATTCCCGAAAGACTAATAGAGAAGGATTTTTTTTGCCAGTTCACTGAAATCTCTGACAATTGCCATTACTGAAGGATAAAAGAAATCCCTTGGCTGAAAATGTGTACCCCCACCTCCACACTCCCCTTAGTGTTTTATCACAGGCAGGAAAAAGCCTTGTTGTTTCAAAAGGCTGAAGGGGAGATTTGTACATATCTCTTTTTTTTCTGCTTTCGTGAAAACCTGCACACTTTTTTCATATTTTCAACATGGAAAAGTCAAAGATCCCTTGTTGCTAGTGGAGCAACAAAAGAAATCTGGAGGGAAAGACACGGGAACTCCTCAAAATCCCTGAGCCAATTGCATTCTCTGCTACTTACTAGATAAACTGACTACAGGAAAATTACCGCCTCTAGTTCTCAAGGAAAAGAACTGAGCTAAAATCATTAATAGTAAGAGAAATGCAAATTAAAGCAACTCTGAAGTTCCACTTTATATCTATAAGACTAACAAAGATCATATAAGAGAGAGATGAGGGAACATATATAGACACACTAATGTCCTGTTGGGGGAGATTTCATATGGCCCAGTCATTTTGGAAAGCAATTTAGAACTATGCCAAGAGTTACTAAACTCCGTACACCATTTAATCAAGTGTTACCACTAACTCAGCCTATATCCCAGCGAGATCAAAGAAAGAGAAAAAGGAACAGTATGCATGTACAAAAATATTTATAGCAGTTCTTTCTGTAGGGACAAAGAACTAAAAACTAAGGAGGTGCCCATCAACTGGGGGACAGCTGAACAAATCATGGTATAGCAATATAACGTAACATTATTGGGCCATAAGAAATGACAAAAACACACCCAGCAATACCATTTCTAGGACTGTATTCCCAAGAGATCATAAAAATGGGAAAGGGCCCCACATGGACAAAAATATTTATAACAGCTCCCTTTGTGGTGGCCAAAAACTGGAAATCAAGGGGATGCCCATCCATTGAGGAATGGCTGAACAAGTTGTGGTATATGAATGTAATGGAATACTGTCATGCTATAAGAAATGATGAACGGGAAGACTTCAGAGAGGCCTGGAAAGACTTGTATGATCTGATGCTGAGCGAAAGGAGCAGAACCAGGAGAACTTTGTACACAGCAACAACCACAATGTGCAAGGAATCTTTCTGGTAGACTTGGTCCTTCACAGAAATGCAAGGACCTAAAAAATTCCCAATAGACTCGAGGCAAAATGCCTTCCACATCCAGAGAAAGAACTATGGAATTCAATCACAGAAGGTAGCAGATCATTTTCTTTTGTGTTACATTATGGTTTGTTACATGATTTCTCCCATTCATTTTAATTCTTATACACAACAATGACTAGGGTGAAAATGCATTTAATAGGAATGTCTGTGTAGAGCCTATATAAAATTGTATGCTGTCTCGGGGAGGGAGGGGGGAGAAGAGGAAAAAAAATCTAAGTTATATGGTAGTGATTGCAGAACACTGAAAATAAATTAAAAAAATAATAAAATGTCAAAAAAAAAGACAAAAACTTGAGAAAACTGAAAAGCAGTTTGGCAGAAGTTGGGTACAGACCAACATCTCTCTGTAAAAACTCTAAATGGATACATGTCTTAGACATTAAAAAAAGACACCATAAGCCATTGAGAGGAGCACAAGGAAGAAACTGTTTCAGATCTCTGGACTATCTAAATGAGAGGCTCACAGAAAACAAGAGCTTTAGTTCTGTGTATGATAATCCTTTCCTCTAGCAGAGCGCCTGGTACAGAGTGAGAACTTAGTCAATGCTTGTTGCCTATTATTATTTCCCCCTTGGACATAGAAATCCTCACTTTATCGGGTGTGTGTGTTTCTCATTTTTTAAAGGAAAACAAGAAAATGAATCTGAAAAATCCCTGCCTCTCTCTGGGCCTTTTTTTCTCGCCTGTAAGATGAGGGGTTGGACCAATGTCCCTTTTGGTCGACAACTATATGTTACCTCTGACACACAAGACACAAGGCATCTGCCAAATGGAGCCAATAGAACAAGGACTCGGGATATTCAAAGGAGAGAAAAGAAACATTGCAAGTGACTGGTTTTAAATATTACATTAAGAGGACAATGAATAGCACAGAGAGAATTTTCTTTATCATATTAAGAGTAATTTAATGAAAACAACTTTGATAGGAAATGAGATTTTTCTCCCACTGTGCTGGCTTATTGGAACCCAAGAACTTTAGAAAACTGGTACTACCACTGCTGGCTCTGTTGTGTTTGTGCACTGAACAGAGACACTATCGCACATTTCACACTGCATCTGGAATGCTGAGATAATGGAAAAAGAAGTTGAGAAAGTGGAATTGGACCTATTTTCTGCTACTTTACAGTTTCAATTTCCAGTAATTTAGACCATCTTGCTCTTTATGGTTTACTAATGTAGACTGGGGAAAAACCCCCAAGCACATTTCTTAACACAGCTCTGCTTTTAGACCATTCACATCAGTAGCAGGTCCGCCACTTGGTTTAGTTATGTTTTTCTGTAATAGTCTCATTTGTGTTTGTTGCTTTTTATGGATTTGTCAGGCTGCCACTGATAAGGAAATTACCTCAAGAATTACACTAAACTCATACAAGACAGCATGTTCATCTTCTTGGGTCATGCTGCAAAGCTCACTATGCAGGTCATATCCAATACACTCTGATTTCCTTTATAAGCAACCCAACAAAGTCTGACACTAGACAGGCTCTCTGACAGAAAAACCTCAACATGCTGTGCTTCCAAGAGAGGTCTGAGACAAAGAAAATGAACACACAAAACCAACAACAGTGCTCACAACAGGAACTAAAGGAGCTCCTTATTCTGCAAAGGACAGAAAAGGGGATTTAGAGAAAACATTTTCATTTTAACTCAAACCTTGGCTTATTATGACCCTAATTCTAATATGCCCAAAGTCAACTACTATTACACGTAAAGCCAAGCAGTGTCATTCCAGGCAGTATCTGGGGGTGTTCCAGCACCCTCTGGCCTAGCAGGTGGATTATCTTTCTGGTTTCTCTCCCACCTACCAACCTTCTGAGGCTCCTCCTCCTCTTCACACTCTCATTGGTGGAGAGTATCATTTATCCACACAATCTAAGTACTGGCACATGGCATTCAATGATGTGAATGGAAAAAACAACAGAAAATGGTCAAGCTTGTTATCACCAAGACAAGATAAGGGATAAGACTATGTTAATGTGTTGATTAGTTTCACCGAAGTGGTTTTTTTCCCCTTTTCTTTTTTATATTCTGTTACAAGGGATGGCTCACTGGGTAGGAGGTAGAAAGAGGGACATAACAGAAATGAAAAAGTTAATTAAAAAAAAAATACACAGCTTTACAACCACTACTATCACCACCATCACCACCACTACCCACCCAATTCCCAACCTCGATGCAAGTGCAGTGCAATGTGCTGGCAATGCAAAGGGATTCAGATCGTGGTTCTTCTCCCCCTTACCTGTGTGACCCTGAGCAAGTCACTTAACTCCCTTTGGACCTTAGTTTCATCACCTATAAAATGAAAGGGTAGAACTAAATAGTTTCTAAAGCACCTTCCAACTCCAGATCCTAGAGCACTGTACTCACAGCAAACCTGGTAGGTATGGAAACAATTAGTATCAATTTTTTGATACACAAGAAAACTGAGGTGTGTAGGCAAAGTGACTTGTATGCCATTCATACAGCTAATGTTAAAATCCAAGTCTGCTAACTCCAAATGTGGTGGTTCCTCCCATCCTATCAGACTGCCTCTCTAGTTTTGTTCATCTACTATAGTTACAAATGGGGCCCTTTTCCATGACTTGAGAATTGAGAAGAAATATATTTAAATCCCAGTTCTACAATCTGCTACCTGCTATGAACCTGGGCAAATCATTTATTCTCCTGAGTCCTCCATTTCCTCACTTGTAAACTGAGAGGGTTAAACTAGATTATCTCTACGGTGTCTCCCCATTCTAAATTCTCTGGTGCTATCATCATGCTAAGTAAAGCAATGAGCCTCTGACCACATATTCAACAGGTAATTGATAAAGAACAGAACTGAAGAGTTATAATAGTATTGTAGCCAAAAATTTATAACATTAGTTCTTCAGAGGCAAGCTTGGGTCTTTAATCTTTGTATCTTCATTCTGTAGTCACTGATTATCTCAAGTCACCTTGACATAAAGTTTAAAGATATACCTGGTCCTTTGCAATATTCTTTCCAATTGCACTGCTAAAAACACAAAAACTGGCCATTCACACACTTGCTAAAAATAATTGTGTTCAAGTAATTCCACTTTGAGTATTACTAGAAACATTCTAGATGTCTATAAGAAAGCCATTTTGAAAACGAGTGCCTCTAAGAAGGTTTGAAGCCTGAACAACTCTCCTCTGCATTCTGCTGCACTGACCTACTGGACAGCCCTCACTGTCACTAGCCCAAAACTTGGAAGTAGGGCCTATACACAAACGTGTCACATATATGATTCCTGGATCTCTGCCCTGTCAGTAGGGGTCCATAATCTAAAATGGACATACATACAAGAATCCCAGTAGGACAAATGTTACCGACCAGCTTGGTATGCAATAGATCAATGAGATGTAGTGGAAATAAGATTGGATTTGGAGTCCACAAACTGGGTTTTAATTACTAACTCTGTTTTGTACCTGTGTGTGACCTGCCCTCTGAGGTCTTAGTTTGTTCATCTGTAAAATAAAATGACCTCTGAGATCCCTTTGAGCTCCAGATCAGAAGTTCTTAGCCTTTTCTGTGTCCCTCTGGCAGTCTGGTGAAACCTATGGACCCCTTCTCAAAATGGCTTTAAATAACAAAAGGAAATGCTAAATTTCAGTCCCTGGCACGTAAGGCAGCTAGATGGCATAGGACCTGGAGGCAGGAAGACCTAGACTGAAATCCAGCCTCAGTCACTTACTAGCTGTGTGACCCTGGGCAAGTCACTTTACCTGTCTGTCGGAGCTTCATCATCTATAAAATGGGGACAATAAAAGCACCTACCTCCCAGGATCATTGTGAGAATCCAATGAGAATCTGTAAAGCGCAGTGCCTGGCACAGAGTAGATTCTATATAAATGCTAGCTAGAAGGTGGATCCTTTATGAAGGATTCATGAAAAGCCCCAGACAAGAATGGTACAAAACGAGAGGGCATAAACGAGTAGCTATCTGCACGTTTGGAAGGAGTATTCACACCCATGAAATTGTAGATCTATTCATGTAACAAAGTTTAAGTATAGAAGAATACAAAGTACTAGGAGATTAGGAAACAATCTATCCTATTTAGGAAGGGTCACAGAAGCCTGGGCCTTGGTGCCAGTAAGGCATCCAAAAAATGCTGTAATTGAAACTACCAGTTGACATTTTCAGCATTTTAAGGATTACCAAGTATTTTCCTCATGATAACTTTGTGATATAGGGATCGTTAGCATTAATATCCCCATTTTACAGATGAGTGAATTAAGGCTCAGAAATCTGAGTGACTTATCCAAGGTCATACAATTTGACACAAACCAGGTCTCATACAACTCCAAATCCAACATTCTTTTCACTATAAATCCTACTCCCCGTTTTTGTTCCCAAGACCAATATATCCTTTTAACCCTCTAATGAATATGGTTAAAATATGCATATATATTAGGTTGAAATCAGAAATGTGAAGATAGAAGCTGAGCATGTAAGTGGCCATTATCTACTTTACCTTTAACATTTTAATTTCCTTTAACATTTTCACTTTGAGTTTGCTACTCTGAATTAGTCACTTCCCTTTCCTAGACCTCAGTTTCCTTCTTTGTAAAATGAAGGGATGGTTCCCTCTAGCTCTAAATCTATAATCTTAGGTATGAATCATGAAGATTCCACACACCTTTTATGGTAACCATTCCCTTCCAAATGCCATCAAAACAGATAGATCAGCAACGTCACAATCCTGCTGGACCTGAAAATTGTCAATCTCTTGACTGATAATCTTAGAAATGCAACATTTTTTGTCTATTTAAAGACAAGATGAACATGCACACAGCTGCACAAATGGTAAGCAATTCTTTTCATGACCATAAATATTACTGCGCTATAAAAATATATGCACTCACCTGCTTAAAAAAATATAGCAAATGAAGGGTTATGTGATATATTTTAATTAGTTTCAATGTATTTAGGAAGATTAGGAGTTTATCAGTAATGGGGGGGCACACATAATTTTGGCACATGCACAGTAGGCACACAAGTCTGCTTCCTGATTATCTCTTGGTATACTCATAGAATATGTGCCAATCTTTTTCATTCTGTAAATACCCACTCAAGTCCTAAACTGTGATGACATACAGAAGAACAAAGAGGAAAAGAAAAGCAGAAGGGGGAGAAGACAGAATAATGAGAAAAATTCAGACCATTACTGCACACCTGGACCACTGTCATATTTAAATGCTCTGCCTTCCTGCCTCCAGTATTTCCCCCTTCCTATCTGTCCTACATACCGACAAATTAATTTTCCCAAAACACACATCTTGCACATGATTTCCATAAAGCATAAACTGAACATACTATACACCCCTGCAGCCCCTCCCTCCGCCACCATGGTTTGTCTCATAGCCTCCATTTAAGGGGGATGCTCAGTCCAGTCATGTCTCACTCCTTTCCAAACTGTAGTCTGGACTTCCTCTACTATGTTCCCTGAGGTAAATCTGTCTCTTCCACTGCCACCTCAATACTTTCAGCTTTTTTCCTTCCCCTACCCATTAGAATGTAAGATCCCTGAGGACAGGGCTGGTCTTTCTACTTGAATCTATATTCCTAGTACTTAGCACAATATAACACTTAATAAATGCTAGTTGACTGACTGACAGACATCTCTAATCAAGTCACTCTAGAGCAAAGAAACCTTTAATGGCTCTCCATAGCTGGCAATCTCCACAACATGGCTCCAAAAATCTTTTCTTTTATTAATACCTACTGGATACAAGGACTCACTTTAGCCCACTTGTCACCTGACACCTGAATGTACTTCATGTTCATCTAGTTTCACCTACTTGGCATGTGCCTCACCCTCCCCACATGTGGACAGGGAGGGTCAAGAGGCTTGGCATCTACCTCTACCACTTTTTTTTTTTAATGTTCTCTCTGGGACTGTTTCCTTCTCTGTAAAATGGGCTGGATTATAAAATAAAGGCATGTAGGATTTAGGTGAGGAGTTTATAACTTTTTCTGTGTCACGGACCCTCTGGCAAACCAATCAAACCTATGAACGATTCTCAGAATTTTTTAAGTTTCTAACCGAAGGAAATGCTACATTTCATTTAGAAGTTAAGGGGGGGGTGGGGGGAGGGGAAGCATTATTTTTTCCCATCCAAATTCACAAACTGCCTGAAATCCATCCATACAACCCTAGTTAACAACCCTAGACTTAGGTAGAAGTTGGGAAAGTCAGCTGACTCTAAATATCACAAATAAACTACTTAGGCACAGACAAGTAAATCAAATAATTAAGCTCAGCCATAGCTCGGTTTTCGTGGCTTTCAAGAGGCCTAAATCAAACCCCTAATATTATTTGAACCTAGTTTTGTCATTTAATTCAGTTTCGTGCTGTTCATGTATCCATTTGCACAATAATAGCTACTTTATTCCAGACTATGAAAAAATTATATCTATCAAGGGCATTTAATCAGAAGCACTGAATGAAAAGCTAACCATAAAAAATTTACTACTTCTGAAAGTACAGGTCTTAACTGATCAAACTAAAATAATATTCAATATTTCCAAGGTGAATGCTCCTATTTTAAAAGGTGGTATTCTCATACCACTCAAGGTAAACGTTTACACGTCTCTTATGTGAAATTCCTGCTCAGTGTGACTAAATGTTAGGCTTGATAAAATTTAATAAGTCAGAAAATATGCTTATTTGTGAAGCGCAAACAGTCCCCAACTTACAAACAGGTTGTGTTTTTTAAAATCCAATTGTCAGTTTTTTGACATTCAGAATATATTTTTCCACAAGTGTGAGGGAGGGGTGGTAACTTTATCAGTGAAGGAACTGCCAGTGTAGAAACTCTGTCCACAACTGATGATCTACGACTTATGGTCTTAGAACAGGAATTCTTAAATGGGGGAGGGGGGAAGCCATGGATAGATTTCAGGTAGTCTGTGACTCTGAAAGGAAAAAGGAAATTAATCTTTATTTTCACTAACCATCAAATGAAATTTAGCAATTTTCATAATTAACAATTTAAGAGGGGAAAAAAAACCATGATTCTGAGAACAGGTCCATAGGTTTCAGCAAACTGCCAAAAAGGTCCATGACATAAAAAAAGGAAGAAAAGCCCTGTCTTAGAAGTTTGTCTAGAACCCTGAGAGGCTTAAGTGTCTTGCCCACAGTCACAGAGCTGGGACACATCAAAGGGAATTTTTCGGACCCCTAAACTAGACCTCTACTGTATTTGTTATACCATATGCTATCTCTCTTCCAAAGATATGAAATCATAGATGATGATGAGCTCCTGAGTCTAGCCCTCTAAAGCTTATATAATTGAAAATGTAGCTAAAATGGTATAAATCACAGTCCTGAAACCCAAGTACCAGCCTAATCACGAAAAGCATTACAAATGACTTTTCATAGTGTTAAGTGAATGAGCAGTGGTCTTGAAATCAGAAGAGCTGGATTTTCATCCCATTCGGCCATCTACCGGCTCTCAGACCACAGGCAATTCACCTTCCCCCTCTGAGCCCATTTCCTTATCTGTAAAAAGGGGATACTTGCCTTCTTTATTTTACAGGATATTTTAAGACAACTGCTTTGTAAAACTTAGAGTTTTACTTAGATGTAAATGAGTAGTTATCAGAGGTACAGATCCAAGGCATAAAGAGTTCCTAGTTCCACTAATTGTTGGTGGAGCTGTGAACTGATCCAGTCAGTCTGGAGGGCAATTTGGAATCATGTACAATGGGCTATAAAATTGTGCACACCCTTTGGTCCAGCAATACCACTATTACGTCGGTATCCCAAAGAGATCATTAAAAAGGGAAAAGGACCCATATGTACAAAAATATTTATAGCAGCTCTTTTTGTGGTAGCAAAGAACTGGAAATTGTGGGATGCCCATCCATTGGGGAATGGCTGAACAAGTTGTGATTTATGAATGTGATGGAATACTACTGCGCTATAGCAGGCAGATTTCAGAAAAACCTGGAAATATTTACATGAACTGATGTGGAATCAGTGAACAAAACCAAGAGAACACTGTACACGGTAACAGCAACATTGCGCAATGATCAGCTAGGACAGACTTAGTTCTTCTCAGCAATGCAGTGATCTAAGACAATTCCAAAAGACTTGTGATGGACGATGCTGCCCACATTCAGATGGAGTCTGAATGCAGATTGAAGCACGTTATTTTCACTTTTTTGCTTTTTGTTTTTTCTTTCTCGTGGTCTTTCCCTTTTGTTCAGATTCTTCTTGCTTGCTATCTTGGGGAAAGGGGAGAGAAGAGAGGGAGAAAAATTTGGGACTCAATCTTACAAAAATGAATGTTGAAAACTATCTTTGTATGCAACTGGAAAAAAATACTATTAAATGGGGGGGGAGGGGGAGAAGAGTTCCCTGTCCCCTTTGGACTGCATGTTCATTGCAAGTGTTTGCCTCTGTCATGGAGGATGACAAACAGAAGAATTCATTACAGTGATGTCCTCCAGATGTTCCTGTTTGCAGATGGCATTGTGATGATTAAATCAAGCCCTAGAACCCTGCAGAGCCTCCTAAATGAGATTCATAACCATTTTAAAGAAAAAATAGTTCTGCCTAATAATCCACACTGTAAAAATGCAAGCAAAATCTGCATTAAACTGCTTGCCTTCCCAAGAAGGGGAAGGGGAGTAAAGGAGAGAAATTTGGAATATAAATTAAAAAAAAAAAGAATGTTAAAAATTTGTTTGCAATTAAAAAACATTATATATTAAAAAAAAGAATGTAGCTCTTTAAGGGCAGTCAGTGAAGGTCTTCTCTTTTGTACTTGTATCCACAGTGATTAGCACACAGTCAAGGTTTAAAAATTCATTCATTAATTAAGAAACAGACCAGTTTAGCTAGACTATATGAATGAAGCATGAAGGGGAAGCAATGGTTTGTCCATCTGGAAAGGCAAAGGGCAGCTAGACTGTGAAGGGCTATCCATGCCAAACAAAAACTTTATGCTTACCTAGAAACAATAAGGAGCCACCGAAGTTGAGCACAGGGGTGACATGATGAGTTCTGTGCTTTAGGACAATTCTTTTAGCAGTTGCATGTAAGAAGGATTGGAGAAGGGGCAAACTGGAAACTTTGTAGGAGGGTATGACATGCTGAGGTGGCTACAGGAGTAGGAGGGAAGGACTCAGACAGGAGACACCTTATAGAGGGAGATTCAACAGGATCTCGCAACTAAACAGATGTTGGAGAAGGACGAAGAGTTCAAGATGATTCCAAGGTTATAAACCTGAGTGAATGGTCACTAGTACAAGCATTAGTAGCCCTGTTTCACAGATGAGGAAACTAAGGCCCATAGTGACTTTTCTGGAGTCAAACAACCAGTGAGTAGTAAAGGTGGAATTAGAACCTAGCTCTCCTGAATTTAAGCTAAGTGCTTTATCTACTACACTACTCTCCTCACATGAAGGATACCTACTAACATGTACTAGCCTGCTTACATCCAACATTCTATAAATTGAACAAATCTTTCATTTACACTCCTTATCACCTTTACCCGCTCACTTAACAGTTTTTGAACAGATAAAGGCAACAGAAAAACTTTGACTCCCAACTATTAAGACTTGACTTCTAGGTATTTAATGGGAGGGACACTGGTCAAGTATATGCACTTAACTAGTGTCTTAATTGACATTATCTGTTACTGTTTTTTCTAAGAGCACCTTCATAAAATCATAGAATATTTGAGCTGGAAAGGGCCTTAAAGATTAAATCTAGTTACAGGATCACCAACTGTTAGCAAATTTCCTAATTTTTCAGCAGAGGAAACCAAGGCCCAGTATGGGTAAATAACTTGTCCGAGTGTCACACAGGCTATCTAGGAAAAATTTCTTGCAAATAAACTTTCCCACCACCTAAACTGACACTGTATTTTGTATTAGTTTGACCACTTACAGAAATTTGATTTATGCTACTTAGGTCAATTAATCTTAACTAAAACCTACTGTCCTTTATTATTGAGCACAGAATTTTAAAGAATGCATATGAAAATAACAAATACTGAGCACTACTCCTGGCTTTTATGATTATTCAACATATCTTCAAAGTGTAAAAAGGAAAAATATCTTCAGACACTTGGGCATTTATAATGTGCTGGGTATTTATTGTGAATCTATGTAGATTCACTTCTAAGTCTATAAGAAGATCAAGTTTCATAGGGGACTCATGTTGAGAATGAGGCAGGTCATAGGATTAAAGATTTAGAGTTAGAAAAGCCCTCAAAGGTCATCTACTCCAAACCCTCATCGTACAGATGAGGAAATGGAAACCCCCGAGAGGAAGCAGAGTCAGGAATTGAACACTGGTTCCTCTGACGCTAAACCTAATGTTCTCTCTCTCTCCATTCCACCATTTGGTAGGTAGGGCTTCTGTGTGACAAATGCTAGCTTAGATTTGGGAGGTTTCTAGGGTGCTGAAGAAGTAATTGGTTTGGACTGAATCTTTGTAGTTTCTCTTTTCTAATTATGAAACTGAGTTTCTTCACAACTTCCGCCTTCCCTTCCTCAAGTTCTATTAGCAGATGGTCACATCCACATTTTTCAGGTCTGAGCATAACTGTCACATCCAGGATTGCAGTTACACTTCACTTCCCACTCCCAAGCTAGACAATGAGGTCCCAATCCATAGAGCTTATAGGAGTGGGGAGTTTTTGTTACTTGCACACATGGCAGGAGAGAAACAGGAAAGAAACAAGTTATTTATTAAGCACCTGTTATGTGCCAAGAATCATGATAAGTGCTTTACAAACAGTATCTCATTATGTCATAGACAACAGTACGTTCCATATGATGCAACACCGCTGGAAGAAACAAATCAACATTTTTTAAATGTCCCAGTAAGAAGTCCTCTTTCTGAATGCATACCTATGAGTGAAAAAGATCTTCTGCAAAGAGGGGAAGGAAAACTCCAGGGTGGGTTTCAGTCGGGGACTCAGCAGAGTGGACTCTTTTTAATGGAGCCTTAACTAGTAAGGGGTGAAAAGGACTTTGCCCAGAGTATGGGGTTGGGGGGAGGGAGGAGGACACTTCCACACTTCTTCCCTGTACCCCTCAAGAAGCCCCAAGGACTCCTGGGAGAGAACAATTATGCCAGAATACTCTTCTCTGCTATTTGACAAGTTGAATTGAACTGACTTCCCAAGCCCACTGGTCATCCCTTCCTGCTCTGAAGACCTAAAGGGTTCGTTGTCAGATGTTCAGACATCATCTTCTAGCTTATATTGTTACCCATTTTACCTGCTGTTACCTACCTGCTGCATTCTGTCTGCTGGGTAAATTTTAAGATCCTTGACAGCAGTGACCATTTTTAACAGCTAGCATTTCTACAGAACTTTATATAGAAGATATATACATGAATGTGTATATGTGTATGTGTGTGTGTATGTGTGTGTGTGTGTGTGTGTGTGTATTTACATAGTGGCTACTTCAAATCACATTCCAACTAAATATGTTGGGGGGAAAAAAACCACTTTTCAAACTACTGCCCTCTTAGAAGGTCATGCATAGGACTTTAAGTTAGAAGACAATCCTGCGAGTATCAAGGAAGTAGACTGAAGCCATCTAACCTACAAGCTACTACATAGTGGCCAATTCTTCCCTTTTTCTGGTCATTAGCCAGTGGCTACAAAACTGGCAGAAGGACAAAAGGGAGCTTTCCATTCTTCTCCTTTTCTTCTTGTCTCCCTACCCACCCCACCCCCTTCCAGGCCCCTCGATAATATTTGCTGAAAGAACCCAAAGCCTTTCACAATTTGGTTTTCTTTTTTTTTTTTTAGTCTTCTAAATTGCACAAAGCCTCTCATCTGAGTAATGAGAATAACAAATTCTTGAGATCTTTGTAGCTTCCCCCCTTTGGTTTGAGTTCAATACCTCTTAATTAAGTACTTTTTAATTTAATCAGTGTGTGCTAGCAACTACATTTTATGCATTTTGACAAGTCTATTTAGGGACTGAGTTAGACTGGATTAAGAGTACCTGAATTTAAAAAAAAAAAAGCAGACCCAAAGGTTTTGAAGTTAAAGAATGAAAACTTCATATTTCTATATCGAGCCTGCCGTAGAACTGATCACTGTTGCTGGCTAACTCGCATGCAATACAAGTTTTACTTGTAAAAACAATAAAAGATGAATGTTAAAAGCTGTTACTGGTATAAGTGATGAAGTGGCAAGTAGACAGACCTTAAGAACAGAAAAGACCTCGGTTCACAGGCTACTTTCTGACGTACACTGGCTGTGTGACTCAAGACAACTAAATTCGTCTCTCAGTGCCCTAGACAACTCTGTAAGGCTATAAATTACAGCTAAGCTGCCTATCTGCACAGATGAACTCATAGGTCCAAACAAATAAAGTTGTCAAAGCGAGTACTTCTCAAAGAGAACTCCACCATGAGCCATAAAATAAAGGTACTGATGAATAACTCAACTACAACTTGTAGCCATGGCTTTACTATACACCTTAAATTTCAATATCTTATCCCTCAAGGTACTCTGTCATTATAAGTTAATCTTCCCCTCAAAAGACACAGCACTAATGAAGTGATTCAAAGTTTATAAGACAAGAAAACTGTGTGTGTTTTGACTATCACATTAAAAAGTGACATTCGATGACATGATCCCACTAGGGGGATTGTGGCATGGCCCAACATCTAATATGAAACACATACTGAGGAGAAAAAGATATGACAGCCCAATCTGAAAAGCTATCCAAGATTTTGGGCAACATAATCTGACTACGGATTCACTAAAATACATTTTTAACCTAAAGTATACTTTCAATTCAAAATACGCAACAGTGACATAAATATGATTTCTCTTTTGGTCTTCTCAAAAGTCCCAATGGATTCCAGATACCCCACTTAACAGCCTCACCAATCATGAACACAGTAGATGATTTCACGTACCAAGTTCTGATATAGAATCGTAGCAATGAAAGGGTCCTTAAGCATCATAGGGTTCAAACTCATCATTTTATAGATGCAGAAATTGAGACCCAGAGAGAAAACCTGATTTTCCCAGAGGTTGCATAGCGAGGAAATGGCAGAATGAGGACTCGAACAACTCCTGCTGTAGTGTTCTCTGCAGTATGCCATACCTTGTTCTACTTCAGCTAATGTGAGGATCAGACTGAAAATAATACATTTGAACCTTCATCCATAAGCAATTGGTGGAAAATAACTCCCTCTTGAACCAATTAGAGCTCCTATCCCTGTCCGCAAAGTCACAATGAACATCAACATTATGGATGAGATGAAACTAGGATTGTAGCAAAAACAATGGATTTCGCAGGGCTCTTTTAAGGTCCAAATGAAATCACATTCGTTAAAAGCTTATATGTAATATTGTCAGACTCAGGCACTTGCACTGGGTTTTTGGTTTGGTTTTTTTTGCTAATTTTTTTTAGAGTGGTACATGGGAAGGTTCAATCCGGAAGTGGGGTTATTTTAAGGAATAACTATGATACAAAAACAAAAATTTAAAAGTTTTTTAAAGTACTTTTTTATTTTTTATTTTCTTTTTTTTTATTTTTTAATGTTTAACAATCACTGCCATACAATTGTGATTTTATCCCCCCCACCTACCCCCTCCCTCCCCACGACTGCATACAATTCTGTATAGATTCTACATATACTTTCCTATTGAGTATATTTTCACTATAGTCATGCTATGTAGTCAGACTAAAATAAATGAAAGAAATCGTATAACAAATCAGAACATGATACACAAACACATACACATACATAAACATGATCTGCTACATTTTGTGAGTGACTTCCATATTTCTTTCTCTGAGTGTGGAAGGCATTTTGCCTTGAGAACCACCTTTGGGATTTTTTTTTTTTTATAAGAAGTTTTTGCGTTATTACAAAATTCCAAGTCTACCAGAATTAAAGTACTTTTTTAAAAAAACAAATAAACCAGCAATGGATTTGGAGTCACTCGATTAGATTCCCAGCTCTGCCACTAACTACTAACTTGGGTGATCATTTAACCTCCCTGAGCTTCATTTTCCTTACCTGGAAAATGACCACATAAGACTAGATGATCCCTCATTAGGGTCTCTTCCAACTGTGGCATTTTATAATTCTATAAACAGCAGGCAAATGGAATACATCTGGGATAAGCATCCTTTAAAAAGGAAAGGTTCTACTACAGTGGGAACCTCCTATACATCCCAGAGTAGTGCCAATCACAAGCAAATGAAAGTTTAAACTCAGTTGGCTCTGCAACCTCAACAATTCCCAAGTTCCTCCACATGACAGAGACAGCTCTCCCTGCCTATCCTGAATGGCTCAGCATGGGGGCCCACTGAACATGCTGGAGGCGGTTCCTTAATTTCTCCTGAAGGAAACTTTAAACTATCAAATAGGCCATCCAAGATTGCTTGAATTATCATAAAGATGCTATGAAGAGAGCATATGATGTAAATAAGCTCCTTAAGGTCAAGCTGGTAGCCAACAAAACTCTTAACTGCTGTAATGATTTCAATATCGGGTCTCTGCATGTCAATAGCATCTTCTTCTTATGTGTTTAAGGACACGACTGCTTCTCAGAACTTTGCATTTTCAAGCACTACTCTTGCTCACTTGAAAGAATGTAAATGAATCAATGCTGATTGCTATCAATTATTTGTACATAATTATATAATAAGTAAGGCCTTTATCCCCTTGACAAGATCTTTGTTCATGGTAAATTTATTCCCCCTTCAGTCAAGGAATCTGAATGATCATTTCCCGTGCTATTCCAGAATTCCAAGGGAACAAAACCCACATAAACACCTCTATAAGGCTTTTGATTCCTCATTTTAATCAATAATAGTGGCTAATTCTTAGCATTTATGTAGCACTTCAAGGTCTGTAAAACACTTTTGCTGTTGTTTATTCATTCAGTTTTGTCCAGCTCTTCATGACCCCATTTAGGGCTTTCTTGGCAAAGATGCCACAGAGCTTTGCCATTTCCTTCTCCAGCTCATTTTACAAATGAGGAAACCGAAGCAAGCGGGGTGACGTGACTGGCCCAGGGCTACACAGCTAGTACATGTCTGGGGCCAGATTTGAACTTGGGAAGATAAGTCTTCCTCCCTCCAGGCCAAGCACTCTATCTGCTAGGCTGCCCAATTGCTTGAGAACAACCCAAAAGATTCTCCTGGCACTTGCCAAATAATTGACACATATCCTATAGGTGTCAAGCATCTCTGGATTTTTCTTTCACTCCTAAAACCAACCACGGTCTCCCCCTCTTTGCCCCACAGCATCTGGCATCATTCATAAGAACATAAACATTTTCCCTCGTTAACTACCCTTGAAAAAATTGGGAAACATTCCATTCTCCTACTCTAATCCCCCTTAATCAATTACTTTGTTCAAAGATTCCCAAGCATAAACCTGGAAGTAGTGGTACTGGATAATAATTCATTCCTGACCAATCACGATCCTGGATCCTCAAAAAAGGAAGGAGCATCTTTAGCACATGTCAGAGATGGTCCTTTTCCTATACAAAAAGGGGAAAGCCAGAGTACAGTGATTTATTCAAGAAATCATTCATTATGACCAAGTAGGATTTATATCTGAGATTCAAGAATGGTTCAACATTAGGAAAAAAAATCAGTATAATTAATCATATTAAAAATTAAAACATCCGAAACCACATGATCATTTCAATTTTCTGCATTGTATGCAGAAAAAGCCACTGACAAGAGTACAAAATTTTTTTACGCTAAAAATCCTACAAAGTATCTACTCCTCAGGCTTAGGGTTAGAAAGGGGTATGAGTGATATCAATTGTCTCACTGAAAAAGGCAAAACTTATAGCTACTTGAACAGACTGCCAATGAAGAGTGGATATCCTAGTATTAAATTGGTAATGCAGTGGGAACTTGTGGATGACAAGAAAAAAAGTCTCATCTCTGCCAGCAGATCCCAGTGCAGACAGTGTAAACTAAAGAGCTCTATCACACCAATATGTCTGCCTCATGATGAGATTAAACAGGAGTAGGAGATGGATGGTTAGGAAACCAGGACACCTGAAACCACCTCACTTGTGCCATTAAGAAAGGAATGTCCAGGACATTGCTTTAACATATCCAAAATCCAGTTCCCTGGATCAAATCAAAAGCCACTGTAGCCGCACATTATACTACACAAGAGGAAACAGTGAAGCTGAGGAACTGTCTTCATTCACTATCCTCTGCAGCTAGCATGGGAAGGATCCAAGAAAAACCTAAGGAAAAGGTTGCTTTGAGGTCTCTAGGAATATAGGATTGAGTCAGAGTTCAATTTCAAACTACAGTAGTACTAGTGGCACATTAAATCTCCAAGCTTTCAATCTTAAGTACGTCATTGTGGGTAACACCCCTGTCTAATATCTGGTTTGACTACCTGGTCACAATACTTTGCTTCCTGTCCCCTGTTTTTTACATCTTCCAGTGTTCTCTGAATGGCCTCTGTCTCCTTAAACCAAAGAACTCTGCTGCTAAATGAATGAACATTGGTTTCAGTGGTTGTTGAATTATTGTTGTAATTTTACCTTTGTCTTGGGTGGTATTTACCGAACAAATAAATGTATGATTTTTGCACGTTTATGGTGAATGTACAGTAGCATGTACAGGCTAAGTCTTTCTTTTTTAACCTTATTAACCTGCAACTTCTCTTTATATACCTGAAAATACTCTTTTGAATAAAGCATTTATAAATCTTTTTAAAAATAAAAAGAAATATTTGTTAGATTGGATTTAGTAGTACATTTTCACAAACCTATCATTTAAATGTTGATAAAAATAAATCCAATTTTTAAAATGCACCTTTCAAGATCATGAATCACTGTAAATAGAGACTAATCTAGCGGAAAGAGCACTGGACTAGCAATCATTAGCAATTAAAAATGATACCATGTGAAACACTAAAAAAAAATTGACTTTAAAAATCAAATATTCCTCTTGAAGCATTTCCATTTATTAATAAGCTTTTGATAGCTAAATTTTAGACAAAACTCAGAGTTTTTCTGTAAGAATAAAGTGACTGGAGCTCTATAAAATTAAGTTGAATGCTCCGAATCACTAATAATAATAATGTAAATAGTAACAACACTAATAATGGCTAGCACTTACATGGTACCTACTATATGCCAAGTACTTTACAAATATAACCTCATTTGATCAATCAAAACAACTCTGAGGTTTCAACCCACACTCAGCAAACTGGCAAATGAGACAAAAGGCAGGAATAGTCAGTGTTCTAAGGATTGGGAAGACAAGCACAATAATGCATTGTGGGTAGAGCTGGCCACTGGTTTACCCATTCTGGAAGTATGCAAAGAAAGAAACTAAAATGTCCACACACTTTGATCCAAAGATTCCACTGCTAGGCATTTACTGCAAAGAGGTCATTGACAAATCAAAGATTTCATATACACAATACTACTCATAATGCCACTTTTTCTGGATGCAAAGTAGATGCCCATGATTTGGGGAATGGCTAAATAAACTGTACTACATGAATGTAATGGAATATTACTGTGCAGTAAGAAACGATGAGCATGATGAATACAGAGAAGCATGGAAAGACATGTATGATAGAGAATGAAGTGAACAGAGCCAGAAAAACAATACACACAAATGGTTATAATAATGTCAATGGAAAGAACCAGAACCACAAAAGGATCAGAACTGAATGATACCTCCCCACATTCCCTTACAGAGGTCTGGGTCCACCAATATGAATCACTGCACAGAATGTCATTTTTTCAAATATATTGATTCGTTTCACTGAACGTTTTTTTTCCTTTTTCTTTAAAAAAAATTCTTATAACAGAGGGCTCTCTGGAAAAGGATAGAAGGGGAAATCTACGAGACGTACAAACAAAAGATATCGATAAAAATCTGTTTTTTGAAAATGTCGGTTAGTTACTCAGGATCTTTTTAAACAAAACGCTATACCAGGTTTGTGTGGCAAATAAAAGAGAAGGCTGTGAGCATGACTAGGAGTCCTGAGACCTGGGCTGTCATGCATTTATCACCCTATTTTCTATTTAATGACATGTGTATGTATATGTGTGTATATATATAATATATATACTACATATATAAAATAAACTTTATTTGTGTATATTAACACCCATACTAAACTACATGCTCCTTAATGACAAAAATCCTTATTTATTGTTGTATCTTCCCAAGCTCTGAGCATGGTACTTTGCACAGAACAAAGTACTTAAATGTTTTCTGAATTGAATCCTACATAATGGCAGGTTAGTAAGGTCACTTTGTATATGAAAAGAAGCACAATGTATTCAAGGACAGATTTTCCTCCAAAATTTGGAAATGAAAACTTTTTTAAGTCACCCTGTGAGATGATCTGTAAATGTGCTGATGTAACTCAAGTAGCTCCCAAATAAGATTAAATTGTAACTAAGATAAATGATTGTTATGAGATAATGTCATAATCCAAAGAAATGGAGAAACAGTCTCGGCCTCTCAAAGAGTACATATTCTGGGGAGTAGGAGTGGGGATGTGATACATAAGTAAGTATAGTACAGGACAACTGACTGGGGTGGATCAGCAAAGTACCTGAGACAAGGCTTGAAGAAAGATAAGCATCTGAGAGACAGAGATGAAGGAGCCTACTCCAGGCATAGGGAATAACTTGTTCAAATATATGGAGGTGGGAAGTAGAATGTTACGATCAGAAAACAGTTTGCAGGTCAGTTTGGTTGGAACATAGAATGCAAGGCAGCAGAAGTATGAAATGAGGCTGGAAAGGCAGTGATCAGCGTGGGGATACGCAGGAAAACAATTTGTCTTCAAGGAACTGGATGGGGGAGGGGAGGGGTTTACAGGGGGAGAGAGGAATACATGTACAAGTAAGTATGATACAAAATAAAGTGCTATATATGGAAAGAATTCTGGGAAAGTTTTAGATGAGAGAGAAAGAACCCTTTTAGATGGGGAAATCAGAGAAGACTTCATGGCATAGCAGCCGAGCAAAGCTTTGAGGGAAGGAGAGGAAGGCTTTTGGCAGGCACCGACGAAGAAGGAAGAGTATGTATGAGAGATGGGGAAGCAGCCTATTCAAATGTTCAGTAGCAGAAGATGAAGTGCTGTATTTAAGGTGCCCTTTTGGTTTGGAGTATTGCAAATAAAGTAAAATAAGACCGAAAAAATAAGGGAGAGTCTGACTGAGGAAAGTCTTATTTATATATTTATAATGTATGTATATTATTTGTATATATATATATTTATTATATATAGTATAATATATTATATATTACATATAGTATATATAAAATGTCTTATAATACATAAAAAATCTTTTAATACATAATATAATATGTATAAATTATTATACATATTATACTTAGATGCCTATGTATTCCCTGTAATTATGGGTTCCCTTTACTGGAAGTCAAAGGATGAACACTTCAGGTAGGCTGAAGTAGAAGAGATTCTTTTCGGTTGGATGTGGCTGCTGAGGTCCCTTCCAGTTCTGAAATTCTATGACTCTTTTTGAGTCTACATTTCATTCTAGAAGTACTGATTTTCGAGAAGAAGAATCAGTGGAGTTTTTTGAGCAGGAAAATGACTTCATCAAATCTGTGTCTTAGAAATAATAATTTGGCAGCTAGGTAAAGGACAGAATGGAAAGAGGAGGAAAGGAGAACAGTTAAAAGGCCACCATAATAGTCATAGTGAGAAGTGACAAGAGCTTGAATCAGAGTAGTGGCAATGGAAATGGAGAGATGTTATGGAAGTAGAACTGAAAAGAAATTGGGAACTGATTAGATGGAGGGGGCAAGGTAGAGATAATGTTCAAAGATTATTCTGAGATTTGAGTGTTGGAGGATTTTGTTGCCATTAACGGAAGCATGAGGAGGGTCAAATGCAGTGGGGAAGATAAATTCCATTTTTGGGATTTTTTGGGGGTTTCAGATGTTGGTAGAACATCAGAGTGAAGATGTCAAGCAGAGAGCTGGTAATGTCAGGCTTGACTTCACAGGGATTAAGGTTAAGATATATAGATAGGGAAGTCATCTGCTTAGACTTGATAACAGAATTCAAAGGAAAGGATGAGATCACAAATGAGAGAGTATAGAAAGAAGAGAGTAGAGGACATAGCCCTGGGAGATACACACTTAGGGAGTAGCAGGATGTCTGAACCAGAGAAGAAGTCAGGTGGGAGAACCAGGAGAGAGGACTCTCACAGAAACCAAAGGCAGGATGGAAGGGTAACAATATCCAGAAAGAATATTCAATACTTCCAAGAGCTACGAAAAGGTCAATAAAATTAAGTACTGAAATAAGGACACTGGAGTTAGCAATTAAGAAGTCATTGTTGACAACAATAAAATAAAAACTGGATACTACAAAATTACAATGACTAAGCTTGGTCCTAAAGATTCAATTCAATAAATATACATTAAGCAGCACCTACTATGTGCCAGGCACTGTGCTAAGCACTAGAGATACAAATAAGAAAAAGAAAAAAATTCCCGTGGCTCCAGGGGATGTCACTGGGGAAGCAACCTATAAAAAAGCAAGTTGAAAAGCAGGGGCAGGGGACCCAGGATGGGGCTGGGACTACTAGTGGGGCATGTGGTTCCTTGGAGTAGAAGCCAAGCAGGGCAGCTGATGGAGAATGGAGTTACTAGGAAGGCTGGTACTATAAAAGAAAGGCTTGGGAGGTATTCAGTGCTCTGTCCTGAAGCCCTCCAATCAGAGAAGGAAAGGCAACTGAGGATGAATTGAGAAGGTATAGAGTATCCAAACCTGAGTCATTCTTCTTGGTGATAAAATTTCAAGTGATCAGTTTACCCTGGGGCCTGAGAGGAGAGTTCACTGGAACACTACAGGTCCGACTCTTGGTATGATACTTAAGTTTTGCCAAGTTTTTTTCTTCTGTAAAAACATTTTTTTAAAATTCTTTATAAGGGATAACTCTCTGGGAGAGAATGGAGAGTAGGGAAACAATGAGAAAATGTAGGTGGTTTTAAAAAAAAAGTACGAAGAAAACTTCATTTTAAAAAAAGAGGTCAATGTTGACCTTTGAAAGCAGTTTCAGTAGAGAGGTGCATTGGAAACCAGGTTCCAAAGGCATGAATAGCTGGGGAGAAAAGTAGAAAGATAAAATTGTAACATTGAAAACAAGAGGAGAGAGGACAGATTAAGGAGGTGGGAGTGGAGAGTCAAAGGAAACTTGTAAAGACAAAGGGAAACTAAGTATGTTTTTAGGTATCTACTAAGATACATTTTTGTTTCAGTTTAACATTTCTAACCACAGAAGGACAAAAAAGATAACATGCTCTTGTAAAACACTTAAATTAATAACAATTTACTCTGACCAGATACTATACTTAGGAAAAATGAGGCGAGGGAGTATAATAGGCAGCAACAAGAAATATATGTCTTAGCCACAACCTCATTCATATTAATTACCCTCCCCCCGAACAAATGGTTCTATGGTTTCCGTGTACACAAGGCCTTAGAACTTTAAGCCTCCGTCACAACGGTTGGAACTCGGGGGAAGCTCGTGTGGTGGGGGGGGGAGGGAGGTCGCGAGGCGGAGGGTCGAGCTGGGGGAAGGGGTTGCAGGGGGAGGGGTAGCAGGGGAGAGGGATAGCAGGGGGAGAAGAGTAGGGGTGGTGGGAGAGGAGGGGAGGAGCCACCAGTTGCAAGTTACAGGAATTACTCAATTTGAGCCTGTCAGTTACCAGACATTGACAAGGAGAACGTCAAGTCCGTCTGTCATTTGTCTAAAGGTGACCTGCGGTCATCTTAATTATGTCTCGCTTTAAAAATCTCCCTGCCCCCTAAGTTGCTGCTTGGGGGTACACAACTTCTGCATCCCGTTACTTGTCGGAAGCAGCAGGCAGTTCGCCCTTGGGTCGGGAAAGACCTAGGGGCGAACAGGCAGGAATGTGTTTACCCCCTTTCTGCAAGCAGGAAAACGGAAGCTGTGATGTAATGGAAAGGCCACGGGATTGGGAGAAGAGGATCTGGATTCAAAATCCACCTCAACTCCCCATACCTGGGCCGTCCGAAGGAAGTTAGTGGCTAAAAGCCGGGCTTTCGCGCCGGCACCAGAGGCAGCCCTCGAGCCCAAGCCGAGCCCAGGCTTGTCTCGCCGCGGGCCCTGCCCACTCGGACCTCGGGGAGCCCCAAGTCAGCAGGCACTTGCCCTCCTTCCGGCCGAGCCCTGCCTCGGCTCCCCAGGCTCCCTTCACTGCCCCCCAAAGCTTCCCCGCGCCCCCGCCCTCCCTGTCCCGACCCCCGGCAGCGCTCAGCCCCAGGCCTCCAAGGGGTGCCCGGGGTCCCAGCCCCCCCGTCTCGGCTGCGCACCGGACTCCCTCCCAGCCCGGCAGGGTCCTCAGCCCGCCATGTGGTCGCGCTCCTCACCTGATAGGCTTGGCGGCTCCCCAAGCCGCCGGCCGAGTCACCTAGCCTCCAAGACTGGGTCACGCCGGAGCCGACGCCGAGGACGGAGTCCGGAGGCCGGAGCAGCGCGGCCGAAAGTCGCTGCCTCTTAAAGGCAGCGGCCACGGCCGAGGAGCCCCGCACCAGGCGCGCCATCTTGAGCCGGCCCAAGTGCGACTACGCGCAGAATTGTGGGATAGCGACGGAACGAGCCCGCGTCCCCGCCCCTCAGTTACCTTAGCTACCTCAGTGACCTCGCCGGGGTTCTCGGCAGCCCCCCTCGAACCATTGTTCGCTGGCGCCCGGCCGGCGCCGAGCGGAAGCGCGCCTTCCGCAGAGGCTCGGGTCTCTGTCCCAAGGCCCAGCCCGCCCGGCGGGATACCCTCTGCACACCCCTAGCCTCTGCTTGGCACCTTTTCCCGCCTCCAAGAGGCTCCCCACCCCCCCATTCTTATCTTCCGATGTACACTAGGGCACTATCGCTCCTTCCACATTCAGAAAACCCGTCAACATTTGTTAGGCTCTCACTGTGTGCTGACCCCAAATAAAACCGTCCCTGCCCCCAAAGAGCTCCCATATGGCATGAGGGTTGGGGGGGGGGGGGAGTATCCACTAATAAATACCGGACACTTCGGGTCGTGCCGAAGAAAGGTGAAGTGATCAACTACTAGCCACCCAGTTTCGGTAAGAGGCTAGATTTGAACCCAGCTCTTCCCATCAGACAATTTAACCACTTAGACCACACTGAATCTCAATTTTTTTTCTTTGAAAATTTTTCTTTGAAAATCAGTATCATTCTCCTTGTGCACTATAGGGGGCGGGGGGAATGGAAGACCTGGGTAACTGTCCCGCCTTACACACTCAGCTCTATAACCCCGAGCAACTCAAAAACCTTTCTAAGCTACAGTTTCCTTGTAAGTATCAAATGAGATTATGGAAAACCTGAAACTTAGGCAACCACAAGCTTTGTGTTGCAGGCTCGCTCTCTTACAGAAGAGCATAACCAGCTCGGATGTAGAAAAGAAAAGATGTTGGAGTAGATGAATTCGTACGGTTTTTTCAGATCTAAATCTGATCCTATGACCCTAAACAGAAAAGCCAGACTGATTAAGTGCTGGAGATGCAAACACAAAAAAAAGCCAGCAAACACTGCCTTCAAGGAGATGACATTCTACTGGAAAAGGAGGGTTACACCATGTACACAAATGAACAAATATGCATTAGGGAAAAACAGTGACAAGGGAGGGATCAGTCGGTGTTCTTGAAAAGTGGAAGACGTAGAGATCCCTAAGGGGGGCGGGAAGGGAAGAAGGGGGATGGAGAGGTCCGGGAAGGGCTCCCCGCTGAGTTAGAACCTGGGGACAAGAAGGATTCTGAGATAATTATGAAAGGCAAAGACGGTTACACACATTGCACGCGGTTACATAGTTACTCAGTGACAGAACCTGAAATCAACCTTAGTCAGATCACTAAGAATTTATTAAACGCTTGCTGTGTGCCAGGCACTGTGCTAAACACTGGGGATACAAAGAAAGGCAAAAACAACGTCTGCCCTCAAGGGGCTCCCAACCTAATGAGAGAAACTGGTGGTCCTCAGACTCCAAAGTCAGGTCTCTTTCCACTTCACTGCATTTCTTCATATGTAAAAGAGAAGGATGGGGACTGAACCTGTGAGAACTCCCAAAAGAGGAAATTCCCTTCCCAATTCAAATCATCCCCTTCTCTGTAACTTAGAGACTAGACTAGAGAAGAGGTGTCAGTCAAACCCAGTGGCCAGACAACCAAACCAGAGAAAAATGTAATTGGGAAATATTTAACAAAATAAATGAAAACAATAAAACAGAGTCAATTGTTAATATGTGATCTTCAAAGTCAATATGTGCTTGCAGAGATCCTTAGGTATAGCTTTGTGGCCCCTTTTCTATGTGCATTGGTTGCTACCACTGGCTTAGAACACCAAGAGGTTAAGGGTCTTTCCCAAGATCATAGAGCATAGAGTATGTGTCAGAGGAAGGACTTGAACCCAAGCAGACTCTACCCACTGCACCACTAATTACCACTGTGTATAAGGCAGCATTTCTCTATATCAAAAAAAAAAATTATACCCAATGAAAAATTTTCTTCAGAACTGAAAATTGTCCCTGATTTCTGCTCCCTAGGCAGCACTGTCTAGTGATGTTCTAATTAACAGAGAAGGGGGAGGAGATAAGAGGGAAAGAAAGAGAGAGAGAGATGGGAGGCTGGGAGGGAAAGAGAGGGAAAGAGATAATCCCATGTGTCCTTTGGGACAGACTGGCAGCATGCTTATACAATGATTTGGTTTTTTACTCAATAGAAAGGTGGCTCAGTGGGTAGAGCACCAAACCTGGAGTCAGGAATACCAGAGTTCCAATCCAGCCTCAGACATTTAATAGCTGTGTGATCTGGGCAAGTCATTTCACCCTGTTTGCCTCAGTTTCCTCATCTGCAAAATGAGCTGGAGAAGAAAATGGCAAACCACTCCAGCATCTTTGCCAAGAAAACCCCAAATGGGGTCATAAAGAATCAGACATGACAGAAAAGACTCAATGAAAAGGTAGAAAAGAGTCCTAGTTTTGGTGCCAGGGGACCTGGATTCTTCAATCCAGCTTTTCCGAAGCCAGAAGGAGGGCTCTTGTTAAAACACTGGTCACTTGACTCCCTGAGTTTCCATTTCCTGATGCTTGAAATGTAATTAAACATGTATTAGGTACCTACTATATGCAGAGTGCGAAACTAGGAGAATTCCAAAGTTTAGATCCACTCCAGAGCTCAGACCCAGGTTGTCTCTCTCCACTATACAGTACTTGCTTACCCTTTTTTCAGATACCAGAGAGCGATGGATCTGAAACTGCAGCACTGAGGGTGATGAGGAGCTCAGCATCCCAGTATTAAGCCTTTCACTCCAGCATCCTCATCGTGCTATCGGTTGAGACCCTTCTCTTTGTTGCTTATTAGCGGTATGGTGAATAAAGTGCCAGACTTGAGGTCTGAAGAACAGGAATTCAAATCCCACTTCAGACACTATCTCTCAAGTTACTTACATTCTCTGGACCTCAGTTTCCTCATCTGTAAAATAAGGAGGTTAGACTCCAGGACCTCAAAGATCCCTTCCAGCTGCAGATCTATGACCCCCTAAATATACCTCTCTGGGCTTTAGTTATCACATGATGGGGGGGTGAGGGTACAGGGAGGAAGAGGAGAGCCTTCCATTCCCAATAATCTTTGCAACTGAGATTCTAGTACATGGCCTCAAAGTCCTTACTGGGCAAAGATACAAGGCCAAAGCAAGCTCACACTTTCTTCCATACTGAATCTCTAACCTTGGCTAGATTTGGAGGGATAAAAAAAGAGGAAGGGGACTTAGTACAATGGAAAGAATCCTGAATAAATGACTAGGAGGCCTCTGTGGCCTAGATTATGCTGCCAATGTAGGCTCTTTGTGGAGCTGGGGTCAAAGGCTGCTTCTTGCCTCCTGTTCTCTCCTGGGTTGGGATGAAGGAAAGCTCTCCTTCCCTTTCAAACTAGCTCTGCCTCCTAGCCTTAAAATTCACATCAAGTCTTCAGTCCAGTGCTGATAAAACGCAAACTCCTCCCCTGCATTTTCACACTCATCACAATCCTACCTCCCTTTCTAGTCTCTTTACTCTTTCTCAGTAAGGTGCTTTGGTTGGAACTCTTCCTCTTGCAATCTCTCCCCTCTGTAGTTCCCACCAGCTGTCCCAAGGCCCAGAAAGCAATCCAGGCTCCTTAAGACTGAATAATAATAGCCTCTAGGCTCTACACCAAGAATCAGGCCCCAGCCTCTCTCTCCACTCCATTCCCTAAGTTATTGTGACCATCCCCCTCCACCCCCCCACCCCCACCCCACACACACCAAGGAAAATATAAACCTCTTAAAGGCAAGGACTGTTTTGTTTTGGTGGTCTGTCTTTGTGCCCTGCACAAAGTGGGCACCAAAAAATGCTTCTTGATTTTGCCAAGTTCAAATCCTGATCCTTCCACTAACTTGTTTCCTAGCTATAACAGAGAGAAAAATGAATCAGACAGGCTGGTTAAGTCTCCTTCAGACTTACAGTCAGCCCATGATACTGCAACAAAAGTATAGAAAGTTACAATGTTTTATATGATGTTGGTGATTGGAGAAGGCATCAGTAACACAGAACAGTTGCTAAACAATTATCTCCAAAATTGGTTATCAAAGAATAGACAGGAGTCTAGAATTCGTCTACTCCAATGACCTTGGGCAAGCCACTTCTCCTTTCCAGGGCTTGGTTTCCCCATCTGTAAAATGAGAACTTTGAACTAGATGATCTCAAAGGTGCCTTCCAGTTTCAAATCTTGGAATGTATATGGTACCATTCCAAGGAACAAGTAATCATTTGCAAATACTTCAGGAAGGAGAAGGTTAGGCACACCTTATACTTGATACAGAGCATCATTTTACTTGTTCACAATTCTCATTTTTATAATAACCCTCTGAGTCAGGTAGGAGAAGTATTATTATCCCCATCTTACACATAGAGAAACTGAGGACCAAAGAGGTAAAATGACTAGCTGAGGATCACATAGGTAGTCAGGAACAAACTGAGAAGCAGAGCTCAAGTCCTTTAACTCCTAATCTTCCTCTTTCCCTCAGGCCCAGTTGTTTGAACCCAGTGGCTTGGTTAAAATATCCATAGGTCTGTAGACTGCTGGTTTGGTCTAACCATATCTAAGCGACTTCAGTCAAGGTTTTTGAGTCATTTAATTTTCTACTATAAGCCCCACTAGGGCAAAATGGTAAATATGGATGACCATTCCTTGAAATAAAATGAATCTATTAATGATCAATGAATATTTATTAATCTCCTGTGTACCGGTCACTGTTCTGGGTGCTAAGCATACATAGTCAAAGAATGAAACAATCTCCACTCTCAAAGAGCTTGATCAAAATAAGGTTGACAACATGCACCTATATAAGTGCAAATGGCATATACATATGTAGAAAAATACAGGTAAATACCAGATGGTCTGGGAGGGAGGAAACTAGCAATGAGGGGGGAATCATATGAAAGATGGTGATTGAGCTATGTCTTTTTTTGTGTTTCTTTTGCTTTATTCAGAATTTAAAAGACACCAGGTTTTCCATATTTAATGGGACTGGAGAAGATTGTCTCTGAAATTAGAAATCTCCATTATTTAGGAGGGATTAAGACTAGAACTGGGGTGATGGTGATGTGAGTAGAGAAGGGAACCTAGGTGAGAGATCCTGTGAAGATAGAATCAACATAGGAATGGATTGCTTAGATGTGGTGTGGCAAGTGAGAAGTCAAGATGACCACGAGGGTGGCAACCTGGGAGACTGGAAGGATACTGGCAGCCTCAACAGAAATAAGGGGGTCTGGAACAAGGATGCAGCCATTTTGCAGGCCTGCCCTATTCTGATGCACTGATGTGCTGGGAGGGGCCCTTCTGGACTTTGCAGAGCTACAATTGACTTGGGCCTTCCTACCTCTAGGCAGGAAAATCCTGGGTTCCTGAAAGACAGCAGCAGCTTATCTCCACGCAATCAATCACCCAACTCTGTGACAATGACAAACCAAAGACTCTGTAAATAGTGGCTGAAACTGAAAACCAAAGGATTTGCTTTAACGTAGTCCACAACAATCAGTATTTATTAAGAGCCCACCTAAGGGTGCTAGCATTGGGAGTACAATGAAAGGCAAAAATTATGGTCCCTGCCTTCCAAGAGTTCAAGGATAATGGGGAGGGAAGTGGAAGGGAAGGGGAAGATTGGGAGGAGGAAAGGGGGAGAAGAGAACCAGGAAAGGCCTCCTGCAGAAGGTGGGCCTAGAGCAAAGCTGTAAATCTGCATAGCAGATTTAAGTTCCCTGGACTGTCTTCAGACTTTCAATCAGAGCTTGGTGATTTCTTTTGTCTTAAGGGAAAATTTAGGGGTTAAGGGAGATAGCCTGATAGGCACGAGGGTAGAGGTGGGCAGCACGGTGTAATGGAAAGACTTCTGGACTTTCAGCCAAGGGGATTGAGTGAATGAAGGCTGGATGCCATACCTACTCCAGCAAAAACCTGAAATTTTCAGCAGATTGAAAAAATGCGCAAGAGATGCAGTGAAAGACAATAGGAAATGACTTCTTACATGCCAGGATCACACAAACTAATTAAATGGTAGGTCACAGGAAATAAGAAAAAAGACCTTCAGCAAAGACAGAACTGGAGAAGGAGAAGAAGGAGGAGAATCAGAAGATCCAGTATTTTTATAGCACCTACTGTGTGCCAGGCACAGTATCTCAACTGATTCTTACTGGGAGGTAGGTGCTATTATTATTTCCATTTTACAGCTGGGGAAACTGAGGCAACCAACAGTGAAGTGACTTGCTCAGAGTCACACAGCTAGTGAGTGTCTGAGATCACATTTGAACTCAGGTCTTCCTGACTATAGACCCAGCACTCTGTTCAAGGAGGGAGGTGGGGGAGAAGAGGCCAGAGGGAATGGGAGGGGAAGGAAGGGGGGCCCCAGAGATGCATTTAGCCTTCTGGGTTCTTTCTGTGGGTGCAGCAAGAGGAGAGGGTTCCCCTAGAGTGACTGTAAACTCACAATGAAAAGGACCTTGGAAATTCCAGGAAACAGCAGCAACCCATGTGACTATGTGAGAGACCAGTGTGACTGAACCCTAACCCTCAGGTCTCCAAGGGACCCCAAGGTCCTGAACCACAAAAGAGATACCTAAAGATCCAGCACTCTACTAAAAACCTATGTTGTGGCATTATCCTGGATTGATATGCAGTGTGTGGATAGGTTGCTGTTTGCTCCCCTAGAGAACATACTAGGTCTTTCTACTATGAATGATTGAATACTCGGTGGATTTGGGCCGTACACTCCCAATTTGGGCATACTTTGGGGGTGTTATGGCCTTGATCTGGCAGTACCTTTCCTCCTTTGGACTTTGTAAGGTCCACAGAGTGTTGGATCTATATGAGGGAATCTGGCCCAGAGGTCAATATAGGACCCCTGCAGTGAAGGACTGTCCCATGGAAGGGATTTTGTGGAAGCTTATCCTCTTTGCCTAGGTTTAGATGGCAGGCCATACTTGTGCCTCTCCTGCTTTTCAACTATTGCTTGCCATAGTGCTGATCATACAAACAGTACAGGGAAAGACTGCTGCTCTCTCAGCCAGAGCAAATCCTCAACCCCCTTCCTGTGAATGACTGAATTCGGCGATGATTTGAGCTGACCATTTCCCTACTGGGAACCTGGACATATTTTGGGCTTATTTCAGCCTAGAATTGCCGTTGCATTTCCTTCATTGGACTTCCTATTGTGTGCAGTGTTGGTGGATTGATGTGAGGGATTCGAACCCAGAGTGTGCACAGGCCCCCCTGCTGGGAAAGACACTCCTAGCATGTATGTCAAAGAGATCATAAAAATAGGAAAGGGTTCCACATGGACAAAAATATCTCTAGCAGCTC
Organism: Notamacropus eugenii; assembly: GCF_028372415.1. Classification (NCBI taxonomy): domain Eukaryota; kingdom Metazoa; phylum Chordata; class Mammalia; order Diprotodontia; family Macropodidae; genus Notamacropus; species Notamacropus eugenii. The sequence continues at coordinate 74,381,547 of NC_092879.1, forward strand.
TCTTTGTGACGGCCAAAAGCTGGAAATCAAGGGGATGCCCATGAATGGGGGAACAGCGGAGCAACTTATGGTATATGAATGTAATGGAATACTATTGCGCTGTAAGAAATGATGAACAGGAAGACGTCAGAGAGGCCTTGAAAGACTTATATGATCTGATGCTGAGGGAAAGGAGCAGAACCAGGAGAACTTTGTACACAGCAACAACCACAGTGTGTGAGGAATTTTTCTGGAGACTTAGTACTTCAGAGAAATACAAGGACCTAAAAAATCCCCAGTGGAGTTTTGAGACACAATGCCTTCCATATGCAGAGAAAGAACTAGGAAATGAGAGAGCAGAATGAGGCAGACCATTTATTTTTGTATTATGTTTTGTTTTGTTTTATGGTTTCTCCCATTCATTTTAATGCTTCCATTCAATATGGCTAAGGTGAAAATGTATGTAATAGGAAGGCATGTGTAGAACTTATATAAGATGGCATGCCATCTCCTTGAGGGAGTAGGGAGGGACAGGGATCGAAGGGAAGGTAGGGGGAAAATCCAAGATATATGGGAGTGATTGTAGAACACTGAAAACAAATAAAATAATTAAATAATAACAATAATAATGTTAACAAAACATGAAAAGAAAGAGACTGTCCTAGGGATGGGATTTTGTGGAAGAGTCTCCTTGTTACTGGCTATTCATTTCAGGCCATGATCCTTACTCTTCTATTTTCCCTGGATGTGAGGCACTGCCATGGGCCACTGTGCAGTGTATGGATAGATTGCTGTTCTCTCTGCTAGAGCCCATCCTAGGCACTTCTACTTTGAATGATAGAATTCTGCGTGGATTTCGGCTCCATATTGGACTTCAGGGGCCCCAGGGAATATTTCAGGCTATTTTGGCCTCATTCTGGCTGTTCTTTTCCTCCTTTGGGCTGTCTGATGTCTTCAGTGTTGTTGGATCTATATGAGGGAACCTGGTCAAGATAGCAAGGGAGGACCCCTGCTGTGAAGGCTTCTCCAGTGGATGGGATTTCCTATAAGATTTTCCCCTTTTGCTAGGTTTAGATTTCAGGCCAGCCTTGTGCCTCTTCTGCTTTCCATGTACTGGGAGTCATTGTATTGGTCATACAGGCAGTGTAAGGAAAGATTTCTGCACTCTCACCTAGAGCCAATCCTCAACCCCTTTACCTTGAGTGATTGAATTCTGAGAGGATCTGTGTTGACCATTTTCCTATTGGGACCTTGGGCATATTTGTGGGTTATTTTAGCCAAGTATTGGCCTTGCTTTTCCTCCACTGGTCTTTCCATTGTGTGCAGAGTGTTAGGGGTTTGATATGAGGGATTCTAGCCCAGAGTGTACCCTGGGCCCCCCTGCTGTGAAAGACTGCCCTAGGGATGGGACTTTAGGGAAGATTCTCCTTCTCTTTGGCGATTTCTGTGTTTCAGACCATGCTGCTGCCTCTTCTAGTTTCCATGCATGTGGATCACTGCCATGGGCCACTGTGTAGTGTGTGGGAAAATTTCTGTTCTCTCTGCTGGAACTCATCCTTGGCACTTTTATTTTGAATGATTGAGTTCTGCATGGAATTGGGCTGTATATTCCACTTTGTAGACCCAGGGCATATGTTGTGGGGTATTTTCACCTCAGTCTGGCTGTTCTTTTCCTCCTGTGGACTTTCTGATGACTGCAGTGTTGTTGGATATATATGAGGGAATCTGGTCAACAGGGCAAGGTAGGAACCCTGCTGTGAAGGTCTGTCCTTCTCGATTTCAGGCCAGGCTTGTGCCTCTTCTGCTTTCCATGTACTGGGAGTCATTGTCCGGGCCATACAGGCAGTGTGGGGAAAGATTTCTGCACTCTGACCTAGAGCCAATCCTCAACCCTCTTACTGCGAATGAGTGAATTCTGGAAGGATTTGTGCTGACCATTTTTCTATTGGGATCATGGACATATATGGGTTATTTTAGCCTAATGTTGGCTTTTCTTTTCCTCCATTGGACGCTCGATTGTCTGCAGAGAGTTGGTGGACTGGTGTGAGGGATTTGAATCCAGAGTGTACCCTGCCCCCCCTGCTGTGAAAGATACTCCTAGCACTGTATATCAAAGAGATCATAAAAATGGGAAAGGGTCCCACATGGACAAAAATATCTCTAGCAGCTTTCTTTGTGATGGCCAAAAGCTGGAAATCAAGGGGATGCCCATCAATTGGGGAACGGTGGAGCAACTTATAGTATATGAATGTAACAGAATACTATTGTGCTGTAAGAAATGATGAACAGGAAGATGTCAGAGAGGCCTGGAAAGACTTATATGAACTGATGCTGAGTGAAAGAAGCAGAACCAGGAGAACTTTGTACATAGCAACAACCACAGTGTGTGAGGAATTTTTCTGGTAGACTTGGTCCTTCATATCCCAGCAAGGACCTGAAAAATTCCAAATGGACCTTTGAGACAAAATGCCTTCCACATGCAGAGAAAGAAAAAGGGGATCAGATAGCAGAATGAAGCAGACCATTTCCTTTTTTTTCTTTTTGGCTTTTATATATTAAATATTTTGTTTCTAAACTGATTATTTATTTATTTATTTATAGTTTTCAACAATCATTTCCACAAAATTTTGAGTTCCAAATTTTCTCCCCATCTCTTCCCTCCCCCCACCCCATAATGCCTTGTATTCTGATTACCCCTTTCCTCAATATGCCCTTCCTTCTTTCACAACCCTCCCTTCCCTTATCCTCATCTTCTTTCATTTCTTGTAGGGCAAAACAGATTTCTATACACCATTACCCGTATTTCTTATTTCCCAGTTGTATGCAAAAATGTTTCTCAACATTTGTTCCTAATTCTTTGAATTCCATCTTCTCTCCCTTCCTCCCTCCCCAACCATCCCCACTGAGAAGGCAAGCAATTCGATGTAGGCTAAATACGTATAGCTTTTCAAAAGACTTCTATAATAGTCATGTTGTGTAAGACTATATTTCCCTCCATCCTATCCTGCTCCCCATTGCTCTCCCATTCTCTCTTTTGACCTTGTCCCTCCCCATAAGTGCTTACTACTAATTACTCCCTTCTCCCATTTGCCCTCCCTTCTATCATCCCCCTCACCCTACTTGTCCCCTTCTCCCCGGCTTTCCTATAGTGTAATATAGATTTTCATGCCAAATTGCATGAGCATGCTATTCCCTCCTTAAGCCAAGTTTGAAGAGATTAAGTTTCACTTTTTCTCTCTAACCTTCTACCTTTTCTCCTTCATTGAATAAGCTTATTCTTGCCTCTTTTATGACTGATAATTTGCCCCATTCCATTTCTCCTCCCAATATATTCCTCTCTCACCCCTTAATTTTATTTTTTTAGATATCATCCCTTCTTATTCAACTCATCCTGTGCTCTTTGTCTATATGTATGTGTGTATATATATGTATATATATATATACTCATATGCACACACACATGTGTGTGCATGTGTGTATAATCCCTCCAACTGCCCAAATACTGAAAAAAGTCTCAAGAGTTACAAATATTATCTTTCCATGTAGGAATGTAAACAGTTCAGCTTTAGAAAGTTTTTATGATTTCTCTTTCCTGTTTACCTTTCCATGCTTCTCTTGATTCTTGTGTTTGAAAGTCAAATTTTCTTTTCAGGTCTGGTCTTTTCATCAAGAATGCTTGAAAGTCTTCTATTTCATTGAAAGACCATTTTCCCCCCTGAAGTATTATGCTCAGTTTTGCTGGGTAGATGATTCTTGGTTTTAATCCTAATTCCTTTGATTTCTGGAATATCGTATTCCAAGCCCTTTGATTCCTTAATGTAGAAGCTGCCAGATCCTGTGCCAATGAGGAGAAGAATGCTTTAAAGAGCAGAATTAGCCAAATGGAAAAGGAGGTTCAAAAGCTCACTGATGAAAACACTTCTTTAAAAATTTTAACGGAGCAGATGGAAGCTAATGACTTTATGAGAAACCAAGAAATTACAAAACAAAACCCAAAGAATGAAAAAATAGAAGATAATGTGAAATACCTCATTGGAAAAACAATTGACCTGGAAAACAGATCCAGGAGAGACAATTTAAAAATTATGGGACTACCTGAAAGCCATGATCAAAAAAGGAGCCTAGATATCATCTTTCATGAAATTATCAGGAAAACTGCCCTGATATTCTAGAACCAGAGGGTAAAATGAATATTCAAAGAATCCACCCATTACCTCCTGAAAGAGTTCCAAAAAAGAGAAACTCCTAGGAATATTGTACCCAAGTTCCAGAGTTCTCACATCAAGGAGAAAATATTGCAAGTAGCTAGAAAGAAACAATTTGAGTATTATGGAAATACAATCAGTATAACATTTACTTTTATATTATATTTTATTTTGTTTTATGGTTTCTCCCATTCATTTTAATTCTTCTATTCAAGATGACTAAGGTGAAAATGTATGTAATATGAACAGATGTGTAGAACCTATATAAGATGGCATGCCATCTAGGGAGGGAGTGGGGAGGGCCAGGGATGGAAAGGGAAGTAGGGGAAAAATCCAAGATATATGGAAGTGCTTGTATAACACTGAAAACAAACAAAATAATTAATTAATAATAATGATAACAAAACATGAAAAATGACTGTCCTAGGGATGGGATTTTGTGGAAGATTCTCCTTGTTATTGGCTATTCGCTTCAGGCCATGGTCCTTCCTCTTCTATTTTCTTTGGATGTGGGGCACTGCCATGGGTCATTATGCAGTATGTAGGTAGATTGCTATTCTCTCTGCTAGAGCCCATCCTAGGCACTTCTACTTTGAATGATGGAATTCTGGGTAGATTTGGGCTGCATATTCCACTTTGGGGACCCAGGGCATACTTTGAGGGTATTTTTTGGCATCAGTCTGGCTGTACTTTTCCTCCTTTGGACTTTGTAAGGTCTGTACATGTTGTTCAATGTATATGAAGGAAGCTGGCCCACAGAGCAATATAGGAAGCCTTCCTGTGAAGGTCTGTCCCACGGATGGGATTTTGTATAAGATTCACCTCTTTGTCTATGTCTAGATTTCAGGCCAGGCTTGTGCCTCTTCTGCTTTCCATGTACTGGGAGAGATTGTCCTGGCCATACAGGCAGTGTGGGGAAAGATTGCTGCTCTCTCAGCCAAAGCCAATCCTCAGCCCCTAGACTGTGAGTGATTGAATTCTTGAGGATTTGTGCTGACCATTTCCCTATTGAGACCCTGGGCATATTTTGGGGTTATTTTAATCTAGTATTAGCATTGCTTTTCCTCTGTTAGACTTGCTATTGTCTGTAGAGAGTTGGTGGATTGATGTGAGGGATTCTCACATGGAGTATACCACAGACCCCCCCTGCTGTGAAACACTGTCCTAGTACTATATCCCAAAGAGATCATAAAATTGGGAAAGGGTCCCACATGTGCAAAAATATTTCTAGCAAGTCTATTTGTGGTGGCCAAAAACTGGAAATCAAGGGGATGCCCATCAACTGGGGAATGGCTGAGCAAGTTATAGTATATGAATGTAATGGAATACTATTGTGGTATAAGACATGAGGAACAGGAAGATTTCAGAGAGACCTGGAAAGACTTATATGAGCTGATGCTGAGTGAAATTAGCAGAAGCAGGAGAACTTTATACACAGCAATAACCAGAGTGTGTGAATTATTTTTCTGGTAGACTTAGTCCTTCATAGCCATGCAAGAACCTAAAAAATTCTCAATGAACTTTTGAGACAAAATGCCTTCCACATGCAGAGAATGAAGCAAACCATTTACTTTCATATTATGTTTTGTTTTGTTTTATGGTTTCTCCCATTCATTTCAATTCTTCTATTCAACATGACTAAGGTGAAAATGTACTTAATAGGAATGTATGTGTAGAATTTGTATAAGATGGCACACTGTCTCAGAGAGCGAGTGGGTAGGGACCAGGAACCAAAGGGGAGGTAGGGGAAAAATTAAGATATATGGAAGCGATTGTAGAACACTAAAAACAAATGAAATATTTAAAATAATAATAATAACATAAAAAAGGCTGTCCTAGGAATGGGATTTTGTGGAAGATTCTCCTTCCCTTTGGTTATTTCTAAGTTTCAGGCCATGCTGGTGTCTCTTCTAGTTTCCATGTATGTGTGGCATTGCCCTGTGTCAATATACAGGGTGTGGATAAATTTCTGTTCTCTCCTCTAGAGCATATCCTAGGCCCTTCTATTGTGAATGATTGAATTCTGGGTAGATTTGGGCTGCATATTCCACTTTGGAGACCCAGAGCATACTTTGAGGCTATTTTGTCCTCATTCTGGCTGTACTTTTCCTTCTTTGGACTTAGTAAGTTATGTACATGTTGTTGGATTTATATGAAGGAAGCTGGCCCAGAGGGCAATGTAGGAAGCCTTCCTATGAAGGCCTGTCCCATGGATGGGATTTTGTGAAAGTTTCTCCTTCTCTTTGCCTGGTCTAGATTTCACTTCAATTTCCTGCCTCTCCTGCTTTTCAGGTATCCAGTGGTATTGTCCTGAGCAGAGTTGCTATGAGTGGAAAGAGTTCTGCTCTCTCTGCCAAATTTCATCCTAGGCTTTTCTACTGTGAATTATTGAATCTGGTTGGATTTGGCCTGTGCATTGGCCTTTTGTGACTCAGCCCCCAAATGGATCGGGAGGAGCCCATCCCTCCCTTACTCAAAACAAAATCAAGTGCAAGTCATGTCATTACGTCTCTGATATCATAGTCTTCTTGAAAAATGAAGGATGCAGAGGAAGAGGAGGAGGAGGTAGTGGAAGAGGCCATCAGTAGCAACTGGCAGCTTTGAAACCAGAAGTGACAGGGCTTGGGATAGAGCTACCACCACCATATCTGGCAAAGACCACATCGAAATCTTCCCTTCGTGAATGGCATAGATCATTATGAAGGCTCGATTAAAAGGTGCACAGACAGGCTGAAACCTCCTAAAGAAAAAATCTGACGCCTTCACTCTTCAATTTCGGCATATCTTAAAGCAGATCATTGAGGCCAAAATGCTAATGGGTGAAGTGATGTGAGAAGCTGCTTTCTCACTTGCAGAAGCCAAATTCACAGCTGGTGACTTCAGTACCACTGTTATTTAGAATGTGAACAAAGTCCAAGTGAAGTTCAGAGCAAAGAAATGTAATGTAGCAGGTGTCACCTTGCCAGTGCTTGAACATTATCAAGAAGGAGCTGACAGCTATGAGTTGACTGGTTTGGCCAGAGGTGTAGAACAACTGGCCAAACTGAAGAGGAACTATGCCAAAGCAGTGGAACTGCTGGTGGAACTAGCATCACTGCAGACGTCATTTGTTACACTGAATGAGGCCACTAAAATTATGAACAGATGGGTGAATCCCATTGAGCATGTGATCATTCCCCGGATTGAACGTACGATCACTTACATCATCACGGAATTGAATGAACACAATGTGAAGAGTTTTATGGGTTAAAGAAAATACAGGAGAAGAAGAAGGTTCTCAAAGAGAAAACAGAGAAAGAATTGGAGTTATGGAAAGCATCTGGAAAAGTGTTGGAGCCTGGTAATCTATTAGCTGAAGAGAAAGATAAAGATCTTCTGTTTGAATAGCCCTTCCTATTCTATAATCTTCTTTGAGACTTTGGTCTTGTGATTTTCTTATAATACATGGTATCCAAGTTGTATATGCTATGGGGCTATTTGTTAGCCCACGAGTTCCATTAGTTGATATTAGGTTATTGGGATTATTTAGAGAGATCATGATTATATCAGTCATTTGTAGGATCTACTGCTGTTTAGTGGTAATTGATCAGCTTAGAAACCTGTAGAATTATGAGCCATTATTATTCCTCCCCTTCTGGGCCTGTGTATATGAGTAGAGTTGTGGTGGTTTATGCTTTAATCATGTTTGAAAAACATTCCTTTGAAAACAGCAGTGATTCATGCTGATGTGTAGCCTGACTCCTACATATACAGCCATTGTTTCGATCTACTTTCAGCCTCTGCTTTTGTCACCATGGTGCTTCAATCTAGTATTATGTAAATAACTTCCCATCTTTTTTTCTTGCATGGCTGGTCTCAGTTCTATGGAAGAAGACTTTCCCCTCCATTATGGAAGAAATTCTGTCAATTCCTATATAAATGTAGTTATAAGCAGAGTAAAAGAATTTAAAAATGCAAAAAAAAATGAAGGATGCACACAACCTTTGAGCAGACTGAGCTGCCTGAGTGGGGTCCTAGCTAGCTTGGTCACCCAGCTCATCCTCTCCCTTCGGTCTCCCTCACCCCTTCCTTTGTGGTTTACTGGCTAGATGTCCATCTGTCCTTCCTTCCTTCCTTCCTTCCTTTCTTCCTTCCTTCCTTCCTTCCTTCCTTCCTTCCTTCCTTCCTTCCTTCCTTCCTTCCTTCCTTCCTTCCTTCCTTCCTTCCTTCCTTCTTCCCAAAACCTTAAACACAGTGCACTCTGAAGCCCATAGGTTGGATATCAATATATTAATAGGTCCCTGCCCAAGCTTCACTTAATGGCTGGCTTAGAGTGATTATCAATAGTAATAGTTTCTCTTTCCCTCCCAGCTTGATTTAGTTTTTTTTTCTTTTGCTCATCAAAAGAGCCATTCCCTGACTACTTCTTAAAGAGTCCTATTCACTCAAATGAGTGAGTGAAAAGGCCTAGCCTAATAAGGCCAAGGTTTCCCACTGCATCCTGGACCATCTCCATTCATCCTGATGAATATCTGGTCACTGGATCCAGATGACTCAGGAGGAGAAAGTGAAGTTGGTGACCTTGTACAGCCCTGCCTCACTCAAAACAAAGTAAGTGCAAGTCATGTCATCATTTCTCTGACGTCATGGTCTTCTTTGAAAACAAAGGACAAACACAAAAAACTTATGTTGGAACATAACATTACGATAGGCCAAAGATCTAGGCTTACAACCAAGTTTAGCTTACTTTGTTAAACTGATTATCATCCTACATTTTTAAAAAAAAAAGGAATTTTTAACGGAACAGAAGACTTTCAACTATTTCTGATGAAAAGATCCAAGCTGTGGCAGAACTTCGAAATGGAAACACAATATTTCAGAGAAACTCAGAAAGGTAAATTTTTTGAATAACTGAAAGGGGCAGAGGATTTTGTATCTGCCATTCTAATGGGGGAAAAGAAACAAGTGTCCCTTTAGAAACTCAGTGTTCTTAATGGCTAATGAGAGAATTAAGAGAAACAGAAGACCTGAGCTGGTGGTTTGGTCCTGTTCTAAGGGTTTGAAGGTTGGAAAGAGAATGGAGGGTCAAAGGTATATTCTAGTGTACAAAGGAGGAAGAAGGTATTGAAATTTGCTATTTCTCATGAACGGGGTATGTGAAAAAAGGGCGTACAAACATGGAGCCCGGGATTGGGGAGTGGGCATCTTATCTGAACTGGATAAGGAAGGATTAGCCAGATGTGTAGTTTGGTACGGCAATACAACAGTAAACTACGCCCCCCCCCACTCCTTTCTTTATCTCCTTCCCTATCTCCTTGTCCTTTCTTTCCTTTCCCCTTCTTCTCCTCCCCCACCTTTCCCCTCTCTGTCTTTTCCCTTTCCTGCCTTCCTCAGCTTAGATGAGTGGTAATGACCAAACATCATGAAGGCCGACATCACAGGTGTGTGCTGGTATATCCACATTCCTTCAAAACAGGAAAGACCAGTGAAGACTACAGACTTCTGGGAAATCTGAATGAACTGACCTATGGAAAGTGTCTATAAATAAAAGATGCTACAGTAGCCATTAGTTGAAACCTGAAAAGAGATTTTAAAAGAAGAAACCTAAAGTTCTTAAACCTGAAGTATGTGCCACCCTGGCATTAGTGGGATCAGATCAGTCCAATTAAGGAATAGGTTTGCTCTTGGACAGACAGTCTATAGGTTGCAAGCATATTCAAAGAAACCAAACAAGGTATAAGAAGCTCAAGAAGCAATGTCTATGCTTCAAATCCATAAAAAGCAGTGAGGAGCATCCCAGCTCCTGAGCTTTGCTTAGGTACTGTTATTGTCATTGCCTTTTGATGTATCTCTCGATCTATATTGAAGTCTTGTTTCTTATGGGTTGCATGACCTTGGGCAAGTCACTTAATTTCTTTGGGCCTGTTTCCCTGTCTGTAAAATAAAGGAGTTGACTAGATGATTAGGTACTTTCTAATCCCAACATTCTGGACACTAGACTTTAGGTCAAAGTGAGGCTTTCTAGGAAAATCAGACAAGACCCATCAGTATCTCCCACCCTCAATATTAAAAGAGTAAATACTAAATAGTAATTTCTCTTTTACCCAGGAACCCCGAGGGACTTCCCCTCCCAGTTTGATTTCTTTTTTTTTTTTTTTTGTTAAAGGGGCCATCCCTTGAGAAACTACTTAAAGAAGTCTACTCATTAAATGGGTGTATCTCACTCAAAGTGAGAATCTGATAAGACCTTAGCCTAAAATGGCCAGGGTCTCCCATCACATCCTGGGCCATCTCCAGTCATCAGGATGAAGATCTGGCCACTGGACCCAGATGACTCTCGAGGAGAAAGTGAGGCTGGTGACCTTGCACAGCCCTCCCTCCCTCACATCAAAGTCAACTGCAAGTCATGTCATCATCTCCCTGATGTCATGGTCCTGAAAAATTTGGCAACAATAAAACGTTTTGGAATGCAGAGACTAAAAATTAACTAAATATCAAATGCATAATGAACCTGAGGTGTTTCAGGAAGCACTTGTCATGTTACATTGCATAACTTTACTGCAGCCTGGGTTCTGAACACAGAGCAAGCGCACTTTGCACTGCACTGGCTGTCATGCCATGCAACACCACTGAATGCTGCTGAAACATGAAAAGGGGTCATGAGTAGAAAGAGTTTAAGAAGCTCTGATCTAGACCAATTCCCTCATTTTACAGATGAAATTGACCAAGAGAGGTCAAATGACTTGCCCAGTGATTTGAATACAGTAAGTAGCAAACCGAATGCTCCCTGGTTAAAACCAGTTTATCCCTTGATGGCCAGCCTTCTAGCAATGAGACTAAGCTGGTCCATCATCAGGTCTATACTTGAAATCCTCCCTGTTCAGTAGGAACTAACAGCCTAAAAAGCTAGCAGAGCCTTCGAGAATCCAGGCTCAGCTCCATATTTATGATGAAGTATCTGAGTATAGGATGATAATCTTGGAGAGAGAAGAGATCTCAACATCAGGGCCTTGTAACCTATTTTTCATTGTCTCCAGTTATTCTCTTCTGTGAACTCTTACCATGGGCATCACTTTTTCATGGGCATCACTTTCCAATCTAAATCCCTTTTATAGGTTTCATAAAGTTTCCTTCCTTTCTTGTCGTTTCCAGAACCTTAAACCCAGTGCACTCTGAAGCCAATAGGTTGGATATCAATAGGTTCCTGCCCAAGTTCCACTTAATGGCTGACTTAGAGTGGTTATCAACGGTAACAATTTCTCTTTCTCTCCCAGTTTTATTCAGTTTTTTTTCTTTTGCTCATTAAAAGGGCCACACACCCCCATTTTACAGATGAAGAAATATGAAGCAGTTTGCCTAAGCTCATATAGGTTAGTGAGTACCAAAAGCAGAATTCCAGCCTAAATCTAGAATTCTTACCACTATACTATTTATTTTTTCTTCTGGAAGAAATGGAGAATAGTTGTTCAATATCATTTAATCATCTCTTCCATGTCATTTCCTTTTATGTACCTACAGGCCTTTATTACAAATCACTAGTAATACGAGCTGTGACACTGAGGAAGATACTTAAATTAATCCTTTCTGCTCTCTCCATTCTGCTGGAGAGCTAATCCGAAACCTTCCCAAGCCTCACTTATTTTCTCCTGGGAGGAGGAGGGGTAGTTAAAGTAGTATTTTATCTTAAGTTACCACCCTCTCCTCCCAATCCCTCTTCTCTCTGGAGATGTAATCAGTTATCAAGAACAATAATTAGCTCACTATTAGCCTAAGGGTGGATATAATCAACCTCAGATTCACATAGTTCTTTTTTCTGCTGTTTTATGGAGTTTGTATCATAACAAAAAGTTATTCATAAACGTCACCCTAGCTCAGAGTACCTAGATAGGAAAATCAATCCCTATCGCTCAGACAGAGATTTTGAACATGGCCCTGATTTAAAACTTGTGTTTCTCCAGCTCGCTCCAGGCTTCGCTATAGTCGAGGCATAATCAGGATACAAGGAAGCACTTAGGTGGAAAAAGAGAGCAGAGGGTATTGGGGTACAGTGCCTGTTATGGTTAATCAGGCATGAAGAGGATTGAGGAAGAGGGGAGAAGGAACCCTTTTGGAAGCTCCTCAATCCTCGAAGACGTTGAAACAAGTGTTACTTCCATTCCAGTTTCATTCTGAGATACCTGTGGAGCTCATTGGACCATCTTGGTTTTTCACTTCTTTGATGCAAGTGAACACTTCTTTCTGTTTCTTGTGTCACCTGTTACCCCTATACGTCCCATGTCTTTGCTATGCCTCAGCTGGGGCTGAGGACCTTATCTCACTACTGCAGTGGCTTTCCTCTCCGTCTGCCCTCACAGACTCTGAATGTGTCCTTTCAGAAGCTTCTGGGAGTGAATTCAACGATCAGAAGTAGTCCACATTGCTCTCAGGGCTGAGTGGCAATGCTTATCCCTCCATATTTCAGATCCCACTATGCCACCTGGTTCTCAATTGACCTCCCCCCTCAGTGAGTCAGAAATATCTGAGTTTGAATCCTGAGTCAGAGGTTTACTAGGTGAGTGACCCTGGGCAAGTCACTCAACCTCTGTGTGCTTCAGTTTCCTCATCAGTAAAATGGGGATAATAACAATGCCACTCTGCCAGGGTTATTGTGAGGATCAAATGAGATATACATACATCATACATAAATCTATACCTATATACGTACATACACAGATATATGTAAAGCATTTTGCAAACCTTAAAGCTATTCTATTATTATTCTTATTGAAAGCCACACAAAGTAAACAGTCCACTCATCCGGCTACATTGTCCTTTTTTAATGCCTTTTGCTTTTCTGCTGCAACTGACACTGGGCTCTTCTGCCTTCATGCTCGCGCTGGTCCCTATGCCTGAAATCCCTCCCTCCCTTCCCTTCTTCATCTGTTGAATTCCTTTGTTAACTCCTTTTGTTTTTCTTATTGATCTTCTAAAGCCTAACAAATGAATGCTATTTCTTCTGTGAAGCCTCCCTAGAGCCCAGTTCTTCAAATAAGAAACAATAATCATCATTGTCTTCAAATTTTGTAACGATCAGAGAAATACAAATTAAAATAACTCTAAAGGACAACTTTACACCTCTCAAATTGCTAAGGATATTAAGATAAAATGCAATGTTGGTACAACTGTGGAAAACCAGACAAGCTAGCATACTGCCAGTGGAGCTGGGAATTAATTCTTTCTCTACGGAATTGATACCATCTTTATGTAATGAAGCTAGATGGTGCAATGAAGGGAGTATTGGAATGGTGGTTAGGAAGACCAGAATTTGAATCTTGCCCCAGGCACTTACTAGTTGTGTGATCCTGAGCAAGTCATTTAACCTCTCTCTGCCTCAGTTTCCTTATCTGTAAAATGGGGATAATCATAGCATCCACTTCACAGATTAGTTGGAGGATCAAGTAAGATAGCATGCAAAGTTCTTTGCAAACCTTCAAGTGCTATATAAATACTTTCGTTTTTGTTGTTCAGTCCTTTTCAGTCTTGTCCCGACTCTTCCTTGACCCTGTTTGGGGTTTTTTTGGCAAAGATCCTGGAGTGGTTTGCCATTTCCTTTTCTGGCTGATTTTACAGATGAGGAAACAGAAGCAAACAGGGTTTAAGTGACTTGCCTAGGGCCACACAACTAGTCAGTGTCTCAGGCCAGATCTGATCTCAGGACTTCCTGATTCCAGGCTCAGTGCTCTATCTACTGGACCACCTAGCTGCCCTATATAAATACTAGCTATTATTATTACTGTTGTTGTGGAAGGCAATGACAGCTACAAAAATTCCATATCCTTGAAACCAATAATCCCACTGGGAAGACTATGCCTCAAAGTGTTATTAATAAGAAAAAAAATCTGTACAAAAATATTCTTAGCACTACTATTTGTAAAAGCAGTTGGAATCAATCTTAACCTTATCTTCATTGATTGGTGAATAGCTGAAAAAACTTTGGTACATGAAGGTACTAGACCTCATCATTTCACCGCAAGCAACTTCTCTCTCTAAAGTTATCAGTGATCTCTTAGTTGCCCAATCCAATGGCCTTTTCTCAATCTTCATTCTCCTTGACCTCTCTGTAGCCTTTGACATCATCGATCGCCTTGACACTTGCTTCTCTAGGTTTTCCAGACACCATTCTCTCCTGGTTCTCCTCCTATCAGACCTCTCCTTTCAGTGTCCCTTGTTGGATCCTCATCCAGACAATGCTCTCTATTATAGATGTCCCTCAGGTTCTACCCGAGGTCCTCTTCTCTCTCCATACTACTTTACTTGGTGATCTCCTCAACTCCCATTACTTTAATTACTTAATTAGTATCTCCTCTATGCTGATAATTCTCAAGTCTACTTATTCTGCCCCAACCTTTCTGCTGACCTCCAATCTCACATCTCCAACTGCTTTTCAGATTGGATGTCCAGTAGACATCTTGAACTCATCGTGTCTGAAACAGTACTCATTATTTCCCCCCTCCCCAAACCCTTTCTCCTCCTATCTTTCCTAGTACTATAGAAGGCAACACCACCCTTTCAGCCTCTCAGGCTTGCAATCTCAACTCCTCACTATCACTCATCCTCCACATCCAATCTGTTGCCAGGCCTGTCGACTTCACCTTTGCAACATCTCTCAAATGTGCCCCCTTCTCTCCTTGTACACTGCCATCACTCTGATACAGGCCCTTATCACCTCACGCCTTGATTATTGCAATGGCTTCTAGTGGATCTGCCTGCCTCAAGTCTCTACCTACTCCAATCTGTCCTTCATTTAGTCACCAAAGTGACTTTCCTAAAGTGAAGGTTGTATAGTATATATTCCTTGCTCCCCCCCCCATCCCATCCCTACCCTCTGCCACTCAATAAACTGCAGTGGTTTCCTATTGCCTCTAGAATCAAATACAAATCTCTCTGTTTGGTAGTCAAAGACCTTCCAAATCTAGCCCCCTCCTGCCCTTCCATGCTTCTTACACCTTACTCCCCAACAAGTACTCTACGATCTAGCGACATCCCACCTCCTGGCTGTTCCACAAATGAGATACTCCATCTCTCAGTTCTGGGCTGTCTGTACCCCAGGACTGAAATGTTCTCTCTTCTCATCTCCATCTCCCGACTTTTCCTGACTTCCTTTAAGTCCCCACAAAAAGCCTACCTTTTACAGGAAGTCCTCCCCAAGCCCTCTCAGTTCTAGTTTCCTTCCCTCTGTTAATTACTTCCTATTTATCTTGTCTAGAGCTTGCTTTGTATGTATTTATTTGTCTTCTCTATCAGATTGTGAGCTCCTTGAGGGTGGGGATTGTCTTTTCCTTCTTTTTGTATCCCCAGTACTTAGCACGGTACCTGGAATACAGTACGCATTTAATAAATGTTTATGGATTGACGGACAATATATTGCCAGATATTGTGCTAAGCACTCTACAAATATCATTTCATTGTATTCTCACAACAAGCCTGAGGTGGGTGCTATTATTATCCCCATTTTACAGTTGAGAAAACCAAAGCAGACAATGATTAAGTGACTTGCCCAAGGTCACATAGCTAAGTATTTGAGACCAAATTTGAACTCAGGTCTTCCTAACTCCATGTCCAGGACTGTGCCACCTAGATGCCTGTATTTAAAATCAAATTTATTAATCATAAAAAGTACCTTCCCCCTCTGAACTCACATAATACTTTGGTGGGTACCTCTCATGTAATAATACTATATATTTTAGGTCCCCGTGCTTATATCTTATACCCCTGTTAGACTCTGTGAGGAAAGGGCTTGAGGATTATCTAAATGTTCTATTTTCCCCCAGAAAGATGGGGGGAAAGACTTAATATTTAATAATGTTTAGTGAATGAATGAAAGCTGACATTTACAGTAATATCTCATTTAATCCTTAAAAACAATCCCGTAAGATAGATGGTACAAGAATTATCCCCATATTTCAGATCAGAAAATGAATCCCAGGAAGGTGAAGTGATTTGTCTGGGATCACACAGCCAGCAAGTGGCTGATTTTGGTCTGTCTGTATCCCCCAGGTCTTCTGACTCCCTATCCAGAGCACTTTACAATTCATCACAGTTTCTGAGATGCTCAATAAGGCAGCTTTTTAAAATAGGATAGAAATTGTTTGTAACTGTATTCTCCCGCTGCTTGAATACAGTGAATTTAGGGGATTAAATTAATAGTAATGAGCTTTCCTATGGCACTAATTAATCCTCCCAATAGGTAAGAAACATTATCCCGAGCTCACAGATGTGCGGCAAGCACGGAAGTCTTGATACCGACATCAAGTACAACCTTGTTCGCTCACTGACAATCTCCCTTGCAAAGATTTCCTCCTTTGCCTTGAAAGCAAAAGGATAAAACAAAACAAAACAAAACAAAAGACCCTTACACACTGTTTTCCATTCCTTCTGTGCATTTTCTAAGACTCTAACCAAGGGAAGTCTACGGAAAGATCCCCTTTCATCACTGCACAGGGTTTGCTTTTAAATATGCCAGCCTTAGAGTAAAGAGAAGTAAGAGCTTCATTTCCAGAGGATAACAAAGATCTCCCCATTATTTTTGCAAATCTCCTCATTCTTCATATTTCTCCAGGCTGCCAGCACTACCCTCATTTAGATCTTCATGTTTTAGAAGACACTCTATGCAGACATAGGAAATGGCTTAGCTGTGTAAGTAGGCTAAATCGGCACCGGCAAAAATCCATCAGGAGTGTGCTTATGGGAGATTTGGACAGAGAAGTGCTTGAGAGATATATGAATGTGAAATCCAGAGATTTCCATATAAAATGGCATACTCATGGAAATGCATCTACTTGGAAGGTTAACAGTATGCTTCATGAGAAAAGAAGAGTGCCAAGCATACTATGTGCCTTATCAACTCTGGACTAGGACTCGCCATTAACACCAGATGTGAACTAGGCAATAGCCTTCATTTTAGATGGTTTTTCAAAAGGAATCATTGATATTTTTTATTTCTTGCTTAAGGGTGTAAGGAGGAATTCATGAGGTGATATCATTGTTAGAGTATGAAAAGAAGAGCTAGTTCTTAACCCTTGTTCACATTTCCCTCAGGGCTTTAGGGTTTACAAAATGTATTTATATAACCTCCTGTCAGCCTTATCATACCCCAGATGAGGTAGATAAAAGAGGTATGATTAGTGCCATTCTACAGATAAGGAAACTGAGGTTCTAAGAAGTTAAGAGATTTACTTGCACAAAGGTGCACAGCTAATGAACAGTGAATCACACTCAAACTCAGTTTTTGACTGCCTTTATTGATCAGGATAAAGCCTTTGATTCAGTTCCACACTCATGGCTTATACATGTCACTGCAAATACATAAAATAGTACAGTTGGAGGACTGGAAATGTCAACCTGGAAAACCGCCCTCTATCTAAAACATATCACCAGATCTCCTTTCCTCCTCTTTGCAGAGTTCAAGGACTTTAAGTATAAAACACTGACTATAATGGCAGCCTTTTCTGATATATTGGTGAGTTGTGATGAACTAGGAGCGAGGGGAGAGAAACATAATAGGAAATCTAGGCAGTGTAAAAAATGAAAGATCAACATTTTTTTTTAGTCACCACAATATCAAGAGCATTTGATATCAAAATGTGGCATCTTTCAGGGAGGCAGTTTAAGCCTTTTATGGTTCAGTCTGAAGTCCAATATAATCTTTGCTAAACATAATTGGGAATAGATTGTAAGTTGTAAGAGCTATACCAAAACATTAAGTTATGTCTCCACCGAAAAACACACTAAATAGGAATACTATTGTGCTATAAGAAATGATGAACAGGAAGACTTCAGAGAGGACTGAAAAGACTTATATGAACTGATGCTAAGTGAAAGGAGCAGAACCAGGAGAACTTCGTACACAGCAACAGCCACAGTGTGTGAGGATTTTTTCTGATAGACTTAGAACTTGCAATGCAAGGACTTAAAAAATTCCCAATGGTCTTTTAAGGCAAAATGCCTTCCACTTCCAGAGAAAGAACTATGGAATTCAATTGCAGAATGCAGCAGATCATTTTCTTTTGTATTATGTTTTGGTTTGTTTTATGATTTCTCCCATTCATTTTAATTCTTCTATGCAACATGACTATGGTGAAAATGTATTTAACAGGAATGTATGTGTAGAACCGTACGTCATCTCAGGGAGGAAGGGGAAAGGTAGCGGGGGAGGAGGGGGAGAGAGGGAAAAAAATCTAAGTTATATGGTAGTGATTGTAGAACACTTGAAAATATATAAAATAATAAAAAAAGAAAAATACACTAAACAACTTTTCTATCTCATGGAATCTTCCTTCAATGATACGAAAGTGACATTTAGAATCAATGAGAATAAAATTTTTAATGCACACCAAGGAAATATTGGGACTTAAGGTTTTGAACTTGAATCCAGAGGTCCACTTGAACCAAAGGAAGAAGGTGATACTTACAAATGCCTTGATTTTCTCCACCAAAGCATGTTGAGCATAAAGCTGTCAAGGAAATTACTGTGACTGTCTATATTGTTGGCCTGAAAACTTGGTTAGAGAAAAGGCAACAGGCTAAATGCATACATTTTATGATTTAATTAATTAATCAATTCCCCATAAAGAAAACAGTTACATAGCGCTATGGAGCCAGGATCAGAACTGGCTGGCTTAGTACAGAAATTGACTGTCTTAAGTACATTTTGCCATGAGAAAGGAGTTCTCACACTGTAAACACATTGTAATTAGGTTTTGTGATCCCAGGCTATGGGCATCTTCCTTCTGTAGCATGCCTTTGTGATTCAAGGTAAGGAAAAGTCCCATCACCCAGACTGCAGACATCCTGTCCTCAATAGGCCTTGAAATTGTTTATTCACAACCCAAGGTGTAGGCATCCTCTAAACAAAGGAGACTATTAGGTCCAGACTCTTCTTAATTCAAACTTTGGCCCTTATTAAAGTCTAAAATTTATATTAAACATTATCAATATCAAGAAAGGTACTGGCACTTTGAAATCAAAGTTCAATGGGATGCGCTTGTTTAAAGCAATTAAAACCTAAGCAATGCCGATCTTAAAAAAAAAATACTTTTGGAATTTTAACATAGAACAAAATAGATTTGTAAAGTATTCTAATGAAAACTTGTACAATGTTAACAAAACACAGGGTCCATCCCCCTAAGGCAGCTACGGAAAGATGGATGCTTCCTTATCAAAAAGAAGAAAAGGAATGGATAGACGGTCTTAGAGCCCATGCTAAGTAAATCACAAATTTATAGAAATACTTTGGAATCAAACAGACATCACTTCCCTGAGAAATACCAAAGTCTGAACATAGGTTATGTACTATTGGATTTGTCAGATATACGCAAAAGTGGTTCACTTCTGGGTGAAGCCCAGTGAAACGGCTAAAATCCAGTACAATCAAAAGACCCTCCATG
Organism: Notamacropus eugenii; assembly: GCF_028372415.1. Taxonomy (NCBI): domain Eukaryota; kingdom Metazoa; phylum Chordata; class Mammalia; order Diprotodontia; family Macropodidae; genus Notamacropus; species Notamacropus eugenii. Next base: position 74,401,135 of record NC_092879.1, read on the forward strand.
AGTGGCATCCATATGAATTCAACTGATGATATGGTTGAGTCCAGCAGCCAACTCAAGTTGGCCATGTCCTATAGATTTATGCATTAAAATAGATGGATTTTTATTGACAATTCAGAACCAAGTTATTGACATCAGATTTATGGGCATATTGTCAAGGATCCTGGACTTCTTGATCAGTGCAAATTACATAAGGAAATGTTAAAAAGTGGGTAATACATTATTGCAGGCTGTCAAAATTTAGCATCTACCAAATACCTAGCAAGACATGACTTGATGGCTAGAATTATATATCAGATGCCCACTATCTTTCATAAACCAGAAGTTTACAAATCTCCACATTATAAATCCAGAACACAAAATCTACAGAACTGTGGTGTCACCTAGAGATGACACAGATCCATAAAAACTAAGAACACTATATTAATTAGATGTCACCATATCAAATACTCATGATCTACACAATACATGGAAGAAAAAGCTTTCAAGCTATAGAGACCTAGGAGAAGAAAAAATCAAAATCATGTGTGAACAGAAGGAGGTATGTTTCATGCCTGTTATTTTATCTGCTGTTGGAGTTTCCCCCAAGGATGCTTTCCGTGAGCTTATAGAAGATAGGATTACACACCAATCATTTTATTCAATTACAAAAAGCAGTTAATTTATCAACCTTTGCAGTGGTCTGCAGGACATTAAACATGAAAGCAACAGCAGGCCTGTCCCAGGACCATTTCCATCTAAACTTTCCCACAAAAGATGAGAACAAGCTTAATGGTGACGATGACAACAACAATACGAGATACAATTATTTTAGCCACTTTCAATATTGCAGAGAACATTAAATATAAAATAATAATAGCTGGCATTTTTTTAGGTAGTGCTTTAAAGTCTGCTAAGTGCTTTACAAGGGGCAGCTAGATGGAGCTGCAGTAGATAGAGCACCAAGCCTAGAGTCTGGAGAACTGAGGTCAAATCCAGCCTCAGACACTTAGTCGCTGTGTGACCCTGGGCAAGTCACTTAACCCTGTTTGTCTCAGTTTCCTCATCTGGAAAATGAGCTGGAGAAAGAAATGGCAAACCGCTCCAGTATCTTTGCCAAGAAAACTCTAAAATGACTGAAATAACTGTAGCAATGCACTTTATAAATATTATCTCATTTGATCCTCTAGAAAGTAGATGCTACTATTATTTTCCCATTTGACAGATGAGGAAACTGAGACCTAGGGAGGTTAAATGACTTGCCCAGAGTCACATAGCTAGTAGGTATCTGAGGTAGGATTTGAACTTAGGTCTTCCTGACTACAGGTCCAGCACTCTATCCACTCACTGTGTGTGTCACCTAGCTGCTTTGAGCAACTTCTTCAGCCATCCCTGCTAATGATTGCCCTATATCTCTTCTCCATTTTATGGGTAAATTTCTTGAGAAGGGTGTCTACTTCCTTTCCTCTCACTCTCTTCTTTCCTCTCTGCAGTCTGACTTTTGATCTCATTACTGAACTGATATACTCTCTCCAAATTCACCAGTATTAAATCTTTTCTCAATCCTCATTCTTCTTGACCTCTCTGCAGCCTTTCACACTATCCATCACCCTCTTTCCCTTGACTCTCTCCTCTTTCTAGGTTTTCATAATACTGTTCGCTCCTACTGTTCCTCAGTTTCTTTTGCTGGATCTCCATCCATGTCACACCCAGTACCTGAGGGTCCCCCAAGGCTCTCTCTTGGGCTCCCTTCTCTTCTCCTTCTATATTATTTTACTTGGTGATCTCATGAGCTCCCATGATGTCAGTTATCATCTCTGCAGACGACTCTCAGATCTACTTGTCCAGCTCTTTCCTACTCTTCGTATTTGCATCTCCAACTGCCTTTTGAGCATCTTGAACTGAATGTTCCATAGACATCTTAAACTCAACATCTCCAAAACTGAACTCATTATCCTTTCCACAAAGACCTGCACTCTTCCTAACGTCCCTATTACTGTCAAACATACCATCATTCTTCCAGTCACCCAGCTGGATACCTAGGTGTCATCATCAATTCCTCACTCTGTCTCCCCTCCCCCATCCCAGCAGTTTCCAAATCCTGTTTTAGTAACATCTCTCTTAGTAACATCCTCTCTTCTTCTGTCCAACCCTGCCATAAGCCTATATTCATTGATACGCTTTGTTATAATATTCCTGAGGCAGGAGGCAAACTGTATGCAAGAACAGTTGTCAAGGCAATTTTCCATTTCCCTTCATTAGCTACCACTTACTGAATGTCCACTGGGTATATGACACTGTTCTAGCACCATGATGGGGTTTCTGCAATAAGAAGATAGAGCCAAAAGGAGCTTTCATTTCCAGAAACCATCGGGTTGTAATCTGAAGGTTCCCAAAGAAAGAGACAATAACTGAATCACTACATAGACATGTGACACCAACACCTCCCCCTCCACCCCCCCATAGCTTTACATATTTAGCAAACACCAAAGAGATCCCCGGTCATGGCCCAGCCATGGTAGGAGTAGGCAATAAGCAAGTGACATCCTTTGCCAAGTCAATGTAAAACTGCCTTTTAGATGGTAGACTGTTCCTTCCTGCTTTTAACATAGAGACATAGCTGCCCACCTCCAGACAGAGAGGCGATAGACTCAGTGCTGATTAGGGCATACTTTTCTTTTACGTTGTCAATGCAGGAATTTGTTTGGCTCAATTATTCCTATTTGTAATCGGTTTTGTTTTCCTTGCTTTCTTAGTTGGGGAAGGGAGAGAATGTAGATCTGAAAATAAGACAGAAATGAATATAAAGAAAACATACATGAGAAGCTGCAGATTATAGGGGAAAGGGTACTACCACTATCCATCAGAAGACCTAGGTTCTCATCTAACTTCTGTTGCAAACTATCTGTGACATCCTAGACCTCTCTGGGCCTCAGTTTCCTTCTCTGCAATATGAGTGAGTTGAAGTGATACAGAGAGAAGTAAATAGAACCAGGACAAACAGTGTTCAGGCACTTAAATGATGTCAGTGAAGAAGAACACGAAAGCATAGCCAAATGTTTGGAATTGTAAGGTTCAATCTTGGCCTCATGAAAGAGGCGAGGAAATGCATCCTTCTTCTTCTACTGAAGACGTGGGAGAGCTCTGGCTGTGGAATGCTGCCATCAGATGCCAGTGGCCTAGGTGGCAATTTCCTCATCTATAAAATGGGGATAATAATGACACCTGTCTCAATAGTTGTTGTAAGACTCAAATGAGAGAACCTCTATAAAACTTTTTTGCAACCTTAAAGCACCATACAAAAGTTAGACATTATTATTGAGGAGGCAGGCTGGAGGATTTCTGGGCCTCATCACCTCTCCCTGGGACTGTTGAAATAGCCTCCTAAGTGGCCTCCTGCCTTCAGGATCTCTCCCCACTCTCCAATCTACCTTCCATTAGGCTGCCAAAGTGATTTTCCTAAACCATCGGGCTGATTGTGCCCCCCTGCCTTCCACAATGAGCACCAATATAAAAGATCCAATATCAAGTTCTCTCTTTGGTGTTTGAAACCCTTTAGAGCTAGACTACTTCCTGCCTCTCTAGTCCCCTCCATCCACTCTATCATCCAGCAACAATGGCCAACTCTATGGTCTTTATGTTCTTTGCACACAACACTCTCATTTCCCCTCTCTGTACATTTGCATTGACTGTCTCTCTCCACACCTCCACCTTTTAGTTTCCCTGGCTTCCTTCAAGATTCAGCCCAAATGCCACCTTCTACAGGAGGCCTTTCCCTAGTGCTTTCCCTTCTAAAGTTCTCTGGCTGCCATCTACTCTGTATAAATCTTCTATGTCCCAATTTATCCCCAGTACTTCACACAGTGCCTGGCCCAATAAATGTTTGTGGACTGACTGCTCTGTGACCTCACTGATCTCACTGAATGAGTGAGACCCATAGTCCCCCCATGCCTCATTAGCTCAGAATTCTTATGCGTGACCTTCCCAGAATGACTTCAGAGGCCCTGAGCCAGAGCGTCCCAGACAAGTGGGCCTTCCTTCTTCACTTGATGAACTCAGATACAGGGAAGACCACTACCTCCTGAGGAAGCCCACTTCACTGTGGATCAGCCCTAATTATTGGGAAATTTTTTCTGAGACAAAGTCTAAATCCTTGTCTGTGCAACTTTAACCCACTGGCCCGAACTTTGCTGTCTGGGGCAATCTTTTGTTCCCCCATATGCTGGGAAATGACTATTCCATTCCCTCTAGGTCCTCCCTTGTTCATGCTATTTCCAGTTGCTTCCATCCAGTCTTCCCCAATCTGAATGCCCTCCTCTGAATGTGTCCTTCCTGAGATATGCTGACAGAATCGATTCCATTTTTTATGGCTACATACAGAACTATACGTTCTTCTCTAAAGAACCCTGTCTTTTTTGATTTGGTCCGTCAGGCAGGCAGTGAATACAAAGAAAAGACACAAAAATCCTCAAGGAGCTCGTATTCTAATGGGGGGAAACTGAGCAAACAAGATATTGGGGGTGGGTGAGCAGGCAGGAAAGGCCTCTTACAGAAAGTGGGATCTGAACTGAGTCTTGAAGGAAGCCCGGGAATTGAGAAGGTAGAGGTGAAGAGGGGTAGAACATTCTAGGCCTGGGATTCAAACAGGAGATGCAGACAGGGAAGAAGGCCAATGTAGCTGAACAAGAGAGAATATTAAATGCTTTATTCATTCATTCACTCCTCTTTATCCAGCCCTAACTCCTCTCTGAACCACCAGCCTCTCATCACCAACTGTTTGTCTGTCTGTCTGTGTGTCTATCCATATCATCTTCTCTCCACTCATGAAGCCATCACCATGGTGCAGACCTTGATCACCTGTGCTGGGCAAGTCAAACCATCACCACCTGGACCATCATCTCCCTTTAGACCCTGATGGAAATAGCCTAGAACTCTGAATGCAGGGCATAGTAGTGTAATATATACCAGATCTTCTCCCAGCCTAGCTCCTGCAGCCATCATTAAGGGTAGGAATCATTGTGGAGAAGAGGCCCAACTTCCTTATCACAACCAACTGCTACCAACAGACAGATGGGGCGGGGGGACCCTGGGAGTGGCAGCACCTCCCAAACCTCTGGTCCTGCTTCCCACCCAGCCCTCACAGCCATCACCCAGGAAAGCAATTCGTATGGAGAAGGAGTCATTCATCCCCAACGAATAACAACTGACTGCCACACACAGGGCAGGTTAGTCAGCCTAACTGAAGCAATAGGGTACCCCAAGGGAGAGACAGAAGACAGTATATGCCAGGCAAGTCAATCTACCACCACCCCCTTAACCACCATCTCCCCTGAGACCCTGCTGGGGATTCTTAACCCAAGCCTTGGCAGTATCAAAACTTACAGCCCTGAGCCCTCAGTCATCATCCTGGGCAGCAGCTCCTGAGGGCTGTGGCAGGGGCTACTGCTACAGTTACCGTAGACCCAGATCCTAAAGTTCTTGTCGCCCAAATCATTTAGTACCAAAAATATGATATAATTTTATCAATGGAAATGACATTAAAGAAGAAACCTTACCATCTGCTTTGCTGCTGCACTCCTGGGACGTTGCGACCCTTCCATTTAACCTGCAGCTGAAACCTTGCATAGGTGGCAATGTGAGCTCCTGGAGAACAAGGACAAAAGCAAGAGCTTTTGTGTTTGTGACTCCAGGGCTCAGCAGAGAGCCTGGTATATAGCCAGCAATTAATCAATGTTTAGTGCTTGATTGATTGAATCATCTGAAGAGAGATGATAATTGATTCAAGTAGTCAGCTCTCCCTTTTCCTCATTAGCATAATATTCTCTCCTTCCATCTTCAAAATGTCATCTTTTATCATTTTCTATCTCTTATGTGCCAAGCTTACTTGTGGAATGAATTGGATCATACCTATTACTTCCCTTTGGAATTTGGTCTCTTCATATCTAGAGGGTGGGACAGCTTCTCAAGTTCTATCATACACTCTATGAAGGAGAGGTCCTGGTTTCAGTCATTTTAAATTCAGCACTCAATAATTTTTACTCCCTTTGCTGTTCAAAATTAAATTCCAAAGAGAAATCTCCTTGTTGTTTCCTCCATATTTTGAAGTTATTTAGTTGACTTGTGAATTTCTTGTCTGGGAGGGGAGAGAGAGACAGAGAGAGAGACTGACAGACAGAGATGGAGGGAGGAAAAGAGAGAAAGAGGAAGGGAGGAGGGAGGGAAGGGGGAAGGGAGAGAGGGGGAGGAAGGGAGGGAGAGGGGGAGAGAGAGAGAGAGAGAGAGAGAGAGAGAGAGAGAGAGAGAGAGAGAAATATGCTTTGGCTCTCTGTATGACTGAGGTTCCCTGTTACTAAAATATCATGCTTTTATGATAGCTTTCTGTTTCCTAAATTCTTTATCTATTTCTTCTTTCTGTCCAACTGGTCTTGGAATATAGTCTGTTCCAAAGACAATAACACTTTTTCTGCTGCTGACGATCCTCCCTCATGATCTCTACTATATTTCTCCCTTGAGCTACTGAATTTCCTCACATGAGTATACTTCTGATGGATATGAGACAGGATATGTCCCTAGATGCTTCTCAAAAACATAGCTATAACTAAGAATTCTAGCAGCTAGAGCAGATTCAGTTGTGGAGGTAGATCTCTGAAGACAAGGCCTTGTGGGAGAAAGAGACCTTGGGATACAGCCCTGTGTTTGGGGAAGGGTGGTGGAGGTGGTGGTGGTAGTGGAATAGAAATCCTTGACTTTCTGTGGCTTTCAGGAGGGATGTCATGAGCATCCCCTGTGAAAGATGGGGAGGGGGCTCCTAGGCCATTCTCTTCTGCTACAGTCATAGTAGCAGAAGGGAGCATTCCATCCCCTAAAATCTAGGAACTGTCCCTATGGCAGGGCCAATGAATGACACCACCCCAATCCCCAACGCCTCCAGGTGGCAGGGAGGGAACATGGCAGTGCCATGGAGGAAGGTAGCCAGTAAGAGAATTGCATTACAGCAATTCAACCTTAAGCAAGTACAGTACCTTAAGTAAAGACTCAAGAAGCATTTATTAATTGCTTACTATATGCTAGACATTATGTTAAGCACAAGGGATAAAATAAGGCAAAAGGAGTCCAGGCTGAAATTCTAATAGAGGAGACTAGGTGGATATACAATACAGAGTAGATGGAAAATAATCTCAGAGGAAGAGTCCTAGGGGTGTGTGAGCAGGGGGAATGCGACTTGGAAAGGCCTCCTACAAAAAGGTGGCATTCAAAGTGATACTTGGAGAAAGCCAGGGAAGCTGAGGCAAACATGAGGTGGCAGAGTATGCCTACTATGGGGAAAGAGAGTACAAAGATGGGGCAAGGACGTAGAGGTAGTGACCCCAAAAAGAAAACATGTATGTCTTTGTAATGTTAGCAGCCTGGACAAAACCCCAGTCATAAGGCTCTAGGAACATCTCTGCCCACCATCACACCATGGCTGTCCACCTCACATTCTTTCCTCTTCCCTCATTCTGTCTTTAATGTGGTCAGCTCAGGTCAAAAAAAGATTCTCTGCCCCAGGCTCTCTCAGCAGAGCTAAACTGCTCTGTGGAGTTGAAGCCTAAGTGAAGTCCAGAGTTAGAGGTAAAATCAAAATAGGGAGGAAGGCACCAAGCTGAAGGTGAAAGTTGAACAAAGGTGCCAGAAACCAGGTTGCCTAGAGGTAATGAGATCCCTTACGTTAAGATTTCCTGGGGAAAATTGGGTGCCCATTAGGCTGCTGTTTTGGAGTTGGGATTCCCTATTGAGCCAGGCTCAAATTAGATGACCCCTGAATATCTTCCACTTCTGAGATTCTGTGGACACCAGAGTCCCATTCAAAGGGTGACAGAGTGAGCAAGACTTGGGCAGGTGGAATGGGACATGGTCACTCACACCTGCACTTCAGAAAAAGTCACCTTGGCTTCTGAGCAAAAGATGGACTGGAGTGGGAAAGAGATTTGAGGTAGGAAGATCAATTAGAAGGCTATTCCAAGGCAGCTAGGTGGTGCCATGAATAGAGGGAATAAAGTGCTGGGTTTGGATTCAGGAAGACCTAAGTTTGCATCCTGCCTCAGATATGACTAGCTGTATCACCCTGGGTCATGGTGATAGTCAAATGAAGAGGTCAAAAGGACTTGATCTAGGATGGTGGCAGTTTGAATGGAGAAGAGACACCCATGACGGTGATAATTTTTTTTTTAGGAATTCAGAAGGAAAGCTGTTTCCCTGGTTGCTCTTAAGGGGGATGGTAGAGCTCTGTTTACTTTCACCAGCTTAGCCTCTTCCCTCCAAATGCTGGTTAACACAAAAGGCCATCACAAATAGTAAACAGCAAGTAAACTCATTTATCCAAGCAAGACAGGAAATAAATAAAAGTTCTAGAGATCAGGACATACCAAAGAATACACAAGAATAAATGAGCTCTTCCACTGGTTGTGAAATAAGATCTCAGCTCAAACCTGGAAACAGGGAATGATCTCACCGAGGGGAAGGCTTCTCATGGAAATCTGTAGCTCCTAGGGCTCCAGTTGGCATTTTCAAAGTTAGTGCCATTCAAAACCCTCTCCCTTTCTTTTGGCCACTTCCCTGGAAGTCTTCTCTCCACATCTCTGCAATCAACTAAAATAAGTCTCTGATGATAGGTATATAGCATCACCCTCAGCATTCTCTCAGCCAATCAGGAGTCACATTGACCTCTGTTTATGCACCATGAAGCATGGAGTTATCTTTCAGGGCACACCCAAAGTGGTGTTACAGCGGATATCCTAATTGCAGATGAGGTTCTTAAACCTCAACCAATAAAGTGACAGCAAACATTACAACTTCATTTCAAGACAAGGTGCAGAGAATGGAGCTCTGGGATTTGGTTGGAGTCAGTGGATCTGGGTTCAAATCTTTGTTTTGCTGCTTACTACCTGTGCGACATTGGGCATGTTAACTGGATCAAAGTGACTTTTGGGCAGCCAGAGCCAAACAAAGCAGGCCAGATTCAGGAGAGCTAGGAATCAAAGAGAAGTTTAATTTCAATGTGAGGGGAATGGCTTGCAAGCAGATGTGTACCAGAGCCCCTCCCTTAGTATATGTGGGGGAGCCTCTTTATTGCAGGCAGAGCGCAATATTTATACCTTTGGCTATGTAGTGAGCTGTAGCTCCAACAATAAAGGCTAATAGCAAAAATGAGACGAGTTTGATTTGTAGCAGGGCTTCATGACCAGAACATGGATACAGCAGGTGCTCAGAGAACACTAGGTGCTGGCCAAAGTGATACAATAATTATATGAAGCAATCCATTCTGGGATTTTGCTGTGGCTCAGATCATCCTGAGGGTAAACAGAAAGGATTCTTGTTATGCTAAGCTCAGGGTACAACCAGCTTGCTGGGCCTTAGCTATGGAAAAGAGTGCTTCCTAATATCTTGACAGGCAAGACCCTCAAGCTCTCTGGACCTCAGTTGTCCCACCAACAGTTCCTACATTTTCTAGGAGGCTAAGCATTTTCAGTGAAGAGCCTTCTTCTATATTTTGCCTGGCCAAAAGCTCTGGGGTCCATTGAACTGACTGAGCAAGAAGAAGGCCCCATGAGAGACCTTTTGTCTCGAATGCTACCAGTATTACTGATGACAGAGTGTCATTCACTTCAATTTGCACCTTATTCTCAAGATCTGTTAATGTACTGAACTCCTTGGCCAGACTCCCGGATAGTATTCTGGCCTCTCTCCTCCTCCTTCTGTTCGTCTTCTTCCTCCTCCTCCTCTTCCTTTTTTCTCTGTTTGGACCCCATAGTTTCTAGTATTCTTTCTTTGCTTTTTTCTTTTCACTGGCTGTAAAATTATGATTTAAGAATAAAAGGCACCTTTTTAAAAAGGGCCTTTTCCAGTAGTGCACTACATCCCAGATGACATTTGAAATGTTTGCTGCTCCTTTCCAACATGTTCCATTTGTGTTTTATTTTTAGTCAATCACATAATTTGAGTCAATAACATAATTTCATACTTACGTCACAAGGAGATTTTCAAAAAGCTGTATTTTTCCAATCAAACTAATAATTGAACAAAGAACAGTGGGAAAGAGGGCCCTGTCATGAGCTATTTTCTTACTGACAGTTTCTGTCCTGGATGTAGGAGCTCTGAACAGGGCTCAGAGCATTTGTCCTCTGGTGGATTCAGTATCCCAGAATGCCTTTATGTTTTGATTTGTTCACACTCTCTCACAAAATGTCAGGACTAGCCCCTCACTATGGGTCCCTTGGCCTTTAGGGCAACACCAGTTTTGAATAACTGAACTCCTGTCCTAAGACGGTACAGTGGGAAAAGCATTGGCACTTGGAAGACAGGAGTCCTAGTCCCAGCTCTGATAGTAATGTAAGAGCGGGGTTGCTATTTACTCAATCAAATCTCCTACCCCATTTAAAATAAGTGATAAGATGCTCAATCAGTCTCAATCGTAGGCTTTGGACTAAGTGTGAAAAGTCTTTGAAAGCCATTGGATGAAGTAAAATGATGTCATATGGGAAAGTCAGTAAACATTTATTAAATGCCTACCATGAACCAGTCCTATGCTGCCGACTATGTGCCATGCATGGTGCTAAGTACTGGTGACACAAAAAAAGGCAAAAACCAGTCCCTACACTTCAGGAGTTCACAGTCTAATGGAAAGAAGACATATAAACAACTATACAGAGACAAGCTCTGTACAGACTACACTGGAGGTAGTCTCAGCAGGAAGGCTCTAGCATTATGGGAGATCAGGAAAGACCTCTTGTACAAGGTGGAATTTTAGCAGGTACTTAAAGGAGGCCAGAGACACCAGAAGGTGGAGATGAGAAGGGAGAGCATTCCAGAATATTCCAGGTATGGGGGACAGTCAGTGACACACACACACACACACACACACACACACACACACACACAAAACCATAGAAAACATATATATTTATATATTAAAAGGACCATATAAATGCCAGCCAGAAGACAGAGTGTTCCAGCAAACCTTTGAGGAGGAACTGATGGTGGGGGTTAGGAGCAAGGGGAGGCCTTGGCTTTGGCCACCTCCCCCTTGGCTAGAGGAGGACCTTGAGAGCTTTGAAAGGGATGGAAGATGTTGGTGTTCCCACCTTCCTATTGGAAGCACTGCAGGTCAACTGATGGCAGAATCTAAATTGAGAGCCAAGGACAGAAACTATCCCTAGCCTAAGGGGGACTTCTTGAGCACCCCATAAATAGGAGAAAGGACTTCCAGACACAAGCTGGAGCCCTCTTTTCCTCTGGACTTTCTATTTACTTTGTGGGAGAGTGTGTCCTGCGAGTGGGGGAGAGAAAAGAATTTTTTTTTTTACCAACTGTTCTTACTACATCACCTTAATAAATAGCCCTTTCTACAAGTTACTTAAGGCTAACTGACTCAAATGATTCTCAGCTGTTAATCTTGGAGGGAAGTCCAGCAGTTGGGGCTCTAGTCTAGCCCATGGCATTAGACAATCATCCCTTGACTCCTCAGGGTTTTTCGTAGGACTCTGAGGGGGTAGATGTAGCTTTGCTCCAGGATGGGAGAGTATTCTGTGAAAGAAGCAGTGGGAAAAGGATCTTCAGAGCTTATATGGACTTTGCATTGGTCACTGTGCCCTTTGGGGATCAGTTTACCCATCCAGAAAATGAGAGGTGTGGACTGGAGGATCTGACAGCATAAGGCCTTTCCTAGCTCTGATATTTGGTGTTCTAAGATTTTTTTTTAATGGCAAATTACAGTACTACACTTTTGTACTTCAAGTAATACAATCACCAGGGCTATGGAATGTCTCTCATTACTTCATTTTTTAAAATGGGATCTTATATTTATTGATATCTTTTGTTTCTATTTCCCATCCATTTCCAAATATACTCATCCCCCTCCCCTCCCCCTAGAGGCATCATTTCATGTTGTTGAGTTGTGTCTAACTCTTCATGACCCCATGGACATAGCATGTAGGGCCCTTCTAGCCTCTACTATCTCTTGAAGACTGTCCAAGCTCATGTTTGTCATTTCCATGACACTATCTATCCATCTCATCCTCTGTAGTCTCCTTTTCCTTTTGCCTTCAGTCTTTTCCAACATTAAGGTGCTTTCCAATGAGTACCATCTTCTCATTATGTGGCCAAAGTATTTAAGCTTAAGCTCCAGTATTTGACTTTCCAGGGAATAGTCTGAATTAATTTAAGTATTGACTAATTTGATCTTGCTGTCCAAGGAACTCTCAAGTCTTCTCCAGTACCACAATTCAAGAGCATCGATTTTGTGGCACTCAGCTTTCTTTACAATCCACCTCTCACAGCCATACATTGCTGCTGGGAAAACCATAGCTTTGACTGTAAGGACCTTTGTCAACAAGGTGATGTCTCTGCTTTTTAGTCTGCTGTCCAGATTTGCCATAGCTTTCCTTCCAAGGAGCAAACATCTTTTAATATCATGGCTGCAGTCACCATCTGCAGTGATCCTTGAGCCTGAGAATGTAAAATCTGACACTGCTTCCATTTCTTCTCCCTCTATTTGCCAGGAAGTGATGGGATTAGTTGCCAAGATCTGTTTGTTGTTTTTTTTTATGTTAAGCTTCAAGTCAGCTTTTACACTCTTCCTTCACCCTCACTGAGGCTTCTTAATTCCTCTTCACTTTCTGACATCAGAGTGGTATCATCTGCATATCTGAGATTGTTGATATGTCTCCCAGCAGCCTTAATTCCGGCTTTTGACTCATCCAGCTTGGCATTTCACATGATGTCCTCTGCATATAAGTTAAATAGTAACAGCCCTGTCATACTTCTTTTTCCAATCTTAAACCAATCAGTTGTTCCATGTATGGTTCTAACCATTGCTTCCTGGCTCAAATACAAGTTCCTCAGGAGACAAGATGATCTAGTACTCCCATCTCTTTGAAGACTTGCCATATTTTGTTGTAACCCACACAGTCAAAGTCTTTAGTGTAGTCAATGAAGCAGAAGTAGCTGCTTTTCTGGAAACTCCCTTGCTTTCTCCACAATCCAGCGAATATTGGCAATTTGGTCACTAGTTTCTGTGCCTCTTTGAAAACCAGCTGGTTCTTCTGGTAATTCTCCATCTACATACTGCTAAAGCCTGGCTTGCAGAATCTTAAGCATAACCTTGCTGGCATGTGAAATGAGCCCAATTGTTCATTAATTTGAACATTCTTTGGTATAGTCCTTCTTTAGGATTGAGATGTAATCAGGCATAGTTCATAATTTCATTAAACTATGCAAACCCCTCCACCACTGCAAGGCAGTGATCCAGGATGGAGGTCATCGCTTGTAGCAAAGCTTTAAAAAGGAAAGATTTCAAAAAGAAATGGGAGATGAGGAAGGAAAGGGAACAGAAACAACTACAGGGATCAAGAAAGGCTTTGTGTAGAAGATGGACCCTGAGTTGAGATTTGAAGTTTAGGATTCTAAGAGGTAGAAGTGAGGAGGGAGTACATTTCAGGCATGTAGCACAGCCAGTACAAAGGCCTAGAGAGGGGAGATGATATACCAAGTTCTGGGAGCCACAAGGAAGATATGAGACAGTGGCTCTCCTCATCTATATGTTGTTTGTAATTTGTGGGGTGCCTTCTGTGGCTCGAAAGCATACATGCAATACACAAAGGGATAAGCAATGATGTAGCTGCTGCCCCACATCTACTTGAGCACTATTTATCCAAACTGTGTCACCTGAATTTGCTCCAAGTTTCCATTTTTTGAAGAAAGTGATCTTCTCTGCACTGGCAGCATCCCTACCCAACCTCATCCTTGCTTTGATGGTTCTTGTTCCTCTCTGACTTTCATTGTATCTCTTCTCCCTGATCTGACAGGCATCTCCGTCTGTCCACCATACAATGAAGGGCTGTTCTGGACTCCAGGCTAGCTGCCTCACCCCTCTGGAGCCTTAGCAGAGGAAGAAGGCATTAAGCTTTATCAATTCCTGATCTAGTTATGCAGAAGGCAAATTCACAGTGCAATTTTGGCCAAATGGAGATTGACTTAGGTCAGGGACACAGATGAAGCCACTTCAATAGTATAGACAGCAGCAGCAGCAACAATAATGTATTGATGAATGTCTCACCCTCCACACAAAGTCTGTAAGCCCTGGGATGCTGGGCACTGACCACTTGGTTGGGAGCCCAGCCCTCTCGAGTATATATAACCTACCATTCTGTTAGTTTTATTTCATAGAAGCAAAGAGCTTTGGAGTATTATGATCTCTACCTTCCCAGTCTTGTCTCATATTACTCTCCTTCTCTCATATTACTTGACTATGTTTATTTGTTACAAGAGGTTTTTTTCCCCCATTTCTTTCTCTAGTTAAATTGCCAAGGGGTGGGGGGAACAGGGAGTGAGTCAGAAGGAAGGAGAGTTAGCAGTAATGATCAAAAAAAAAGAGAGGGCCACTGTAACCCTTTTTAAAATGCACAGAAGAAAACAAAGACATTCAGGAAGAAGCACAAACAGGATGGTTTTGACAGTAATGTGGAAAATTTATTATGTTCTTTAAAAATAAAAGCAAATGATGCAGAGATCCATGTTTTCACTTTGAACTCTTTTTTTGTGCTCTGCTGTATATGTCGAAATGGTCTTTTTTGGTGTTTATGGTCAGAATAAAAAAAATTAAATTTAAAAAATCAGTTGTTCCTGCTCTAGACTCCTTCTTTGTGGGGAGGAACTCAAGACAAAATGTCAGAGAAGTTGGTCAGTTCACTGAAATTACTTCTTTCCCTGATTTAGAGATTGAGGAGAAGGAGAGAAGCAGGACTCTGAGGGGAGGGATGCGATAGCTCGCCAACCATTGTCCAAATCAGGGGTGGGCAACCTGGGGCCTTGAGGTTACATGTGGCCCACTAGGTCCTCAAGTGTGGTCTTTTGACCAAATCCAAACTCCACAGAAAAAATCCCCTTAATAAAAGGATTTGTTCTGTAAAACTTAGACTCAGGATAGCAAAGCTGTGATCTGAAGCAGAAGCAGAAGGGTGGACTCTCAAACATATCAGCCTAGGATGGGAGTCCAGTGGAACTGAGTGAGAGAGAAGTACAGAATTCCAGGTAACAATAGCAGCCACTCTTGAGACAATCAGCCCATAGATTAAATGTCTGTAAGTCACCTACTTGAACTTCCGGGAGCCAAAATGGCAGAGTGATCTGTAAGTGCTTTCCCCCTCCCCCTGTTGACCTTGAAAAGTCCAGAAAATATTTCCCCAGGAAAAATCCTGGAATAGAGGGGTCAGCCGAAGGGGTAAGCAGTCTCTTAGTGTGAGAGGTCAGGAAAATCACAGGGGGGGGTTTCGTCTTGCTGTGGCTGAAGGGAACCAGCATGGGACAGGAGCTGTCCCAGACAGCCTCACCTCAGAGAACCAGGAGGAGATCCTGAGCCCCAGTGGGGTGGAGCCTGTAAGCACCAATACCAGGATCCCAAGAGTGCCTGAGCACAGCCAGGGGAATCAGGAAGACACTAGTGCAGACAGGGTTTACCAACTGCTGAGCCTGCCTGTGCTCTAGCTCAGAAGAGGAGACCTCCTGCAGTCAGATCACCCCTCTCTCATACCTCAAGAAGCGAGCTCCAGGGTAACTCTGGGGAAACTCAGAAAGACTTCACCTGGCCTCTGCTTTGGCACACCAGTCACCTCAGCACCAGGTAAGCTGCAGCATTTTAGCTTCTAACTAAAAGAGCCAGAGGCCACAATACACAAAGACTCAAGTTCCAAGCACAAGAAACATGGGATAATGCCCCCTGGGCCCCAGAAGCAGAGATCCAC
Source organism: Notamacropus eugenii (assembly GCF_028372415.1). Classification (NCBI taxonomy): domain Eukaryota; kingdom Metazoa; phylum Chordata; class Mammalia; order Diprotodontia; family Macropodidae; genus Notamacropus; species Notamacropus eugenii. The sequence continues at coordinate 74,416,887 of NC_092879.1, forward strand.
TTTAAAAGTCAGGAAAAAGGCAATCATCATGAGCAGGAAGCAAACTAGAAAAGACCAAAACACAAATACCAAAGAGGTCAGCATTGAGACTGTACTCCCATCTGAAACTTCAGAAGGGAACATGAACTGGTCTCAAGCCCAAAGAACATTCTTGGAAGAGCTCAAGAAGGATTTTAAAAGCCAAATTAGAGAAGTAGAAGAAATACTGGCCAATGATTTTAAAAATATGAAAAAAGAATGAAGAGAACAGCTCCTTACAAAGGAAATTGGACAAATGGAAAAGGAAGTACAAAAACCTAACTGGAGAAAATAACTCCTTAAACGAACAATTGGGCAAATGGAAAAGGAGATGCAAAAGTTAACTGAAGAAAACAATCTATTAAAAATTAGAATTGGGCAAGTAGAAGCTAACGTTCTATGAGACATCAAGAATCAGTCAAACAGAATTGAAAGAATGAAAAAAATAGAAGAAAATGTAAAATATCTCACTGGAGAAACAACTGACCTGGAAAAATCAGGAGAAAAAAATCTAAGAATTACTGATCTACGGTCAAGTCATGATGAAAAAAAGAGCTTGTACAATATCTTCCAAGAAATCCTAGATCCAGAGGGCAAAATAGTCATCGAAAAAATCCACCCATCACCTCCTGAAAGAGATCCCAAACTGAAAACACCAAGGAATACTGTTGCCCAATTCCAGAACTATCAAGTTAAGGAGAAAATACTTCAAGCAGCCAGAAAGAAACAATTCAAATGCTGAGGAACTACAGTCAGGACCACATAGGACCTTGCAGCTTCTATATTAAAAGACTGCAGGGACTGGAATATGATATTTTGTAAGGCAAAGGAGCATGGACTACAACCAAGGATCAATTATCCAGCAAAACTGAGCATAATATTTCAGGCAAGGAGATAGACATTCATTGAAATAAGGGATTTCCAGACCTTCCTGATGAAAAGGCCAGAGTTCAACAGAAAATTTGATCTTTAAACACAAGTCTCAAGAGAGGCATAAAAAGGTAAACAGCGGGGGGGGGGGGGGGCAGGGCGGGGGGGGAAGCAACTTGTTATTCAATATGGGCAAACTGTTTACATCACTATGAGGGAAGATGATACTGGTTAATCTCAAGAATTGCATATTTATTATGATATTTAAAAGGGATATACATAGATAGAGGGAGTGTGTATAAATTAAATGAGATGATGATAAAAATGTGATTTAAGGGTGCAAAGGGATTGTAACAGAAGATGTGAAAAGGAAGAGGCAGAAAATGGTAAATTACATCACAGGAAGAGGCACAAAAACATATTAGAGTAGAGGGAAAGAAGGGAGGGAGATGAGCACTGTTTGAGATTTACAACAAACTCAGTTAAGTATAGAAATCTAACTAGCTCTATAGGCAGTAGGAGGGGAAAGGGGAAAGAAAAGGGAGGGAGGCTAAAAGGGAGGAAGAAGTAGTAAGGGAAAAGGGGAAATAAAAGAAGAGGGGCTGATAGAAGGGAGGGAAGACTCAGGGAGGTGGTGGACAAAAATTAAAACTCAAATGTGAAGAAGAAGTGAGAACTAAAAGCATAAATGGTAGACATAGGATGGAGGAAAAGACACAGTAATCATAACTGTGAATGTGAATTGGATGAACTCTTCCATAAAATGGAGGTGTACTGGAAAGCAAGGGGATGCCCATCCATTGGGGAATGGCTTAACAAGTTGTGGTATCTGAATGTAATGGAATACTATTGTGCTATAAGAAATGATGAACAGGAACACTTCAGAGAGGCCTGGAAAGACTTATATGAACTGATGCTGAGTGAAAGGAGAACTTTGTACACAGTAACAACTATAGCGTGTGAGGAATTTTTCTGGTAGACTTAGCCCTTCACAGCAATGCAAGGACCTGAAACATTCCCAATGGACTCTTGAGGCAAAATGTCATCCACATCCAGAGAAAGAATGATGGAACTGGAAAGCAGAATATTTTCTCTTGTGTTATGTTTTGTTTTAGTTTTTCTCATGGTTTATCCCATTCATTTTAATTCTTCTATGCAATATGTGTTTCACTATTGTGAAAATGTGTCTAATACTCATATAAGATTGCACACTATCTCAGGGAGGGAAGGGGGATGGAGGGGGAGAAAATCTAAGACTTATGGAAGTGATTGTAGAAAACTGAAAACAAATAAATTAATAATAAAAAATATCACTTCAAAAAAAAGATAAAAAAACTTGGACTCAGTCAAAAGGCCACACCCAAGGACCCAGAAGGCCACAGGTTCCCCACCCCTGGTCCAAATCATCAAAGCCCTGAGCCCAGTCACAGCAGGAACTAAGGCTAACAATCAAAAAGGGAAAGATGAGAAACAAAATGTAAAGATCACTTTCACCACCACCACTCCAAACCGCCCCTCCCCCCCCCAGCACTTGCCCACATTGTCTGGCAACAGTCACCCACAGAGAATGACCAACTCCTCTTTTTTTTCTGAAGACTACCTCCCAGAAAACTTCACAAAACCCTGCCATTGGTTCCAGTGACAAAATGCTTCTAACTAGTAGACTTTGGGGATAGCATCTCCATTGTGACTCAGGGTTACACTTATCTGGGTCACTAGCTTATCTCCCCATTAGATTGTAATCTCTAAGAAGATAGACACTTGTGTCTTAGCTAAATTTGTCACCTTATCTATAGTGCTCCTTTGTGCTTAATAAGCATTTTATAAATGAGTGAATTCTGACCAAAACCACTTATTGCTTTCCTCAGCTGCCAGTCATTTTTTTCAATTGTGCCAATATTGGCAATCAACATTGTTCTCTGTGACCCCATTTGGGGTTTTCTTGGCAAAGATACTGGAGTGGTTTGCCATTTCCTTCTCCAGCTCATTTTACAGGTGAGGAAACTGAGGCAAACAGAGAGAAGTGACTTGCCCAGGGTCACACAGCTAGCAAGTGTCTGAGGTCAGATTTGAACTCAGGCCCTGCACTCCTAGATTCCCTAACCATCTTATTTTACAGAAAAGGAAATTAAAGCCTAGAGAGGAAAAAAAGGCTCATACAAGGCCATTTAGGTAGTAAGAGGTAGCTTAGTTAGGACTGATGGGGTGCTTGGATGCATACACCTGAACCCCAATTCTAAAATCACATTTCTCTTTAAAAGTCACCTTTCTCCCTAGCTTCAAAACACTATTCCAGTCAGTTTCTCCCTAGCCCAAGGACCCGGCCTACCCCAGCAACAACCTTTATCTCTTCCTGATACAGCAGCCAGCTGCACCTATAGAACTTATTAGTCTGAACCAGCTGTGTACTGGCTGAACTGGCTGTGTACTGGGTCATAACGACATTTACAACTCACTGACCAATCATATGTCTCCTAGACAACTTAGACATATATATATATATATATACACACTTCCTTATATTTATCTTGTCTAACAAGACATTGATGAGAGCAGCCTGCCTGGGTATTTCTCAGTGAGCCTTGAGAGTTTGTGATGTTTCAGGTCTAAAACCACACTTCCATGTAGCCCCACGGTGGGCTATTTTCCAATGAACTCTTGGTAAAATACCCAAGCAGCAGATACCAAAAGTACATGTTCCTTTAAGAACTAACCACTCCTTAATCACTCCCTAATCCCACCCTAAAACACCTATTTGGTATTTGGCACATGCTTTACTATAGAATATCCTACATAAACTTTACCTGTACCTCTCTAAGGTTGCAGGTTCTCTAAGAATTCTTGCCCACTGAAAAGTGTAATAAATCTTTGCCTTGACCTCAAGAATGCTTGAGTCCGTGGACTCATTCCAGGTGACTTGCCCCTGGTACTCTGGTCTTTGTGGGGGTCTTGCCCCTCCTTCCAGCCCTTCCAGAACCAGTCTAGAAATCACTCCCCAAGGCCAATGTTTCTCACAGTGGTTTGGTTATGTAGATCCATCAGTAAGACAATTTTCAGCACACCCTTTACATACGTTTATATTTACTTTTAAATAACATAGATGTACTAATAATTGCATTCATTATGGAACACACAAAAATAGAAATTAAAAGAGGATGAGATAAAAATGAAATACTATTTGATCCCAGAGTCAATAGGGAGTCCCTGGAGTTTATTTATTGAGTGAGGAAATTATATGGTCAAACCTACACTTTAGGAAAATCACTTTGGCAACTGTATGGAGGGTAGATTGGAGAGGGGAAAAATTGGAAGCAGGGAGACCAACTAGGGAGCTACTGCAATTGTCTAGACAACAGAAACAATGACAATCATAACAGAAATCATAATAATAATGTTAGCTAGTATTTTATGGTGCTTTGATTTTTTTGCAAAGCACTTTACACATTTTAACTCATTTGATTAAGACAAGACCTTAAGCGAGGGAGAGGGAGAAAAGGATAAAAGCAAGAGACATGAAGGCAGAAATGACAAGATTTGGTGTTTGGATTGGGTATGTGGAGTGAGAAAGAACAAGGAGTCAAAGATGATGGTGCTGTATTTGTCCACCTGGGTGAACAGAATGATGATGAGACCCTTGACAGCAATAGGGACGTTTGGGATGGAATGGGTTTAGAGAGAAAGAAAATGTAATGATACAGTCATGACCCATGCTTGCATGTCCTCTGAGACATAGTCTGTCCTATCCAAAGCAAAAAGCAGGAAACAGGGATCATTCTGAGGTGAGCAAAGTATAGTAGACAGAGAACTGGTCTCCACTTCAGGAAAATCTTACGTTATAGGACTCTGTCGAACAGCTAATAAAAGGAGATTGGCTATAGTGGAGGCAAGATATTCAACAAGACTTTGCAGTGAGGCCACCACACTGATTCAGCTGAGTGTGGATTGTCTACCTTGGTGGTCTTCCGGTCAAACACCAGGAAGGAACTGGAGCACCTCACCTCTGTTTGTACTCAAGTGACCAGAAAGCCTTAAGTCCTCTCAGGCAATTCAGTCTTGAGGATAGCCTCAATACTTTTTTAAGGAAAAGAATTAGCCTGACCTATTACCTGAACTGTGATAGGGTCCTGCAGGAGCATACTGACTTAAACCCCTCCCCCGATACAATATTAACATTTTGCTGTTATTCAGTCTTTTTCAGTCATGTCTGTGTCTTTGTGACCCCATTTGGGGTTTCCTTGGTAAAGACACTGCAGTGGTTTGCCATTTCCTTTTCCACCTCATTTTCCAAATGAGAAAACGGAGGTGAACAGGGTGAAGTGACTTACCCAGGGTCGCACAGCTAGGAAATGTCTGAGGCTGAATTTGAATTCTGGAAGATAGGTCTTCTTAACTCCAGACCCAGCATTCTATCCGCTGTGCCACCTAGCTGCCTCAGTACTAACATTATCTCTTCTGTTCTATTCTATTTGTTTTGTTAAATGTTTCCCAATGACATTTTCATCTGGTTCTGACTGTATTCCAAGGTGTTGTGGGCAGCATGAGCCACAGGTATCACACCTCTGTTTTAGAGGACCTTCCACCACTCCAATAACTCTTGGATAACCCTGATTTGGGGGATGTAAGGAATCTGGCATAGGAAAAACTAAACCAGAAAGATAGCAAAAGCAGGACAGAAGAAAAGAGTGTAAATAAGGCAACGGCCCCTGAGGGATTGGCCAAGGAGACAAGAACTAATAGCAGAAATCCTAGGCCTTGCCTCCTTGCTTCGCTGTTCACAGGAATCTCCCAATATAAAGATAGGGGGCAGCTATGTGGTGCAGAGGCTCAAGTATCCACCCTGGAGTCAGGAGGACCTGAGTTCAAATTCAGCCTCAGATACTTACTAGCTATGTGACCCTGGGCAAGTCACTTAACCCTGAATGACTCTAAAAAAACAACAACAAAAAGCCAGTGTAAAGACAGGAAAGAAATGATGGTGGACATGGGCAGCATTGGAAAGGTCAGGGCTATGTCCAAACAATGACACCTGCTGCACTCACTTAGACTTGTCATGAATCAAAGTCAACTGTATTAAAGTGGCTAAGAAATCGTTCTTCTCTTGCAGGCAGCCTGTCCCAATGCCAGCAGAGATACCAAGAACTGCCCTCTAAGTCTGCCCTGGGAAGGAGCTGCCTGATGACCACTGGGAATTAAAGGGGAAGCAATGTGGAGGGAGCAATCGCTTCAAGGCTTCCAGACTGGGCCATGTCAATGAGGCCTTGGTGGGTACATGCTCCACTGCTGCACTTGGGGTGCATAGTGCTGCCCTCTACCTGTTGCCCCTGCCACTGCTCTGCCAGGCAGAGCACTGCTCTACTATGCTGAAGTGCAACTTAGGCTACAGGTGCTGCCATTCTCCTCTTTCTCCAGGGCCTGTGTATTAGGGCTCCCCTCCCCACGCCTCACAGTCCCCCGAAGCTATTCCATATCCTTGGTGTCACAGGCAAGGTTTCACTGCCCCTGCTTGGGGTTGGTCCACCATATCAATGAGGTCAGCTCCCAGGAGAGCTTTGGCCATCCAAAAGGGTTTGGTCCAGCCAGGCCAAAGCTTAGCTTCTTCCTCCTCCTGTCAGTGGTCATCCTCTCCAAGCAGGGCATAGTTCTGGCTATCACTCAACTTCCATTGAGGGGACCAGGAGCTTCTACATATAAAAGTCTTCCCCAAGGATAGCAATGGCCAGTTCAGAATGGTTCACCTATGCTCCAAGAGTCACAAAACAAAACAAAATGAAAATCACTCCAAAAACAAACAAATAATAAAACCCCAAATAAAGCCAAAGGCTCTTTAGGTCAGCGAGCAAGGCTGAGACACATCAGTCAGGCTGGGGAGAGTACCTAGGGCTTGACTTGCACAGAGGCCACTTAACTGACTCCAAGCAGCAGCCCCAAAGAGAAAGAAAATTTGAGTTCACAAAAATTTGAGTTTTAGATCAAGAAGAAAAGCTGTCTTATGCTGCAGCTACACACACAAACCCAATCCAATTGAAATGAGAAGGGAAACATTTAACTGGGAAACAAATTTTGGCAGTAAATTTTTCTGATTTCCAAGACATATAAGGAACTATATCAAATGTATAAGAGTAAGATCCATTCTCCAATGGAGATAATGGGTTAAAGGATATAAACAGGCAGTTTTCAAAGGCAGAAATCCAACTATCAATGACCACATTTAAAAAATGCTCCAAATCACTTAATAAGTAGAGAAACACCAATTGAAACAATCAGGCAACACCTCAAACCCAGCAGATTGGCAAAGAAGACACAAAGGGAAAATGACAAATGTTGGAGTAGCTGTGGGAAAACAGGCATATTCGTATACTGTTGGAAGTATTGTAAATTGGCTCAACCATTCTGGAAGGTCACTAAATTGTGCATACCCCTTAATGCAACTATACAGCTACTAGGCCTTTATTCCAAAGAGATCAAAAAAAGAGTGAAAGGACTCATACATACAAAAATATTTCTATCAGCTCTTTTTGTAGTAACAAAGAACTGGAAACTAACGCGGGGGAGGGAATCCTGTTGAGGAATGGTTGAATAAATGATGTTATATAAGTGTAATTAGATATTATTGTGCAATAATCCCGATCTTAGAAATGTGAGAAGCCTGGCATAGACAGTATAGGAAAAGAAAAACTAAACCAGAAAGATAACCAAGTCAAAAACAAAACGGTAGAAGCAAGGTAATGGCCCTCAGAGAGATGGCATAATGGCTAGAGTGCTGGGCAGGAAGTCCTGAGGTCAAATTTGGCCTCAGATACTTATTAGCGAAGTGACCCTTGGCAAGTCATTTAATCTCTCTCTTCCTCAGTTTCCTCATCTCTAAAATGGGGATTATAACAGCATCTGACTTGCAGGATTGTTGTGAGGATCAAATATGATATTTGTGAAGCTAAAAATGCTTGTTCCTTTACCATAATCAATGTCGAGGGGGAGAGAGTTTCAACACAATCTGGGGATACTTGTATTATCTGATGCAGAGCTAAGAAAGCAGAAGCAGAATAAGCTATTCTATAACAACATAGTAAAGACAACTTGGAAAGACTTGAGGAATCTGATCAATACTACGGCCAAGCATGATTCCTGAGGACCCATGATACTCACTTCCATCACCCAGAGGTGAAAGAGAATTCATTTTTGGACAAGGGTAGTATTTGTTTCTGCTTGATTTTATGTAATATAATCTTTATATGTATATATATATATATGTGTGTGTGTGTAATATAATATATTTATATTATGCATTATATAATATTTATATTATATGTAATATAATCTTATAAAAGAAAGGATTCTTTTTTTCTTTCCCTAGTGGGGTAGGGAAGAAATCAAACAATTTCTTGTTAAAGTAAAATAAACATTTTAAAAATAAAGTGATGCAGCACCACCTGCTGTGGGGTACATTTGTCCACATCTCCAATTCTGGAAAGGTCTAAGGGCACCAAGGAAGGTTTGAGCACTGCCCTTCAAGAGGCTACTTCTTCAGTTTCTTGGACCCAAGTCCCAACAAATTGTCTGGTGGCTTAGCTCCCAGAGGCCTCCCAAATGCTCCTTACAATGTCCTAATGAGTTCCCTAAGCAATTATTCAAAACCAAAAGTTCTTTACCCATTCACATGGCAATCACAAAGTGTTCCTTTGAAATATAAAAGAAACAATGGACTCAATTTTACATTTCAAATAATCACCTTAGAATTTGTTTTGCATGACTATATATATGTATAACATATGTAAAACATACATACATAGTTGTAATAGGCTTCATTTATCATGCCTTTTAAATGGGTGATCAAAGGGAATGGAAAAGGGAAGGGGAAGATACATGCTTTACAAATATTATCTGATTTGATCCTCATAACAACCCTGGGAGGTAGGTGCTATAATGATCTTTATTTATACAGTTGAGTAAACTGAGGCAGACAGAGCTGACGTGATTTACTCAGGGTTACACAGCTAATCAGGGCAACTTTGAATTCGGGTCTTCTTGACCCTAGGTCCAGCTCTTTGTGCACTATACCACCTATGATGAAAGTGGTAACAGGAGAGGGGGATGGGATGGGGGGGGGCAAGAATTTGAAACTGAAAATAAAATAAAATTGAATTTTAAAAATATTAAAAAGAAAATCAGAAAAAAAGAATGCAATACAAAAAAAAAATCACCACCAATTATGTCCTTAAAGCTTTCAGAAGCTTTGTCTTTCTTTGGTGGTGATGGTGGGGATATAAAAAATTCAGGGTACAGTTTTAAAAATAATTTTTAAATTATTTTTTGCAAACTTTTATTGTCTCCCCTTCCCCAGTTGAATAACAACAACAAAAATCTCTTACCACATACCCTGTATTCCAGCAAAATCAATTCCCACAGTGGCCACATTGGAAAATATGTCTCCTCTATAATGTTGGTGTCATTGCATAAATCGTTCTCCTCTTTTGGCTTGCTTCACGTGGCCTCAGATCACAGAGACCTTCCCTGCGTCCTCTAAAACTGTCCATTTTGTCATTTCATATGGCCCAATAACACACCTCAATTTCCTTAGCCAGCCCCCACATTTACTCCTGTATATTGGGTCACTATATGTTCCACTGATCTGCCACTCTATTTCTTACCAAACTGTCTACTTTGTAATACAGTTTGAGATCTAGTACTGCTCGGCCACCTTCCTTCATGTTTTTTTTCATTGATTGCTTGACCTTTTGCTCTTCAGGATGAATTTTGTTATTTTTTTTCTAGCTCTCTAAAATGGATTTTTGGTAGTTTAATTTGGTACAGCACTAAGTAAATTAATTTAAATAGAATTGTCATTTTTATCATATTGGCTTGGCCCATCTATAAACAATGAATATTTTTCCAGTTGTTTAGATCTGACTTGTGTGAAAAGTGTTTTGTAATTTACGTGTTCCTGAGTTTGTCTTGGCTGGGAGACTCCCAAGTATTTTAAATTGCTTATGGTTATTTTAAATGGTATTTCTCTTTCCCTCTCTTCCTTACGGACTTTGTTGGTAATATATAGAAATGCTGATGATTTATGTGAGTTTATTTTATATCCTCCAACTTTGCTGAAGTTGTGAATTATTTCAACTAGTTTTTGTAGTTGAATCTTTAGAATTCTCTAAGTATACCATCAGATCATCTGCAAAGAGTGATAGCTGTGTTTCTTCATTATCCTGTTATAAGGCCTTCAATTTCTTTTTCTTCTCTTATTGATCTAGCTAGTATTTCTAGTAGAATACTGAACAATATTTGTGAAAATGGGCATCCTTGTTTCATGCCAATATTATTGGGAAGGCTTTTAGCTTAGCCCTGTTACAGATGCTTTCTGATGGTTTTAGATAGATACTACTGATAGTTTGAAGAAAAGTTCCATTTATTCTTATAATTTCTAGTATTTTTAATAGGAATAAGTGTTATATTTTGTCAAAAACTTTTTCCGCACCTATTGAGATCATGATATGATTTTTGTTGGGTTTGTTATTGATATGATAAGGATGCTGATGGTTTTAAATGGCTATTAATAATTTAGATTTCTTCCTTTGAAAACTGCCTGTTCATACCCTTTGATCATTTACTGCCTTTAATGAATAGCTCGTGCTCTTATAAATTTGAAATAGTTTGTAAATATCTTGAGAATGAGACCTTTAATCTGATAAATTCCCAAGAAACTCACTGCAAAGTTCCCGCCCCCCAGTTAACAATTTCCTGTCCAATTTTAACTGCATTAGATTTGTTTGTGCAAGAACTTTTCAATTTTACATAATCAAAATGGTCTCTCATTTTTTGCTCTCCTCTCTGTAGCTTAAGTTTTGAGTTAACTGTTCTCTGATCCTTAGTCAGTAATTTCTTCTTTGCTCCTCTCATTTATTTATGATGTTACTAAGGTATGCATTAATTCAGAGTTTATCTTGGGAAATGATGTGAGCTATTGGTCTATACCCACTTTCTGCCAGACTGCTTTCCAGTTTTCCCAGAGGTTTTTTGATTTTTCAAATAGTGAGTCCTTACCTGGGTAACTGACATCTCTGTATTTCTGGAACATCGTGTTACTGTGTTCTCTTGCTCTGAGACGTTGTTTACTTCATTTATTCAACTGATGGACCATTCTTGTTTTAATCACATTGTTTTTAATAATTACCGCTTTGTAAAAGAGTTTGAGATCTGGTACTGCTAGACCTCCTTCCTTGCTACTTTTTTGATTATTACTTTTTAAATTCTTGTCATTTTCTTCTTCCATATGAAGTTCCTTACTAATTTTTTTTAGCTCTACAAAATAATCCACCATTTTGAGAAGTAGTTTAAAATTTTGCAAATATATCCCCGTGTTCACTGAGAAAAAGAAAGCTCCCATTTACACCAAAATATTTTTTGGAGTAGCAAAGAACTGGAAATAAAACATATGCCCATCAATTGGGGAAAGGCCAAACAAATTGTGGTACACAAATGTAATGGGATATTATTGTGCTGTAAGAAATAAGGAATGTGATGAAACCCCAGAAGCAAGGAAAGACTTACAAGAATGGACACTGAGGGAAGTTAACAGCCTGAAAACAGCATGCATGACTACAATAATGAAAATGGAAAGAACAGATTGTCCTCATGCCACCTGCCACAACTGCTGTTCTGGGTGCCCTGTTATGGGTTGCTCTAACTGCTCTAAGGAACTGAAGGGCTCAGAAGTGGGAGACATGGAGGAAGCAAGCTGACCAGGACAGTGTTGGGGCATAAGGGGGATAAGTGTGGCATATCCCTCATAAATGGCTCTCGCAGGGAAGGGCTAGATGCTGCTTGTTTTCCTGCTTGTTTTCCTACTCCCTGATTGGTTGATCACATACCCCTTGAAATCAGGCCACATCTGCCACTTTGAAGACCACTACACTATTCAAATCCTTCCACTTGTCCCAAAGTGTGGCATGCTAGCCTCTGATTTGGACATTGGCAAAGAATCCCAGTCCCAGACTTCCATTCTCATCTTCCTTCTAATGAGTCAAACCAAAATATGAGGCAGCCAAGGAAACAGTGATAACATGGCCTCCGTGGTGACGCAGATATGATTCACTTATCGTCTAGCTAGAATTTGGAGAGGAATGAAGACATTCATCTGCCAGCATCCCACTATCCATCAGTAGTAATTGGAATTTATTTTGCTCAGCTCACAAATTTTCTCAGGTTGATTTTACAGGATGCATTAAAAAGACAAAAATGGAAATTTGGACTGCTTTGTCACCCATTCTCATCCTGCCTTCTTTGGTCTTTGCTCGCATACTCCCATGCATTGAATCAACTACCACCCCCCCCCACACCCACTCCCACTCTGGATTCCAGCTTGGTACTTACTATCTCATTCTCTTTGGTATCATCATTTGTACTTAATGCTTCTACAAGGAGATAATAAGCTCCTAGACAGCAGGATCTGCTATGACTATTTCCATGTCCCCGGTGCTAAACATAGTGTTACAGATGAGGTAACTGAGGTTCACAGAAGAGAAGTAACTTGCCCAAGGTAATGTGGCAAGATGACAAAGTTAGAACTTGTCCAGCACTCTAGGTGGTAGGTTGCAAGGACCACTGGATTTGGAGTTGACCTGTGTCAACTACACATGTGACCTGGCATGAGTCATTTCTCTGTTTGGGTCTGTTTCCTTATCAGTAACACAATGGTCTCCAAGGTCCCTTCCACCTCTTGGTCTATGAGAGAGGAAGCAACTATTCTGTATGATTGATTGGCCTCTGTTTTCAAAGAGACCAATGACATCACAAAAATCAAGATGGCTGACAATAGCCTGGGATGCAGGGGGCCACTACATCAGAGCAAGCTCCAAGCTCTCCACAGCTTTGGCTTCAGCGATCTTCATAGCTGTAGGAACAAGGTTCTTACCCCCCATTCTGCTGGAGGAAGTCTTCACATGTTTGGAGTAGACACTCCCCACCCCAACTTGCCAATGGGTTTGAGGACTGTCAGGTACCATCAGCCTGGTTTAGTCCATCTGCTGAAACAGTTTTACTGGGGTGTGGTCACTGTGCATGGTACAGCTTCTTGGAGCCACAGGTGAGAGTTAAGTGCCAGGTGGATGCCAAAGATGGATGGATGAGCAACCCTCACACCTGAGGTGCTAATTCTCCCTGAATATCCCAAAATGTGCTAGGTATTTTACAAATATGATCTGATTCTCACAACTATCCTGGGAGGTAGAGGTAATTATTATTATAGCTACTTTATAACTGAGGAAACTGAGACTAACAGAGGTGAAGTGAGTTGCCCAGGGTCACTTAGGTAGTGTCTGAGGGTAGATTTGAACTCTAGTATTCCTGACTCTAGACCCACTGTGCCACCTAGATGCCTCTCAATAACAATAATAGCGTCTAACATTTGTATAGCACTTAACTACGTGCCAGGCATTGTGCTAAGGACTTCACAATCATGACTCTCCTTTGACTCTCACAACCACCTTGGGAGGTAGGTGCTATTATTATTCATTTTACAGATGTGGAAATGGAGGTAAATAGAGGTTCAGTGACTTGTCCAGGGTCACTTGGGGTTTGTGGCTGGATTTGAACTTCGGTTTTCCTGATTCCAGCCCCAGTGCTCTACCCACTGGGCCACATAGCTTCCTCTAGATATTTCAGATCAGTTAGAATTGTCAAAAATCTTAAAACAACAACAATTAAAAGATGAGAAAGGAAAGAAATTATCATAGAAAAAACTAGCAGAGAGATGAAGGTAATCCTTCATAAGCATAGAAAAGCTCCCAATACAATTTTCCAAAAACTGGGCCAGAGAATGCCAGGAGACAATTCTAGAAGAGGAGAATGTCTGTAGTAACGGCAATTAGAACCCCAGATAAGAGAACAGAATGGCCCCAAGAGTCCAGGGAGTAGTCGGAAGGCCCAATAAAGTAATTGAAGGAAAAGCTAGGGCACGGAATTATAGCTCAATGAAAAACTCAAAAGGAGAACATGTGGCTTCAACTGAAAACTAGGAAATGTCAGCAAAGCAGTGGACAACCTGTAAGACCAGAGATAGAATTTCAAATTCTAACGCTATCGAGAGAAATAACAAATAACTAATCTTTATTAGGCCACTTAATGTTTGTAAGCCTTAACCCTTCATGATCTAAAATTCTCTCCACACTTTCCATACACATATTATCTCATTTTATCCTCATAACAGCTTTCCTTCTCAACTACAGAGAAGTAGGTGCTTAATTAATGTTTTTTAATGAATGAATTAGTGGCTTCTCTTATGGAATACTTCCCTCAGATGAGCCACGTCTATCCAGCCCTCTCATTGCAAAAAGGAGGAAACTAAAGACCAGAGAAGGGCTTGGTACTGGTCCAGACTGGGCCTGGAGATCACACCATTATGCTATCCCACCCCATATTCCAACTCAGGTTTTTTCAGATTCCAAGTCCAAGAACTCACAAGATGCCTACAGTAAAAAATTATGACTCTGAACACAGGTCTCAGTGAAAACATGTAAGAATCACTGATTTCCCAGAAAAATATAGTGAAAGAAAAAATTACAGGATTTCAAAACATCATTAAAAAAATTGTCTGGAATTTCCTAAGACTCACCAAGGAAATGCAATCGCTAAGCTCCAGAACTCCTGGGCCAAAGAGAAAATATTTCAAGCAGTAGGGAGATGTTATTTTACTGTCCATAAAGGAACCGTGGTCAGAATCAGGAACTATTCATTAGGAAGAAAAAAAAAGACTGGAATACGATATAGCAAAAACCAAAGGAGAATGGTTGATAATTAATAATAATTTATCTTGGGAAATTGAGCATAATCCTACAAGAAAAAAAAAATGGACTTTTCCCAGAATTCATACCTGGCAAGCATCCTTTGAGGAAAAGGGAGTTGGGTAGTGCCTTTGAAATGCAGGAATTTAAGGTAAATAAGTTTGAAGGCTAGATGTGGATCCCAAATTTACATTCTTAAAGCAGGAAAAAAAATTTTTCTGTCTAGTCTAAGAGGCAATAAAGAAATAGAGACAAAGTCTAGGCTTGAATGTTAAGTACTATCCCAATAGCAATAATTATAGCTAACATTTACATAGGCTTCTAGGTTATCTCATTTGCTTCTTAAAACAGAATTTAAGGTTGGTGCTAGAATTAGTCCCATTTTACAGATGAGAAAACAGGCTGAGAGAGATTTAGTGACTTGCCCAGAGTCAGACAGCTAATAAGTGTCTGAGGTAGGATCTGAATTCAGGTTGTGCTAACTCTAGACCCAGTGTTCCATTAACTAGCTGCCTCTTAGATTGGGGATTCTTAACCTTTTTGTGTTATGGAGCTCTTTGGCAATCTAATGGAACTTATGACCACATTTTCAGCAGGATGTTTTTAAATACATAAAATAAAATATGCAGGATTACAAAGGAAATCAATTATCTTAAAATTAGTTATCATGATATTTTTAAAAAGCAAGGTCAGAGAAAAAGAGAAGATAGGAGCAAGGAACTTAGCATTTCTTGATTGGGATCCCACAGATGAAGATCCTTCCAAAATAGAGGTGACAGGAGCAGAGAGAAAAGCAAATCGTAAAAACTAAAGTTAAAAAAAAAAAACAAAAAAGAAAAAAACCAACGAAAAACACCCAAAGATGCCGCAATCTTAAGAAATTTTTTTAAAAAAAGAAACCACTCTTTTAATATAAACATCAAAGCATTTTATTACCAGTAAGTCTAAATGTATTCTATCCAATATTCTCAATTCAACCAGCAACTAAATTATTCTCAGCTAATAAGCGCTTCTGTTGTTACCCAGGCAAAAGAAGGAGCTTCTCTTTAGTTTGAAAAACACAGTTCCATGCAAAGAATTTACTGAAATAAAAAAGTCAGTTCCCTTAACTCTGCTTTTTGTGTTCTTTTTCTCCTCAGTCTGAATTACATTAAAATAAAGTAGTCAAACCACAAAAGATAATTTAAAAGTTAAAAAATGTATCCATCTTTCATTTTTCATATCATGCAGCAAGAAAACATTTTAACAAGCATGGGAATAAATTAAATTGCTATTTCAACACAAACTTGAGCTCTGTCTCTTCAATATAAATAATAACGCAATCCTTCTTTTTAGAAATATACCCACAAAATACAAACGAAATTCCTAAAAGGAAAAGGGTTAACTGAAAGGAAAAAAAAATCTCATGTCTATATGATACAGATAAAGAAATGTACTTCCCAGAGCTTAAATGAGAAATTACATAAAACAGCTCCCTCTGATTTTTACACATACATATGTACTTTTCATATCACCCACTAAGTGAAAAACGCAAAAACTGAAAAGTCCCACTTCAAACATATCCATATAGCCCAATGCCATCTCAGTGGGTAAAATCAATT
The DNA here is from genome assembly GCF_028372415.1 of Notamacropus eugenii. Classification (NCBI taxonomy): domain Eukaryota; kingdom Metazoa; phylum Chordata; class Mammalia; order Diprotodontia; family Macropodidae; genus Notamacropus; species Notamacropus eugenii. The sequence goes on from NC_092879.1 coordinate 74,433,151, forward strand.
TCAAAATTTCTAAAATTTTAAATCAAATCTTTTTTCTCTTTTTTCATAAACACAGTACATTTCCTAAAAACATTTGCCTTATCACACAGTACTATAATTCTAAGATATGTAAACTATTTTATAGTGCACTTCCCTTCTAAATTAGGACGTTTCTAACAAAAAATAAATTTATATTTTAGCCTGTTTTGCAGAGATCCTAAATTGATGGCTTAAAGGAAAACAATCTTTTCTTTGAATAAAAGGGACTGGGATATTCAGGGGCAGAACCCCTTCCCTTCTGGCAAGAAGTTAATATATCTTCTTATAGTGTCAGTTAAGTGCTATGAAAAGATTTAAGATCATCTCTTTACATCACATCCTTTAAAAAATAACCAATTCAGTTTAAAAACATTACCTTGATCTCTGCAAAGTCCTCAATGGACTATGAACTTCATAGTCGTTCATTTCCCCCTCTATCAGACAAGAACTTATTTATCCAGACTCTCTTGTATTTTTAGAAAAATCCCTTGCCAGAAAAAGCCATTCTGGCAAATAGTTAGCAAAAAGTTTAGCACTGTGCCTGTCTCCATGACTTCCTGACCCCCTATGAAAGAGGACATGACATAAAAGAAAAATGAGAAAAAAATGCCAACTTTCTTTCCAATTTTGATTGCCCCTTTTTAATTTGGGAAGAGGATAGGAGGGGAAGGCTATATCAATCAGAGAAAAAAAAAACCCTTCAAAATAAAGTTTACCAACGCAGCTTAAAAGCGCCTATCTTGGTCTCAGCAAAATTACCAGTGTATTATGAATTTGACAGTTGTTCATTTTACCCATTTCAGCCAATATTTGGTGAAAACCTTAGCATCCTTCTTAAGTTGTTCCCTTGACCCCCCCGTAAAAGACATACATAAAAGAAATATCAGTTCAAGTTCCTTTGCCATTTTGATTGGTCCCGTTTAATCTGGGAGAGAATGGGAAGGGTTACCAACTAACTGGAATACTGTTTGGAGAAGGAAAAAAAAAGAGAAATTTTATTTTCTCTTTTAATTCTATTGCTTAAACAAACGAACAAAAGTCCACTGGGTGATTTGTTGGGTTTGTTTTTTGATAGGTTTCCTTTCCTCTTCTCCCTCAAATGCATGAAGAACCATCATAAAAGACCCACTCCCAAAGAAGGTAGTACATTTCCATATTCTATAAGTAACAGTTATTAAAGATAACATGCATGCCAAGTGTGCTATTTTGCATTTTTCTAAGCAGGATAAAACCCTTTTCCAGATCTATCTCAGCACCAAAAACACTTTTTAAATTTTACAAATCAATCAAGGTAAAGCTAGTTTACAAAGTCCACTGGTAACAAACAGTATAAAGTTTCTTCTCTTTTTTTCCTGCTTCTCATGTATGTTAGCACACTTCTTCTGGCTCTGCATGATTCAGGCCTTGTGAATTTTGCTGGTCTTAAAGGATACCTGCAACACGTGGCCATCGAGGCAGTAGCCATTTAGGTTGGCCACGGCTAAGGCTGCTTCATCATAGCTGGTCATAGTGACAAAGCCAAAGCGCTTGCACTTTTTGGTGTTGAAATCCCGGATGATCTTGACGTTTTTCACTGCTCCAAAGGGCCCGAAAAGCTCCCAAAGGACAATCTCATCAGATTCAGGTGGCAAGTTGTAGATGAAGATACACCAGCCATTGCTGGTGAGGCCTGGGTGGGTTGTGACATCAAAAGAGGAGGGTGAGAAGTTGTTTGGCTCCAGCCTTGAGGTTTGAGGTTGCAGTGGCCCATGGTCATCCTGGGGAGGCTGCCACAGCAGGCTTTGAGGGGTCTTCAGGGTCTGGTGATGAGCAAACTTGACCACGAGAGGCTCTGGGAAGCTGCTGGGCTTCTGGCCATTGAGGGCCTTGATGGCTTGCTCAGCCTCTGATCTGGTATTAAAGCGGATGAAGGCCACACCCTGGGAGGCCCCACTGAACCTGTCTGCCAGGATTTTTGATGCTACAATGTGCCCAAAGGGAGAGAAGAGCTGTTCTAGCTCATTCCGTGTCATAGTCTTAGGCAGGCCACTGACGTAGAGATTGGCATATTGGATGGAGGATGAGAGGGGCCTAGCATAAGACACCTTGATGGTTTTGGACAAGCACTGAACCCCATTCATCAAGTAGATGGCCTTCTCTGCATCCCTGGCGTGCACATAGTCAATAAAGCCATAGCCTAGGCTCTGGCCTGTCACCTTGTCCCGCATTAATTTGTAGCATCGGATCTCACCCATACCGGCAAACAGTCTGTAGAATTCCTCTTGGGTCATGCTGGGTGGCAGATGATTGACGATCAGATTGGTCTTGGGGCCAGAAGGAGCTGCCAAGGCCTCTTCTGCAGTCTCTGAGAAGGCATCCTGGGGCTGAGGAGTAGCTGCTTCTGCTGCCTGGGACAGGGCTGAGGCCAGAGCAGGAGCCATAGCCTGGCCTTCTACGCGGGCTCGAACAAAGGTGGGTAAAGGGAGAAGAGGCTGCGTAAAGGTAGGCGCCAGAACAGGAAACCGTCTATGGGTCTGGGCAAGGACTGGATGCTCAGCAACGGCAAAGGCTGGGGCAGGAACAGGAGCAGGAGCTGGAACAGACGCTGGAGCTGGAACAGGAGCAACAGGTAAAGTAAAGGGAGGTACAAAAGTCAGGACAGGAGCTGGAGCCAGGACAGAAGCTGTAGCCCAAACAGGAGCAGGATCCAGAGTAGAGGCTGGAACCTGAACCAGCACAGGTGCAGGAGTAGGGACCCCAAAGCCAAAGGTCCGATTAGCAGCCACCATGGGCAGAGTGGCAGCCAGATCAGGAACAGGGGTTGGAGCCTGGGTAGAGGCATGTGTCAGATTAGCCTCAAGGGCAGGAGCCCAAACCTGGGTAGAGGTATGGGTCAGACTAGTTTGGGTGACAAGAGCCCAAGACTGGGTAGAGGCATGGGTCAGATTGGCCTCAAGGGCAGGAGCCCAAACCTGGGTAGAAGTATGGGTCAGACTAGCTTGGGTGACAAGAGCCCAAGACTGGGTAGAGGCATGGGTCGGATTAACCTCTGGCACAAGAGCCCAAGCCTCGGTAGAGGATTGGGTCAGATTAGTAGATAAAACAGTAGAAGGGGCCAAGGCCATCTGGCCCAGGGGTAGCTGCAGAGGCAGGGTGTGGGTTTGGACCTCTACGAGGCCCCCCGCAGCAGCAGGGAAGATGCTCAGACCATTACCGGTAGGCCCGTGGTTGGTGGGCCCAGAAACGCTACTTGCGTGCTGTACGCCATTGCCCATGTGGCCGCTGGTGGTTGGTCCTGTGCTGCTGGTGGAGACCTCACAGCTGCTGGAAGTATGGTCATTACTGGTGGATTCGGTGGCGCTGTTGGTGTCACCGTGGTCATCGGAAGACGTACTGGGGCTATTGGTCACCTCAGGCTCCGCACCCGGAAGGTTCTTCTGATGCATTTTTGCTGGTACTGGCTGTATCTATATACTGGCTAGAAGTGGTTGAACCACTGGACTGGTGAGTGGCCGCTGGGAATCGCCAGGGCTGCCAGGGCCCAAGTCCAGTGGCCCGGGAACATGTACACGCGAGAGAAGAGGAGAGGCCGCCTGCGTGACCCACCAGAGAGGCCCGCAAGAGTGAGCGCGCGTAACCTTAGTAGCACAAAGGGCGGAGTCAAGCAGCCTCGCGAGAATAGAGAACAGAGGTGCCTTGCGCATGCGTCAGTTCGTAACAATGGCTGCCACGGCAACTATTGGCCAGTAGGCCAAGGCGCCTTGTGGCGCCACAGGGGGCAGAGGGCAGAGGGTGAAGAGGAGGGGGCAGAGGGCAGAGGTGGGGGGGTAGGTGGGCAGGGCTGAAAAGGTCTCGTGTGGGGGAGGGGACAAGGACTGGGGCCTCCTGGGGGGGGGGAACTTTCTTCAACTTCAACCTGCCCCTCCCAAATTCCCAGAATTTAGGCAATTGCTGGAGAAATTGGAGGAAAATTGTTCTCCCTCAACACTTACTCTACGCGAAGGGGTGACCAAGCAATTGTGCACGCAATTACAAAATGCCAGCCACTCTACAAAGTAATATTTGTAAAAGTAGGAGACAATCTAGCAAGTTACAAGTAAAATCCAAAAAGAAAACACAAAACATGAATACAGCTTTTAAAAAATAAATATCTTTTATTGTTTTTCTTAATGACTCCCTCCCACAGAACCCGCCTTTATACCAAATAAGTATGATTAAGTAAAACATGCATCTGTTGGTCTTATACATATATCTCCTCATGTACTTGTAGCCTCCACTGCAAAGGAAGGCATTTTTTTTTTAAGTTTCTCACGCAGAAGCATGACATGGTCAGACCTGCAGTTTATATTTTCCCCTACTTAATACGATTTTATTTTTTCCAATTACATGCAAACATAGTTTTCAACATTCACTTTTATAAGATTTTGCTTTCCAAGCTTTTTACTCCCTCCTTCCCCTCCCCCTCTCCAAGACGGCATTCGATCTGCTATGGGCTTTACATGTACAGTTTTCTTAGACATATTTTCACACTAGTCATGTTGTGGAGGAAGAATCTTGAGCACCACTCTTGAGGTCACAATTGGTCCCTGTGGGGATGGGACTTCCCTAATCTTTCACTGTTGTTTTCCTCTCCCTTATAATAGGAACTATATAAATTGTTCTGGGTCTGCTCATTTTGTATATTATTTATCACATTATTACTTATTTACCCAGTTCCTATGTCCCCTAATTCTTTATAGTTGTTGTTGGTTATGGTGTGATAATGTTCCATTCCATTCACATACCAGAGTTGGTTGAGCTATCACCCAGTCAGAGGGCACTCATTTTATTTTCCAGTCTCCTCCCACAAAAAATGCAGCTATAAACATATATGCGTATGTGACTTTTCCCTCTCTGATAGCCTTGAAGTATATGCCCAGTGAAGTTATCACTGGATTAAAGAGTATACATAGTTTCCAGACTCATAAAATAAAATTTCAAATGGATTTCCAGCACAGTTGGACCTGCTTCACAGCTCCACTTACAGTGCATTAGTGCGCTTTTCTTTCCAAAGCCCTGCCACCATTTGCTATTTCATCGTTTATCGTCTTCTTCAATCTGATAGGTGTGCTGTGAAACCTTAGTGGTTTTAGATTCCATTTGTCTCATCATTAGTGATTAGGAGTCTCTGTTTAGATATATGCCTGTTCAGATCCTTTGACTGTTTGTTGAAGAATGGTTCTTATTCTTATAGCCACATGGATTTCAAAGTGAATTCTATTAAAGCAAATAGCTTAAGTGCTACATAAACTGCTTGCAAAAATAGAGGGGAAAGGTACCTTGCAAAAACTCTGTCTGCGAAATAAATAACAGTTCCAAAATAGCCTATAGATCTTGGTCATGAATGACAACTGGCACCAACATTTTAACTGAAAAATGATCAAGGTCACATTGGCTAGTTAGGCTCAGAATTGTAACTAGAAATCAGCCAATCAGTAAGCATTTACTCAATGCCTGCTACATGCCACACCCTGCACTAAATGCTAGGAATACAAAGGCAAAAACCAGAACTTACTCTTAAGGAGCTCACAGTCTTATGGGGAAGAAAACATATAATTATGTACAAACAAGATAAACTGGAGATAATCAATAGGGGGAAAGTAATAGCATTGACTGGGATTGCAAAAACACTCTTGTAGAGGTATGATTTTAGATGGAATTTGACAGAAGCCAGGGAATCCAGGAGGTAGAAATGAGGAGAAAGAATTCCAGGCACAGGGGATATTGAATGCAAATATATTGAGATGGGAGATGAGAATGTTGTGTGCAAAGAACATGGAGGAGGCCAGAGTCACTGAGTCACAGGGTACGCTGAGACAATAAATAATAAGAAGAATGAAAATGTGGAGGTAGGCCAAGTTAGGCCAGCTCTGAACACCTGAGAATTTTATATTTGATCCTGGAAGCAACAGGGAGCCACCAGTTTATTCAGTAGTGGGATGACATGGTCACAGCTGCACATTAGGAAGATTATTTTGACAGCTGAGTGGAACATGGACCAGAGTGACGAAAGGCTTGTGGCGGAGACACCAACTTGTGGCAGGTTATTGTAATAGTCCAGTTGTAAAGTGATGAAGGCTTGTACCAGGGTGGGGGCAGTTTCAGAGGAGAGAAGGGGGCATCTAGGAGAGATATGTTACTAAAGTAAAATTGCCAAGACTTGGCAACAGATTGCATATAGGGGGTGGGGCACTGAAAGTCAAGGAGGGATGACACCTGGGTGACTGAGAGAATTGTGATACCCATGACAATGAGAGGGAAGTTACGGAAGAAGGAAGGGGAAATGAGGCTGGGGTGTGTGTGGGGGGAGATAATGAATTCAGTTTGGGACATATTGACTCTAAGGTATCTAAGGGACATCTAGTTCAAGATGTCTAAAAGGTAGTTGGAGAGGCTGAACTGGACTGGATAAGTAGATCTGAGAACCGTCGGCATAGAAATAATTGAATCCTTGAGAGCTTATGAGATCACCACTTACTGTGATCCCAGCCCTATGGCAGACCCTAGGGAGTTGACAGACTCTCCTCAAGGAGCTTATGGTCTACATCCAGGACAGCAGTAGGTGTTTGCTAAATCCAAGATGAAAAAAAAAGACTCAATATAATCCAGTGCTGCCTGTGTGGTACAGCACACAAATAGTGTTGGAATTCAGAGAAGGAAAGATCATTGTGCTCTGGGATTTTCTGGAGGAGGCTATGATTTAAGGGGGTTCCAAGTAGGATCGAGACATACGTACAGGAAAAAGAGCATTCCAGGAGGGGAAAACATTTTGCTTCTTGGTTTCTGGTATTATACATAGTACAGATGGTGTGGGGGCGGGGGGTTGAGGAGGGGGAGTAGGGTGGATACTTCTATTATCTGACTCGTAGGATTAGTATTCAAATTAATTAAACTTTTATTAAGTGCCCACTATGAGCCAGACAACTGTGCTGAGACTACAAAAAAATAGAGCTCTTGGCCTTAAGGATCTTACAGTCTAATGGGAGTGGGGGAGGGGTGGGGGGAACAAGGTATGATGTTTAAAGTTAAATACATTGTCAAGGAGAAAGAGATAGGGATGGAGGGGAGAATCCCATCCCCCGACAAAATGCTTAAGGAAAATTGGAAGGCAGAGAGATTACTTTTAAAGGCCAGGCCTAGAGGTGGAGACTGAAGAGTGATCAGAAGCCATTTGGTAAGCTTTAGTCCACAAACTGTTCTGAACAGATCTAGTACCCTCCCCCCCCCCCACCAGATCAAATCCTGATAAGGAAACCCACTTAAGCCATAATGTGTCATTTGTCCAGCCTGGGTATAGATAAACAGCCTGGGGATATATATACGTATATATATGTATATATATACACATATATACACACACACACACACACATATGTGTGTGTATATGTAGGTGCATATATTTATAGATAATATATAATGTAGTATATAGGTATATATACACCTTATTTAATATATACAGTATATATGTATATACATATAATATATGTGTGTACCTATATGTATATTATATGTATACATATGTATATATGTATATTACATACAGTATATGTGTGTGTGTGTGCATTGTAACAGTTCTCTGGCATAACAGGCCCTCCTGGGAGGATGTAGGGGTCCCTTATTGATCCTTGCTTTCTACAACTAGGCTCACCAATGTAGGTGCCCGCTGTCACTAGATTAAGTTCTTGCCAGGGTACCCACCCACTTTACGTTCGAGGGAAGGCAGGTGAGCCAGCCAGATAGGTTAGAGAAAACATACTCCTTAATGAATCCAACCTTGCCTCACTTAAATCCATTTCACTTGTAAGTCAAGACATCACCTTCCCAACATCATTGGTCCTCTTACTTTGGGGTGGGGAAACCCAGAGGGACAAACGATGATTCTGCTGTGAATAACATGTAAAACAATGGAAATCAGTTCTATGCAAAGCTTTATTGCAAGCAGTGGGGAGGAGGGAGAGGGGAAAAGGGGACTGGAACTGCCCAGGCATACACACTCAAATAAAGCATAACCCACTTAAGAGCAGCACTGCATTGGGAGGATGGAGACACTTCAAAGGCAGGGCTTCTTATGCTCTGATTTTGGGTATCCCCTCCCTGAAGCTGGCTGGGTTACACAGCAGGGGTCAGGGCAAAACACCACTTTGGGGGTTTGCACATCAGGGAGAAAAACAAGTTGGTGGTAGATAAAATATAATTTTATCAATAGAAATGACCTTAAAGAAGATGCATTTCCATCTATCTTACTGTAACTCCTTACTCACCTTAGGAACTTTCCGTATGCCTACAGGAGAATCCTCCCATGAGTTATATCTCTCTCTTCTAATGCTAGCCCCTTGGAAGCAAAGAATGACTTGTTTATTGGGGTCCACTTAAATATTTTTTATTCATTCACCTAGGTAATCAAGTAGCAAGCCAAAATTCAAATCCACATCTTCTCACTCCATTGCCTTCCATTTGCATTAAGCCCCAGAAAACACTCTTCATCTCCTGACGAATAAACAGTGTGATCTGGCCTAGGAGAACTAGACCTGTGACTAGAAAGATGAAGAGGGACTGGTGGATCACATTTGGGAAATTTCAGAGTTCTTTCAATGATCTAAAGGTGCTCACTTCCTTTTACAAAAAAACCCTCATGTCCTCAAAAACCGCTGTTCTGTTGGAGACCCAGTGTGGTGTAGGGTATAGAAAACTGGTCTTCTTTGGACTCAAGATCATCTGAGTTCAAGTTCAGTCCATACATGCTGGCTTATTGGATCCTGGGAAATTCACTTAACCTTTCAGTCCCCTCAGGAAACTCCAAGACTTTAAATTACATAAGTTGATCTGCATTAGTACAGGGAGTTTACTCACAGGAGTTTTCCACACCAATCAGAGTAAAGATCTGAACTGTTTGCTCTTCCTAGCCTTCTACCTCCTTACACACAATTCCTTGATGTTATATGACCACAAACCATAGAACTCCATGTTTTCCAAAGAATGAAAACTGCAGGAGATCACCTGGGTCCAAAGTCTACAGGTCAACTCCAATTTCGATTCTTTGAAGAACGTGGCATTCTATAGTGTGCAATCATATAACTGAACTCACAGGGCAGTAAAAAGCTATATAGTAAGTGTAAACTGACTGCAGATTACCAGCGGTGATTTGGCCATGAGAAAAGGCATAAAAGCCATCATTAAGGATGCAGAGAGCCAGAAATGGAAGGGGTCACAAAAGGGCCCTGTTACTGCCAATCATTAGCACGCAAACTTTCCACTCTGGATCACTCGGTGGCACTTTGCTTTTTGGAGTTGTTTCTGCCCAGTATGAATTAAAGAGATCTTGGAAGAGCTGAGAAAATGCCTAATTCAAATAAGCTGGAAGAGACCCAAAGTGAGCTCAGTTTCTCATCATTCATAACTTTGGCAGGTAGGGAGGGGGTTGGGGTCCTAGAACCAGAGCCCTACTCCTACCTACACGCAGCTCCCCTCTCCCAATGGCCAGCCAGTTCTTCACTGGCCAGGCATTTAGACAATTACCACAGTAAGCATCCACTCATCCCCTCCACATTTCCTCTAATACTGCCTTCAGCTCTTCAAAAAAAGGTTTCTGACTAACTCACACTAAACTACTTTGATGAAAGCAAAGCATCCCTATTTAGCACAACCCAACAGTCAGCACGTGCTCCTTCCTTCAGGAAGGGCCACATGGCCCCAGAGGCTATTTCCCCACGCCCTTCCCAAGAAGCCTGGGGAAGGGCGGACTTCACATGATCACCTTTTGGCTCCATAATACCCATCTCATCCCCTCTGTCTGCCAGGAGGTGGATTAGTCATGTTGAGATTTTGAAGGATAAGAGATGTAGCCTGAAGTGATATCCTCGAAATGCTTTGTTTGCTAGAACTTTATTATTATTTTTTAAAATACCCACCTTCTCATTGGAGCACCTCCCAACAAGTTTTTGATGGCAAGTGCTTCAAACATTCCATTTCACAAATGAGGTTGCCCTCGGTCACGCAGCCAGAAAACATCGGAATCAAGTTTCAAATCTGTGCCTTAGGGACCCTAAGGCCCCACCTTGACTCTTTCTATGCTGTGGTGCCTCCATTCCCATCCAAAAATACTGAATGAGCCACAGAAAGCTTTCTAGTACATTGGGCAGAGCCTTTGTAAAGGATTCATAAAAGGACATAGCTAAAAATAGGTCAGGATGTCAGGAAGTGGATGGGATGGGACCTGTATGGGGAAAACAAAGAAGCGTTCATGTGCCTGAGAACACAGATGTTCCTCATATCCATCGACATAAATGGACAGGAGCTGATGATTAAAAACAAAAAGGAAAACCCAATTGATTCCTTTCTTGAATATTTTGGAATTTCATTATTTGAAATGGTAGCATTTTTTTTTCTACTGCCAATCATGGAAATGTTGGGGGAGCAGAAATATTACTTACAACTCTGGAGGACTTTTTCTCAGATAACACATTTCTTAGCGCACTTTCCTCACAAAAACCCTGTGAAGTAGATTGTGTGACTTTGATTATTCTTATTTTACAAATCAGGAAACTGAGCCTCAGAGAGGTTACAGTATCATACAATGTGGGACTTAGATTTAAATAGGAAGGGCTGGATCACATTTGAGAAATTTCAAAGTTCTTTCAATGATCTCAAGCTGCTCACTTCCTTTTATAAAAAAAACCTCATATCTTTAAAACCATTTTTCTATCGGAGAGGCAAGGTGGTGTCAGGCATAGAGAGATGGCCTTCTTTGGATTCCAGATCACCTGAGTTCAAGTCCAGTCCACACAAACACACATAGCCCAAATCACTCATTTTACGGAGGAAACTGAGGTCCAGAACAATGATTTTCCCTAAGGTCATGCAGAGTTGGCATACAGACCTAGTTCTTCTCACTGCAAACCCAGGGCTCCTTCACTTTCATCATGGTGACTTGCAATAGGGTCACATAGATACTATACGGTTGCCTTGGAATTCGAACCTTGGGCTTTTGGGCCCAAGTCCAAGGCTACTTCTACTAAAACACACTGCCAATGGAGAAAGGTACAGTTGCCAAACCTCCTGTTCCAGGAGTTGATAATGAGGACTGTCTCTATATGACTTCCTATTCCTGATATGGCCAAAAGGTGTGGGGCGGGGGCGGCGGGTAATCAAGAAAGGGTGATCAGACATTTTCGCAGTGACCTATGGAGGCACCTACAGTTTGCATGGAGGATGTGGTGTGGAAAAGTTTAGCTGGAACACCAATAAGGGCCTAAGACTTTAGAAATCCTCCCCACTGGATTTGGAGTCAGGAGGGCCGAACTGAAGTTCCAGCTCAGACACTTATTCAGACTGTGAATGCGGGCAGGTCACTTCTGCTTTCTGGGCCTTCAATAAAATAAAATAGGGCCAATAATCGTGAAGATCAAATGAGACCCCATATGTAAAGCTCTTTTTAAAGACCATGATGCTGTAGCAATGCCAAATATCATTAGTATTCCTAGGATACAGGGAAAGTCCTGGATGATTAATCTTCACCACTTTCCCCTCCAAAAATGTTCCTCACTTCTCAGTGGCAGTCACATCTTGTGCTATGCGAATGTGCGGGAGGGGACATGTGTAGGGGCGCTGCCCCAATCAGGAAAGTCAGTCCATCTACAAACATGTCTTAAGCTCCTATTCTGTTTCAAGCACCGTGCTAACAATCTAGGGATACAAAGATGGAAAGAAAGGGAGAGTTCCTGCCCTCAAGAGTTTATGTTCTTCATACAAGTATAAACATATACAGTAGCTTTTTCTCTTAACCCTTATAAGGCATCGAGTGCTCTGTCCCCGGCTGCCTGGGCTCGTGTTTGTATAGTGACCCTCCTACTGCAGGGTTACATTGTCCAAAGGGTGAGCAATACAGCCAGGAGATTCTCTTGTGTGGAAGAGCCACACAATTCTGGGCAGCCTGGCCACTCAGGGGACTTTTCTTATGTATCTCTGTGTTCTCCTGGGCTGTGTACATCCCTAGGGAAACTTCCACATACATAGTAGGCTTTATGGAATAGCTGCTAGGGGCCTTAGGATCCAACGTATACTAGGTGGCTTGGGCGGGGACAACGTGGGGCCCCAAGATAATTTCCGGCTGGGAGCCTAACAATCCCTTTGTATATCTTCCTGGTTCTCTTGGTCACGTCTGTGCCAGAGGTTGCAGGACCCTGCCAAAGACCAGACCAAGAGCCAGACCCCCAGTTTAGTACAGGGCACCATTTTGATCAGTGCTTCAGTATCCCACCCAGGCCACCATTGCCAGACCTTTGGCCAAATGCACAGATACCTGCTGGCAAGATCTGAATGTGGGTGACAATCGGAGGATGCTGATGGGGCAGAAGCAGAGAGAAGTCAGGCTTACTTTGAGAAACTCTTTCGCAGAAGTAATGAAGGGATTTATATCAATAATTTTGTAGGCAAGTACATATTAGCTCATGGTCTGTAATGTAATTTTTAATAAGTCAGAACCAGGATACATTTTAATTATCTTGTCAATCCAATTCCCTGCAGTTGATGGATGGGGATGGCATTTAACTTTAGCTCAGTCTCTTTCCCTAGAATCCTTTAGACAATTTGGAACACCCCATATCTAGAATAATAACTCCCATCCCCAATATCTGAAGGGTTAAAAAGTGTTTTCCTCAAAGCAATAGCTAGAGTGCTATGAATAGGATCTCCATTTTACGAGGAAGAAATAAAAGCTCAGATCCAGGAAGGAGTTGCTCAGGGTAACATGATGCAAGTGTTATCTCACTGGTCCCCTCAACATCCTTGAGAGGTAGGTGTTATGATGATGATGATGATGATGATTCAATTATCATCCCCATTTTACAGATACAGAAACTGAGGCTGAGAAAAGTTAAGTGATTTACCCAGGGCTGCACAGCTAGTGTCTGAGACTTGAACGGGATTCTAACGCAGACTTTCCTGATTCCAAGGCCAATGCTCTTACCTACTGCCCCACCTAGCTGCCTCTTATCCTTACAACAACCTCATGAGGTAAGTTTCTTCCGATTTTTTTTTTTAAGTACTCCCATTTTACAGATGAGGAAACTGAGGCTTCTGGAGATTATGTGACTCTCCAAGATGCTGCCTTTGATCTTCAAATAGGATTATTTTGAACTAAGGTCATCTTCAAATTTGCAGCCCTCGTCAGCTCCTCCTTGTGTAGCAATTACTCTCTGACCTCACTTTCCCATATTCCCATATTTCCTCTTTAGTGCCCACTCCTACACGCTCGTTCACACGCCTGCATGCTAGCTTACACTAATGAGCACTCTCACACACTTGTGCATGATCACTTATGTCCCTTGTTCAAAGTCATGCACGCTCATTCACACTTGTACATCTCATGTATTCTCACACTCATATACCCTCATATACTTACACAACCACACATACACTCATGCTGGCAAGAGTGTGTGTGTGTGTAGGACAGTGAGTGTAACAGTCATACACACTCATATATATTCCCACACACTCACCCACAACCAAACAAATTATACTCATGCATTCTCCCACAGTCACACATCGTGCACACTCACAGATTCACACACCTAGAAACTCACACTGACTCTCCCACACTCTCACATACTCATGCATACTCATGTACTTTGCTGCACACAGACTCATGAGTGTGTCAGTACATATGTGTGAATTCTGAGAGTGTGTGCAAGTATATGGAAGAGTAAATATGCATGAGTACATGCTGGAGAGTACATTAGTATGTAAGGGTCTTTACGGGAGTGTGTGTGAGCACGTTTGGGAGCTTTGCATGAACATGCAAGAATGTGCACCAACACATTGGGAGTGTGTCCTAGTGAGGAGAAGTGTGTACACCACAGGAGTATCTGTAAACATACAGAAGTGTGTGGGAGTATAAACCGAGTATGTAAATGTGTGTTGGTGATTTCCTGTGAGTAGGTGGGTGCATGTGTGCGTGTGTGTGCATGTGAGTGTGAGTGCCTAGGTCAGTGATAGTCATATGTAGGATAACTGAAGGGAAATGACTTATTCCTAGTCGTACAGATAATAAAGGCCAAGCTGGAAGAGTGAGGAGCTGCCTTTCTTCCACCAGCTTGGTCAGCCTTTCTTCCTTCTTCCTAGCTGAGGTGGGGGATATCTGGGTTCTTATCACCTCCACAGAATTGGCAACAAAAGGCAAAAGATCGCCAGATGTCTAGAACTGGGCTCTCTCAGGAGTGTCTGCTTGGTTTCCCCATTTCTGATGTCCAAGATAAGGAGGCGTGAGGGAAAAAAATCAAACGGGGAAAGAAAAGCAAGTAGCTGGCTGTCTTTGTCCTAGGCCTAAGGGCAGTGTAGTCACTGCTGTCACCATGCCTCAGCGATGCTGATGTCTAAAGGGAGAGCACATGATGGCTTTTGTTGAACAAGAAGCAAATGAGAAGGCAGGAGAGTTCAACATTGAGAAAGGTCGTCTTGTGCAAACAGAGACTGAAGATAACGAAATATTAGAAGGAGAAAAATTGAGCAGCTGAAGAAAATTCAGATGTCCAACTTAATGAATCACGCAAGATTGAGAGTCCTTAGAGCCAGAGATGACCTTATCTCCGACTTATTAAATGAAGTAAAGCAGAGACTCTTCTGAGCTCCAGTTTCACATCACCAAGTGCCTTTTGGACATCAAGAACTCAGCATGTCCAAAACCAAACTCATCATCTCTGCAAGCCCCAGCCCCCCATTTCTGAACTGCTCTCTTAGTGTCAAGGGCACCATTATCCTTTCAGATTCCCAGGCTCTCAAGCTCAGTGTCATTCTCACCGACACTTGGCCTGCGCTCCCCACCCCCAACCGATCCAGCCGCTGTCATTTCTACCTTCACAACATCTGTCTATGTCCCTCTCTTTTATACTTGCTCAGTCACCATGTTATTGCCCCTTACCTGTTCTACTACACCAGGCTTCTAATTGGTCTCCCTGTGTCAGGTCTCCCTATTTTCCATTCAGCTGCCAAGCTGTTTTTTTTCTAAAGAATAGGTATGACCATCTTAAATCTTTCTTCAATAAAGACCAATGGCTCCATATTAGGAAGGAAGGAAACATTTGTTAAGTATCTACCACAAGCCAACTCCTTTATAAATGCTATCTCATTTGATCTTCACAACAACCCTGCAAGATTGGTGTCATCATCCCTATTTTACAGATGGGGAAACTGAGGCAGAGGTTAAGTGACTCATGCAAGATCACACAGCAAATATGTCTGAGGCTGGATTTGAACTCAGGTTTTCCTGACTCCAGGCTCAACGCTTTATCCACTAGGCCACCTAGCTCTATTACCCTCCCCCTCACCCTATCAAAGAAAGTCGCTTGCTTGGCCCCTTCGTAGCTTTTCAAGTTTCTTCTGCATCATTCTCTTCACACACCACATCCCATCACCTCCTGCCTACACGCTTTTTCAATGGCTATCTTCTATGCTTCCCTACAGACTCAGCTCAAATCCCATCTTCTACTAGAGACCTGTCCTGGACCCCCTAGGGGCTAGTACCATCCCCTCTGAGATTCCCTTCCATTTACTTTCTCTATGCAGTACATCTTGGATGTACCTATTAACATACTGGCTCTCCCAGTAGAATGTGGCACAGTGGATAGAGCACTGACCATGAAGTCAGGAGGATCAGAGTTCAAATCTGGTCTCAGACACTTGACACTGGGCAAGTCACAACCCCAACTGCCTCAAGCAAAATTCAAAAACAAAAAAGAATATAAAGTCCCTAAGGGTCTAGTACTTAGCACAGTAACTTGGCCAATCAGTTGCCCAGCTGTCACTGAGTCTCCTGTTTCTGGGACCTGCCATGGATTGGGCTCAGCTGGGTACGGCAGACTATTTCTCCTCTGGCTTTTGAGTTCTTCAGGTTATTATAATAGGCACATGGGATGCGCATTCACTCGAGCATTATTAGCAACATGCATGTCTTACTTTTCTTGTATCATGGATCTCTTGGGCAGTCTAATGAAGCCTATGGACCCCTTCTCAGAACAGCACCCTTAAATGCACAAAATACAAAATGTCGTAAAGGAAACCAATTCTACTGAAACAAACCCAAATCTAGGAATCCCAGATTAGGAACTTATTAGGCTTATAAGCTTTCCTTCACTATATCTATAATTCAGAAGCCAGACTATGGTTTATTTATTAAAATAAAACATCTGTAAAAACATCTCTTTCCCCCTCCCCAAGCAAACAAAGCATTGCCAACAATCTCATCTGTAAAAAAAAAAAAAAAGCAGCAGCAACAGTTGGGCATGGGGTAGAGAAGTTTCCAGCAAAGACAGAGCAGGGCTGTGTCCAGAGCAGGGGAAGCCCTCGGATTGTCATGATCACCATGCCTGTTCTTGGACATCACACATACTGGGCATCCACACTCAGAGATCTCTCTAGCTTTGTAGGATCTACTCAAGCGGTGCCCCCTGACACAGACCTTGGGAGTCACCAGTCACTTCTCTACCAGAGGATGGCACTGGAGAAAGACCTCAGTAGAGGCACCTTTTCCTTCCTCACCTTGGGATGCTAGGGTGGCAGCACCCACAGACAGCCAGAACCTCTCTTGGTCCCTATTTTTCTGTAAAATCCTCCACAGAAGACAAGACACAACTCCCACACTAGAGGCTTTCCTCTGCCAGTTTTCCCATGCCTGTGGGTATTAGCATAGCTCTTAGAGGAAGTTCTAGGCTTCAGATAAGTTGCTCCCTCCCACAGATTAAGGGAGTCTGGTGGTGCTCATTTCAAATGAGAGTGCAGAGGAGACATGGGCAATAGGACCTCTCCTTGTACTCCTTTCCTCCTTTGGTCAATTCATTAGCCCTGCAGAGTTTAGAGCAGAGGGGGTTTTTTTGAAGGGGGGAAGGCAAGGCAATTGGGGTCAAGTGTCTGAGGCTGGATTATGAACTCAGGTCCTCCTCACTACAGGGCCTCTGCTCTGTCCACTGCACCACCTGACTAGCCCTAGAGCAGGGGTTCTTAACATAGTAGGGTCTACTTGGAGAGCAGAACTTGGAGAGGAAAAAAAGATCTTAAATCTTTTATTTTCACTAACCTTTAACCAAAATTTAGCATTTTCTTCAACAATAAATAAATTCTTAATAGCTATTCTTCTGAGAAGTGGTCCATTCTTCTTCTCCCCCCTCAAAAAAGTTAAGGACCCCTGGAATCAGAGCTAAAGGATCCTGTGTGACTTTGAGCCAGGTTTTTCACCTCTCTGGGCCTCCAGTTTCTTTGCCTGTCAGTTTCAAAGACTCCTTCCAAGTCCTGCCTTCCACAAACGTCAGTAAAAGGAGGACAGGACACCAAAATCCAACCCATGATTCAGTCAAAGGGTCGCACTTCAGGACCTAGGGGACCACATGTGGCCTGAAGGCCACAGGTTCCCCCCACCCCTGAACCAATCTATTACACTGTAAGTGACACTCAGTTGTCGCCCATCATCCTGATTTGGAATCATCTTTTTTGAATTTCTGTCATCCATGTTGCCCTGAGACCTTCAGTCACCCTTCGGGGACACTCATAGTGAACTTAACAACAAACGCAATACAGCACTTGGGCACATTTGGCTTCAGAAAGCAAAGCGAGCATGGATGAGCAGACCTAGTGACCCTGCTTGGGACAGGAGGGAGTGTGGCCTATTTCCTCCCTCCGAGATCCAGAGGACAAGAACTGCTTCAGTTCCTACAGAGCATCATTGAGAAAACAAGGCCATTTGTCTGATTAGACACTCAAGAATGAATGTAGCCCAGTTAAAGTCCTGGGAAGTCTTACAATGAGACCATTTTCAAATCATGGCTGCATCTAGCTTGGTACTAATGAGACAAGACTATCTCGCTGCCACTTTCCTTAGAGCATTTACAGGCCAAGTAGCCACTCCATTTTTTTCTACCCACTTCAAGTCAGCAGGTGCAGTCCGTAAACCCTGAGAGATTGTTGGCAATGCTTTGTTTGCTTGGGGAGGGGGGAAGAGAAAGAAGGATGGGAAAGAGATGCTGTAGACTGGGACTCTTGGGACCGAGGGGGACTGGAGTCCTAGGCTCCCCTTCCCACTAGCCAATCAGGGTCAAGGCAGCTGGCAACTTCAGGAAAAGACTAAGCACTGGGCATCCCTGGAGGGTCAGCACTAACTTGAGTAGGAAGCAACCAGGCACAACGCCCTCCTCCCCTGGAGAAGAGAAAGAACTATTTGTTTGGGCTGTAGCAAGAGCTGCCTTTTAGGGATTCTGCTCTCTACTCCCTTTACCAACCAATGCCAGAGTGAGGGCTTTCATGCACAGATTTGGGCATGTCATTCCTGCTCAGAAATTTCAGAGACTTCCTATGGCCACCCACCAAAAACATCAGAATGGTAATAAATGTTCAGTTGCGTCTGAATCTTGGTGATCCCGTTTGCGGTTATCTTGGTAAAGATACTGGAGTGGTTGGCCATTTCCTTCTCCAGCTCATTTTGCAGATGAGGAAACTGAGGCAAACAGGACGACCTGACTTGCCCAGGGTCACACAGCTAGGAAGTGTCTGAGGCCACATCTGAACACCAGAAGAAGAGACTGAAGCTAGTGTGCCACCTAGCTACCCAATAATAATAGCTATTGTATAGTAATAATAGCTATTGCATTTTTCAAAGTTGGCAAAGCACTTGATACATTTATCTCACATGTGCCCTTTACAGAAACCCTGTGAGCTTGGAAGTATCATTATTTTCGTTTTATAGATATGGAATGTAAGTCAGGATTTCAACTCTGATCTTCCTTGCTCCAAGTCTAGCACTCAGGTGGTGTCAAACAAAAAGAAAGGGATCCCTGCCTTGGGCTGCAAACCCACAAATCAACATTATCTAGGTGGTATGACATTTTTGTTTGTTTTGTTAAACATTTTGCAGTTACGGTTTAATGTAACTTGGTCAAATTTGACGCCTCAGCACACCACCCTGAATTAAAAAGCAAAGATGGGCTCTTGGCCAGGAATAGGGTCTAACTGACAAGAGCTGTTTGCCTGCTCTATTGTGAATATTATCAAGAGAGCTTTAAACTCAGAGTGGAGATAGGACAGAGCCATTCCCATATATCTGCCAGGCAGGAGTTACAGAGCCCCAATAGGAAACAGGAAACAGCATCCAACTGAGAATCAAGCAATCATGGGAAAAAACCTTTGTGAAGTGCTAAGCATGGGGGCGGGGGCGGGAAGAGAAGCAGGACAGTCCTTGCCTTCAAGGAGCTAGGCAGGGAGGATTGTGGGGGGATGTGCTAGTAAAGGTTTAACAATGGGGTCTCCAAGGAAAAAAAAATCATTCAGGCCACACTTTTAAATTTAATCTGCATTATTAACATTTTCTCTACCACTTTCTTAAGTCTAGACAATTAACAAAACAATAAATCAAGCCTCAATTTGAAACTTTTGTGTATTCTGGAGGTATAAATACTAACACTGAAAATTTAACAATCGGTTTTCCTAGGAGCCTCTTTGAGCTGACTCTAGCACACCTCAGGGAAGGTCACAGCATCAGGATCTACTACGAGGGTCTGAATCTCTGCCACGTAAGACAGGCTGGTTGTTTCTGGAAGGGGCAAGGAAACTGTCTCTGACAAGCACCCTTGGAGATAGGATTTCCTTCCAAGCTGCTAGTGATCTGACTTCCTGGTCATCTAAGGACATAAAAAAGGCTTGGCCATATGGAGCTGAGCCCTTCAGACTGTGGTAGGCATGAATCACTACACCCTGTCTTGTTAACTGAAGGCATTTCTGTATGGAGAGGTAGGGTCTGAGTCTATACCTCAGAGTATGGGGGGAGGGGGAGGAGAGAGGAGGGGGGAATCTGGGTAGATTCAGAGAAAGACCAGTTCTCTAATCCTTGTTGAGTTTCTTTAACCTTAAAGGCAGCTAGGTGGTTCAGTGGATAAGCATGCTAAGCCTAGTCAGAAAGACTTCAGTTCAAATCCAGCCTCAGAGACTTCCTAGCTCTGTTTGCCTCAGTTTCTTCATCTGTAAAGTGGGGATAATAATAGCACCTACCTCCCAGGGTTGATGTACAGTGCTGGCCATAGCAGATGCTCTATAAATGTTAGCTATCATTATTAATTATTATTATAGCTAACCTTTATATCGATTGGTTTGTAAAATACTTTTTACAAATTTACCCCATCTGATCCTCACAACAACCTTGGAACGTTGGTATAGTTGTTATTCCCCCCTTTTACAGCTGTGGAAACTAAGGTGTACAGGGTTAGTGCCCAGGGTTCCCCAGCTAGTTTCTGAGGCAGATTTCAAACTTAGGTCTTCCTGACTCCAAGTTCTGGGCTCTCCGTATTGTGCTCCCTAACTTCTAGACCCTCCTGATCTCGTCCAAATTCTCATTTTACAGAAAAGGAAACTGAGCTCTGAAGGGGATGTGGCTTACTTGTCACGAAGGTGGAAGTGGTCAGGCAGGAGTTCATTCTGGTCCATGCCTCGGCAGGCTCTCCCTCAGGAAAATGAAGAGGTTGGACCTTTTGTGAAGTCTAAGGGTTCTTCCAGGTCCAAATCCCGCGGTATTGCCTGGTGAGGGTGCGGATCCTGCAGGCCCTGAGCCAGGGATGGAGAAGAGTGAAGTTGTCAGTCCCCACGTGCTGGTGTCAGAGGGACATGAAAGAAGGAGTTAACTAAAAGAACCCAGGAGTGACGGGTCCTGGAGCCAATGGCGCACGCCCATGGGCGGGGCGGACCGAGCCACAGGCCATTGGGCTGGAGGGGCCTAGGGGAGCTGGGTGGGGCCCAGGCCAGGGTGAGGGGACCTTGGGAAGGGGAGGTGGAGAGAGTGTCGGAGCGGGCTGGGCTGGGCCAGGTCGGCAGAGGAGGCGGAAGCGTGCTTCCGCCGGGTGGGTACCTTTGGGCTGTAGCAGCATAGGGGCAGCGGGCCCGTTGTATGGCCCAGGACCTCCGGCGGCCGGACATCATGCCCTGTCACAACCAGCAGCTCGCGGCCACCGCCTCCCCCTGTCCCGAGCCGGCAGAACCTGGCGATGAGCCGGGGCCGGACCAGGCGGGAGGCCCGGCTAAGCTGCCTGCCACCAACGGCGCGGCCGCTGCGCCCGGGGACAGCGCCGAGGGCCCCCAGCTGGAGGATCGAGAGCCCGAGAACCTCTTCTCCTACCAGCTCGGCCCGCAGCTCAAACTGCTACCCATGAACGACCAGATCCGGGAGCTCCAGACCATCATCCGGGACAAGTGAGCCCTGGGAGCGTGGGGGGCAGGGGGGCACCCCAGCGGGTGAGGCCGTAGACCCAGAGCCGCCTGTGTGCAGCGTTCAGATGGAGACGATGCCTGCCTCCCTGGACGGGCTGGGTTCTCAACAGGCTCCTGTTTTTTAGTTAAGGGCAGAAGCCTTCTTGCCCCGCTCCAGCTGTGCGCTCTCCTGAGAGAAGAGTCAGTTTCCCTAACAAGCCTCTCTGCATGCCCAGGCAGCCACGTGGCACAACCTTACCCAACTGGCCAGGACTCCCCCCCCTTTACCTCCCCAGTGCAAATCTTCCCCTAGTCAGGGCCATCTATCCTTTTTGGAGTTCTGGAATGAAGTTAGGGAGTACTTTCACTTGTAATGCTGATGAGATAGTGTGGACTTTTTGTCTTTCACTGGAAACACATAACTTTTCCCTGGAGCAAGTTGTTCTTGATAACGACTCCAACCTCCACTGATCCTCCCTAGAGAACCAACGTCACGCAGGAGCTGGTCGTCCTCAGTCCCTTGGTTGGGATTGCTTTCCCATAATTTTATCCCAAACTCGAACACCTACAGTATATTCAGTTCCTGGAGTCAAGTTTGGCCTAGAGAAGGACCCCCGTTCCCCAAACCTCCTTGTCTGTTAACACAAGACTTGAAGGATGGTTGTAAACTTGAGCATAAAAGAGTTTTAAGGCACTGAAGCTGGCCCTCAGGTGTTAGCGTTCCCTTGTTATACTGCTGCGCCTTATACTGACCTTCTAGACCAAAACACACAAACAAAACCAGACTGTTTTACTTTTGAGGGGTAGGTCTTAATTGTTAAGCACTGCATGTTTCCATCTCATGACATCTTTAGACCCAGCCAGGTAATGGAGAAAGTCCATCTATCCTCCACCCATTTTATTTATGGGTTGGGCTATCCTTGCAGTTAACTAATAACTATAAACATTGGCCAAAGGCAGTCTTTTTCAGGGGATTTATAGCTATTTTGGTTCTCTTGGCAGTGTAATGGAAGTGTCTGGTGCCTAGTCAGTGGAGTTCCTCCAATTTACCTGATGTAATTGAATCTCAGGTAGTAAAGACTGTGAGGCCTAAAGAGGCCACCTCTTTCAGACTTTGGCCTGAAGTGGGAGCTTGTGAAGAATGTGCAAGTTTGACTCACTTGCTGCTTTGAAAGGGTGTGTTCTTTTTGCCTTCGAGAAAGGCAGAAGGCTTGGCTGAGGATAGACTCCCAGAGAGTATCAAAAGCAGAAGGACGAGGTTGGGGAGTCACAACCCAGCTATTACTTCTTCTTTCCTCCAGATGGAGGCTTAAAATTCACCCCTTGCCTAGAACACATGTGCTAACTTAAGAAGGGAGGGGAGGAAGCATGTATATGGGTTTACCATGTGCCAGGTACTGAACTAAGAACTTTTACAAATATCTCTTTTGATTTTCACAATAACCCTGGAAGGTAGGTGCTATTATCCCTATTTTACAGTTGGGGAAACTGAGGCAATCACAGTTTAAGTGACTGGCCTAGAGTTACACAGCTAACAAGCATGTGAAGTTGGGTTTGAACTCAAATTTTTCTGACTCTGGGGATTGGTGGATGGAGTGCTGGCCCTGGAAGCAGAAATACTTAACTTCCTGGGTTCAAATTCAGTCTCAGACACTTCCTAGCTGTGTGACCCTGGGCAAGTCACTCTATCCTGTTTGTCTCAGTTTTCTCAAATGCAAAATGAACTGCCATTTCCCGCAAACTACACTCCTAGAACTATAGCTCACACCACACCACTGGTAAGACCTGAGCTCAAAAGTGGCCTCAGATACTTAGTAGCTGTATAACCCTGAAGAAAGTTACTTTTCCTCTATAGGCTTCAGTTTCCTCAATTGTAAAATGGGGGGGAGGAAGGAAGGGAGAAATAGCACCTACCTCCCAGTTGTTATAAAGATGCAATGAGGTAGTATTTGAAAAGTGCTTAACCGAGTGCCTGGCACACAGTAGGCACATAGTAAATGCCATTCCCTTGGGGGGGGTAGTGGTGGTAGTAATAATGGCCGTAGTAGTAGTAGTAGTAGTAGTAGTGGTGGTGGTGGTGGTGGTGGTGGTGGTGGTGGTAGTAGTAGTAGTAGTAGTAGTAGTAGCAGCGGTAGTAATAAGAGTCCCTTGTTTTTTTCCCTTAGTTTAAAGCAAAGGAATTTCATGGAAGGACATAGTAGGACAAATAGTAGCCAAACCTCTCCCCCTCCTCCCATAAACCTGCAGAGTCGGGGTGAGGGTGAACGCCCCAAGAACGCTGGAGTAAAGATTGCTCACCTCCAGGTTTTCTGCTTCTCTCCTCCATGGAGCCTCCAGGCCACTTTGCCTTTTATATACACCGTGAAGACTCTCCCAGCTTCCTGGACTCTGTCCCTCAGTCTCCATCAATCCATTCATTAACTATCCTCTGGGGAGTTTCCTGGGCCTTTTCTATGCAAATGCATCAATCCCTTCCTGCCCAGGGAACACCTGTTTATGAAGTCCAAATGGACCAATAAGAGTTTCACACCCTTGATTAGCTGCAGATTTGGGCATGAAAAGTTAAGGACTGTGGTTCCCTTAAAGTTCCTCCCCTCTGTTACACATCTCTATAATTTTATCTCGGGGTTAGAAGGAACACTACTCAACCGGAATCCCCAGATCAATACCTCCCCCACCACATACGCATACCACTGTAAACTGTGCTGTTTAAGTGCTGACTAGAATTAAGACTTTGAAATTCCCAACTGTTACTGTCAGAGGCAGGCTACTTCTACTATGCCAAGCCTCAGTTTTATTTTCTGTAAAATGGGGTAGTAAGAACTATTAACTAAGGACCCCTGCCTCCCATCAGCTTGTGAGAAGAGTGATTTTCAAAGCTTTACATCTTAGAAATCATTTTACTGAAAATGGTCCAGTGAGGTAATTATTGGAAATATCATCCCTGTCTTAGAAATGGGGAAATCATATATAAAACCAGAGAGGTAAGGTAACTTTTTCAGGGTTTGAACTAGCTGGGACCTGAATGAGGTAGAATGAGACACTGAACCGGGAGGGTCCTCTGTTCTACACGTGTTTCTTGACTCCCATGACTTAAGTGACTGGAAGCACAAAAAGTATATGCAGAATGGAAGCTGAAGTATCCCTAACTCTTTACCTCGGACCTTTTTTTTTGTTGTTGAGTAATGGGAGGAAAAGCCACAAAGAATTACTTTTGGGATGCCAAATTCATTCTTAGCTACTTAGGAAAAATCGAGCATGGTGGTTTTAGGTTAGCTTGTGGAAAGGGACCTGAGCTAGATGCAGATGTCATAGCAACATAAATAAAAAAACAATAAAACCCAGATAATATCATATTTGAAAACTAAGTCAATATGTGCCCTTCAGGGATCCTTCTGTATAGTTTAGTGGTCCTATTTTGATTTGGGTATAATTGGTGTAGCGGACACATCACCAGACTAGGAGTGTCTGTCAAGAAGCATTTACTTCAGTCAATCAATAAGCATTTATTAAGTGCCTACTATGTGTCCTGCTATATGTTAAGCACTGGGGATACAAAGAGAGGCAAAAAACAGTCCTGGCCCTCAAGGGACTCACAACCTAATGGGGGACACGATATGCAAACAAATATATACAAATTGAACAGGATAATGGGAAATAATTGACTGAGGGAAGGCACTGGAATTAAGAGGTGTTGGGGAGGGCTTCCAGTAAAAGATGGAAGAGTGGAGGAGGGAGAACATTCTAGGAATGGGAAATGGCTAGAGAGGTGGAACGTCTTGTTTGTGGTACAGCAGGAGGCCAGTGTCACTGAATCCAAGTGTATGTGTTTGGGAGTAAGGTGTAAGAAGCCTGGAAGGGGAAGAGGGAGCTAGAAAGCTATTGGAATAATCCAGACTGGAGGCCATGAGGGCCAGAATAGTGCCAGTGTCAGAGGAGAGAAGGAGGCAGATTTGGGAGATGTTACAAAGTTGTCATCCTCAGGCTTTGGCAACATTTGGATGTGGGGAAGGGGGAGTGAGGAGTCTGGGATGACTCCTAGGATACAAATCTGAGGTACTAGTTTTGCCCTCTACAGTAATAGGGAAGGGGGGAGAGTTCAGAGGGAAAGTTAAAGAGTTCTCTTTTGAATACATTGAGTATAAGGTAGTTGGAGATGCCAGATTGGAGGTCAGCAGAGAGTTTGGGGCAGGAAAGGCATATTTGAGAGATGTCAGCATAGAGGAGTTGGGAGCCGATGAGATCAACAAGTGCCATAGTATGGAATAGTGTGTTTGTCCTTCGTTGCCAAAGACCATGCCATCAGAGAAATAATGACATGGCTTGCACTTGACTTTGTTTTGAGTGAGGAAGGGCTGATGGAATAGTATAGAGAAGTATGGAACAGTGTAGAGTAGTATGGAAGACAAGAGGTCCCAGGACAAGACCCTGAGAGACACAGGAGGATCCAGCAAAGGAGGGAGTGGGGGGATAGGTAGGAGGAGAACCAGGAAAGAGCAGTGTCCCTGGAAACCTTGAGAGAAGAAAGAATCAAAGAGGGGAGCAGGATCAACAGTGTCAGAGATTGCAGAGAGATCCAGGAAAATGAGGATCTCAAAAAAGGCCATTGGATTTGGCAATTAAGAGCTCATTAGTAACTTTAAGGAGAGCAGGTTCAGTGGAATGATAGAAGGTCAGGAGCTGGATCTTAAGGAGTTAAGAAGAGAGTAGGAGGAGAGAAAGTAGAGGTGCCTGTTGTAGATAGCTTTTTCAAGGAGTATCACCCCAAAGGGCAGAAGAGATAGAGGATGCTGGGTAGCAGGGATGGAAGGATCAAGTGCAGGTTTTTTTCACATTGGGGGAGACATGGACATGTCTGTAGGCAGTAGGGAAGGAGCCAGTAGAGAGGGAGAGATTGAAAATAAGTGAAAGAATGGGATGACAGAGCAGCAGTCTGCTGGAGGACACAGGGTGGAGAGGAGTAGGCCACGTCATCATGTGAGATCAGTGAAGGAGCAGACAGTGGCAGAAGGCATACAAGTGATAGGAGAGGAGAAGGAGACAAAGGAGTTCACAGAGAAGAGTCTGAATTTTTTTTCTGTAAAACGTGAGGCAAAGTTCTCAGCTTTAGAATGGGAGAAGAGGAGTCCTAGGAGGCTCGAGGAGGGATGAAAAGGTCTTGAAGAGCTGCTGATGAGGGAGGTAGAGTAGGATTGCTTCTCCACTGGGGTTGGTGGAAGTTATTGTACTGAAGTTGGGAGAGATATGAGACAGGGAGATTACCCAGCAGCCTATTGCAGTCATCTAGGCATGAGGTAATCGAGGCCTGCACCAGGTCAGAGGAGAAAAAGCAGCATTTATGTTTGGAAGCTAGAATCTCTCGGTCTTGGTATCAGATTGGTTATGTGGGGTGAGCACAAGTGAGGAGTCATGGATGATACCAGGGTTTCAAGGCTGGTAGACTGAGAGGATAGGAGCGCTTTGCACAGTATTAGGAAAGTTGGGAACAGGGGACAGCTTTGGGGAAAGATAATGAGTTCTGGTTCGGACATGTTGAAATTGAGCTATCCATGGGATGTCTAGTAACATCAGGAGGGAGGCTAGGGATGGATAACCACATCTGAGAAATTATCTTCATAGAGATAATAATTGAGCCTCGTAATTGAGCTGATGACATCATCAAATGAAGTGGTATTGGGGGAGGAGAGAGGAGGGCCTAGGACAGAATCTTGGGGGACCCCCACAGTCTTTGGGTATAACCCAGAGGAAAATCCAGCAAAGGAAACTGAGGAGTGGGCAGAGCTAAGAGGAGAGCCAGGAAAAAGAGCCCTGTCATGAAAACCTAGAACGAAGACAGTATCCAGAAGGATAATCAATGGCATGAAAAGCTATAGAGAGGTCCAGCAGAGTGACACTTCAGAAAAGGCCCCATTGGATTTGACAGCTCCCAGTTCCTTGGTGAAGGTGGGGAGAGCAGTTTCAGTTGAATGATGAAGTTGAAAGCCTGACTGCAGAGAGTTAAGGATGGAGTGAGAGGAGAGAAAGGAGGGGCTCCATCACAGATGGCAGCGACTGATGGACAACTGATTCGATTAGAGATATGTAGCATGGAGGGAGTTCTTGGGAATCAGGGGTGCTTAAAGCAAAGGCTTAGGTTTCTTTTCACTGGGAGTAGGGGCTTTGCTTCCTTGATCCTCTTTCATTTACATTTCCTTTTACCAGCTAGGTGTGGCTTGGGCCCTGGAGAGCTGAAGTCACAGCTGAGTCCTGATTACCTTTGCTGGTGTGGGCTGCACACACGAAGCCTTAGGGTATATGGGCGGAGGAACTAGTTTCATGAAACTAGTTTCAGAAGATGCTAGCGTTTGTTTTACTCCTCTGGGGCTGACAAACTGCTGGTATTTTGATGTGCCATCATGTATATGGATGATGGGCCTGTCTGCTGGTGTTCAGGTCATTGGAGCATGTCAGCCTTCCTTTTCTATCCCCTGGTCTTTGGGAGCTAGAGAGGGATTAGCTGTATAAATTTGCTTTGGCTCTGTCGACATGGAGAATTGAAAATAGGCAGACCTTATATAATTGTTTGAAAAATTGAGAATCTAGTTTGGGCTTTTTCAGATACATCCCAGTATAGACCTTGTCTCTAAGATGAGATCTCTTTGAAAGGAAAAAAAAAATAGGATGTGTACTGAAATACATCAAGGGATCTGTGATCTTATTAATGTGGGCATTCTTTGTATCACTTCACACATCTTATCCCATCCGTGTCTTCTCATGCCGTATGATCTTGTCCGTGCTCTCTCACAGATCCTCATGGAAAATCCATTTTGTTCTTTGAATCTTTGTAGTTTTTTGGGGGAGTTATTTGCTCCTTCTTTTGGGGGATCTCTAGATGTTCAGTAATTTTTAGGACTAGTCAGTGGTTTTTATTTTGTTTTGTTTTGAACTTACTTATCTTTCCAGCTTTAGTTCCTGAATTGGGGCTTTGTGTCAAAGCCAGGTTCTGCCTGCTTTATTTGTACTTGGGTCCCACCCCCCCTAAATCTTTGAGGTTCAGAGTGCTTGATCTTCAAGACCCTCTTTGGCATCTCAGGACAGATTGTTGGGAACCTCAGAGCTCCTGGCCTTGGGTAATCCTGGTCTGTTATAGCACTGTGCTTGTCACTGGTTGATGCTTACTGATGCTCCTCAGGGCTTCCGGTGCCCCTATCCCAGGGCTTTCTAACCCTAACACGTCTTGGGACTTTCTAATCACTTTGGGGCTTTCTCAGGGGAGCCCTCTGCCCTTCCTGGCCCTGGACACAAAGTCTTGCAGGCTCCTCCTACACCTAGTCTCCAGTCATAGCTGAGAGCCCTGTGCTGGCGCTGGTTTTGCTGGAGCTTGCCTTTCCTATTCCTATGGCTTCTGACTGGATTTCTGGGCCATTTTGAGGTAGAAGGAGTAACTTCCTTTGGTTTCTCCTTGGATTTCTTGAGCATGATGCAGCCTGGTGTGCATTTCAAAGTGTCTCTAGAGCAGGTATGTAGGAGCTGTGGGCAGCTGCCTCCTTCCTATTCAGGCCAGGAACTTCTCCCCCAGATTTGCCCCAGCAGATCTCCCCAGTTGGCCCTTTTTACCCAATGAAGCACTTGCTGGAGCCTTCCATCTTGTAATCCCTTGTTCTCATTCTAGGGCCTGTCCTTGTTTCTGATCCTTTCCTTTCCTGGGTGGTGGTGGCTGTGTGGTGGGGGTGAGGGGATATACACACATATATACATAACATACATACGTATGTATGTCTATACACACATACACATATCTATAGCTGTAATCTCTTCTGCCAGTTCTTTGGAGTAGGCCATCAGTGGCCACATGCTGTGTACCTGGCTCACTCTGTGTCTATTCATTGCCCTTTAGGTTGGCTTTGATTATTCAGACACTGTGGCGTTTGAAGATGTAGAATCATTCAGCATTTCAGGGAGAACTTTTGTGCTAAAAAAAAGGTGGGGGAGGAGGTTTGTACCAGACAGCAGCCTGAGCTCCTTAAAAGCTGAGCATTTCCTCAGCCTACTCTTGTTTTCATAGGATCCTGGGGCTATAGCCTGAAAGGACCTGAGAGGCTGTCTGGCTCAACCCTGTCATTTTACAGATAAGCTAAGGATACTAACTTGCACATAGGTAGTAAGGGTCAGAGGTGAGATCTGAACCCAGGCCCTCTGACTCCAGCTGCCCTGTACCATTCTGCCTTTAGCCATGCTTTTTAAGCATGCTTTCGTGAAAAGGGCACTGGTCTGAGGATGGAGGGAAACCTGGTTTGAGTCTCAGCTCTGAAACACATTACTTATGTGACCCTGGGCAAATTAGTTCACCCCTCTGAACCTCAGTTTCCTGATCTGTAAAAGGCCAGGAGTACACCTTGTACCGTCTGTCTCCCAGGGGTCTCCTAACCTATGAAGTGCTCCATCCAGAGTGAACGCTATTACTGCCTAGTCGCAGGGCGGGGGAGGGGGGTCAGCCATGAAATGGCTTTAGAAGTAGGAAACATTGATTTTTTTAGTTCTTTGTTCTTATAGATATGCTTTTCTTTGGGGCTTGGAGAAAAATCTGACTGCATGCCATGATTTCCGTCTCTCCTTGAGATCCTTCATAACCTTTGTAGCTGGAGGTCCTATAGTGTGTTTGATAAAAGGCCCTTTCCCCAGTTTTCAGCTCTTCCCCCGTTTCTGCTGAAGTAGGAGGTGAAGTATGTTTTTAAGCTAGTCCTGGTTTCCTTTGTTCTCCCTCCTAAGTAGGGCCGGAGGTTTGCGGCAGCACTCAGCCCCTACAAGCTCAGTGGTCCTGGAGTGTTTGAAAGTCAGTGAAATGGAAGGGAGAGCTCACTCCGCTTGGTGGTGTCCTTGGCTTATTTCCTCTGAGTCTTTCCGGAATGGGGAGAAGATCAAAGAACCATCGATTTTGACTAAAAGGGACCTTCAGAGTCCCCTCTGATCCAGCCCCGGCAGTTTACAGTTGAGGAACAGGTGAGTGACTTGGCCTGAGGTTGAACTGGGAGTAAATGGTAGAAGCAGGTTTTGAAGCCAAGTTCTCTGACACCAAAGGCAGCAGCAAGTGACTTCTTCTGCAGGGGGTTGGCCTCTGAGGAGAAGCACCTACTATATGAAAGGCACTGGAAGTAAAACCAAACCAGCAAATGAAACCATCAGTCTCTGTCCTCAGAGAGCTTCTGAAAGCAACTTTGGGATAGCTGATGAAGTTGCTCCTTATTGTATTCTAATAGTACAGTGGTCCAGCTGGATAAAGGGCAGTATGAACGGAAAGGGGCAAAAGTACAGTTGCATGTGTATTTCCTGAGCACTGCTGTGCAAGACACTGGGGACATATAAAGTTTCAATGAGACATAATCTTCAGGAAGTTGCAGTCTATTAGAGTGATGAGATTCAAACATGGAACTGTAGTACTCAGTATTATATGGTAAGCAAGGTAGAATGGACAGAAGGGCCAACTTGTTTTAATTAATTTTTTTTCTCAATTACATGTAAAAACAATTTTCGCATTCATTTTTAAAAATTTTGAATTCCAAACTCTCCCCCTTCTCTTCCTCTCCTCTCTCATTGAGAAGGCAAGCAATGTGTTAGAGATTATACATGTACAGTCATGTAAAACATTCCCATATTTTGTGAAAGAAAAGAGACCAAAAACATAAAAAAAAAATAAAGTGAAAAAAAGTCTGCTTCCATCTGCATTCAGACTCGATCAATTCTTTCTTTGGAGGTGGATAGCAGTTTTCATATAGCTCCTTTTCTCTTTTTTTTCCATCTCTTTGGGATACAGATCTAATAATAGGATTGATGGATCAAAGGGTATGCACAGTTTTATAATTCTTTGGGTATATTTCCAAATTGCTTTCTAGAATGGTTGGATCAGTTTACAACTCCACCAAGAGTGCATTAGTGTCTCAGTTTTTCCACATCCCCTCCAACATTTGTCATTTTCCTTTTCTCTCATATTTGCAAATCTAATATAGATGTGAGATGATACCTCAGAATTGTTTTAATTTGACTTTCTCTAATCAATAGTGATTTGGAACTCTTTTTATATGACTATAGATAGTTTTGATTTTTTTTCACCTGAAAACTACCTGTTCATATCCTATGGCCATTTATTAGTTGGGGAATGACTTGTATTCTCATAGATTTGACTCAGTTCTCTATATCTTTTCAGAAACGAGGTCTTTATCAGAAACTTGCTGTACATTTTTTCCCATTTCCTGTTTCCCTTCTAATGGCTGCATTGGTTTTGTTTGTAGAAACCCTTTTTAATGTAATGTAATCAAAATTATACATTTTACATCCTTTAATGCTCTCTATTTCTTGTTTCATCATAAATTCTTCAGAGAGGCAGAGGAGCTACTTACTAATCTGCACTGGTGGGATGGAGTTTCCACACTGGAAATTCCCTTCCCCAGTGAAATCACATTTTTCGATTTTGGCCAGACCTCAAGGTATGGCAATTTCGGAAAAAGGATATCTGGCTTGTTCGGGGGTTGTCCTCAGTCTAAATGAAGCAAGGGAAACTTAGTTGGCTTTAGGGCTGACCAGTTTCATAGTGTTTGTAATTACACCCTGACTAGTACTTTGATACAGTGACGCTGGCCTTCTGGCTATTCCAGGAATAAAACTCTCTGTCTCTGGGTCCTTGGCATTCTTTCTGGTTGTCCCCCTTGCCTGAAACACTTTTCCTTTTCCTTTCTTGACTACCTACCTTCCTGGCCTTCAGAAACCCTTTTTCATTCCAGTGTCTTCCCTCTACTCAGTATTTCCCATTTATACTGTATATAGCTCTCTTTATTTATATTTGTTTATGTGTTGTCTCCCCCATTTGATTGTAAGCTCCTTGAGGGCAGGGACAATCTTTTGCCTCTTTTTGTATCCCCAAAGCTTAGCACAGTGCCAGGCACATAATAATGGCGCTTAAGGAATGCTTATTGATTGATTAATCTGGAGATCCCAGGGGTACAAGGGACCTTTCTGAGCTTTGCTTTTCCCATCTGTACAATGTGGGTATTGGACTAGATGTCTTCTAAGGTCCCTTCTGCCTTAGAATATTTTTGTGAATCGATCAGGGGTCCTTTTGGGGGGGGCTCTGTAATTATTACCTCATTCCCTTGCCCTTACACCTCCCTCCCACAGATGTACGCTTTAGTTCGTTTGAACATAGCCATTATTTTTGGTTTGGTGTGCTTTCCACGTGAGCTTTGGACTGGCTTTTAGGCTTAGTATGATGTCACTGCAGCTCCTTAAAGTTTCGAAGACTCTTTCCTCAATAGTCTCTAAGTTATGGAAGGTACCTATTTGTCATCATCATCATTTTGCAAATGAGAAATGAAAATTCCCAGAGGTCAGGTGACTTAGCCGCAGCCAAGCTGCATGTGCCTCCTTGGTCCTTTGAGGTACTCTCACCATTAAAGCAGCCACTCTGCTTGGGGAAGAGTTTCCTTGAGGAGATATTTTGGGCAAGTACAACAAAAATGTTTTGTTGGTTACCCTCTACCTAATTGTGAACGTTTCCATTGGGCCCAGCCATGCTGGGCAGTACAAGTAAAGAATTAGTGTTAGTTTACTAATGTGTGATCTTGAGGACCTGCCAGGTAGTAACAGTTATTTTTGTCCGACTTTCACATCTGATTAGGTTTGCTTAAATCCACTGGGGTGCTTTTATGAGGGTGAGGGCAGGAGGAAAACCATAAATATGTATGAACACACTGTCTGCAATGGCCTTCGAAACAAACAACTCCTGGCCTGAGAGTGAGCATCGAGCCAGGCCAGGAAGCTGGAGACCCCTTGCTTTTCGGAGTTCCGATTCAACTTGACCTTGAAATGAAACATTCCTTTGATTTAAACTGGGAAGCCTCTTTTTCAGTGCCAGGGGAAGGCCTTTCTGACGGACCTTCCTTTTAACCTGTTGCTTTGGGAAAAATGTCTGCTTTAGAGCATTGTTTATGAAGCTGTGTCTTTTTTCCTGCCCCATGACTAGCTGAAACAATAACAGCTCACTTGTCTATACTGCTTTTTTTCCAGTGTACAGAGTGCTTAACATCCATTATCTCATTTGATTGTTCCAACAACCTTCCACCGGAGGTAATGATTATAAATGGGAGCAATTATTAGGTAGAGCTTAGCAGTTTACCGATGCTTCCCTCATCACAGCCCTGCCAGCAAGGCATCTTATCCCCATGCTAGAGATGGAAACACATAGGAGGAGGCTCTTTAGTGCTGTTAGCAGGCAGGACAGGAGGCCAGGTTTTCTGACATTATGTTGCAGGCCCTTCTCTCACCTCCCCAACTCAGCTATTGTGTCATCCTTTGCAAAGAAACAGTAGTGGCATATGACAGTCATGGGATGTCAGGGTTGGAAGAAACCTGGTTGAGTCTAATGAGTGTGTGAACAAGGAGGCTCGCTCGAATGTATTTCAGTGGCCATCCACCCTTTGCTCTCTGGGAGGGAGAATCTACTGCCTCCTAAGGACAGTTTTGGGAATGAGGACATTTTTCTTCGCCTTGAACCAAAATAAAAATCTGTCTTTGTACCTTCTTCTGGTTGTTCCTGGTTCTGCCCTCCAGGGCCAATCAGAGTGTATAATCCCTCTTTCACATGCTAGCTTTACCCTTCCGATACTTCAAGAGAGCTACCATGCCCTTCTCCAACTCTTCTCCTCTCCAGGCTAAACATCCCTGGTTCCTCCAAATGATGACTAAGACACGATCTCACCCTCCAACATCATGATCTCCCTTCCCTGAGTGTTTCCTGGCTTCATGAAATGCAGCCTCCCTAAACAGAATACTGGATCTGGGCTGGGCAGAGCTGAGTACAGCTGGGATATCGCCTCCCTAGCCTTTGCCACTAGGCTTCTCTTAAGGCTTGGTTGGCAGCCATATCACACTCATATGGTGCTTGTGGTCTGCTCAAACCCCTAGAACTTTTTCAGATGAGTCCCTGCCTATCTTGACCTTGTGACAAAGCAGAATTTCCCCATTAGACTTCCCAGGGACAAACTTCTAAGCAAGCCTTGAGTGATCCGAGAAGTGGAGCAGGGAGGAAGAGAAAAGGTTTGTTTGTTTGTTTGTTTGTTTTTAAACTTAAATGTAATGTTTTAACAGGGGTTTTGTTTTTCTTGTTTTCTTAGTGGAGGTGAAAGAAGATAGATCTTCATGAAAATAAAAATTAATTAAAAAGCTCAAAGGGAAGGCTTGAACTTTAGTAGGGATAAAGGTAATACTATCTGATTTGGATCAGGGCCCAAGGTTAAGAATCCTGACATTAGCATCCTGTGTGGGAGCTCTGTGTCATCTGTGAACTTGATCAGGGTGCCCCCTATGCCTTTATCCAAGTCATTGATAAAATGCTTTGATCCTTTGTTAAACAGTAGGGGGCCAAGTACAGATTCTGGGAGCGTTTCACTAGAGACCTTGTTGATCCACTGACAGTGACTCTGAGTGCAGCCCTTCAGCTAAGTCCTGAGCCACTTGTCTCCTCTTGTCTAGTGTCTATGGTTCAGAATCTTCAGCCCAGTCCGAGAGTTGGACCTTGGATAGCTGCTTGCCCAGCTTGTACTACTGCTGGGATCTCTTTGATGTCATACAGGTTTTGGAAATACAGGCTAGTGTAGATATTGTCTGGGCAGACTTGATTGAAATCAATTTGATTTAATTCACTCTCTTCAGGCCTTGATTTCATCAGTCGTTAATCAGTTTCCACAAAGGAACATTTTTGCTTGCCATAGCTTAATATGTCCTCTTCATTGCTTAGATATGATTTGCAGATCAGCTTACACCTGAGAGGAATCACTAATGCTTCATTTGGCCCTGGCACAGAACATGCCTTGGTTGCACTGCTTGCATTTACCACGTGTGCCAGTCATGTCCCTAGGTAGAACAAGATCATTAGGATGTTCCCACAGGGCCTCTTCCTCCCCCACTTCTCAGATCACTCAGGGCTGTGCTCTGAAGTTTATCGCTGTGCAGACTAATGGGAAATTCTGCTCCACAAGTGTCTCTTGATTTTCCTGAACTTCCTGGGACATTGGCCTTGGGATCAAGGCAGCTGGGTTCCAGTCCCACAAGTCACTCAAGCTCCCTCGCCCTTGCTTCCTTCACTGTCTGATGAGGGTGCTGGAGCGGCTTCTAGCCTCTCAGGTCCCTTCTAGCTATGATCCCATGATCCCTTGCCTTTTGCCTGTGCCTTCTTCTGGTGCCTCACCTCCTTGAAGGTAGGGAATGTGGCCCCCACCACAATACAGTGACCACAATAGACAGCTCAATAAATATGGGTCGAAGAAAATGAACTCTAGCAGAAGACAATTTCCCCCTCAGCAGATTTCTTTTTACTTTTAAGGAAAAGTAGAAGGAGCTGTAGACCCTCCCTATAAACTTCCCAGAGGTTATCTTTCATCTCCGAGGCTCAGGTCTTTCTATCCTGGAGTTCTCTTCTGCGTCTGCAAGTCTCCTCTTCCGGATCCAAGCTCCTTGAGGGCAGGGACCTCGCTTTTTGCCTAATAAATGCTTGTTAATCAACTGATTTCCCAGGGCTGGGCCCTTGGAATCCACCTTGTAATTATAATGCGAATTATCCTAAGAATGTCCCAGCTTCTCTTAGCGGTCCTTTGTGGCTCTGCCATTTTCCCAGCTCCCTCTTTCTTTTTAAATGCGTTTTGATGCTATTTTCTTCATTGACCTCACATTCCCTTCCCAACAATTCCTCCCCTCCCCCCCAAGGCTGCACTGTCTAGCAAAATGGATCCACCTTGGCCACATTCTCCGATTTTTCTGAACGCTTTTCAGACTTCTTCATATTGCCTGCTGAGAGTCACCCTGGAGCAGAATGACTGCCCTTGGTTTACTAGCCACTGGGTGTGAGGCGGTACTTTATTTTGTTGGTTAGCGAGGCCTTGAGGGGGAAATAGCTGCCCAAGCACGGGCCGGAGTCAAGGCCTGGGTGAAATCCCAACTCGGACATTACTACCTGTGTGACACCAGGCTAGTCTCCTCTCAGCCAGTTTCCTCACTTGTAAAATGGGAATAATCTTATATATGTCATATGTAACTTATTTGGTGCAAATATCAAATGAGACAGCAGCTGGAGTGCTTTCCAAATGTTAAACCCTTTAATGAGTTATTATAATTAATCTCATTAGAATGAGAGGCAGCGGGGCATAATGTAGAGAGAGCTCGCCTCAGAGCCAGGAAGACCTGGGTTCTAGCCTTGTTCTTGATCCATAATGTCTGTGTGGCCCCGGGCAAGTCACTTCACCTACCCTTCAGTACTTCTGTCCCTAAGCCCCTTAATGTTGTGGAGAAGGTGCTGACCCACATCATTGCCTGAGAGTTTCCCAGGTCCAGGCCCCTCTGCCTAATATTATAAATCGTAGGGATCTTCGAGTCCCCTGGCGAGGGGAGGGATCTAGAGTCCGCCTCAGACATTCACAGCAAAATCAGTGTTAAGAGTCAATGGGCTCTCTAGTTCCTCCCAGGTCTAAATTTAGAATCCTATGATCCTACTTCACTCAGAACTCAAACAGTGCCCCCCTCATCCAGGCATTTGAAAATATGGTGACTAGACCTCATGATTTTATAGATGTCAGTCATGTGACTTCTCAACCTTTGATTTTTTTCAGGCAGAAGAGACTTTGGCTTTTTAAGAAAAATTCCTTCTATCCCCTCTTCCCCACCCTTTCTCATCCCATGCTATGAAAGCTTCATAAAAACATTTTAGGAAAAAAGGGTTTATGAGTAAGTTACAACAGGCTGTGGAGAAAAATGGAAAAGAGTGCTGGATTTTGAGTTAGAGGCCTTGGGTTCAAATCTTGCCTCTTTCACTTATTACTTGTGTGACCTTGAGCAAGTTTCTTCTCCTCTCTGGGTCTTAGCTTCCTCCTGGGTAAAATGTGGGGGCTGGACTAGTTGGCCTCAGGTCTCTTCTAGCTCCAGATCTCTCCCCAACAGTCAGTTGCAAGTCCAGTTGAGTTTTGTCTCCAGAACATCTCTCCCATCTAGCTTCTTCCCACAGCTACCCACCTAGTCCAGGCCCTTACTGTGACCCAGCTGGACCATCGCCATAGCTTCCCAGCTGCCCTTCTGCATTTTGTTGGCTGCAGTACGGTGTTGGTGTTGTCCTACCGATGTCATTAGATCAGAGTGTTGGAAGGGACCTTGATGGCAGTCTACTCCAACCTGTACCTGAAAATGAAGCCTGTTGGTAAGTTTCAGGGAAGCACCCCCTCCTGAGGTAGCTCTTTCTACTTTTCTGATAGCCCTAATACTTAGGAAGTTTTTTTCCTTATATAAAGCCTAAATCTGTTGCCGTGGTTCTCATTTGTTGCTACTAACCTTGCTTTGTGGGGCCATACTGAACTAATCTAGCACTTTCTGCCCTGTGCCTGCACTTGGAGGCAGCTGTCAGATTCTCCCCAAAGTCTTCCCTATACCAAATGTCCAGTTTTGGACCCACAGTCCAGTAGTTTCTTCTACCCATTCTCACATGGAATGAATTCAAGGTTCTTTACCATCCTGGTTGCCCTTGGACTCTCTTGAGCTTATCAATGTCCTTCCTAAAATGTCCTGCCTAGAAAGGAACACAATCCTCCAGATGTGGTCTGATCAGAGCAGTGCAGACAAGACCATTCCCTTCCTTATTCTAGTACGCTATGGCTGCTTATTCTGGCTCCTTCCCTTTGGTCTTCAAACATTCCCACATTCCTTCATTCCTCAAAAAACCCCTCATATCATCCCCTTTCTCAGCCACACTCCTAGAAAAAGTTGTCTACACTTGCTGTCTACACCAGTTCCTCTCCTCTCACTTCTCAGGCCTTTGCAGTCTGTCTTCTGACCTCATCAGTACACTGATATGTATGATATTGATGAGGTTTAGTGCGTCAATATCGCCCTTTCCAAAGTTCCAGTGATGCTTGACTTGCCAGATCTAATGGTCTTTTTTTTTTTGGTCTCTATCCTTCTGGACCTCTCTGTGGCATTTGACATTGTTTGCCCACCTACCCTCTCCTGGACACTCTCTCCTCTCTGGGTTTTGGGGATGCTTCTCTCTCTGTTGGCCTGCTCCTTCTCAGGCTCCTTTGCTGGTTCATCATCCATATCATACCCCTGTTGATGTTTGCCAGTGTTGTGCTGTGGGCCCTCTTCTGTGCTCTACTATCTCTCTTGGTGACCTTATCACTTCCCTTGGGTTTAACCATCCCTTCTACACAGATGACTCCCCAGATCTCTCCGGACAGTTCTAGTCTCTCCCTGAAGTTTTCGTTGTACATTACTCCATGCCCATTGAGACTTGCTTGCTTTATAGCTAGTAAATGTCTGGGGCCAGATTTGAACATGCAGATGCTAACTCCAGGTGTTGTGCTCTGTCATTTCAAAGTGCAGCGCAAGCACCACCTTCTGCAGGAAACCTTTCTTCTTATTTCCAACCACTAGTGCCCTCTCTTCCAAGTGGTCTTGTAGTTAACTAGGTATTTATTTCCTTTATATTTATTCTCTGTATACTTACATATGTCCTTATTGTCTCCCCAATAATAACGTAAGCTCCTTTCCAGTAGGAATTGTTTCTTTCATTGTATTTGTGCTTCCAGACTCTAACACAGTGCCTGGTACACAATACTTAATAAGTACATCTTCAATTTAACCTAAGATCCCTTTAACTTTGTTGGCTGCCATATGACACAACTGACGCTTATTGAGCTTTCGATCTACTAAAGCCTCTAGATCTTTTTCAAAGGGTCTGCTGCCTAATCCTAGGCCTTCCGTATCTTAGATCTGGGAAGCTGATTTTTCTTTGGAAGCCAAGTTTTAGACTTCCCAGTATTCAAGTCTGTCAGTCTTGTTGGCCTTCTGACTGTACCATACAGTATTGTGTTAATCTGTAGTTATGTAAAGTTGCCATTTCTGCCTTTTTCCAAGCCAGTGACAGAAATATTAGCACAGGGCCAAGCAGAGATTCCTGAGGTACTCCACTGGAGACCTCCTGCTAAGATGACAATTGGATCATTAATAACTGTTCTTTAAGTCTGACCAGCTCTGAATATATCTAATTGGGTTCTTTTCTCGTTCATATCTCTCCATCTTTTCCATTAGAATCAAATGAGATACTTTTATCAAATGGTTTGCTAAAGTCAAGGAAAAAATCTGTCTGTAGCACTTTGATCATCTGCCAGTTTAGTGACCCTGTCAGAGAAGGACCAGAGGTTAGTTTGTCATAACCGGTCTTTGATGAAGCCAAGCTGCTGCTTTGTTATCGTAGTGGATCGAGGGAGCACGGCTTTCTTCTCTTATTATCTATCCTTCATTCCTTTCATAACATGTTCTAGAATTTTGCCAGAAGTGGAATTTGGGCTCACTGTCCTAGAGTTCAGCCTCAGTTGTTCGTCTCTTTTTGGAAAATGGTGACATTTGCTCTTCTGCAGTCCTGTGGCATTTTGTAAAATGAGGAATCTCAACTGTTCGATGGGTCATTGGATGTCCGAACTCTGCCTCCTTTTACAGAGTAGGGAACTCTCCCTGAAACAGTGGTCTCCAGTAATTCTCTTGTCCCTTTTCTGGATTAGTAACGAAGGGCTCAGAGCCCTTATTTCATATGCAAATCCATATACTCAAGCGTGTTATCTCTGGAGACATGAGTCCACACGGGAGCAGAAACGGACCATTGTTTTGCTAAATGGGATTTTCTGTGCACACTCAGAGCATCCATAATTTTTGGTTATTGTGGTTTTCTTTCACCTTCTAAACCAATAGGGGGCCCCTTAGGAGTCTCTAAGATTGGGACCTTAAAGTAGTCCCTGGCCACTTGTAACTTAGTAGGGAGCACTAGTCTGTTCTCTAAAAAAGTTTTTCTCAACTTTTTCCACATTATTTTCTTCTTTGAAAAAATAAAAAACATTTTAATTTGCAGTTCCAAATTCTCTCCCTCTCTCCACCTGCTCCCCCACCCATTGAGAAGGCAAGAAATATGATCCCCATTCTGCCTATGAAATCATTTCATATTATTTTTGAGGATGAGGGGAAAATTTTCAAGGATGAAACTTTTAAAATGCCGATTCACTTTAAAAAAATCCAATTAAAATATTGAGTCTAATAAAAATGGGCTACGTGGGGTTTAAGTAAATACTTTAGAAGGGAGGTTGTTATCTTGTTTTTATTATTTGCTTTGGTATTTCAAGATCTTCATAGTTCTACATTTTAGCTCTCTGAATTTCTTATGAGGTGCATCTATTTTATAATAAACTCCCAACTACAAGAATCTTAACAGCTCTCTTTGGAGTTTTGAATGTTCAGACTGGCTTCCTTTTTGAGAAGAGGAGAGGCCAGTTTACCAAGCAGGGGAGCCCCAAACCTGCCATCGGCTTAGCACTAGGACTCGGGAGTAGCCAAAGAAATGTGATGCGCCTGCATCGCCAAATGGCTGCCTTTGCCTTTCCACTTATGCCTGCTGCATGTGGGGCTCGGGGAATTAGAGGCAAACGGAGCATTTTCAGTGTGGCTGCTGTGCCTTCATCAATCAGGATGTACAATTGAAAGGGCACTCAGCTTAAGGTTTAATTTGATTTCCATGCTATGAATTATGAGTGTCTGGATGTTCTTGTCTGTTTAAATATTAGGCAATATTGAAATGGTTTTGAGCATTCTGGGTGTGTATCTTGCTTTGCACTGGATGTTCTCTGGGTTGCCTTTCAAATAGAAGATGATTAAAATGTCTTTTCAAAGCTTTATTCCCAGTAGGAGAAATGCAGTTTAGTGATTCCAAGGCAAAAAGGAATCAAGTTAAGCTTTTCCTCCAAGGTTCTGTGGCTAATGAGGCCTAGGGTTAGTTTTCATTAAAGCATCTCCATTAGCAGAAGATCCACACCACAGCCAAGCTCAGAACTGGGCAAATAGAAGGTAAACATTTGTTGATTGATCAGTCAGACAAATATGTGGTTTCACTCGGTTTAACAGAATGTCAGCCTTAGCAACACTGCTATGAATGTAAATGTAGACACTAAGGTGACTGTGGATTTTTAAAAAAAATGTAATCAACTTATTGTCTTCTATCTATATTTGAATTCCGAAATTGATTTAAACTGAAACGGAGCTGATCTGGAAAGCAGCAGGGGATAGGCTAGTGAGGACCGTTTGAAGTAGGCCGCCCTGCTGCAGCTGCCTCCTGATTTCAAAAGCTGGGTGATTTCATCTGCATGGGCGACACAGAGCAGGCTCTTCATGCCTTTGTCAATGGCTTTATGCATTGCTGTGGCCAAAGAATTCCTCACCCATTTGGCCTATCTTCGAGTGATTAACCTCTTCCCACTTGGTTCTGAGATGACCGAGGCTCACTGTGGCACCTGAGTCTGCTTCTGTCCCTTGGTCTTTCTAGCTCAAGGGGACCTGGCCAAGCCAAATGGGCTGACCCAGCCTTTTGAGAGGTCAGGGTCCCTGTCAAGAGGCCCATGGCAGATATGCAATAAAGACTTGTTGATTGATCTGTGTGTTTATGAAGTTTGGACCCGGAATAGCAATGCTATGGATTTTAATACAGACATTGGCCATTACTGTGGGTTTTAAAAACTGTAATCACCTTGTATCCTAGCTCTATGTTAATTTCTAAATTGATTGAAAGTGAAGAGCATAGATTTGAAGTCTGGAGAGCAGCAGGGGATAGGCTAGTAATTACTTGAATTACCAGTGATTATTTGAAGTAATGCTGACTTGCTACAGCGCAAATATGCCTGCTTGGAGGGCCTGTCAGGGACAGAAAGACAGTGAGATTGTCTTGAGCTGTGGGGCCAGCGTGTGTGTGTGTGTGTGTGTGTGTGTGTGTGTGTGTGTGTGCGTGCGTGCATGTGCATGTGTGTGCATGTGTATGTGTGCATGTGCGTGCGTGTGTGTGTGTGTGTGTGTGTGTGTGTGTGTGTGTGTGTGTATGGAATGGGATATTTTTATTTGGAGGATAGGAAAAAAGGGTTTGTTCCACTCAGGCTCAATGAAGCTGCTATTTCTGGGTGAAAGAAAGGATAAAATTCCTTGCATTTAATTTCCAATTTCAAAACAAAAGATTTGTGAGTTTTTGGTCACTTGACAGAGTTAGGGATGCTGACCTACAGGAGAAAGGAATATTTAAGTAGATGGTTTGAGGGATATAGTCACCCTTATATACATTCTAGTTTTCTTTAAGAAAATGATAGAAATTATCTTTTGAAGACTCTCCGTTGTCTCATCAGTGCTATGTTTGTTTGCTAGTCCAGACTCCAGCAAATCACACAAGGGGACTCCATGTGAAATTTGTATTTTGCTGCCCTTTCCTTCCTTAACTGGAATGTTGTAGAGCTACATTATAGAAATGAAAGGCAGCAAGGTTTAGTGTGGCCATTGAAAGTCGGTACTTGACATGGGCCCTGATTCAGGGGGACAGTGTGTGTGTGTGTGTGTGTGTGTGTGTGTGTGTGTGTGTGTGTGTGTATGTGTAAACGCCTGTGCATGCATGGATGCTGAACCCTCTGGGGTAAGAAACTGTAGTTTAATTATGAATATATGACCTATATCTTGGGATGTGGATTGTTCTATCATACTTGATATCTTAGAGGACTTACCTAAACAGTTTTGTCCAATGTGATTAGGAAACTAGTTAGAAATTTTGGTGCTTATGCTGTGTCTCCCTCAGAAAATAGGAAATAAGAAACCATCTTGTTGGTACTTGTGTTATGGATACCCTCCCCCCACCCTCAGGCTTACTGTAGACTGGAAAAGGCTCTCCTTGGTGACTGAGCATCTGCTAGTGACAGACCAGCCCCTTTATATCCAGTCTGGGCGTTTCCAGCATGTCAGACCTACCGGAGCTTGACATCTACAGGCTTTGACTTTGAGAATCCAGGCTCACCTCCACACTAGTGTGAGGCAACAACAGAGGGCTTTAATGGAGAAAAAAAATACAGGATATATATACATACACACATACACTTAAAAAATGCCTATATATATACGTATATACATACATACATATACTTAAAATTTGTTAACGTGCAGCACATTTTCTTTTTTTTTAAATGGACATAGGCTTACCATGTGACACTTGTTGGATATCTTATAAAGGAAAGTCTTGTTCAGGTTGGGGTTAAGTGAGATGGTTTCTGAGATTTTTATCAGGTTCTGTAATTCCTCTAATTTGCTTCAAAATACCCTGGACTTTCCTCTGTAAGTGATCAGTACTGCCCACCCCTTCCCTCTTTCAGCATCTCTGAGATCCATTGATATATTTTAAGCCCCAAAGAACACACCCTGGGGCCAAATGAGTTTATCCCTCTACGATAGGCCTGCAGTGGCTTCTCCTAGTGAGAGGAAGTGTCTGAAGAGAAATGGTGTACCCAAGTAGTGTGTGTTTGACACATGTCCTTTTGGGCATCTTGGGCTGTATGTTTTGGGACTCCTATGAACAGTCCGGATGGGGGGTAAATACACAGAATGTA
Organism: Notamacropus eugenii; assembly: GCF_028372415.1. NCBI lineage: Eukaryota > Metazoa > Chordata > Mammalia > Diprotodontia > Macropodidae > Notamacropus > Notamacropus eugenii. Next base: position 74,476,854 of record NC_092879.1, read on the forward strand.
AATCAGTTCCAAGCATCAGTCACAGCATGGTTGTTGTTATGAGAGAAGCCAGTTCGGTGGCAGGGTGGGGGCTCTGGCCAGAGATATAATGAGAGCAAGTTTTGGCTCATAGCAATAATAGGGCCTTTCTCTTGGGGTTGGGGACTGCCCAAAAGGGAGCTCTGGTTTAAACAGTGGGAGTACAAATGTCACTTTCATCATGGGTGGGCACTGAAGGATAGGAAAGGATGGATACATAGGAAGAGAAAAGCCGAGCAGGAACAAAATGGCTTATGGTTTTGAAGAGAGGCCTGAGGAGTACTCATTAGCTTGAGAAAGGGAGGTTGGCTGTGGAGCTAAAAGCTCTCCCAAGGGATGGGGGAAAGGAGGGCTTTATTTATCTCTTGGTGGGGGCTTTTAGGACTGAGGAAGATTGGAGGAAGGCTGCTGGGGAAAATTTCAGTTTTGTTTGGATAGTTTTCTTGACATTTTGCATTCCGCATGGATTTAGTGGTGCCCCTTGATCTTCGGCAGCTTTTTCTACCAAGATTTGAGCACTGTAATTTCTGATTGCTCTGGGCATACTGGACAAACGTTTTTCAGTGCCATTTATTCAACAAAAATGGTTTCTGCGGTTTCTGGTAAACATCTGGACATTGCACATAGGAGATTTCAGCTGTGTGTGTGTGTGTGTGTGTGTGTGTGTGTGTGTGTGTGTGAGAGAGAGAGAGAGAGAGAGAGAGAGAGAGAGAGAGAGAGAGAGAAAGAGAGAGGGAGGGAAAGAGGGAGGGAGAGAGAACAGGTGTTGCAATTAGTGTTATTACTATATGTATAAATGAATACTTTGCCAGAAAGTTGTCATTTAGACTAAAATTGTACTACTCTGTTTTAGGACGGCCAGTCGAGGGGACTTCATGTTTTCTGCAGACCGTTTGGTAGGTGAAGGGTGCCCATTTCCATTTCATTGTTGTGACTTAGTGACACCTGCCAAATGCTACCCAAGGATAAGGGGGAAGGATTGCCAGCCACTTGTCAGCCTGCTGAGTGCCCCTGAAGTTTTGCTTCTATGGTTGGAATAAAATTTGGCCTTTATACCCTTTCATCCCCGAATCCTTTATGTGAACTCATTTCCTATAGCACTGAGGAACTACTGCCCCTCAGGTAGCCGGGCTTTGAGCCTTGTTTCTGTGAGGCCTGAGGCAAGTCTCTTCCTGTCTGTGGACCTCAGTTTGACTTCTCTGTAAAATGAGACTAGGCTGGCTGCTTCCTCAACTGCCAGGGATCCCTTAGAGCTCAGGGCAGCGAGTATCATATACTTAGGTGTTAAAAGGATCATCTCAGGCATCTAGGGTAGCCATGGGCGGAGCTAGCCAGCCCCCAAGAACTAAGACCTTTGTTTAAAGGAGAAAGGGAGGGGGTTCTGATCATGGCAGAGAAAGGTCTTTTGTTCTGTCTTCCTCTTCTCTCATCTATTATTTTTTTTTGCAGGCAGTTGGGGTTAAGTGACTTGCCCATGGTCGTATAGCTAGTAAGTGTCTGAGGGCAGATTTGAACTCAGGTCCTCCTGACTCCAGGGCTGGTATCATCCTTCTAATAGGGAATTGTTTCTCTTCAATGACTTTACCTACAAAATCCTAGCCAGGCCCTATAACTCTGATCTCATATGGAGGAGTGTTTGTTAGACAACAGCCTTTTGCCTTAACTATCCTTTATGTGACCAGATTCAAAGCTGTGAACTCCTATTGGATTGAGAAAAACAAGGGTTGTTCATTGGTTAGAACCAGTCAGCAAGTATTTCTTAGGTGCATGTGGAGGTGGTCAGGGCCTTCTGCTAGCAATGCTTCTTTGATGCCAGGACAAGGATGCTGGTGATTGAGTAAGAAAAGCAGAAACACCGTGTAGTTCAGCCTTTTAGCTTTAGCCAAATAATGGAAGAGAAAATAAACTTTGTTGAAAAAAATCATAGACCCTATGCTCTCTTGAGTTTTCCTCAAGGCCAACTTTTCTGCATTTGGCTTGAAATCCTGACTGTCATTTACTGTGTGACCTTGGCAAGTTGCTCTCTGGGTGTCAGTTTCCGTATGTGTGAAAGGAGGCCATAGACTAATGATGTACAAGAGGTCTTGATCATCCCAGACTTAAAGGTAAAAATTTCTTGGGCCTCCAGGGGTTATACCAAGCCCCACTGATAGCAGTTGATGGTAATAGTTTCTCTGTGATACCAAAAATCAACTCAACTGCCTTCCTTTTCATACCTTGGACCACCTAGAGGGATTGGGTGCAAGATGCTGTGAGAAAGGATGGAGGTGAAGCCAAGTGTTCCCTAAAGGCTCTTCCCCTGGAAAAGCCCAGGCCACATGCATTGAGAAACAGGAAGGGCATTCTGTTTTAGCCTGAGCTGAGGCTCTGGGGCTCAATGACTAGAAGAATGGCACTGGGAGGGAGAATTCCTCAGGGCAGGGCCTTGGACTTCTTCCAATGTTGACCTGAAGTTTCTGGGCTCAGAAAGTGGCCTCTGTTCCTAGTATTGAGGAATTCAGTTAGCTTCTTGATCAATGAGAACCCCTACTAGCAAACTGTCTAATGACTGCAGTCAGCTCCATTGCTCTCCCTGGCCACTGACCTGGTTCCATCTTAGTCACGGCCCTCAGATCTGACTAGGATTCTCTGCCATTTGTTTGTCCCAGGCTGAGGTGGCAGGGTGCTGAGTGCAGGGATGGTCCCAGGAGGCACCTTGTTTTGTAGGTAGAACGGCAGAGAGCCCCAGTCTTTTCAAAGAAAAGAATTTCAGCTTTGCCTTGTAAGTTGCTCATATGAAATAGAAATTTTCCTCGAAAGTGGTGGCTGGAGGCTATGACATACTGAGATCCTGGGGTTCTGGGCCCTCTGCCTAGTTCTGAGGCCTGACAGAGGGCTCTGTACCACTTAGCAATGATGCGTTTAATGGCCTTTCTTGGCCTGGGATAATGGAGCCCAAACCCAGGTTTGTCTCTGGTTTTTCCTTTTCAATCAGTAATGTGATATTGATTGCAGAACATGAGTGGTGCAGACTCCGCCTGGCTTTTCTTGCTAGAAGGTCCCTTCCTTTAGCAGCTTTATGGAGGTTCTTCTCAGCTTTTCTTCCACATCTCCTCTCATAGTCACCAGGAAGCCTTTTGGAGTAGAATTGCCCTGATCCTTTCTTTACACGAACTGTCCTTTTCTATCTAAGTAAGAGAGAAAGGGAAACAGAGAAGAGAGAAGAGGGTAGAAAGAGGAGAGATAGAGAAGAAAGAAAAACAAGGAGAAAAAGAGAGGGGAGGAAAAAATAGAGGAGGGAGAGAAGAAAGAAAAGAAAAGAGAGACAGGAGAGAAAAGAGGAGCGAGAGAAGAAAGAGGATGGAGAAGAGAAAAGAAGAGAGAAGAAAGGAAAGAGAGGAGGGAGAGAAGAGAGAGAAAAGAGGAGAGAGAAAAGAAAAGGGAGAGACTGGAAAGAAGAGAGAGAGGAGAGAAAAGAGTGGCAAGATAAGAAAAAGGAGAGAGAAAGGAGAAAGAGAGAAAAGAGAGAGAAGAAAGAGAAAGGAAAGGAGAGAAGAGACAGAGGAGAGAGAAAAGAGGAGAAAGAGAGAGAGAGAGTTTGAAATATCACAGTTGTCATAAAGATCACTTAAGTCAAAGACAGAACCATGTACCACCAGATTTGGGACCAGAGGACCTCTGTTCAAAACTTGCTTCTGCATGAGCATGGGCAAGTCACTTAGCTTCCCCTCAGTAAAATGAGGGTGTGTGATGGCCTGACATGAGATGAACTGAGCTCTGATGTTCTGTGCATCTAAGATAGCAGTGGACAGTGCCATGTGAGGCCCTCTTTGTCTCACCTCCCCCTGCAAAGGCTCGTGTTACTTTAGATAGTACTGAGTAGATGCCTGTCATTCAGTCTTTGGGCCCCATGTATTAGAGGCTTGAATGTGGCAGATGGTAATTCCCTTCATCAAATCTTAAATAATTCTTTCTTTTGTTCTACAGATCAGACTTGTTGTGGAAGAGGGATTGAATCAGCTGCCATATAAAGAGTGCACAGTGACCACTCCAACAGGTGATTCCCATCCCTTGGAAAGTTTGTGGGAGAAACAATGGTCTGCCAAGAGAGGAGGAGGGGGTGGGACAGGAAGGGAAGCAGCCTGAAAGAAATCAACGTGCACAATGAGGCGTCTCTCAGGAGCTGGTCTTTTTAGCGTCTTAATGAACTCCGTGAGACATTTAGCGCCATGACTTTTTCTTAATGGTTTGCTTGTCGATCCAAGTTAAAGGTTAATAAATATCCTTCACTAGGCAGGTGTTGTCTCCCCGGTGGCCCCTGGGGACACAGCTAAGAACTGCACCTTGGTGGGGAAGCTACCAGCTGGTAAATGGGAGAGACTGGCTCAGTGTTCAATCAAATGCATTAGGTAGAAGGATGATAATTAGACTAAACAGTGGAGATGGCGAGAACTGAAAAGGTGCCTTGCTTCCCCCCCACCCACCCCATTTTTGAAAATACAATTTAGCAATTTAGGGCTCTGGGCAGTTCTGGGAAGCTGCTTGTCCTGGCTTACCTTGTGAAGGTTGGGCATTGAGCCCCTGAGATCCCCTAGGTGACTAAAGTACTCTGCACACCTTCAGCCCCTGTAGAAATGCTAGCCATTATTCTGATTGTTGAGCTTGGAGGTGGGTGTGGCAGTGGTGCTGGGCACTGGCCTGGCAGTCGGAGGTTTCCATGCTGGGTCTGCTATTTACTGTGAAGTCTAGGGCAGGGGATTGGAATACTCTTGCCACAATCTTCTTGAGTGTGCCCAAAGCAGATTAAATGTAATGGGGAAATATTGAGCAAAACAAATAAAAATCCAATGGAACATGTGTCATATTCGTTTGGGGTTCTCGGGGTCATTTTGCAGTTACAGGGATCCTTCTGTGTGGTTAAGTGGCCCTGTTTCTATTTGAATTTGACATCACTTATTTTTTGTCAGGCTCAGTTTCCTTGTCTGTCAAACAGTGTTGTCATCCTCAGACTCAGTAGGTAGCAGGGTTGCTGTGATGATATAAACAAGATCTGGGTATGGAGCACTTTGTAACCCCAGATGGGTGTGATTGGTACGGATGGTGGAAGCCTGCTTCTGAGGAGTCAGTTAGAATGCTGGCCATCGTATCTGTCCAGCTCATCTGTGAAATGGGCCTCATCCTGGCTATTGCCTCACAAGGTTGTTGTGAGGAAAATACTTTGTGAATCTTTAAGTACTTTCAGAATGCAAACTCTTACTACCAACAGCAACCTAGACATCTGCCCGAGGCGGTGACAGCCGGGAGGAGAGAGGTGGCCTTGGTGGCTGCTTTATCCTCTTGGGAACTGGGCAGCAGAGGAGCTGTCTGAGTAAGGCTGCTGTCCTCATTCACCCTGGGGGTGAAGGAGAAGAAGGGCCTTCTAAGATCCTCATCGGTGTAGGGGAGGGGTGGCCCAGAGCCTTTTCCAGGGTGTGGTAGAGAGGATCAGTTTAATTCATGTTAGGATTCCTCATGTTATAATATTGACAGTGGACATTTCTACAGCACTTTAAAGTTGATAGAGCTCCTCATAGTTATTCACTGATCCTTAATGATCCTTATATCATTATTTGAGCCTTACAGCAGGCCTGTGAGATCAGTACTATGAGTATTATCATTGTCCCCATTTATAGATGAGGAAACTGAGGCTCACAGAAGTTGTGACTTGCTCACACAGCTAGAGGTGGAATTTGAACCCAGGTCTTCCAGATTCCAAGTCCAGCCATGTTGCTGTGAGGAGAAATCCTGTCCCTGTTTGATGAATTCCCCAGGGATTTATTGTGGAGAGTTGAGATGTTACTCCAAAAGTGTCATAATAAACAGGCTTGAATACTTGGCTGGTGCCAGGTCAGGCACTGCTCTTGTGGGGTACGGACCCCGGGCCAGCCAGGGCCAGCCATGAAGCCTCCGGGGGGCCTCGGATGGAAAACAAGGTTTCATTCCGACCCCATCCGTCCTTCTCTTAGTTCTCATGCTTAATACCTAAAACTAATGTTGATGAAACATCTTTGGGCAGGTGCTGATAAATCATCCTTTTGCCCCTAAACTCAAGGGGCCTTCTCCAACAAGTGTCTCCTTCAACAGTGAAGGATAACATTCTCCTTTCCCCCCTTTCTTCTGTGACAGGATACAAGTATGAAGGAGTGAAATTTGAGAAAGGCAACTGTGGGGTCAGCATAATGAGAAGTGGTAAGTCTGTCTGTGGTTTGGTTCCCCCTTCCCCCATTGCTCCTCAGTACCTCCTGCCCCCCAGGGGTTCTGTTCATTTACCGGAATTGCAGCTTCTTTCTCTCCACTGCCTGCCCTAGCTCCCCTCCTCTCCTGGTGCTTCTGCAGTCCTGGCCGGCATGTTGCCGAGCTTGGCTAATTTTAGAGGCAGTCTCTTCCCCAGGGGCCTGTCTGCATGTGCAAGGTTGCGTTAAAAGAGGAGCAAGGGAGGCTGGGAGGATGCTGGAGTGGGGGACTGCAGTGGCATGGAGACAGCGAGGGAGATGGTGCAGTCAGTACCAGACTGGAGGAAATGGGGCTCCTTTGTTTTCTTGTCAGACACAATCCCATCCAGGCGATGGCTGTACTGGAGGACTTGTTGGGTCTTTTTCAGCATCGAAATGATTCTGTGACTATGTAGGCAAAACCACTTTCTTGGCAATAACTGTATTTCCCCCTTGCGGGGCTTGCTGATGTTATATTTGTACGTAAATGCTCCCTCGACAGGATCAGCCTTGGTCACAGTCTCCAGTGAAGTCCTATGCTTGTACCTAGAGCTGTGATCATGAGCCTTCTCCTCCTCCTCTCCCCGTCAGCAGGACCAAGGTGGGGGGCATTGGGGGTGAGGGGGGGGGGGGTCTGATGGAGTTTTGTAAATTTCCCCAGTGGCTTTTATTAACAAGGATGGGCTAGAGGACATTTGAGCAGCTTTCACAAAAGTAGGTGTTTGAATAAGGAATCTCACGAGGCTCAAATGAGATAATGGATGGAAAGCACTTTATACTTCTTTAGAGTACTATAGAAATATGCCAGGTGTTAGCGTTGGTGTTATTGGTTTCCAGTTCCCAGGCCTCTGGTCTGGTGATGACTTCGTTCCTTAAGCCTTCTCCTGTCCTCCTGCTGAGCCCAAGCCAGGTTTATAGAGCAATACAGGAGTATGCTGGTAATGTTTAACAACCGGAAATCCAAACAACAGGGTGGGAATGTATACACACACACTTTTAGGTTAAATTAGCATTGTTACAATTTTCTTCAGTCTGGGCAGTCGACAAAATGGTAAATCAAACCCTGATTTGTAGCGATCACTGATTTCTGAGGTGTCAGTGCTCTTCCTGAAAATTAATCATTTGGCCCTCACCCTGGTTCTAAGTAGCTGCCTGCTAGATAAGCCACAGCCTTGGGAACTGAAGTTGGCATTTCTGTATTGACTCGTCGCTGGACAATCTTGTTCAACCTCCTTTGAGTTAGTGAAGCTTTGAGAGGAAGGCTTGTCAGGCATTATTCATTCAACAAACATTCTATGCCTGTCATGAAGAGCCTTGTCCTGGGCAGGGGATAGGCTTCACTAGATGAACAGTCTTTAGTTTGTTTCTTTTTTCCTTGATTTTTGATTACAACTTTTTCCCTTAAAAATTTCCTTAAAATTTTTTTGGCTCCCAGGCTAATGTGATAATTGTTGTTGATAACCTATCTCTCCCACCCCCCAAAACACAGACACACATGCACACACATACACGTGTGCACACACACACACACACACACAAAACCAAACAAAATCTGACACCAAAAAACCCGACCCAACAGCCAGATGCTCCTTATTCACTGAAGGCTGGAAAAGCCTCTTCAGCGCTAAATTAATTCATTGCTGCACAAAGTGACAGTCTTTATGACATTGTGTTCTAAGAGCCAATCATCTTTGGTCTCTAACACCCATTCCCTTCCCAAGAATCTTTCATTCTTAACCTTAATGAAAAGGACATTGTCACATAGATGAAGTGCCAGGTTTGGGTGATTTAAGCATCTTATTTAAAATAATGGGAAGAAAAAAATGTTAGGAATATCGCAGAAGATCATGAGCCAGGAGAACACAGGGCTTTTTCTGCCTTGCTGACTCCAGAATCACAGTGGCATGAGACATGAGAACTAAGAAATCAATCCTCTTTTTATAGCACTTTCAAACCTCATTCCCCCTCCCCCCCCCAGTGGGGGCAAGGTTTATTGCCTTCATCTTAGAGATACGGCAACTGAGGCATCACGAGGTATGTGTCCTGGCCAGATCCCCACAGAGGGCATCAGAGCTGGAGAGTGAACTCAGGTCCTTTGGACTCCAGCATCTCACTTCTTTCCTTTTCTTTAGTAACATTTTCTTTTCTAGCAGGCCACAACACAGCTAGCTTTAATAGGTAACATCCATAACTGAAAGGTTCTGTTCTAGAACATTCCTACTCTGGGCAAGGCACAGGGAGACTCCTCAGACACTGGCAGAGGAGGCATTGCCATCTTCTTGATGGTGTCCCTTCTGTACTTGTCACGACAGCCTGGGGTGGGACTTCATGCATTTCATCTCCTTCCTCATCTCTGCCCTCAGGGGAGGCTATGGAGCAGGGTTTGCGGGACTGCTGCCGCTCAATCCGAATTGGAAAGATTCTGATCCAGAGTGATGAAGAGACCCAAAGAGCCAAAGTCTATTATGCCAAGTTTCCCCCAGACATTTATCGGAGGAAAGTCCTGCTCATGTATCCAATTCTAAGTGAGTGCATGTTCACTGTGCTCTGAAACCTTTGGTGAGGGAGGGCTCATTTTGGTGCATGACTCCCAGCCTGGTAACCCTCCAGGCAAAAACAGTATATGCAGTAGTCAGACTTCATTAGCTCCAAAGGGATTTTCTGTCTTTAAATGGACACATCAAGGCAAGGAATGTGATAAGGCAAAAGAAATTGAATTCAGGAAGCATCGCACTGTGTCTGTTCTGGAGTTGCTCAAAGATTTCTCTTGGTTGGTCACCTTTGTGGTCTTCGCACCAACTCTGGGACTCACATTGCTCACCACATGGGCCGGGGGCTTCTGAAGGGGGACTGTGGGTGTGAGATTCTGAAGTCACATAGTGAGATCTCTTCGCTAGAGGATACGTCCCTTCCAGGGTAGTTTTGCCTGGGGTCTGCATCAGGGAGCTGCAGAGACTCCCGAAGAGGAATCAGGTGACCATTTTAATGGCCTTGGGTTTCATTTTATTTCAGGCACTGGAAATACTGTCATTGAGGCTGTAAAAGTCCTTATAGAACATGGCGTTCAACCAAGTGTCATCATTGTCCTCAGTCTCTTTTCTACTCCTCATGGTAAGTCCTGACTTGGATAATGGCTGGGACTGCAGATGAGGTACAGAATAGGGAAATGTGCATCTGCTTAGCTTCTCTTATGGAAAGCCCTGCCTTTATTTCACTTTCTTGTTAAGTCTATCCCCAGTGGGTGTATTTAAAATAACTACGTGCTGGCTGCCCAGTCATCAGAGGAAATAGCACTTGGAATGTAGAGCCAGATTCTGCTGCAGAGCCTGTGATTCAGCAGTGTTGTGGAAAGGACTCTGGACTTGGAATCAGAAGTCAGAGGGTTCCGTCTTGGGTCTGCTGCTTGGTAGTCTCTCTGAGTATCCATTGGGAAGCATCCTACTTTCTAGTGCCTACCTCAGAGGGTTGAGGGAAAAGCTCTGTGCAAATTGATTTCCTAACTGTCAGAATTGTGCTTCTGTCAGCTTGGCCACTACCTCTGTTGCCCCTCTGCCTCTGTGGGTGCTCTTTGTGAGGCTCTGAGCAAGAGAACCACATCAATCTTTGGCTAGCCTGAACCTCTGGCCATTTGCTTAGGCTGCCAGTCCATGTTGGGTCTGATCTGGAAGCTTCTGTAGCTTCATAGGACCATCAAGAACTTGCCTAAGCTCATTACTAGGGCATGATGAGACATGGGGTGGGAGTGGGGGGCACAGGAGAAGCAGCAGGGAACACCTTAGTCAAGCAGAAGGTGCAGAGTGCTCTGTAAATGTGAGCAGCAGGGCTTGACACCAGTTAATTTGAGGACTGGGAGGCATCACTTTGAAGACCCACAGAAAGGGAGACAGATAAGGACAATTGATTGGTAGTAGCAGTCAGATGGAGAAGAGGGATTGCTGCTGGCTGGTAGGCCTCTGGGTATAGAGTGGAGGAGAACTCCCCTCTCAAAGGAGGCACAATGACCCTGGAGAGTCAACTCCCTCTTAAGAGGAAGTAGGTGACCATGATATAGTTCTGATGACTTTAGGTTTCATTTGATTCCAAGCATGGAAATATTATCATTGAGGTAAGAATTAACCCCATTTTACAGCTGAGGATACTGAGGTTCAGGGAGGCAAAATGGCTTTTCCAGACTGATGTAGCCAGTGAGTGAGTGTCAGGGCTCACACTTTCTGTAATATTGCTACTCTCCATTCTCTGCCCTCTCCCTCAAACCAGCCAACCTACCCAGTCTTGATATAATACTGGTTTTCTTTTGTCCTTGTTCCTTTTCTCAAGGTGCCACATCGATCATCCAGGAGTTTCCAGACATCACAATTTTAACCACCGAGGTCCATCCTGTTGCACCAACACATTTTGGACAGAAGTATTTTGGAACAGATTAAGTCCGAGGAACACTGGGTTTCCTTGTATGATATTATGAGAGCATATTGAGTTTCCTCTTTTTGTCCTATTTCGATTGGGGAATGGGATGAGACAGTGAGGTGGAGGGACTGTTTAAATGAATTTCTTTTTCTGGGCCAAACAGGAAACACTGGCGGTCTCTTCATCTAATTTGCTTATTTCTTGACTGTTGAAACCAAGTGCAATCATGAGGCACACTCGGCTCTTAGAATTGATGGGAATTTTAATAACGTACTTATACAAATTACTGGACTCTTCAGTGAATTAATTTATTCTCTAGTTTCTGAACTGCCCTGCTCTGAGGTTTCTTATAGTTACAAATAAAACCAAAGAGTCAGTTCTCTAAGGCCCACTGGGAATTGCATTGTGTTCTGTTTGCTTTCTGCTCCCCTGAGAGAGAGAGTGTGTGTGTGTGTGTGTGTGTGTGTGTGTGCGCATGCGTGCGTGTGTGTGTGCATGCGTGCGTGCGTGCATGTGCGTGCGCACGCGTGTGCATGCGCACGCGTGTGCATGCATGTATGCTAAATCCACTTTCCATCTTCCTCTATTCTCCACTTTCCCAGTTTTGGCTCTTTCTGGTGACTCATAAATGAAATTGAATGCCTGTGGAATTCCTCATTTTCTTTCCTATCCATGCTCAGCTGGCAGACCCAAGATGTCGGCCCCAGAATGTGTGCTTGACTTTTCAGCTGGCCCATTATTTTCTTTGTGGCTCACTTCCCAAGCAGTGAGTGGCTGGCTGGGCAGTGAAGGAAAAGGGGACCATTTTGGCAACTGGGCTGTAGCAGTGACCCCCACTGACCGCTCCAGGGAAATCCAAATGGCAACCCAGGGAAGCTAAGTACAATTAAATACCATCAATCCAGAGAAAGGAAATGATGGTGGGTGTGAGTGGGGCGGGGTAAGCAGAATGGTTTCTTACTTGCTCTTCTGGCCAATAAGTCAATTAAAATGATGTGATTTCATATTGATGTTTTTTACTTGAAGACTATGATTTGGAAAAGTCATTTGGCAAGTTTTGTCAATTATAGATGTGCCGAAATGGGACAAAAGAAGGTCATGTTTTGTATAATCCCAATAATTTGCGGGTGTTGCTATGTTGGCTTCCAAAATGGAGAGGAATCATTTTTGAAACAAAAGCTTCTTGGTCAACTGCTTGTAAAAACCTGTACCCTATTTTGCATTGATATTAAAAAAACAATTCTAACAGTGGTGGTTGGCTGGTTGCTTGACTCATTAGAGATTTGTGGAACACAGGCTGAGGTGTGACCTGCTGCTTTTCTGAAGTGGAAGACTTAATCTCCAATAGAACCGAGCTGCTGAGAGAAATGGCATCCATGACTGACCAGGAAGGGAGGAACCAACAGGTGGGGGGCTTGAGAGCTGGGGCATCTTCTTCTAGTTTGTCACTTCAATTTACAAATGGCTCAGAGAGGGGAAGGAGTTTGCTCACAGTCACATGGGTGGAAGGCAGCAGTCTATATTCGAACCCAGGTCCTTTGACTCCAAATTCATTGCTTCTCCAATTGTGCCACATTGATTCTTTAGCAGAAAGGTAGCAGTCCCTTGCTATGTGACGTCTCTGATGGCAGAGTCTACGCTGCAGTTTTTCTGTGGCCAGTCTGGCTTTTGTGTTATTAGAGAAGAAGTTGGGATATGGAGAAAGAACACAGGATTTAGAATTGGAAGACCCAGGGCAAAGCTCTATCCTTGCTCTCCTACATTGTATTACCTATTAATCTTTGTGTGTGTTAATCTAAGTTTGCTCATCTGTAAAATGGGGCTACCACCTGTGCATGCCTCACAGGGTGGACCTTGGGGAGCAATAAAGGTAAAGTCCTGGGTAAACTTGTCAGTTACCTTAACTGACTGTCACTTACGTACTCTGACACCTTCAGGACCTTGGTTTATTCTAGCCTGCTTCAGGGAAGATGGGAACCAGCAGGGTTACATAGCAAGGCCAGTGCTGCTTTAAATTGATGTTTAGCTCTTCCGTGCTGTGGCCTTGCTGTATTGGTAAAAGTGAATTCCCCATGTGTTTGCCTCATCCCTAGTCACGTGTATATGAAAATGCATTTCCAGGAAATGAAGACCTGCCATTTTGGTATTAGCCACATCACCATTCTCCTCTGACCCCAGTTAGGACTTTGCAACCTGTAGTGCCATAGTCGCCAAACTCTTTTTGAACACGCACCTATCAGTAAAAGATTTTTGAGCACTCATGCCTGTATGTGAATATTTACTCATTTATAAATTATATGTCTGTGCTACTGTACTAGCAATTATGTACACTATAAATCTTATGCAGAAAGTAGCAATTTGAAAAGGATGGGATAAACATGAAATGATATTTTGAAAATCTTTATGAATGATGCAGAAAACCTTTTCTCTCACTAAAAATATTACTGATGATATTTTTAGTGAGAACAACGGGACTGAATATGCTTCCTTATTTTTGGAAATCTTGGCTTACCACTGGGATACAGGGATTGGAAGGTCTGGGCCTAAGCTCACTTTGATCGGAGTTGCTGGTGTAGCCGAACGGGGGAACTCAGAAAGAGGCACAGATCCCGTTAGAAGAAGTGGATTGCTCTTACTAAATGAGGCTACTTGTTTGTCAGTCCCATCCACTGAAGTTGCAAAGGTTTCTTTTGAAGTTCAGCTAGCAAATTTCTGTCTTTATGTTTATCAGTTATAAACTCATTGAAAGGGGTTGTAGTTTTATATTTATAATTATATGTTTTATTTATATAATTACATAATTTATTAATATTTTATATTAATAACAAATAGGTTCCAAACAGTGAAATTGTTCATTTGGAAGATTTCTCATCAGGTTAGGAAAGTCAGAGTTTTTTAAGTGTGCAGATGAGTTTTTATAGGTGACATACTTGTCTTCATCCATCCTGAGAGGAGAGAGTGAATGAATATTCAGAAAGAGGTATCAGTGTTAGAGGTCAAGAAAGATGACGATGAGAAAGAGGCCACTGGATTGGGTAACTGGTGAGAACAGTTCCAGCTAATGAAGGATCAAACAGAAAGGTACTGGGGTCATGGGAGATTGGGATGATGCTGGTCTCCAAAAGAGAGAGAGATGGGTGAGAGGAACAGGTGTGGGGAGAATGATAATGTAATGAGATTTGTGATGCAAGCTGGAAGCCACGCAGGCCTGCAGGGGGAAGGCCTGGGGGTTGGGGGCCCCTCATCCCTAGCTTGCCCTTTGGAGTGCCTGTAGTAGCTTCAAGGTGATATGGAAGATAAAGGATGGGGATGTTGGGCAGGGGGGGGAAGGAGCAAGGAATGGAGGGGGCTTGAGCTACAATTGGTTAAGGGGCTGATGTGGTTGTGTTGCAGACAAACTAGTTATCATTGGGAGAATGCAGGATTCAAGCCATGTTCTCATTCTCCATTTGGAGACCATTACCCTAATACCCAGGCATAGTGTAGGCACTTAGTGTCTGAACTAAATTGAAGCTCACCTTCCTGGACTTGTTTCCTCCTGTGAAATGAGGCAATGGGATTAGATGGTTTCCAAAGTTCCTTCTGTGACTGGAGTAGTCCAAACTTGGTTATCACATAGGAGGCTCAAACGAGGCATTAAGAATTATTTCCCCAGGGTCCTCCTCTGCTCCTCCACCCTTGCTACTTTACTAGAGCAAGCAAGTCTTTTTCCTTCAGTTGGAGTCCTTTCACCAAATGTCATGATCTGCTGAACTCTTCAAGCTTGGGAGAATTGTCCAGCTTTGCGTAATCCTGGCAGAGGAAGAGGGCATTAGCTCTGAAGTCAGAGGACCTAGGCCTGAGTAACTTTGGGCATGGTTTAAGGGTTTAACCTCCCTAACTAGATGAGGGGCCATCTAGTTTACCCCATCATTAGGTCCCATCTAGCTTGAGATCGAGCCTCTGAACTCAGAAAACTTTGCGCAATTTAGTCAAAACCAGATTATTTTTAATGCAGTGAACTGCCCAAGAGTATATAAACTCTGTACATTTCCTACAAAGAAGAAACAAATCCAAACACAATAGAAAATGACACCAAAATATTGTACATACAGTACTGAAACTTATGAACTTAGTAATGATACTATTAAAACCTTATGCACGTAGCATCCAATAACCAATAAATGGTGAAGGCTCAACAATAAAACAATGAACATAATGCTTTATGCAGAAAAAATTTTCACAAGGATCCATTTTTTTAATATTTGAAAACCAGTGTCAACATCACTAAAATATCACTAACATGAACTAAACACTCCAACAGCTATCATTTTGGCTGCTTTCTTTTCAGGAGAAGCGCTCGGTCCCCCAGTTTGGAAGATCATGGGGGGACTTGCGAGGTACACAATGCTCAGGAGTCCACCTGTCCTTAGCGCTGTCCACGCCAATACTTGTCCATGTCAATACTTCGCCAAATGGTAAACAAGATGTTCTGAAAAGAGTAACTTGGATAACATGCTCTACCTGTAATATGCCTTGGAAACTGAGCACAGGTCAGATGTACACGGGGCAGATAAGCATTTGATTGAATGATGCTGGGTTTAAGAGAGGTATTGCCCTCCTCATGTCTCTCCAGCTTTTGCCATGCTGCCACTGACTACAGAGATGGCACAGCTGATGGCAGTGATTATTAGTAATGCGGAAAGTTTAGTATAGTGAGAGCTGTGTTAGCTGGCACCGGAAAGAATACCCAAGATCCATCCATCTTCAGTCTAGCTAATGGGGATGCTGCGCTATGAGCTGCAGCAAGGTGGCACCATCTCGTACAGAGTGCTGAACCTGGGGACAGGAAGACCTGAGTTCATATCCAATCCCAGACAGTTACTAGCTGTGTGAACCAGGGAAATCATTTATCCTCTGTCTGCCTCACTTTCCTCATCTCCAAAATGGGGCATAATAATAGCACCTACCTCTTCCAGGGTTGAGGATCAAAGGAGATATTTGTAATGCATTTTGCGACTCTTAAAGATTTATTTCAGTGCTCTAGTTAGCTATCATCAGCACCCCTCAAGAGCCTTCTAAAAATGCAAAGTTGATGCTAGGCCTAATTATTTTAGTGAAAGTTAACTTTCCCCAAATCCTTTAGGCAGGGAAAAAGTCAAAAGCTCCAAGAGTCCATGAGAAAGGACAGTCCTTGAAAAAATTGGGTTGATTAGCAATGGCCCACACTCCAGGTGACTGTCTTTTGAAAATAACCAGGCCTGGAAGCCGAGATGTGAAGTTACATCTCTGGGCCACTTAGCTAATAGGAGTATCCTACAGGCTGAGTCTGTGGGTTTCTTAATAAAACTACAATGTCTGTAGATTGAGAACATGGTGGGAGAAAAGTTTTGAGTTTGGGGGAAATCACAAGCTAATGGAGTAAATGGGAATTTTAGCAATCTGCCTAGCCTCTAGTTCTCCTTAATGACCCTGGGTACTTTAATCCATCCCCCCCCTTTCACCCCTAGCTCACCCCCTCCAAAGAGGACCTTCATTTTTGACCAGTGCACTGATGATATGTCTTAACTGCTATCACTTCCAACAGCATTTGCCGTTCTTGGGCAAATCCTTAGATTTTTCTATACTTTCATTCCAATTCCCATTTGCCACAGTGGGACTTCTTTTAGACTTTGCTAAAATTTTCTGCAATTCAGTGTGTGAGTCTAGGCCAATGGGCCAAATTCGTTGTCATTAACATTTCTTGAGGGTAAAGGGTCCTCCCCCTCCTCCACCTCCAATCCATGTTCTTAAAAAAGGTTTGCTGAAAACCTACAGATTCCTCAGGGCTATCTGCAATGGGAGGAAAAGATCCCTCTTCATGAGTCAAGAAAACAAATCACTTGATTTTTTAGTGGTACTGCAGATTAAAATTAGATTTGAAACCTGGTACCTGGCAAATAGAAAAATGCTCATTAGAATGGGAAGGGTGGGGTGGGGGTGGGGGTGAGATCAATCCACATGGATTTAAAAGATTATTTTGATGTTTGTAAAATGGAAGAATAGGAACACATGATGTTTTCTCCCCCATGTGGGTCCAGAGCTGTGACTGCACTGGTGTAGGGAAGTCTCCAGATGAGGAAGGTCCCTGGACCTACCAATGCAAGTCCACCAAGAGGATATCACCTAGTCAGTAGAAGTTAGAGACTGGGATTTGAACCCAGGCTTTGTGGGCAGCTAGATTTGACTGTCTCTGCCCCTCCCTTGTGTGTGCCAGCCCACAGATTCTGAATGCACAATACCTGTCTGGCTAGATGGGTAAGTATCAACATTTCCATTTAAACTTGCCTGTCCCAGACTTCTAAATAACCTTAATTCAAATAAGGACATGAACTGAAACCAGTTCTAAACTTGGTTAATTCTGAAAGTGGGAAGAGAAACCAGGGGAACTTTGGGGTTTGAAAGGCAAGCATGGAGGCTTGCTAATTGTATGAGGGTGTATAATGAGAATGATCAAAGCATTTCCATGGTGCCTTAAGGTTGCAAAATACTGTATATATGTTGTCATTTGAGAGATAGGTGCTATTACTATTCCTCTTTTACAGATGTCAGCTGAGGCAGATTGAGGTCAAATGACTTGTCCAGGTTCACAAAGTTAATAAATACTTGAGACAGATTTTCAAACTTGGGTCTCGTGACTCCAAAGTCCAACGTCCTATTCACTATGCCACCTAGCAGCCTCTCTCTGCTTTCACTTTCTGGGTCTGTTTCCTTCTCTATAAAACAAAGGAGTTGGTCTTGGTGATCTCAAAGGTCCCTTTTAGCTCTGACAGAATAAAATTCTGGAAGTGGAATCAGTGTGACAGATTCCTGGGGGCGCATGAACCCCATGCTCTATTCCAGTCCATCTAATGGGCTGTGTGGAAACTGACAGAAAGTGGACGAAAACTTTTTAATGAGACCATAGTATCAGCTATAAGAAATAACCCCATGCATACACTTTTAATATATCAACATGGGAAAGTACAGCTTGCCAGTCTTTTGTGATCAATACTCAGTAGCAAGAGTCAGAGCACCACATACAGTCAGTCACATTGGCACAGATGAAACCAAGAAGTTGGGGGAGGGGAGTACCAGTAGCAAATTGGCAACCTGACCTTAATTGCTGAATGAATGGTGACTTGGTTTTCTTGCTCAGAGGGGCAGTTCTCTCTAGTCCATTGAACACGTTACAGAGAAAGAACAGGAGCCTCCTGCCCTGGCCCCTGGCCCCTGATCTTGGCTACCCAGCAGGAGGTTTGTGAGAGGAGTTATTTCCTGAAGGCATTTCAACTGTCCCATCTCCTCTTGGCCCCTATCTGCTACAGAAAGCCCATTTCTTGGTCATTACATTCAGCAATCTCTTTTTAACGTCTGTGAGTATGGTCCCATACCTTGGGGAAGGTGCTTTCTGGCTGCCCCCGGTAGAGCACATAAACTTCCTTGTAGTATGGTCCCGGAGTCAGCCTCAGCCCTCTCTGGGATGTGAATGGTTATTGGCTATGTGCTTTTTGGAAGTGCCTATTCCTTAGTATGTTAACACTTCACTTGCATGCAAAAGGTTACTAATTGATGCTGTACATTTTGGCTGTGTTGAAAGAAATGCAAATGGACTGCACCTCCAAAGCCAACTGAGACATAGTGGAAAGAGCCTTGGATTTGGGGGCAGAAGACCCAGGTAGAAATCCCAGCTCTGCCACTTCCTAGCTGTGGGATGTCAGGCAAGTGACATCCCACATTCTCTGGGCTTGTTTCCTCATTTGTTAATGGACACAGTTGGGCCAGATAATCTCTAACAACCCTTCACACTCAAAATGCTATTTTTTCTTTCCTTGAATTTTCAAAGAAAATGGTCTTAAGGAGGATTCCAATCATCTTGTTTGGGATGCTTTCTGACTAGCAGAGGATTCGTGACCAAATGACATCGATGTGAGACCGCATAAGAGATCCTGGGTCCTAGGATCTAGCGCTGAATGAGACCTCTGAACTCATCTAGCCCAATCTCATTTTACAAATGAGGGAAGTACGACTCGGTGTCCAGTCACAGAGCCGGGAAATGGCAGAGCTGAGCCATGGACCTGGGGTCTTTGATTCCAAAGCTTCTGGTGCTTTCCACTTTTAGCTGCCCTCAGAAGTTGAGGTTCAGGAATGCACAGAGGGGGTGATTGTCACCAGTAGAGAATGTTGGGGGCCCTTTTGTCAAAAGAAGGCATGGGGTGCCTTAATGCATCTGTGTTCACAATGTTCCTGACTGAGTCAGCCTTGCCTAACTGGACAGCTCCTAACTTCTCTGAGCCTTCGTTTCTCTAGCTAAAAAAAAGAAAGTCATCCCCATCTTGTTGCCCCATAAAGGAGAAAGGCATTAAGGGTTCATGTGATCACAGGATATTGAGTAATACTGGGGTGGTCCAACTTCTCATTCTAGCCCTGTATTGGACTGACTGAGGTGAGGACAGAAGATAGACTAGCACCTTTCAGCACAGATGGGAAAGATGAGGGCTAATGGCTGGAGCACCGAGTGGCATGAAGTCCATAAGAAAGACAGGCCTGTTCCAGTGGGCTTGGACTAGGCTAGGCGTTTCGCACCTTTGCCATGTCATGGGCCCCTCGGACAATCCGGTGAAGCCTGTGGAGCCTTTCTCAAAATCATTGACTTAGATGCGTCAAACTAAATATGTAGGATTACAAAGGAAATCAATTGTACTGAAATGCAGTCATCAAAATATTCAAAAAACAAGTTCACGGAGCCCAGGTCAAGAACCGCTAGATCAAGCGATCGTTAAACTTTCTTCCAGCTCTAAAGTCTGTACAGTTTAGGATTCTGAGCAAACATACTATCTCTTTCTCAGCAGGATGTCTATCTTGGTGCAATGGTCAGCCCTAAGGCGACCTCTGGAAAGCCAAGGTTATGACCATATTGGATGCCTTATATGGCCTCGTGGAGCCCTCCAGTAAAGGCTTGTGAGGGGCTGACTATGCCTTTGCTCTCCTAGGATTCCTTGGCACAGTCTTTGTGACTTAACTTCTGGGAGGGGGGTACTAATATTGGCCAGGCATGGGAGACATCATCTAGCCTGGGGTTGGGGATAGTAGATGCTTTAGCAGAACCACTGGTGGAAAAGGCAGCTTGGTAGGGTGGAGAGGGCACTAGATTGGGAATCGGAAGAGCCGGGTTCCAATCCTGGCTCAGCTGCCTCCCTGCAGGACCTTCTCTCACTCAGGGCCTCTGTTTCCATGCCTTTAAGGTGAGGATCTTCATCCACTTCCTCTCCTGTGCTCCCGGTCTGTAGGAGGGAAGGGGAGAAATCTGCAAAGGTAGGAGAGAGTGGACTTTTCTCTCTCTTCCTGGAGGGTGACATACAGAAGCTGTGAGTACACAGTCTTCTAGGCTGTTATTTGGCTTCAGGCTTTTCAGAGGACCAAGAATATCTAACTTGGGCCACTAGGCAGACGGAACCATTGCCATAACAGTTCAGCTTTGCCCCTGAAGTCACTTTGGTCAGAGGGCTCTGGGTGTGCCCCACTACAGGGGGCTTCAGTTTCAGCTCCCCTGGAGTCTGACCCCATAGCTGGAAGCTGTGATGAAAGCCCAGCTCCAGGAACTCCCTCCCACAGCCATGCATGCCACCAAGGCTGGCCTGGTAGGCCTTGGCCTTCTCTTTGCTTTCCTCTCAGCAGCTGGGGACAAGAGGCTTGCCAGGGAAGCCGAATGCATCAGTACTCCAAGGTATTAGGAGAGGGTAAACAGCTTTAGTGTCCCCACACTGCACAGAGGACTAGGGAGAGGATGATTGTAAGGAAAGAGGGCAATGAATGGAAACTACCAAGCCATCCTAATGGCGGAGCTCCCGGGTGAAGCTTTGAAAAGGTCAAAGAAAGGACTGGCATGTTTCTGCTCAGTTTATCAATGTTTATATGCTAACCCCTGGTGAGTAAACAGAAGTCTTTACGTGGTGGGGGCCCTAGGGCTAATGGTAGCTCTGAAACTTTTTCCTTAGGAAAAGAACAGGGTTAAGATTGAAAAATCATCCTCAAAGATCATGGTCCACAGTTCAGAGCAATCATTTCTGGGTCCTCATTAAACCAGTTTGTATAGTCTGAGAACACAGGGTGCATATGTGTGAGTGAGTGTGTGTGTGTGTGTGTGTGTGTGTGCATGCGTGCATGCATGCAAGGAAACATTGCGGATTGAGGGAAATGTGTTAGGGAGAAGGGAAATGGTTTTTTGGGGGGAGGGAAATGGGGAGGAGAGAAACATGTTGGGGAAGAGGGAAGTTGTTTTTTGGGGGGAGGGAAATGGGGAAGAGGGAAACATGTTGGGGAGGAGGGAAACATGAGGAAGGAAACATTTTTTGGGGGGAAGGTTGAGCATCTGACACTTGTTGCCCTGAATCTGCTCTGAGTTTATCTATTAGCTCCTTTACCAACAGGATGGAGACTCACTAGACTCACTAGGCTGTGAGTCCAAGGCCCTGGGTTCAGATGCTACATCTGCCATGTGACTTGGATAGGCAAATGTGTTCTTTTTTCAAGGCCTCAGTTTCCTCTGCTTTGATGGAATGTGGGGGTGGTGTGTGTGTGGACAAGATGATGATGATGGCCCTCTGGAGCTGGGGTATAGTGTTATTTTTCTCTTGGGCTGTCTGAGATAGGGCTCCAGTCGTCCCTTGCTGAACAGCTGCAGGTTGGCGAGAGTACTGCCTCTTTTGGGGGAAAGGATTGTAGCTGGGGTTAGACTTGGGGGCCAGACTCAGACTGAGGTCTTGGGGCTGAGGAGGGAAAATGGGCTGGCGGAGGTTTCCCATAGTGCTGTAGGTCCCTAGGCCTTTTCAGCAAGTGAAACTCTCTCAGACATTGGAAGGTTCTGCCTGGTCTCAAGAGGTCAGCCAATTTGGGGTGGGGATGGGAAAGCTTGTGTCTCCACAGAGGCTCCAAGCAATGCTCCAGCCTTGGTTCTCCATCTTGGTTCTTCCCGTGATCAGCCATTTACCTTAATGCCAGTTTATGTACACAGCCTGCACCCATACATGTACTTTTGCATCTGCATAAATGCACACACACACACACACACACACACACACACACACACACACACACATGAGGCGCATGCAGCACACATACTCAAATGCCCCTCACACACCACAGTGCAGGGGCTTCCTGGGCTTCCCAGGTCAAGGGGCGTGCCAGAGCAAATGGAAAGAAGCCCGGTGTTGCATTAAGGCCCTCACTGATTGGGGATAAAGGAAAAAGAGGCGAGGGCGGATTGGCCCGGACCAGTGGCCATCAACCTGCCTAGTGGAGTCACTACATGAGAAAGGGGCTTGGAAAGCCCTGAAAAATCGGCACATCAGGCATGGGATGGGGTATTTCCAGACTGTGAGGGTTGGGATCCAATCATACTCCACCGTGGGGTCGTTTTGAACACTGGGCATCTCCAGATCTTGAACTCTGCCAGCCTTATAGGAAGGAGAGGTGATGGGGACCTGAGAACAAAAAATAAGACATACTTGGGTGAGCAAACAAGGGGTGAGTGGGGGAGCCAGATCTTGTCTCTGACGTAAGTTATGGCCAAATCATATCACATCGTTAAATGGGGTTATAAGGAAAGTGATTTGTAGACAGAAGTCCCTCCCAGCTGGGATACTTGGTGTTCTAAGAGCCCTTCCAGCTCTGACATCACCCATTGAAGGTGCCATTTTGGAGTCCATGTTGCAAGGTCCTTCCAAGATTTGTGATATTCTCTGGCCCTAGTTCTTACAGTTTATATGGAAGGTCTCTTCTAGATGTGACATATATGTGAGTATTCTAAAGTCCCACTTAGTTCGGATTTTCTCCTAGCCTATCCTGGCTCCTACGTTGGTATTGTTTGGTTGTATGTGACTCTTGGTGACCCTGTGGGACATAGCCCATCAATATTGTCCATGTGGTTTTCTCGGCAAACAAAGTAGAGTGGTTTTCCCTTTCCTTTTCCAGTGGATTAAGGCAAGCAAGACTTGCTCAAGGTCATACAGCTAGTCATTGTCTGTGGCCAGATTTTGTCTTCCTGACTTCAGACCCAGCACTCTAGCCATTCAGCACCCTAGCTGCCTCATTCTCTGGTATAGGGCATCCCCAATCCCTGTCCTCACTGTTTTAAGATCTCTTCCAACTGTGACATTCTGTATTCTGTGGTTTCTATCAGACCCAACCTTCCCTGTTCTGAAGAGAGCTTTGAGAGTTGACATTGCACGTTCTAAGGTACGACCCGACTCGGACACTCTCTGTTCAAAGGTTGGTCCCAGTTTGAACCTTCACTGTTTTATCTTCCTTCCTCTCTCTGCCATCCCCTCTTCTAAGGTTCCTTCCAGGTCTAACAAGCTCTATTCTAAGGACCCTCTTAGCTCAGTTTTTTTCTTTTCAATGGCCCATCCCTGCATCAACATACTTGGAGACATCTCTCAGCCTCAACATTTTCTTCTAAGGTCTCTCCCAGCTCTGACGATCCGTGTTCTAAAGTCTCTCTTTATCTGTGCTATTTTTTATTCGAAGGTTCCTCCTGGTTCTGATTTTCTCCTTTCTCCTACATTATCTGTTATGGGGAACCCCCAGCTCCAACATTCTCTGCTCTAAAGTCACTCATGGATGTGATATTTTCTGACCTAAGGTCCTTTCAAGCTCTGACATTCCCTCTTCTAAAGTAAATCCCAAATGTGACAGTCTCTCTTCTAAGGCCCCTCTCAGCTCTTGGAAGTCCACGGTCAATGACTCTTTCTAGTTCTGATTTTCTCTTTTCTTCTAACGCCAGTTGTGGCTACTACATTCCTGGTTATAAGGGACTCACCAGGCCTGGCATTCTATGATCTAAGGCCAGCCAAGAGTGACCAGCTCTGACATTCTCTCGGTTCTCCCACAGCTCTGACATTCTCTGTTCTAACTCCCCTTCCAGCTTTGATTATATTCTGTACTAAGGTCACCTTCAAGGGCAGCTAGGTGGTGCAGTAAATAGAACCCTGGGCCTGGTGTCAAATGTGACCTCAGTGACTTAACTGTCTGTGTGACCTTAGGCAAGTCACTTTACCCCATTTGCCTCAGTTTCCTCATGTCTAAAATGAATTGGAGAAGGAAATGGCAAATCACTCCAGTATCTTGGCCAAGAAATTCCCAAACAGGATCACGAAGGGTTGGGCCCAAGTGAACAACAAGGTTGCCTTCAAGGTCTACTATTCCCCTTTCTCCAAGCTGCAATATTTATTCTCCATTCCAAACTTCCTCTCAGCTCTGCCAGTCCATGTCCTAAGGTTGCCTCTCCAAGATGTGACCCCTTCCATGTATCATTCTGTGATCCAAGGTCTCTTTAAGCTCTGACATTCCCTGTTCTGAGGTCTCCTGGCTCTGAAATTATTTTTATATACCTCCAAGCTGTGACAGTTCATAGACTAAGGTGTGACACAGCCAGGTGTGACATTCTCAGCTCTGAAAGACAATGGAATGTTTCTAAGGTTTCTTCAAGATGGTGCATTTTCTGACCTAAGGCCACTTTCAGCTCTGATTTTCCCTTATCCAAGACCTCTCGAAGTCTAGCTTTGACCTTCTCATTTCTAAGGCGTTTTCTGCTCTAAGATGCTCTTCCCCACCCCTCATCATGGATTCTTTGTCCAAACAGACCTTGTAGCTCTGAAGGTCTCTGTTCAAGTCCTTCTCAGTATTAACTGGCTATGTTCTAAAGCCCTTTTAGCTTCTGTTTCAGTTAGAACATTTTCCCAGCTAGGTCATGTTCCAAGTTCCCTCCAATGATGTGCTACTTCCTGTTCTAAGCTCCTCAGCTGTGATGGTTCCTCTCCTAAGGTACTCCCCCATGTCAGAGGCCCAAGTAGCCTACTCATTTCCTGTCTCCAGGACTTTGCACAGGATGTCTTTCATGCCTTCTTCACTTCTGCCTCCTTGAAGCCTTGGCTCGTGTAGCTCACCCTGGGGACCACATACTTAAGATGCCTTCCCTGATTCCCCGGCCTAGTTGTCAGTAGTATTTGACCTTATGAACATACCAAATTACTGTATTTTGCGGGTATCCTGAATTTATCAGGAAACATGTTGTAGTCCCCAGCACAATGTAAGGTCCTTTAGGTTAATAGTATTAATAAAAACTGGCATGTATTTCGTAAAGTGCTCCCCCAAATCCCAGCTCTCATACTCCTGGTTCTAAGGTCCTTTCCCGCTCTTGCAGTCCCTCCATAATCTCCTCCCAGCTGTAATATTTTCTGTTCTAAGGCTCTGACATTCTCTATTCTAAATCCTCTCCTGCATGATTCTCCCTTTTCTAGAGCCTGTCTAAGCTCTTCTTAGACATTCCCTCTTCTTAGGCAATTCTGCCTAAGGCCCTCTGAGCTCTGACGTTCTCTGTACTAAGACCCCTTCTAGCTCTGAAATTCTTTGTTCCAAGTACCCTCTTTCATCCCTGACACTCACTGTTCTAATGTCTCTTTCACCTCAGACACCATCTATTCTAATATTTCTTCTGGCCTCAAGATTTTCTGTTTTAAAGTGCTTCCCCGGAGATGACGATCTGCTCTAAGGTTTCCCCCAGATGATGCGACATTTTCTTTTCTAAGGTCTCTCCCAGCTATCGCCTTCTCAGTTCTAAAGTGCCCCCTGGCTCTGGCATTCTCAAGTTCTAATGGCGCTCTCAGCTCTGACATTATCTGCTCGAAGGTCCTTCTCATTTCTGACAGTCTCTGTTCAAAGGGCTCCAAGTTCTGATTTTCTTTTGTTCTTAGGCTTATTCAAGCTTCAACATTCTCAATTCTAGGCACCTAGATGCTGTTCTAAGACCTTGCCCATCTCTGACATTCTCCATCCTATGGTTCTTTCCAACTGTGACCTTTGCTGTTCTAAGTCCCCCCCTGGCTCCTGCATTCTCTCGTTCTTAAGTACCTCCCTGCTCTAAAGTTCTCTGTTCTCAAGTTCCTTTCTGCTCCTCCAGTGTGGTCCTAGCATTGTCAGAAAGATGCTACTCTGAGCTCTCTGGCAGACCTGTTAGAATTACATCTTTCCCTGCTGAATTATATTGGGCTTGTTTATTTGGGAATGTTGTGAAAAGAAAGCTATTCACTTCTTCACGAAGAAAATACTTTCCAAGGAGAATCCCACATATGGTCTGGCCTGCTACTAGTTAGCACGTTAGCAGTATTTGCTCAGGGGACTAAGCAAGGATGTTCTTTGTGAGGGGGAAGGAGTATGGTATTAATTGGTATCATGGAGTCAGGAGAAAACATCCTATATTTAACCTCGATCATTTCAAGCAGAGGCCCAAGCTGTCCTAGGATAAGTCTTGAAATATATGGTGGGAAAATCAATACCCTGAACTGGATCCAGGGTAGCCAGAGAGCCCAAAGTCCATCTGGTCCTGTCCTGTCCTATATCAGAGGAAGGAACCAACGCCCAGGAAGGTCAAGTAAGATGGGGCATTCGAACCCAGGGCCTCTGACTCCCAAGCCAGTACTCTTTCTCCCGTACTTGGCTGCCTTTCTTGTTGGGCAGCTGCCATTTCGAGATCCCTTGTAGTCTTTCAGTCTGGGACGTTGGTAAGAGCAGACTCTCCCTAAAGCTGCCTCGCCCATTTGTAATAAAGTCAGGAATACAGTTCTAATACTTACTAGCTGTGGGATACTGGGCAAGTCACTTTGCTAAGCCTCAGTTTCTTCATCTGTGAAATGGGTGTAATGACAGTGTTTATAGGAGGAATACACAAGTCATTACAGAGCTATGGGTTCTTTTTATTAACTAAAGCCAAGGGCTCACTTCAGTGACGTTGCTATGGCATGCACCGTCCCCTCTCTCTAAGCCCAGATACTGTTGGTCATATGATTTGGAACTGTTTCAAGATGAGAAGTATGATATGAATGGAGGGGCTGTGGGCATCTTTTGGAGCATCCCCTTGATGGAAATGACCTATAGAATGATTATGCAAATGACATTAGAGAAATGACTGGAACCCTGGGTTCACTGGGCTGAGGACTTCCTCCTCCTCCTCTAGTACTCTTTCCCAGTACTGACCTAGTGGGCAGAAGCAGGAGATGGGGAAAGTGCTATGTCTCCATTTCAATGGTAAGCGATGATGAGCTTTCCGGGAAATCTAAAATGTGGAGAGAGGAAACAGGTGAGATGCACAGTCATGCAGTGGGTTGGTCCAAGTCAGGCCACGCTGTTAGAATGAGATGGTTATGAAGGAAAGAAACAAACCAAATGCTGATGGAACTGCTCCAGGGACATCCTCCAAAACAATAACTGAACATGGACACATGTGCATGGCTCTCCCCCTGAGCTGAGTGGACACATGAGCACAGCATTCCCCCTTTACAGTACAGACAAACAAGTGTAATTCTTGCATACAAAATATGGTCATGGGAGTCTCACTATCCCCCCCAGAATGGGGACAGGTGGGCACAGCTTTCCCTCTGCATAGAAGTATAGCACCATAGCCCCTACCTCACAGGGCTGTACATTTGTAAAGCATTTAGTGTAGTACATGGCACACAGCAGGCATTTCATAAATGCTTTTTTCCTTCCCTCCTATAGATTGTGAGCTCCTCAAGGGCAGTGACTGCCTTTTGTCTTGGTCTGTATCGCCAGTTCTCAGCACTGTACTGGCACATAGTAGGCACTTAATAGGTGCTGCCTGCCTGCCTGCCTGACCATGCAGAGGGGACATGTGAGCCTAGCTTTCACCCAGTCGAGAGTGGACCTGTGAATCTAGTTCTTCCCACACAGTGTGGCCATTCCCTTGAGAGGGCTGGGGTTTGGGGACTGAGGCTTTCTTCAAGACGGCCTGGTTAGCTAGGACTTTGAGGAGGAGAGGGCTGAGGAGGAGACAATACACCTAGGTGACCCTTCGACTCAGTCGCTTTTTCCCTGTCCAGAGGCCAGAGCCAGCTGCAGCAGGACAGACCGGGGCCCTGTCCTTGGGGGGGGGGTCTGTGGAGGGTGGCAGGAGACATCTGCATGTACACAGTCTCCTTCCCATGTGGAAGCAGTAAGGCTGCCTGGGGGCAGGAGCCCACAGTGGAAAATCTGGAGCCATCTACAGCTTTCTGAGCACAGGTCTGAGATCAGACCTGAGAATGGACTTGCCCAGCCTAAGCCTGCTCATGGAAGAGTCACTGGTAAAAGCCCACTGCAGAAGCCACCCCGCCCATCCATCACTGGTGGTGGGAGGAACCTAGGTGATCAGCCCCTCTTATACTCCTGCCTCCCAGCCCCCAAACACATACAGTCATGTAGGCATCTATTGACCAATCATCCTAGGCCTCACTCTGATCTTAAGCAAACCTGATCTGGGGAAATAAGATGGCCTATCTTCAGACAGATGTGATGTACTGGCATGGTGCATCCTTAGCTCATTTTTCTTTCCTCATTCCACCCTGGGAAGCAGCAGATTTAAGAACCAAAGCCATAGTCCCATGTGGCTAAAGAGGCCCGGGGCAGGAAGGCTCCTAGATGAATTTTGTACCTGGACCTCCCTCACAGTGGAGCACATATTGAACTTAGAGGTTCACAGATCAGAAACTGAGAGCTCAGAGGAGGAAACAGGGTGGGGGGTGGGGGAAGGGGGAACTCAAGGTCATAGTAATGCCTGACACTTGATCTCCCATTCTGGCTCGGTTACTTCTTAGTCTATGACTGAGTAAGTCATCTAGTCACACTGAGCCTGTTTCTTCTTCCATAAAGATGCAAGGGGTTG
This sequence comes from Notamacropus eugenii, assembly GCF_028372415.1. Classification (NCBI taxonomy): domain Eukaryota; kingdom Metazoa; phylum Chordata; class Mammalia; order Diprotodontia; family Macropodidae; genus Notamacropus; species Notamacropus eugenii. Next base: position 74,505,219 of record NC_092879.1, read on the forward strand.
TGCCTAGATGACCTCTCAAGTCCCTTCTAGCTCAGGAGCCTATGGACTACTTCCTTGTGGATTTAAGGTCTCCTCACCTCTCGGTGGTACTTACCTGGATGACCCCCTTCAGGACAGCCCTCAAAAGCACATTTCTAAAGGCTAGCTGAGCTGGGCTGGGCCATCAGTCCCAGAGGCAGAGCCTTCCCACCCAGAGTGGGCCCCTTGCTGGGCCATAAAGCACTGTGTTATCTGATCTCGACCTGCTTCTGGCGCCATGTCCTGTTGCTAATGGGATTGATCTGAAGCCTAGCAACTTCGACAATATCTGAGCCTTATTATTCTCTGCGTGACACAGTCAAGGCCTTCGGTTATTACAGCACTTCAGGCATTAGTGTGTTTCTGCAGTGGGATGAGATGACCAGGCTGAGTAAGCTCGAGCGTTAGCATTTACAGGACACATGCCTTGCTTTCCTTCTTCTGATGCTTGTCAGCATAAGCAGATTCTCTACTGAATGGAGACACTGAATTCTGCAATGGTTTCTCCAAGTGGGGTTGCCTCATGAAATCCCTGATGTTCCCAGGTCGGGCCATGGAATTTAGAGCTAAAAGAGACCTTCAAGATTATTGAGGACAACCATTTTACGGAGGAGAATACTGAGGTTGCTCAAGTTGGAGCAACAGAAAAGTGCCATTCCTGGCCAGGCCACAGATGCACTAGGAGGGTAAGTCAATGTTATCTCAGCAAAAGGCCTTGAAATCCTCAGGGGCAGAAAGTTAGGTGGGCAGGGGATGACCTCCCTAAGATTAGTAAACCCTGATGTTGCCAGCTGAGGTGGCAGAATTTCCTGGGGCTCAGATGAGGCCAGGCTTTCCAAAGTGGGCCAGTGATTTATCTGGTCACTAATGAAAGACAGCCTTACATAGAAGAAAGAACTCTGGATCTGGGATCAATTCCTGACTGCCATTTACTAGATGTATGACCTTGGGCCAGTTCCTTCTTCTTCCAGGGCTGCAGTTTTCTTTTCTGTAAACTGAGGAGGTTGCTACCATATCAGTTGTAAAGAATGAAGGAGAAGTATGAGCTTCTCGGTCCCCTCCCAGCTCTCAATCCTGCCTTCTGATCCCAGGGATGGCTTATCCCAGGGGACTCTGAGGAAGGCAGCTACATTTTCCCTGCTGTCAAATAATTCAAGGAGCATAGTGCTAAATTCCTCCATGTGGTCAAAGCTTCAGGGAGAAGAAAAAAAAGCAGCTCACCCTGAGATAGCCCTTTGGTTTTTGGCTACTCAAAGAGGCAGAGTATAAATACTTAGACACAGTGCATCCTTCCCAGGCTGCATTTTTTTTTCTGGGGCAGGAATTGGACAGAAAGAGACAGAAGTGGGATCCTGAAGAACTATGGCAGACCAGAAAAAGGGCCACGGAAGCATTGCTCATTCATTGCTGTTGTCTGTTCTATCTAGTCCAGGATCCGGCAGGTACGTCTTGCTATGGCCCTTACCAGGTGTCTGGGGCAATAAAAATGTCATTCTGACTTCTTACTTACTATAAACTCAAAGACAGAGACTGGGAACATTTACCAAAAACTGGCTATGTCACCTGGGGAAAATCACTTCCCTTCTTGTCATTATCCTTGTCTACATAATGTGTGTTGGACTAGATGATCTCTGAGGTTCCTCTCGATCTGAAATTCTATGTCCCATGTTCGAAAGGCCCTCCTGGATGTTACCTTCTATGGTCTATATTCTAAGGTCACTTCTGGCAATAACGTCCTATTTTGATGGCACTTTTTAGGTTCAATGTTCCTGGTTCTCCTACTATTCTAGGAGCTTATCCTCTGTCTCTTCATGTCTTCTCTCATCCCTGATCTTCTCTGTCATCCCCATGTCTTCAATACTATACATAACATGGTCACTGTCTCCCATCTTGATTTTCCACTTTGCCTAGAGTTTCTTATTTCCAACGAGTTGGATTTGGACAACACGGACATGCTACCATCACCTCAGTTACCACACACATCCATGACTGAATTCTTTGTTTTCTTTCCAAACTGGGTATAATTCCCGGTCAGTGCAGGCATTATTTGACTGGTTTTTCAGGCTAGAAACTCAAGCTCATACTTCTCCTTCATTCTTTACAACCAATAGGGTAGCAAGTCCTATTGTTTCTTCCTTCAAAATGTCTCCTAGGTTTGGTCCTTCTCCATCCTCCTCAACTGGACCCTCACTACAGCAAAGCAATCTTTTTATCTCTGCCTAATTGATTCCCTATCCCACTCCCCACAAAAGCTGTTCCAAATCTTTTTTTCTCTTAAAGCTTTCTATACCTCCTTCCCCCTCTAGCTACCTTCTCAGTAGAGGACCTGGCCTCTGACTTTACTAAGAAAATGAAGGCCATTCACCTCCCTCTTCTCCCCTTTCCTTCATCTCAAAGCCCTTTGACATCATTTCCCACCATGTCCTTTCCTCCAGTGACTTGAACTTGACCCCTCACATATCTTCTCCAGCAGATTGTGCTCTCAATCATCCCTCTCTTTTCAGTCTCTCCCTATCTAATGGTTCCTTCCCTGTCATCTTGAAACATTTCTAAGTCTCCCCCATCCTCAAAGGGCTGTCTACCTTGTCACCTTTCCTTCCTCTCTGCTCACTCCTTAACCATTTATGATTTGCTGTCTAACTCCAAAGTTATTGGTCTTAGAGTCAGGAAGACAAGTTCAATTCTGCCTCCAATGTTTACCAGTTGGGTGACTTTGGGCAAGTTGTTTAATGTCTTTTAGCCTCAGTTTCCTCACAAGGATTAAATGAAATAATATATGCCAAGTGCTTTGCAAATTTTTGAGAGCTTTTTGAATGTTAGCAAATATTATTATTATTAGAGGCAGTATTGGCATAGTGGATAGAGAGAGTTGGCCTCAAAGCTAGGAAGACCTGGGTTCAAGTCCCATCTCTGACACTGGCTGATTGACCCTGGGTAAGTCACTTAATCTTTTAGTGCCTAGTGTCTTTAAGGCTGTAAGCCATACAGAAGGTGCCAATCTGTATTGGTAGAAATTGGTAGAAGGAGCTTCCTCATTGAGTGTTCGCTGAACCAATAAGTCCAAGGTCCAGTCCCTATTCCAATCATTATTACCACCAGTGATCTCATACTTGCCAGACCTGATGCTCTTTTCTCATTCATCCTTCTGAACCTCTCTACAGCCTCTGACACTGGTGTCTACCCTTTGCACTGGCTATCTCCCAGGCCTGGAGTGCACCCTGTCTTCATCTTGGCCTCACAAGACCTATGACTTCCTTCCAGACTCAGCTCATACACCTGCCACCTTCTACATGAAGCCTCCCCTGGTCCCTCCTTCCCCCAATACCTTCTGTTAAGTCACTTTCTCCTTATTCTCTACGTAGACCCTGTATATATTATGCATGTCATCCCCTTCCAAAGAATGTAAGCTCCTTGAGAGTAGAGATTTGTTTTTTGATCTGTGCTCCCCATGCTTAGCACATAGTAGGTACTTCATAAATGCCTGCTGGTTGCTTCTGTCACCACTTCCTATTATCTCACAATTTCAGCAATAGCCTCTGAGTTGGTCTCATATTCAGTGACTCTTCTTTCCCAACTAAACCATTCTGCCCTACACCACCAGACTAAACCACCTCACTTCTTTTGTTGTGCTTCTCTCCTTCCTAAGAACCCAAATGGCTCCCTATTGCCTTCCAAATAAAGCGAAACTCCCATGCCTAGTTTTGTTCACATGGTCCCCCTAACCTGGAACGAATAGCCTTCTTCCTTTCTACTTATCCTACTCATCCTTCAGGTCCTGACTCAGGCCCTACTTGCTCCATGATGCCTTGCTTTGGACTCTTATCACACTTTGGGTCAGCACCAAGCAGTTAAGCCCTTTTATGTTCTCTGCCTGTTTCTGTGAGCCAGTTTCACTGTAAACCTCCTGAGGGCAGGATTGTGGCACTTCTAAACTAGGAGCTCTGACTGGGCATTCTCTGAAAACGTGAATGATTAAAAACCACAGAATGTCAGGGATGGAAGGGACCTCAGTGGCTACCTAGTGTAACCCAGATCAGAAAGGAATTCCTTGTAGGGAATGTAATGTACTACACTTGTATAACATAAAAGGCTCTACTTGAAGACTCCCAGTGAGATGGAAGCCACTTTGGAACAGCTCAACTTTTTTTTCCTCTCATTGGGCCTAAACTGACTTCTTTGCAACGTCCAGCCATTTCCTCTGGGGTCAAACAGAACCAACGGATCTCTTCTCCACAGGACAGCCCTTCAAATGCCAGAAGGAAGCTCTCCCATTTCCCCCTCAGTCTTCACCTCTCCAACTTAGATATCTTCGGTTTCTTCAAGTCCTCGTCATGTGACACGGAATGTAGCCCTTCTCTGGACATGATCCAGCATACAATGGGCCTTTGGAACCCGTAGGACCCAGGTACCCTAATCCCTCTAAAGAGAGCAGATGCAGCCCATGGTCACATTTGGTGCTGACCTTATTAAAAGCTCCGGCTCATTTTCAGACAAACTGTTATCTAACTGTCCGTGACCTGTACTCTGAGTTTTTGAACCCCAGTGTGAGAGTTTACATTGAGTTTTACTGAATTCTGGCTGATCAGATTTGGCCCAATACTCTAGCCTGCCAAGATTCTTTTGGATGCTGACTCTGCCATCCAGTGTGTTATCTATCTCTTCCCACTTCATGGCATTTGCAAATTTGATGAGTGTCCATGCCTTTATGCAAATCCTTGGTAATGAGGGTAAAAAGCACAGAGCCAAGCCAAGCAGAGATCCTAGCGGAGACCTACTGTCCAAATGACACCAAATTGTTTATGGCTCTGGAGTCTGGTCATTTCATTCATTCTCAGTCCTTCTGCTTATATTCCTCACCATCTTTTCCACAAGAAAAGTTAGAAAAACTTTATCAAATTCTTCACTAAAATCTAAGTAGACTCTATCTGACAATTATTATCCACAGCATTCTTCCAAACCACTAATTTTTATAACCCTGTCAAAAAATGAACTAAGGTTCTTCTAGCATGACCTGTTCTTGATTAAGCCACTCTGGCTCTTCCTTTTCTAGATATGCAGCAATCATCTCATTAATGAAAAACCATAGAATTTTCCCAGGAAACAAGGTCAAGCTCATTAGCCTATAGTTTAAAGCCTCTGTTCACTGTTTCAAAAAAAATTGGAACATTTTCCTTCTTCAGACCGAGGGTACCTCTCTTGTTTTCTATGATCTTTCAAATATCACCCACGGTGGTTTAGCAATGATAGGGCTATATATCTAGAGATCTAGAGAATGGCCATTAAAAGCCACTGGGTTTAAACCCTTCATTTTACATGTGAGAAAATTAAGGCCTGGAGAAGTTAGGTGGCATATCCAAGGTCATACAAGAAGTAGCAGATTTGAACCCAGGTCCTTTGACTCCAAATTCAGCTCTCTCTCCACTCCATGACATCAGTGCAAGGACTGTGCTGCTGTTTAGGGAGTGGATTCCAGAATTCCTTCTGTCTAATGAGGGTAATTGAGAAATGTAAGAATAGCTTGGCTACAACCTGATTATCCATGCTCTAGACTGATGGAGAAAGGAAGAGTATCTAAATGAGTGGAAGGAACTCCACTGAGTGCAGAACCTAACGCAGAGGGCAATGACATTGGATTTACACTGGCCACTAGAGGGCGATGTCTTGTAAGTTTCACATCCAGCCTTCCCTTTTGCTGAATGACGTCATATAGCTGCCATTCTCCCATCTTCTGCCCCTTGCAGGTCAGAAGACTTTGAAGTCACAACTCTCCGGGATCCAGAAGAACTGAGAGGCATAGAAACGGATAGCAGTTTTCTTTTTTTGGAGTCAGGGAATGATTTTCCTTTAGTGGTAGGAAAGAGGAACCCTGATTTTCAGAACAAAACAAACTCCACTGACCTGCATTCTCAACAGAGAAAAGACCGATTTTCTCATCATTTCCTACCCAAGGTCCAGCCTGTGCGTATATTGGTTCAGATGGACCTTAACAACAAGGTCCACACTCTAAAAGGTAAATCAGCAAATACAGAGGCCTTTGAGAGGCCGGTGTTGATCTATATGTCTTCATAACCTCTCCGCATAGGATGTGGACGTTTTGCCAAGTAGGTTATTTCAGTACGAAAACATACGGAGGGTAAGAAAGTCTTCTTAAAGACTGTTGGTAGGGACACCTTTTCCACTGGTGCTCACGAGAGCAAGGGGCAAGGAAGAGAGAAATTAGAGACTCTTAAGAGCACAAAGGGGGTCACTCCTAGACTCACGTAGGAATCCCCCTTATAGGTGGTCAACTGCCTTTGCTTGACAGCACCACCGATAGGAAAAACATGAGCTCCCAGTGCAACGGAGTCTGTGTCTGGTAAGGTCTAGTTGTTGGGCCGTTCTTCGTCCTACTGGTAACTTTCACTCCTTGTTCCTAGTTCTGTCCTCTGGGGCCAACTGACAGCTGACATCTACACAGCATGTTATGGTTGATCAATTCAGAGGCCACCTCCTACAGGAGGCCTTCCCTGGTCCCTTGCATTCAAGTTCTAGTACTGACATCTCTGTTTGCAGGCTACAGCTCCATTAGAATACTGACTTGTCCCCTGGTCCCTTGAGGGGCGTGACTTGTTCATTTCTGTCTGTTGCTGATGTCATGGATCAAGAGCTAACCTGGGAGCCAGGTAGACCTAGAGTCAAATCCTGTCTCTGTACATGCTAACTGTATCACCTTGGGTAAGTCACAACCTATTAGTGCTCTAGGACACTCTTTAGGACAGGCATTCAAAACGTCATGGACTGCTTTGGGAGTCTGCTGAAGTCTATGGACCTACTCTCAGAATAACGTTTGGAAATAATTCAAGGAAATTCTAAATTTCAGTTAGAAGTTAGTGAAAAGAAAGATGAAATCTTTTTTCATCCAAGTATATGGACTCCTTGAAATCTCTTCATAGACCTTGAGGCAGTCCATAGACTGCAGGTTAAGAATCCCTGCTTTAGTACTAGGAATTGTAGAGAAGGCAGTATCCTGCATTAAGAGAGGGATTTCCCTCACCTGGGAGTTCCCCATACCAATGAAATCCCAGGTCCAGGCACCATGCTTATCTCCTTTCACATAACAGGCACTTGGTGCAGGTTTATGCTTGAACGAGATTAGTCCTTTCATCTTTAACTTGTTCTAGCCTTGGTTCATTGGCCACATTTCTACCCTGGTCCACCACTGCCACCCCCAGCATGCTGGCTATATTGGCACAGAGAACAGAATGACACATAGCTTTTTGGGACATGGCCAATGTGGCAATTTATTTTTCTTGAATATGAATATTGGTTATGAGGGTTTTGTCTTTTCCTCTGTCTAGTGGAGGGGATGGGAAGGAGAGAAACTCGATTTTTGTTCATTGAAAAACTAAAATTTCATAATCAGAGGAGCCCTCATTCAGGTGGGTAAGAATTCCTGGCCCTGAGGAGATGGCACTATCATTCATTTCATTATGTCCTCTAGCAGACAGAGTAGGCTGCTGGAACTTTGGTGTGGGCCAATTAATTTTTGATAGCTCTTTACAAGACTGGAGAGCAACCTTAAAGAAATCTTCCACAGTTCTACCTTCCCTTGCCAAAAGAGAATATCTTAAATAGTTCAGGCAAAGGAAGAGGTGGTCCTGGGCTGAAATAAGCAATTTAGGCGAGGATGCCCTGGGTTGCCCCTCGGGCTGGCCTCACGGGGCTTTGTCCCAGAAAATGACTCTACCTTCCCAAAGGTTTGAAGGTTGCCTGTGGCCTTGAGGTGACTGCCTGAAAAATGGCCTGGAGAGACTACAAAACAACAAAGCTCTTCATCTGAAAGGCCTCTTTCCTTGGTACCAGAGTATTGGTTTGCCAGCTGCCTCAGATGGATGGCAATTCTCCCCACTCTCGGAAGGCCCAGGAATGGGGAGAACCCAAGGAGGGTCAGGAGACTTTGTGGAGAGGAGGTACACTGGAAAAGCTTATGCAAACACAGCTTTCATCTCCCTAGATCTCTGTTCCCAAACTTCACTAGCTCCCCATCACTTTGAAGAGAAAGCATTCAGCACAATGCCTGGCACACGGTAAGCTTAAAAATGCTTTTTACTTGAGTGATGAGCCCAACCAACCTTTTTAACCTTCTCTCTCCCTGCTCCCTAGTGTGGACCTGGGCAGCCGGGCTGGCCCTCTCACTGCTGCCCACATGTGCTTTGCATGTTCTTTCCTCATGTGTGGACATGCCTCTTTCACTTTTTGGCCAATCTGAATCTTCTTGCTGTCACCATTCAGTCATTCAGTCTTGTCTGACTCTTTGTGGCCCCCATTTGGGGTTTTCTTGGCAGAGATCCTGGAGTGGTTTGCCATTTCTTTCTCTTGCTCATTTTATAGAGGAGGAAACTGGGGCAAGCAGGGTTAAGTGACTTGCCCAGGGCCCCACAGCTAGTGAGGATGCCTTTGAACTCAGGTCTTCCTGACATCAGGACTGGTACTTTATCTACTGCAGCACCACCTAACTGTCCACCTTATAAGGTCCACCTCCTCTGCGAAGTTTCTCTGACTACTCCAGCCCATCCCACAATGACTTCTCTCTCTCTTTCGAACTCCTACAGTATTAATCCTACTAAGTGTGGAGGTGGGAAACGCATTCTGCCACCCCTCCCCCCACCCCAAGCCACCTTTCCTCCTGACTGCTCCATTTCTGTCAAGGGTGCCACCAATCTCTGTCATGCAGGTTCATAACCTGGGAGTCATCCTCAGATCTTCACTGAGACTTGTGTCCTGTGGCAGATCAATCGTCATGTCTCATTGAGCTCATCTCCCAAACATCTTTCTCTTTCTGCTCCCACCATAACTTGCTGTCTTTTGTCTGGTCTATGGCCTATTTGAACTGGTTTCTCTTCATCCAGTCTTGCTTTTCCCTAATCTATCCTCCACTCAGCTACCAAGGTGATAATCCTAGAGATATGATTGACACATATCCCTTACTCAGGAAACTTCAGTGGCTCCCTATCACAGCAAAGATGAAATACAAATTCCTCTGTTGGGTATTTAAAAACCTTCACAGCCTGGCTCTTGCTTATCTTTTCAGGCTGCCTATATATTACTCCCTTCATACATACTACATTTTAGCCAAACCGGTCTACTTGCTGTTCTCCAACCTTGATAATCAGTCTCCCACCTCTATGCCTTTGCACAGGCTACATGCCTGCCTGAAATGCTCTCCCTCATCTCTACCTCTTGGAATCCCTAGCACCTGTCAAAGCTCAGCTCTAGTGCCTGCTGCTCTGTTCCAGAAACTCTTTCTGATTCCCTTAGTTGTCACAGCCCTTCACCTTGAAGTCATTTTGTATTTATTTTTATATCTTAAATGGACTTTTCTGTGAACATGTTCCTACAGTGAAGCTCCTTGAGGATGACTACTTTTCTACTTGCAGTCCAATCCCTAACATTGTGCCTAGCACTGGCACACAGCAGTTGTTTGATAAATGCCCACTGATCACCAGAACTCCTTGGTAATGATCATAATGGGCTTTTGCTGTTGGCTCAATTTGCACAGCTCATCTCACCACTTACAGCATAAGCTTCTTAAGAGACTTGGACCCAGGATTCCATTGGTACAAGGAACTCCCAGGTGAGCAAAGTCCCTCTACCAATGCAAGTCAGCTCGTTCTCTGTGTCTCAGTTTTCGAGAGCTGCTGAAAACCCTGGGAGGCTAAGCTACACGGCCAGGATGTGGCAGAGGCAGGCTGTGCACCCAGGGCTCCCTGGGTTTGAGGTTGGCCCTCTAACCATTCTGCCACCAGGCCCCAGCACTGAGTGGAGTGCCTGGAACAGAGCAAATTCTTAAGCCATGTTGGTTGGTTATTCGTTTCTCCAGATGTTAGCAGCTGGAATGTCAATCCCTCAGCCTTCCCATCTCCAGAACTGGTGGATATGCTTAAAGGACAGCAAGGCTTGTAGCTCAGAAGACTCTGGAGCTCACCCAGTCCAACTCCTCAACTCAAGGGTATGGGGGGGTTGGGGGGGGGAGGCCAGAGTCTCACAGAGAACGTAAACTACCTCAAAACATAAACAGCCAAAGAAGCTCCAATTGTCCCATGGGCAAATTTGCACTTGACCCTGGGCCATCCTGGTGCCTTGCCTTCTGTGTCTGTATGATACCTGACCCAGCCTGGGGTTGGTGTGGGGACCCATGTTGTTACTTTGTCCTGCCACCACCCAGGATGACTGGCCTCTTGTGAATAAACTCTCTTAAACAACCTGATCAACCTAATTAACCCTAATCAAACCTATTACTAACCAAGCAGGTAGGAGCCCCTCTTTCTTTGGTATCTCAGTATTCTCTCAGAGGGCATGCCACCCTACAATTGGCATAATTAGGGCAGAACACACCTGTCTCCTTACAAAGGGAGAGGGTGAAGAAGCCTACCGAGGTAGAGAGTGGTTGAGCTGGGATTCCAACTCAAGTCTTCTGCTTTCCAATACAATCTACACCGTCCTTTAGCATGATGCAGTCACACATCATATTTAAGAAACTGTTTAAGAAGTGCTGAAGGGGTCGCGAGTGGAAAAAATTGAAGGCGGCCTGATTCTCCTGCAACCTTCTCATTTTACCGATGAACAGCTGGAGCCCAGGGAAGGTGGAGTGACTTTTGCTCAAAACCACACAGGTGGTAAGGGGCAAGAAGTAGCATTTGAACTCAGGTCTTCTGATTCCAAATGCATCCTTCTTTCCACAGTACCACATTGCCTCTACTTATATCCTTCCCACCAGAAAGCTATGCTGGTGATCACAGGCTCATTTTACAGAGGAAGAAACTAAGACTGAGGGGTATGTTTTCAGTTTACCGCGATTTCACTAGATAAGAGAAACAATTCCTTTACTGAGACGCTGGACAAATTTACACAAGTAAATTAAAGGCCCTCTTTCTGTCTCCCCAGCCAGCCAGTGGAAGCTCATTTATTTTTTTCCCATGATCCTTTAATGTCTTTCTTGTTCCACTCATCACAGCTGGTGAACTGAGGTCAAAGCAGGGGATGAGGATGTTTAAGATGATCATGTTCACAGGCACCGACTTTGTGCGGCCAGTTGTCTGTGCTGCACAACAAGGTTTGGACACTATCTTGTTAGTGAAGTCCCATGTAGTGAGGGACTCCATAGGCCTCAGGCCTGGTCAGGAAGTGCTGGGAAATCTTTGTCTGGCTTTTCTTCCACACCCTGTTATTTGGTAACAACTGATTCCCATATTCTATTATAGCCTGTTAGGGAGGCCATAATATAATATGGAGGCTAGTTGCCCTGATGCTTCATTCTCGCATACCTTGTGTAGATGTGCCCCATGTTCCATTATGTTCATACATATTCTACTGTCCAGCACTAGAAAACACTACTGATTCATGCATGAGTCTCTCTGGCTGCTTAGAACCCAATGGGAAAGGAGGTCATGTGGTGGAAAGGAGTCAGAGGACGTGGCTTCAGATCCTATCAGTGTGACCTTGGGCAAGTCCCTTCAACTCCCTAGTCCTCAGTTTCCTCCCCTGTAAAATGAGGGAGCTAGACAAGATGGGCTCCGAGGGCCCTTCCAGCCCTGGATCTCTGACATTATGACTCGGAGTCTACATCTGCTTAATGGCCTAGGGACTGATGAATGGGGCAGGGCCCACTTAGCACAGAGTGATCATGGAGGCTCCTTGAAGATTTGCCAGTCACCACTGCAACAAGAGGTGTGGCCTAGCTGACACTGCCTTCATGGAAGCACTGGGAGAAAGTCATTCAATTTCAACCTTAGGCCCTAAGAGCTCAGAATCCTTCCTGTCTGATGGGACTGCTGGATGCCCTAGAGGCAAGCATTCTGGAACCCAGGGCTGTTTACATGGCTCATGGGGCACGGATATTTCTATGTCCTTTCTTTATTATCTTCATTAAATGATTCAATGCTTGTGGTGAGTGTGCTGAATGGTTCCTTTCCCCAAATCTGGTTATCTGGCATGATAGGCTCTTAGTCTCCTCCTCACCCTCACTCTAACTCCAAAATGAAGAACTCTCACCAGATCATCTCCAAATAATGGCCAGATGTCTGATGAACATGCATGCAAGAAGTGAACGAGAAGATATCAAGGATGATGGCCATGTAATAACAGCAGAGACAGATGGGGGGGCCTGAGTAGTGGACCTAGGAAAACACCCACCCTCATATGGTGGGTAAATCCTTTGAGGAGTATTTGTGGAAGGACAGAGAGGAATGTGGCACAGGGGATTGAGTGCTGGTCTTAGAGTTGGAAAGACTTGGGTCCCAATCCCACTTCTAAACACTTACTAGCTATGTGACTTTGGGCAAGTCACTTTAATTTCCCCAATACTCAGGTGACCCCTTAAGACCATGTATTTTATATGTGCATTGATCAGCATTGGTGGTGGAAGTGTTCAAAGGGAAAAAAGTCAAGGGACTTTGAGGTACTGATGGATGGGCAAGGATTGCCCTGAACCAAGAACACTCATGGTGAGAAGAACTGTGATGTGCAGTGGCGGAGAAAGTGCCCACATTGACATGACGGATTCATTGATGCATTCTTTACTAAAAAGTCTTAATTACAGGTCCCATTGGACTACGGCCACATGGTTAGACCAGCAGATGCTCACCTTCCCATGTGCTGGAGGTTAAACAAAGGCATTACTGATTTCCATCTTTGTTGGACCTTTCGAGGGTACATGTACTTGAACTGGGAAATTTTTCCTGAAAAGTCCAATAGGGTTGGAGAGAGGGGAAAAAGGAGGAAGATATTTTGAAAATATGGTTGCCACAAGCCCGCGCTTGACACAAGGCAACTACAGAACTCCCTATGGATGAGATGCTAGAATAGTTTTTCATCAGGGTCAAGATTATGATTCACAGGGCTTACTGTTGGAATCAATCAATCAATGAGCATTTATGAAGCACTGACTATGTACCAGGAGCTATCCTTGGGGATTGTTTAGTTCACTCCTCATTTTGCAGATATGAAAACAGGCACAGGTAGGATTTGGACCTGGGTCCAAATCCCAGGTTTTTTGTCCTTTGCACTCTACTCTGTTGCCCTTCAGTATGATGTGGCTTAACATAAGCAGTTTTGTAGACAAGCATCCAGGAGCCCTAAGCAGAGGAAACCGAATCCTCCAAGTCTCGGATGGTAGGGAGCCAAGACCTAGAACTGGAATAGGCCTTCAAGGCCATTTCATCTACCCCTCTCCCCGTTTAATGGATGAACTGGGGGCCCAGAAAGACACAGTGCTTTTTGCTCACTCTGACATAGAGCAGACAATTGGGGTTTCCAGAGTCCCCCCCACTGCCTTCTTGGTGGCTCTCGAGATCACCTGCGGGACAGATGCTTTGCTGTGCACTGTGGTCTAGGGTAAGGTAGACCAAAGACTTAACACTCCCAGAACAGTGCTGGGAAAGGTGCGGAGCCAAGGGCTATTCATCAGATCGAATGTAAACGAGTTCACTCTGGGCTTCTCTTTGGGAGGGGCAGTCGTTTCCCCAACCTGAATCTTATGGACCATTTGAAATGACTTCATTGAGTCAATGGGAAAACAACACTCTTCTAGCTCCTTGCGAAAGAATATGGTGCCAAGCACATTGCTTTCCCCCCACAAGTGGCTGTAGCTGTTTTCTCCTTACACGCCTCTGGAGCCTGCTAATATCATTACTCCATCATTAGTGTGGTTAAGAGAGCTTGTCCCTTTCAAATGAAAACTTCCATCAACCTGTGGCAAGAGTCTGGGGCAATTTCTTCAGTAAAGCTGGCAGCCCTGAGAGGTGCTGCCTAGGGTCATCAGCCAGGGCTTGGCTGGACTCCTGAGTATTGGGCAAATGACCATGGCCAAGTCCGAAAGGGATTTGGAAGAAATAGGAAGTGGTGAATGAAAACTATTTGGGGATCCGCTCAAACAGTAACAGAAGCACAGGAGGGACATGGAAAGCTTTCAGAACCATGAAAGCCTAGAAAGGAAGACCTCTACCCACCCAGTGGAATATGGGAGACATGAGTATTGAGCTCGGCAGAGAGAGTGAAGCTTGGAGACCTCAATGTAGGCATCAGCCATGGGAATGGATGAGTATAGGAAGAGGTGGGAGCCGAGGGAAATGCTGATAGGACAAGGAAGAAATAAAAGAAGTGCGGGAGAGTGCGGTAATCAAAGAAGAGAAGCATAAGGGGGGGTGCGGGGGAGTGGTGGATGCTGCCAAGAGGTCAAGAGACCAAGGCCTAAGAGAAAGCCCCTGGATCTAATGATGTGGAGGTCACTGAAGAGCAGGGCACTGCAGTGAGCTTAGGCAGCGAGTGGGGTAAGTAAAGGGGAGTGAGAGATGGCACAGTAGATCACAGGAGGGTGATAGGATTTGGGGGAAGTTTTCAGAAGAGGAATTTCAGAGTTGGAAGTGTTCCTGAGTCCAACATTTAGCTGACTAGGAACCTCCTCTACAGAATTCCCACCAAGTGGGCATCTCAAAGGGAGGCCACAGACTCCTGAGACAGTCTCTTCCACTCTGGGATGGCACTTATCATTAGGGGACTTAAATCTGCCTCTTCGTACCATTCACCCAATCTTCCCAGTTCTGCCATCTGGCTGCAGGTGGGGCTCATTGCTCTCTGATTTCCCTTTCAACTTTTGAGTTGTTATGAAGTGCAAGCCCCTGGGAAAGACGGCTTACCAGTGTGGAAGCCTTTGCTCATTCATCTTCCTGACTGATCTGATCTGACTCATCACTGGCACAAGATTGGTGAGGCCCTCCCAAGCTACTAGGCCACCTCTGATGGCTACACTAAGCTGCACATGGGGTATTCTTGGCTGGATGTACAGGCTCCTTTATGGACAGAAGCTTGTCATGCCAGGACCTTGTGTCATCTGTGGCACCTTTCTGGTCAGCTGAATAGGCCCAAGTACATCCCCTTCTGTATTCACTTACCTCGACCATCCTCCTCAGTATCCTCCCAGTGCTCTTCATTGGCCAGTAGTGGATTCTGGGATTCGTTCGTAGACCTCATTGGGAAGGAATGTCCATCACCAGGGCTGTATGGGAGATACAGACAGTGAGCAGGGTGCAGAGGACTGTGCTTCTTTTAAAGAAGAAACAACTCACTTAGGAAAAAGTTGGAGAATCTCTAGGAAAAAAACCCCTAGGCCTATTGGATGGAATTGTGGCAGACTGGGCAGCAGGTATTCGCAGTATGGTCTTCCTGTTAAATGTCCCAGGGGCAGCTGAATCACTGTGAGGTCTTCTAGACTGAAAGCTTGCTTGACCTGCCTTAGACAGCAGCTAGCATGGCAACACACATGTGCTTAATAAACAACATTTGGTGACAACACCCATTCACATCCCTTTGTCTTATCGCTTCAATTCTGAATTCTTGAGAAAGGTCAATAGGCAATGAATCCTTTCAGAGAGTACACAGCAGCTGTGGCTTAGTGATAGAAATTGCTGGTCATGTTGCATCTCAGCGGCTCTCTCTAGCATACGAGTCAGCAAGGCCATAGGCACTGGAGCCAAAATGGGAGCGGAAGCAGTCACTGCAATTCAAATGCTGGGGGGAGGGGTGAGGCTTCTGAGAGCAACAGGCTGTCCATGGTGCCCTGGACTCATCTCCCAGGCCTTTCAGAGCATGGCTGAGCTGAGAAGGGATTGGAGCTGGCCCCTGCCCCAGAGAGACTGGCCATTTCTGTATGACTGCCCTGCAAAGTGAAACAGGGGTGGCTCGGGACCCCTCATAGTTTGATAATACCCACACCCCTCTCATGATCCATCACAGGGAAACCTGAAAGTTGACAGCTCTATCTATGGTAACACATGGAAAAAACAAACCTATTGCTTCCAGCAGGGTGTGAAAGGGTTGGGGGATGAGCATGGTCAGTATTTACTTTGTAGGATTACAATCCCAAAGTTGGATTCCAACTTTCCACCTGGGTGGAGATGGGAAAAACAAAGTTCTGGCCCTAGGCAGTAAGCCTCTTTACTGGCATGACAGAGCTATAGGTTATTCTTTACAGCTAGACCAGCAGGAGCTCCAGTGCTTTTTTAAGAAATAGAATGCCCTCTAAAAAACCAAACGAAACTCTCTTATGTGGGGAAGGCCATGGAAGCAGAAGAGGGTGTGGTACCATTTTCAACAGGGTTAGACTACCACAGTATGTGGTATGCTGCTGCTAATGGAGCTAGACTGTAGCAAAGCATTTGGCAAAGTCTATTCTTGTGGATAAGATGGAGAGATATGGATTAGGCAAAGTACAATCAATTGACTTTGGAACTGGCCAAATGGCTCACCCCAAAGAGAGGTCATTAATGATTTTCAGTGGAGTTCACCAGGGATCTGTGCTTGGCCCTGTGTTGTTTCATAGTTTGAGCAATGATTTAGATCAAGGCATGGATAGCATGCTTGAAATTTGTAGATGACATCCAGCTGGGAGGGATCACTAACATTCCAGATGACAGAATCAAGATCCAAAAAGGTGTTGAAAGGCTAGTTCACTGAGTCAGATCTGATAAAAGGGCATGTAATTAGGATAAATATAAAAGCCTTAATCTACTTTACAAGTATAAGGCACGGAAAGTATGGTTTGACAAGCAGATCATCTGAAAAAGAGTCTGGGGTCAAAGTAGACTACAAGCTCAACGTAAGTCAACAGTGTGGATTCCACTTATCTTTCCCACCTTATCTTTCATTTGTCTCCTTCACATACTTCATTTTCTGTCTCTGTGCCTTTGCAATCAGAGCTTCCAGAAAGAGGAAGCTTTCCCTCACCTCTCCCACCGAAGAAGGGATTCCACTTTGGGGTACTTCTGATTGCTAAGAAATCTGTCCTATTGAGCCTATAGCTGTCTCTTGACACCAGGGCTCCTGGTTGTGGCCTCTGGAGCCAAGTCACACAAGTCTGCCAGTGGACGGCTCCACAGGAGCCCTAGACATTTCTTGCCTTCCTACATGTGACCTTGCCTGATCCCTCCAGAGGTTAACACTATCTTCCTTTTGAAATTACTCCGTTTTATCTATCTATCTATATCTATATACATACATACATACATACATACATACATACATACATACATACATACATATATCTATATCTATATCTATATATATCATATTGACTTACTTGTATCCACACTGTGTCCCTGTAATAGAATCTAAGCTCCTTGAGGGTAAGGGCAGTTCTTTGAACATTGAATTTTTTAAAAAAAATTTTGCATTCCAAATTCTCTCCCTCCCTTGAGCCCCTCCCCTGCTCTGATCACCACCATCTGCGGAGGGCATTGTCTGCTTTGCTCTCCTCTTTGTATTCCCCATGCCTGGCACAGTACTTGGCACAGAGTAGCTGTTTAATATGTGTATGTTGCAAATATACTCTTAGACTGCATGAAGAAAGATGTAGGGCCTAGGACCAGGGAGGTGTTTGGGTGGAGGCACCATTTTGGAAAGGAGGTGGGCAACCAAAGACAGTGAAGGGTTGCATGATCACGTCCCATGGGGATTGGTGGAGCCTGGAAATGACAAGACACCATATCTGTCTTTAAACAGCTGAAGATCTACCATATACAAAAGGGACTCATGTCAGTGAACTGTCCACTGGTTCCAGGGGGCAGAGGAGGAGCTCTGGGTGGACCTGTTGAGAGGCAGCTTTTAGGTTCAATAACAACCCGATGTATCCCAGAGTGTAACGGGTCTCCTTGAGGGGTGAGGGGGGTAAGAAGCTTCCTCTCACTGGAAGTCTCTGAGCAAAGGCAGGATGACCACTTAGCAGATACATGGCATAAGGGACTCCTCTTCCAGTATAGGTCAGACTCAATGGCCTCACAGGTCTTGTCCAATTTAGGTACTTTCCAAATCAGACTTAACTGAGATCTGAAAACACCACGTGGTTTAGTTAGGCCTGCTTATCTTCTAGCGTGTGACTGGGGAGCTTTAGGAAAACCAGAGACAAGTCATGGTTCTGAGCTAGTGACCATTAGTCTGATGTTTTCACAGGATGCGTGACTCTCTGCTGCTCTCCTGGGGTGACTACTGCTGTCTGCAGAGGCCCAAACCAACCTCTCATCCCTCCTCTGCTTCTGCTTGCTTAGGGTTTTTTTTTTTTTAAACTAGCAGAAACAACTAGAACATCATGGGGAACAATGCGTCTAATGGAATCAGGCCTGGGAGCTGAGTGAAATGTGCTGGTGCCTCTAGGGCTTCTCACCTGGCTTGCAGTTTACTTACCTGGATCCGATGGGAAGTAACCATAGCCTCTTGTTCTCACCAAACACTTGCTGGAAGTTTTTGATGAAGCCAAGGTTGAAGCCATTTTTGTCGGGGCCACTCAGAAATACCGGAGCAGAGAAGGCCTCTAGGGGGGGTTAGGAGAGTGGAAAAACAGGGAGAGAATGCATTATGAGATGCCCCCAGCCACTCAGAAAACCAAGGATTTTACAGATCCTTGGGAGTTCAACTGTCCTGAGGTATCTGTTTGCTCTCATAGTGCTGACCTATCATCCTTAATTAGTATCAGATGATTCAGTAAATTAAAGATGGTTCACCCAATACAAAGTTAGACTGGAGCCAACTCTGGGCATTGTAACCACACTACAGTAGAAAAATACAGACCAGTGTAGAGCAGGTCTTCAAGCCCTGGGTTCAAGTCCTGATTCTGCTATTTCTTAGCTGAGGATGAGCAAATCACTTCACTGGTATGAGAGTCACATTTTCCTTCCCTGAATACTTACACTACCTGCCACACTGGGTGGTTGGGAGGAAAATGCTTGAGAAGCAGGAGGAATTGTTATTAGTACAAAAATCTCAGCAGGCCACCAGGGTCCAACACGCCTCTCCATGCCAGAAGCAAGGAGGGAAAAACACATTTCAGACCATTTTCTCGCCATTTAAGTAGCAACAGCCAAACAGTGCCTATCTTTAGAGCTGCTGCAGAAATAATAACATTCAAAAACAGTGGTAACGATGTAGATTTTATTTCTGAAAAAATCTGCAGGAAGGGATGATGTTTGGAACAAAGAATGTTAGGGCCAGGAGGGACCTCAGAGAATGTCAGGGCTGGGAGGGACCTGGGCATGCAAAATGTCAGAAGTGGAAGGGACCTTAGAAAATCCATTGTCACAGCTCTAAGGGACTTAAGATTAACAAAGAATCCAGACTAGTAAATTGAGGAAGAAATTTAGAACACAGATGATCAAAGTGAGAAGGGACTTCTGAACCTTAGAGCTGGAAAGGACTTAAGAGATCATAATCCAACCTCTTAGTTTTACAGAGATGGAAACTGAGGCTCATGCAGGGGAAGGGATTTGTCCAAGGTCAAAACTAGGATCTGAACTCAAATTCTTGAATTCCAAATCTTTCTAACATTCCACATTGCTTCCTTGAAGGATGTTTTGTATAGAGTTTGGGGGTGGGGAACCTGTGGCCTCAAGGTCTTATGTGGTCCTCCTTTGTCAATCAGAGAACCATAAAATGTGAAATTGGGATTTAGTCAAAGGGCTATTCTTGAGGACCTAGAGGGTCCCCCACCCCGGTATAGACTTATATATTGTTTTCTGTTGCTAATTTTTTGTGACCTTGTGTGTATATGTGTAGATGTGTGCAATCTGTCTCCCCAAGTGCCACAAAATGGAGGTCGAGGGTTAGCTTACATCCTGTGGACAGCGGGCTCAGAATCTACGAGCGGTCTTTCCTTCTTCTTCCCCCACCACATCTAAATAGCTTCTGGGTTCTCTTCATTATTTTTGGCATCATTTTCCATTTCTGCCCTTTCCTCTTTCATTGCTACAGGCCCAAGTTGGGTCCTAATCAACTCAAGGCCCGGCTGGTTCCTGCCCTCCTTCAATCCAGTCTGCCCCAATTGGCCGACTAAGTTTAGTAAAGCCTGGTTTGGGATATATCTATTCCTTGCTCCATTTAAGGGCTCTCCAGCTGCCAACTGGATTGAGTCCAAACTCTTTGGATCACCACTCAGAGTCTTCCATGATCTGGCCTCCACCCTTCTTTGTAAGCGCTATCTGTAGTCACTCAACTCCCCAAACCCTTGGTTCCAGCCACAGGCCTCTTCGTTGCCCTCTCCCACTTCCCTGAGATGCCTTCCCAGCACCCTTCCCCCTCTCTTGATCATACCCCATCTGGCAAGATGCAGCTCCAACTCAATCCCTCCTGGGACAGCCCTCTATGCATCTCTTCTGGAACTTTTGCATGGCAATGAACCAGAGCCTGGCTTGTTATGATAACACGTCTTGCTGCATTAAACTGGGTTTCCTTATTATTTTGCTGTTTAGCTTTTCATGGATTTACATCCTGCCTTTGTAACCTGACTATAAACTCCCTGAGGGTGGGGTCCATGTCTTTCATGCTTTCCTATTTCCTCACAGTGTCTCTAGCCTAAAAATGCTGCTAAAATTTTGGCTTGGCTGGCTTTCTGAATTTTTCTTTTCCCTTGTTTGAAATGCTCTCTTTGAACGTTCATTCTTCTGGCCCATCTTTTGCCTGGCTTCCTCTTTTGTCCCTTTTTTCCTTTGCTCACTGGGTATGTATGTCCCTGTCAGCTGGCTTTTGGATGATAACTCTGGGGAGCTATAAACAGCAACCTTCCTAGTCAGGGCCATTTGCAAACAGATTTTCTCTCCTGGATTTCATTCACTAAAGCGATCTTCAGTCTGGCTCAGCAGCAAAGCAGAGTGATGACACATCAACTAAATGGCCCCATTATCTCAGGTTCCTCGAAAGGTCCAATGGGCCACTGGAATACTCTAACCTGAGTAGTGATTCCATAAGCCTCCCAGACTGGCCAAGCTTACCCAAAGTCGTTTTGTTTCTGCTGAGAAGCCAGCAATGGTACCCAAAGAGAATCATCAGGCTGACGAAAAACATGCAAGCCACAAAGAGGAGGAAGAGAACATGGAACTTGGAGCGTGTATTGGGCAGGTCACCCTGTGAGCAAAAGAGACGAGGAAGAAGAGAAAGAGATGAAACTGGCAAGCCTCAGCCTCACTCTTCCCAGGATTTGTTCATTCTGTTGCCTCTCTGCTTGAACCTGGCATCCTTCCCCCAGCCCCTTCTGCCACCTCTGGTGACATCCTTCCCCCTCCAAGGCCTGGTGGAGATCACAGAATCATAGACTTTGAGCACTAGAAGGGACCTCTATGAACATCTAGTCCAATTCATTCACCACAGTACCTTCCACCGCCCACCTGCTGGACAGCTCCACTTGGCCGTCCCATAAGCATCCCAACGTAATGTGTCCAAAACAGAACTCAGTACATTCCCTTGAAATCCTCCATACTTCCCTGTGTCTATCGAGGGCATCACCGAACTTCTAATGACCCATGTTCATAACATGCGAGTCATCTTCAGTTCTAAACTCTCCTTTGCTGTTCTCCAGCCACTGAAATCTTGATTTAACTTCCACAGTATCTTTCACCTCTGTACCCTCTCTCCCCTCCTATGGCCTACTTTGGGGCCACCTGGCCTTGACCATTCCAACAGCCTTTCAGTGGGTCTCCCTACTTCAAACCTTTCTCTTTTCTAACTCATCTTCTTTTTAGCTGTCAGGTTGACATACCTAAAGTGCCAATCTGACCATGTTTAGTACTCAAAATCCTTTGTAATTTGGCCCCAACTTATCTTTTATCATATTTTTCAATGAATAAAAATTTATTTTCTTTCCCTTCCACCTCCCACCATTAAAAAAAGGAAGTCAAAACCCTTGTAACAAATATGTCAAGTAAAACAAATTCTAGATTTCACATTATTCCTCCTCATGCAATCTAGGCCCAATCCAAGTGGCTGCCATTCCCAGCCTACAAAAATCTGTGGAGGCTCCATTACCATTCCTCCTGCTCTAGCAATGGTGTCCTTCTTCACCTCTGACTCATCATCCCATCCTTTTTAAGGCTCTAGAGCCACCTCCTACATAAGGTCTTGCTGAGACAGAGCCTTGCAAACAACAGGCACTTAGTTAGTGTCAAGAGAATGGAATATGACTTAATAGTTTACTCCTATGTGTGGAAAACTGAGAAGGCAGCCCTTTTTTTCTCTTTCACTCTACTCCTCCTCCAGTGTCAGAAGAAGTGACCTCTCAAGGGCTTATGAATAGAACTCAGGTTCTGACAGGTCCTACCAAGCTGGAAAGGCCTCAAACGTAGGCCTGTCACTGGACCCTGGGGCTGTCATTCGAAGACTGGCCTAGCTAAGTTCAGAGAGGCTTTGCCAGGTTGGCTGCAGGTGAGGAATCTTTTAGCTGCTTTGACTCTCAAAGACTGTCTACAGATCCAACAGGGACAACAAGCCCTCACTAGAGGGTGTGGGAGTATCCACGCCAACACATACAGAACTCCCTGGGGGGCAGAAGTAGACATTTCTTCAAATGAGCACGTTTCTCCAAATGGCTCTCTCTCTCTGTCTCTGTCTTTCTCTCTCTCTCGGTTATACTTGTTATTTATGCGACATTTCTACTGATTGTTTCTTGCTGTGATCTTTTCAACCTATAAATGGTAAGATGAGTCCTGACTTCAGGCATAATATGGGTAATAAAGACACATTTACCAGTTAAACAAAAAGAAATGGCCATAGACCCTGGACTCTTTGAAACAGAGGGAATCCTGAGGTTACGCAATCCATTCCTGCCTCTTTAGGGCAGACTCTTCCTGAGTCCTTTAAACATGGAGCTCCTTTTGGTCACTTTGGTCCCTAAAGTTTAATAAAGTGGCACAGAAGTGGTGTCTAGTCTCATCTCCCCTCCTGACTAGCTGTATGACCTTGGGCAAGTCACTGCCTCGGAATGGTAAGGACACTGCATTTGTAGTGAGAGAAGTTGGCTTTCAATGTGGACTCTGCTATTAAATCCCTTATCAGGTGACCCTGGGCAAATTGTTTTCCTTTGCGCTTCAGTTTCCTCTTCTGTAAAATGAGGAGACTGGATGTGATGTCCTTTTAATCCCTTTTTAGCTCTAAATCAATGATTCTATAATCTTTGATGTGAGCCCTAAGAGCTCTTCCAGCTCTAAAAATGGAGCTGTCCAACACTAAGTACCTATGTGGAATGCATGAAGAACTTTGAACATGTCTTCCCTATCAGTGATGGCCTTCAATGTAAAAGCCACCACAAGTGTTGGACTGTTGCTTTTTATAGCTAAAGTGGAATGAGTCGGCATATGGGACAGCTGCCTTAAGACAGTACAGACCCATCAGGTTTCACAGGCAGTTGCACCAGTGAGTGCCTAAACAGCCTAAAGGAAGCTGGGTCATCTTCTGCTGGCTGCAGTTGCCCATTTGGTGGGTTCCCTCCAGCCCTAACTCAGAACAAGAGTGGCGACAAGGTGCTAAGGCATGCCACGTGCACAATAAGGAGAATCATTCCAAGGAAGGAGCCCATAGGTCAATGGGCTGGGATGTCTTTCTTCCTTCTCAGTTGGGAACATGGTTTTGGAGAGCTGAACTCCTCTGGAATGGTGCCCAATGAGGTGGAATATGTGATGTCCTGGAAAGAACACTGGGCTTGGAGTTGGAAAACCTGGGTTCAAATTCCTACTGGGCCATGTAACCTTGGGAAAGTCACTGCCCTTCTCTCAACTAGGTGAATCACTAATGTCTCTTATGAGGCCTAAAATGAGAATGGAAAAGAATCTTGGGAAGGGAGGCTAGAGCTTATGGAAGGAGAAAGAGAAGGTTTGTCTGGTGTGACAGCTAGGGTGCTGCTCTTTCTCTCTGTAGTCTTGGTCCTAGGCTATAGTACTGATTTTTCAGGACACATAAGGCCTTTAAGTGACAGGGGCAGAGATGCTGAAAACAGTATAGTGGATGATTACTACTTCCCTAGCTTGTTATATGTTCCTTTAATGCACCCAAGGTGATCAAGTTTTACACAGAACCTATGCAGTCAATGAAAGGTTCCTGAGACCTTACACATAGCAAATATGAATTCCCCTTTTGAGTCCTGACTCCTAAGTGATCTATTCATGAGATTACACACTGAGTTGGCCAACCCCCTCATTTTATAGATGGGTGACCTGAGGCCTAGGGACTTGCCCAGGGTCACATAGCTGCTCTTCCTATGGGGAAAAGACCCAATGTTCCAGCTCTTCAAAGTAAAAGCATATTCAGGAGTGATAGTAGTTCAATGGCAGGTGAAACCATTCATAGGTTATCATGTCAAAGCTCCTAAGGCCCTGTCAGAGTTTTAAACAAGAGCTTGTGGAACCCTACAGAACCAGAATGGTGCTGATGAGGACCTGGGAACAGCAAGCATGAGCTTTGGCAGTAATCCACTTAGACTCGGGGTGGGGAACCTCCAGGTCCTCAAGTGCAGCACTCTGACTGAATCCAAACTTCCCAGAATAAATCCCATAAAAGGATTTGTTCTGTAAAACTTGGACTCAGTCAAAAGGCCGCACCCGAGGACCTAGAAGGTCACATGTAGCCTCGAGGCCACAGGTTCCCCACCCCTGATTAGACATTCTGACGTTTTTTTCTTCTCCTTCCCTTCTCTTCTCAAAGATTCATAATTATTAAGAAGTGAAAGAAAACTAGTTTTTAGGAACTTGCAAAAATGGTCATTGGTCTATGCTGCCCTCATATATTCTGCCTTCTGGTTGGGCCCATTCTATCAATTTGGGAAACCTGAAGTTTCCCCGTTCTGGAGCTGGAAGGAATCACAGAGGTCAGTTCATTCAATTACCTCATTTTACAGGTGAAGATCTAGGGCCCAGAGAAGGCAAGTGATCTGCCTGAGGTCACACAGGCAGTAAGTGGGAGAGCTACTATTTGAACCCAAGTCCTTTACCTTCACATTCAGCACCCTGTTCATGGTACCATGCTGCAGCTAATGGAGCAATAAGGGATCTGAGGCTACTTCATATGGATTGTTCAAAGGGAGCTAGATTCTTGCTGCAGAGGGCTAGGACTGGCCTTCTAGGGAGGTCTACCCTACCTTGGAAGCATGTGAACTTGGAAGTTAAAGGAAGGCAATGGAGGCATTGGGTTCTGTTGAACCCAAGGTTTCAAACCTTAGTCAGAGAGCTCAGGCTAGCCAGGGGTACTGGAAACAAATCACATTTTCTTGAGCTCTCAATGTCCTTGACATTGTAGCTAGGACAGAATTCTTCAGCTGAGATTCACTAGCCATGTGGCCAGAGGGCCCATCAGACAGAGCTCCACCATTCAGTGTGGGGGCCTCAAACAGCAGGTAAAGAGTTAGTGCTTGGGGATAGGGGAAAGGATGCTCATAGTGGAGCAGAGCAAAGGCTGGGCCTTCCACAGGATCTCTGCTGCTCAGCTGATGAAGTTGGCTCAGGAGCGCAGGCTGTAGAGACCAGCTTGTTCCTTGCTGATTGGAGGAGGTGGCTTTTTGGTCCCCCTGGGTTTTCCCTGAAGTAGGAGCATGACATGTGACCTGAATGCCAAACATGTAACAGAAGATGGACCACAGATAAGGAACTCAGAGCTAGGGGAAGAGCCCAAAGGGGAGCCGAAGTTTCCTTGGCAAGATGCCCATCGTGGAGGGACAGCAGCAGTGCCCATTAGCAGGGCCTTCATGACCAAACACCCCTTCTGCCAACATTCTTCATTGGTCCAGGAAGCCATGTCTTCTCCACCTGCTTTATCAGCCCCTGGGACCAGCTGGATTCCTGACCTGACTGAGTAGCCGAGGTCTGAGGTTGGACTTGGCAACAACAGATTCTGAGGGGGACAATTTTCTAATGGATAATTTAAGTATTCGCAACAATAGAAGCCCTGGTTCCTTTGTTCTCTGGCCCATTTGGAACTATATTCTGTCCAGAGGCTTCATTCAACCTTTCCTACAGGAGTTGAGGGATTGAGATCCTCATCACAAAGGGAGACTTTTGGCCCCCAAAAGAAAACTCTCCAAGAGCAGTAACTGGCAGCTCTGGCCACATTTCTGGGCTCTGCTACTAGGGCTTAGGGTGGTTGGCTGGTAGAGAAGGAAATGACAATGCTGGGCAAAACTGTCACGGAAGTCCAGAGGGAGGCATTTCTTCTGGGTTCCCAAATGGTGGAGAACACATGAACCTGCCTTCAAGTTTTGGCTCAGCCACCTCCTGGGTTATTGTGATTGTGGATAGGTCATGCCTGTCTCTAAGCCTTGATCTTCCTCTCTGTACAATGGGGATGAACATACTTGTACTGCCTACCTCACAGGGTCATGGCAAGGAAAGTACTTTGTAAGCCCTAAAGTAAGATGGAAATGTGAACTTACAGGAACATGGGATTGAACATCTAACCCAGGGGTCAGCGAACTATAGCCTGCCAGGTCAAATCCTCTGCCTGTTTTTGTATGGCACATTACTTTAAAATGTAAAAAACAGTTTTGGCTTGCTGGTCATACTAAAACAGGCAGTGGGTTGGATTTGGCCTATAGGCTGTAGTCTGCCAACCCTTAATCCAGTCTAATGCCCTCATTTTACAAATGGGAAAACTGAGGCTCAGAGAGGACAAATGAACGTCATGAAGATAGTAAGTGGCAGAGCTATTTCCACTCCTGCTTCTCCATTATTATAGCTAATAACAAAATCTCACATTAATCTAGCACTTTAAAGTTTACAAAGAACTTCCTATAAAACAATCATGGAAGGTAGGTAATATCTTTGTTTTACAGATGAGCAAACTGAGGCTCCTGGAAAGAAAGTGAGTGATTTGCCCACAGTCACATAGCTAGCGTGCATCTCTACTGACTCATCATTCAGGGCTCTCACCCCTCCCCATTTTTATTGCACTGACATCAGACCTCATTCACACAAGTAAAAGGTGAAGAAACAAAGGGATGTAGGTGTGTTGTGGGGATGTGGCAAAAATCATATTTGTTGAGAACATTCTAATGCTGGAAAGTGCCAGCCCATGCATTCCTCCACTTGATCTTTGCAAAATCATGGTGAGACAAGGAAGCCTGGAAGGCCTGACTTTCTGGAGAGAGGAAATGGTTTCCCTAAGGTTAGGCATAGCCAGAAGGAGCAAGATGCCAGGTCTGTTGACCCCCCAGCCCAGTGCTTGCTGCACACGCAGGCTCTCAACTTTAGGCCTGTCAGCTCTGGGGATTTCAGCATACGGTCATGCCAAATGGGAATGCCACAGCTCTCTGGCAAATAGGGAGTGGGTCTGGGGGAGACAGGCAGCCCTTTCCGTAGAAAACTTGACTATAGAATTGAGTTTCACTTTTTCATATTTCTGTTCTGTAGAAGTGGTCTTAGTAAGAGACATATATAACAGGTCCTGGATGGTCAAGTCTGTAAGAGCCATATCAGCCTTAGTGAAATAGGCCATAAATGAAAGGGCTGGAGAGCTGCTCTCCAAGCCAGGGAGATGAGTTCATGTTCTGCCTCTGATACATATGGTTACATGACTCTGGGTAGGTCACCTCTTTTAACATTCATTAAAAAAAATTTTGAGTTCCAAATTCTCTCCCTTGCTCCTACCCCTCTCCCACACATTGAGAAAGCAAGACATGCAAAACACATGTCCATATTAGCCATGCTGAAAAATAACAAGAATAAAGAGGAAGCAACGAAGAAAGTGAAAAAATCTGCTTTCAAAGTAGCTAAGTCTTTCCCAGTTGATCATTGGACAACATGGCTGTTCCTGGGCATAATGATCTCCTGGTCCTTCTCACTGTACTTTGTATCAGTTCATCTAAGTTGTTTAAATCACCTCTCAGTGCTCTAGGCAACTCTTTAAGATTTTAAGTTGAGGAGATGATGACCTGCATTAATGGAGGGAGTTTCCACATATGGGAGTTCTCCTTAACCAATGAAATCTCAGGTGCAGTCCTTATCCTCCAGTTATTTAAACTATACCTTTCCACAGAAATCCATTTCCCCTCAATATAAAGTGTTCACTTTCTAAAACATAGCACAAAGTGAGTATACGTAAACTTTTCCTAGATAGGGTTGGGTGAGGGTGCTGGTAAATGAGGGAATGAACCTTTCAGGATTCCCAGACTTACCACCCAATACTTGATGAAATAGTGGAAAACTGTGGCAGCGATGTAGAGGCAGTAGAGAACAGAGTAGGCCAAGAACTGAAGGAAGAACTTGTAGTTGGAAAATCCAATGCAGTTATTCACCCTAAAAAACACAAAAAAATCAAGAATTGGAGCACGTTAAGAACATGGGGCTACAGAAAAAGACAAAACAAGGGAAGCAAGTCTCCCCTGCTGCCTCATTACAGGCCATGTGGGAAGCCTACAGAGCTAGAAGGTCCTTCATAGAATCATCAGAAAGAAATCAAGTTCCAGTTTCATCCTTATTTCTGTCTCCATCTTCAGGCCCAGAAATCCATGCCCTGTCTACCAAGTAAGTCTGCTGTTGGGAAGCCACTATGGCCTAGGCAGCTGTGCAGAGCTGGGGAGCGAGTGGAGGTGTTCTAGGCCAGGGTGAGATAATCCAATCTGATTCCCCCATGTCCGCCAAACTGATTTGGGAAGAGGATAGCTAAAATAAAGAATAGTGGGCTAGAGGATTCCACCCAATGGGGTGACTAGAAAACAGATTTGAAACGTGGAAGAGAACTGAACTCATGTTAACCATGTGGCCACTTGTTAAAGGCAGTGAACGGGAAGGAATCTATCTGCTCTGTGGCTTTAGGAACACATGGGCAGACCTCCACCTATTCATTGTGACTCTAAATTGGGCTGAGTTCCCCAAAAGACCAATGAAGTGCAGGGGCAGAAGGAACTGAGCTGGAGAAAAGTGGATGCATAAGCAATTCTGACTCATTGGAGGACGTACCAAGGACAGTGATGGTCCATTTTCAAGACACACCTACAAGAGACAAAATACAACAGGACAGAGTAAGAAGGTGCTAATAAGAAAACATTTCTTTGCAAAACATTGCAAACATTAGCTATTGTTCTCATCACTAGAAAACACAGTGAATGCTGGGCTTGGAGTCAGGAAGACCTTGCATCAGTTTTTGCCTCCAATACTTAATGACTGTGTGACAGATAGCGAGCAAGGCATGTCCCCTCTATATGCCTTTGGCAACTTTTCTACTGCATCACAGGCAGATCTGTGTTGGTGGAAGGAGGTGCTGAAGAGGGAGTTTCTCATACTGACAAAACCAAGGCTCCCCAATGTGTTGACATATTATTAATACCGTTACAGCAGAGGGGTGATTCGGTAGCTGGGCTATGCTATGTGAGGCATCATTTGGAGGAGGAGAGAGACACTGCTGCATCCGCCCTGTCCCAGAGTTCCATTCCTGAGACACTGCCCACACCTCTTCCCCCAACACACACCCCGTACACTACCCCGCAGTGAGTCCTTAGCTCTTTCAAGGATGTGATTCAAGGACGTGATCGATGATGTCATGGGATCAAGCTGACAACAAATAACTGGCCTTGAAACAGTCTTTTGAAGGGGCTAGAGGCTTCAAAACTAAAACAAGCAAGTCAAGGCCTAGGGCAGTTTTCTTCCTTCCATCTCACTGTGCTTCTTGTACATTCTGTCTTCTTGCTGCTCCATCTTTTTCTCTGTCATTCTCTTTGTCCCTGCTGCCACACTATCCATACCTCCCCTTTCCAAGTAAATAGCACAGACAAAGCCTGGGACAATCCTAAAGGGTTTCATAGGTGAAGAGAATATGGACAAAGGAACTCACCCAGGGAAAACAAGGGCTTGAAAAGACATGCACTTAGAATTCTCTTTGCTCTTGCCCCCCCCCCCACATCCCCTTTCCCTTCCCACCCCACTGGGGCCCTGTTTGTCTTTTCTGTTCTAACCTTTGTTGTGTCATGGACCCCTCTGGCAGTCCAGGGAAGCCCATGGCCCCCTCCTGAGAATGATGTTTTTAAATTCATAAAATCATATAAAAAACCATAGGATTACAAAGGAAATTGATAGCCTTAAAATATAGCTACCAAAATATGAAAATGCAATAAGTTCATAGCCCCCAGGTTAAGAACCCCTGGTCTGAAGCATCGACTTAATGAGAGCATTTTTAGCTTGGACATCTCTGATTCAAGGGAGATGCCCTGGCATGGTCACATGTAAAGACCAGTCTTCTTGTTGCCAAGGCAACTAGCAGCAGGCAAGCTTAGCACTCAGGAAATATTCTTGTCACTTACATGGCACAGACAGAGCAGTGGTGGCAGCGATCAGGCTTGATCAGATGGCACCGGTCACAGAATCGTACAGCTATGAGAAACATGAGGTAATTAGCAAGGGTCCAAATTCACTTCCAGGCCCACATATCTTATTATCCCAGATAGATGGTTACTTTAAAAATGTTTCAGCCAAGTGTCACTTAGATCGTTGAAAGTTAGCAAACCAAAGGCAGATCAGACAAGTATAACATGGTGAATGTGAATATGTGAATGTGTATGTGCGTGTGTATGTGTGTGTGTGTGTGTGTGTGTGTGTGTATGGATAGCACACTTGCATGTGTAAAAGTCTTTGAAGACTCCCGCACCAGGCAAGCTATTCTCCAGATAGATGAGCATAAGGAACCAGGAACTAGATCCAGGAACCCCTTTAGTTTAAAACAAGCTCTACTGTGCCCTTTGACCCAGAGATTCTGGTGTGGGGCATGTACTACCAAGGAGGTCATTGGCAAAAAAAGAAAGGCTCCATATACACCAAAATCTTCATTGTGAAACAAACTGTGGTACATGAATGTAATAGAATATGTTGTTCATTGTAAGAAATGATAAACATGATGAATTCAGAGGACAATGGGAAAAACTCTATGAACTGATACAAAGTGACATAAGCAGAGCTGGGAGAACGATATGTACAATTACTGTAACAATGCAAAGGGAAAGAACGATAACCACAAGCCAATCAAAACTGAATGTTGTGAAATGAAAAAGAACTAACTTGGCTCCAAAGCAGGAAGCAGAGATGAGGATGGGGTGAGTAGGGGGAAGAGGTCTCAGTGGGGAACACTGCAGAAAATGGCGGATTTTTTCAACTTTTTGAGTGGTTTTGCTAATTTTTTAAAACTTTCTATTATACAAGACGGCTCCCTAGAAAGGGGAAGGGAGGGATACAAGGGAACATCGAGGTGATGTAAAAACCAAAGATATCAATAAAATCTATGAAAAACAACCAAGCCTGCTGCCAATGGCTTTACTAGCCTAGGGCAATTTACTTAGACTTCTTTCACCCCAGTTTCTTCTTTGTGAAAATAAAGATTAATAATTTACTTCTGGAGCTCTAGGGGCTGAATTGTAATTAGGTAAAGATCAGAAACTATTCTGCAAAGAGGGATTGTTAAAGGACAGCATGGGTCTTGTGACTGTTATCATATGTGCTAAGGAGGGAATCCTGAGGAAAGAAAACTGGGTTTGGGGTTCAAGCATCTACATTCAAATCCCAGACATGACATATATTCCCAGTATGACCTTGGGCAAGTCACAACCTTTTCCTTTCTGTGAAATGAGGAGGTGGGATTCTGAGACCTATAAGGTCTCTTCTAGCTCTGGATCTTGGATTCTATGATTTTACAGGATGGTAGAGACAGGCCTCTGGTAAAGCCCTTATTCTGGTTACCTGAAGGTCTTCAAAGGCAAGCCAGTGGGGCACAAGCTCTGTAAGGGCCTTCCAGGCTGCAAAGGTCTAGCCCAGTGATGGTGTAGCTTAGCATAGCTCAAAGGGACTCCTCACGAGAAGATTGGTCAGCTGAGAGTGAAGTTTTTGGCCCGAGCAACTTATGAAATTTGCCTAATAAAGCCAAGAAGGATTATAATCTACCTTGGTAGAGGAGAGCACACATAATGAGGAAATGAGGCATCTAGGAAGGTACTGTATGTGGCGCAAACAGTAAACACTAAGATCCTCAGATCTTCTTTACTTGATCTGTTGCTTAACTATGTGTCTCATCCTGTTATTATATAGTCAGTTCTTATGGTTGATTTTTTTTAAAATTCTAGCCCCATTATTAATGATTGGAAAAACTGTAAACCCAAAAGGGAGTTTTAACATAGTGGAGTTACTGTATGTAGTAGGAATGCATTAGATGAGACTCCAAGAGAGAATGCACATATTTTCCTTTGCTCTTCACTAGGACTCAACACATGGCAGATTGCTAGTTTGATGAAGACTTTGCTGGGAGGGCCTAGTGAAGTTTACCCCCAACTAACCAGAATATATAGAGTGGCACACGATATTTGATTTGTTCTGAAAACCAAGCAGTCATCACAAAAGTCAACATGATATGTATTGAACAAGACTCCCCTTCCCCTCCTCCAAATAAATCTACTCTTAGTTTGTACTGCCTACAGTGTTCTAGCATGGCATACTGGTTTCAAGGATTGATGCTGAGTAGGATGTCCTCCTTGCCCCTTGTTCTGGATTGACTACAGTGGGATCAGCTGGGTATGCAAGGATCTCAGCTATACTGGTTCTGGGGCAAATGGGCAGATGAGGAATATCAGAAACCAAAAGAAGGACTCCATGATGCTTGCTGGAAAGCCCCAGGGCAAGGGGCTGGGTGGTTTTCTGGTTTGCCCCCCCTAACATTTCTAAGCCCACTCTCATTTTGACCTTCCTTTCTTCACCCTCCCCTGGAGCCCACCTCCATTCCCAGTCCTGGTATACACCGGCAACTTCTTGGCTATGTCAAGGAGCATTTGCTTCTGAACCTCAGGCCTTTCTTCATTTTCATAGCGTTCCTTGTCACCATAGGACATGAAGAACTAAAAACAAAAGGAACACAAACACACATCCACTTAGTCCAAGGCACAGAGAAAAGCTTTTGAAAATCCCATCCATAAGCAAATACCAATTACCTGTCACGGCTTCAAATCTGACTTGAGAGCTTTTTTATGTGCAATTAACAAGGAAATGGTTTCTGACCAATTATCCTGATTGCAGGATAAATGAGTCACTGATGGTTTTTAAAAAGAGATAAATAATGGTTGTTCCAGGCTCATCCTATTGGTTGATATCTTACAAGTGAAGGCTGAAGTACAAAATAAGAACTGGTCAGTATGAAAGAAAAGGACCAAAGAGTTCGGATGCCATTTGCAAAGCTAATTAAGTGCTGGGATGCGCTGCTCAGAAAGCTGTAAACACCTTGAGTTGGGCACAAAATGGGAACAGGCGGCACTGGGCTTCCCCCCCACCTTTCACTCTTAAACCTTTTTTTCTTGTTTGTTTTTAATAAAGCTATTTGCTCAGCCAACCATTAGCCTAGTGAAATTGGGTTACAAAGTCTATCACTTCAATGCATGCCAGCTGGCTACGATCCAGAACCTTATTGATGGCTACCGTGCTTGGCTAGTCGGTGGCAAAGACACCTCCTGGGGGAGACTTTGGAAAGTCTTCATGAGGCTGGAGGGGGACTCTTCTTCATGCCCTACTTTGGTGCAACCTTATAAAAAGCAAGCTCTTCTTAAGACTTTAGCAATACTGTATTTCTGGTTTAGAGTCTGACATTGTACGTTCTCAGTTTTAAAAGAAACATGACCCTAAATTTCATAAGAAATATACAATGACAAGTGGTTACTAAATTCTGCTCCTTGAGGGAACAAAAATCTTTGTTTGCCACTGTTGTTCAAAGGGGATGTCATTAATAAATGTAAACTCCCCTTTGGGTTTATAGCTCTTCTAACCATTAAAAATGGAGTTAGAATTTTTAAAAAATCAACCACAACAACTGAATATACAGTGACAGGGTGCGAAATATTGTCAGGCAATGGATCAAGTGAAAAAAGATCTGAGGGTCTTAGTGTTTAAATGGTATCAACTGTTCTTCAAAAACTCTAGCTCAACCTGGGCTGCCCTAATGAAGATGTACAACATCCAGAATTTGGGAAATGAGAAGCCTGCTGTACTCTGTTCTGGTCAAGCTGCTGCTAGAATATCGTATTCCATTTTGAGTAGCATATTTTAGGAAAGAAATTAGCAAACTGGATCAAAGCCAGGGAGGGTGACCAGGATGGTGATAGGATTTGAAGTCATGCCATACAAAAACTGACTGTAGGAACTGGGAATGCCTAGCTTAGACTAGAGAAGACTTAAGAGGCCCATGATGGCTATACTGAAATATTTCATGGATGATCACATGGAGGAAGAATTAAGAATTGTCTTGTTTAATCCTACAGACAAGACTATGGACAATGGATGAACTAGAGGCAAATCTTGACCACATAAGAATGAAAGAAAAATAACCCTTCTTAATAATCAGAGCTGTCCAAAAGTAGAATGTGCTACGTTGGACGGGGTTGAGACGTCTATCACTAGAAATATACAAAAAGAAAAAAGCTCTACATATGAAAAATCACATTTTTTTTAATTACAAAGAGGTTCCATAAAAATGAAAAATACATGAAGCAGATAGAAAAAGTTGGCTGACTAAGCTAGTTTACTTTGTTGTCCTGGGAGAATGAAGGATAAAAATGGCAGAATGTAAACATTAAGTAAGTTTCAAAGACCCCTCTTGTTCCTGGTAATCGAGGAAATGTAACCAAGGGTATGACCAAGGCATGAGAAGTCACTGTATTCATGGCAGGCCATGCCAGAGGAGCATCCTGTGTATGATCTGCAGGTTTGGTGCTTTGGAGCCGAGGTGGGATTCTGCTTGTTTGGAAGAATGCTAGGCACTTTGTGGGCACTGGGAATCACAGGGTAGGTTACAACTGGACTTCAAAAAATCATTTTGCTTAGTCCTTCTTTGACAGAAGAGGAAACTGAGGGCTGAGGGGGAAGGGGAAGGGGCTTGTCCAAGGTTATAAAGTGACAGAGGTTAAACAAGGCCAATAAAAAACAAGGGAACCAAAATGAGAGAGAAGATCCAGAGAGCACAGCCAAGACCAGGTGCTAGACAGTGAGTCAGTCAATGCATTTGGGGGCCAGACTCTTAGTACTCTACCGCACTGTGTTTGGTGCAGGAGGAATGAAAGCTTCACTGTTGTTAAAGAGTCCCCAAGGAGTTTTCCTTCCCTCTTTACTAATCCAAAGAAAGATACAGGACTTTAATGGCAGATATCTGCAGAAAACACTATTCTCTCCCAAGCACTCCCAATCTCTGCCTGGATGGTGTGGGCAGAGCAGAGATTAAGTCAGGAATCTTTAGGGCCTCTTCTTCATACTTATTTGGTGGGGGGACTGGGGGTGCGCATGCACATGAACCTTCCTGCCACGGTCACATATTCTCCCAAAGGAGGGAGAAAAGGCTTCCTCTTGGAAGCTGTGTAGGGGCTCTCTGAGGTGGCTTTTCATAGGCCACAGATGGAACTTTCTTTGGCTCCAGGAATCAGCAAGTTTTCATGGACTTAGAGCTGAATGGTTTCAGATGATTGGGTTTTAACTGGATAGCTGAAAAGGCTGTGTAGAAAAGAAGAACAGACATATAGTCTGTTCTTAGACTCATTCTAGAAAAGAATGCTATGCTGGGAGGTCTGAGGAGGTCTTTACTGGAGAATATCCTCTTACTGCCAATACAGGCTTCCTTTTGCACACGGCCAAGCTCTCTTTGGCAGTCTGCTTTGTCTGCCCACCTCTACTTGCCTTTGAAAGATTCTGGCACCCTTCTTGTTATGGCCCAGAAAGAGAAAAGTCTTTTGGCATCCAACAAGCAGTCTATGCTCTAGCCATCCCTCCTCTTGATGTGTTACCCCCCCATCCCCCACCAATCAAATCTGGAAACATCTATGCTTAGGACCTTCTGAACTAGAAACTTCCCCTCTCCTAGCTGGCCCTTTGTACCTCAGGAATGAGGGAAGCAAAGTACATTCCCTATAAAATATGGTGGTTACCTGACCCTAGAGATGCCCTGACACAGAGTGAAGATGAACTCTCAAGTAATCATGGGGAAAATGTTCCCAGTCTACAAAGTCTGTGTGAGCTTGCTATAGGAGGCGCAGAGTCCTGGGAGGTGATCTCTCACAAGGTCAGCAAGCCCTCTTCTTGCCTCAGCGCCCAGCACCCCCTGGGGGCAGCCCTGCTTATACCTCTCCCTGGGCTGCTCTGGAGATATTGGTCCCAGGTTCAGAGGGTTAGGCTGACCTAGTTTGGAGGTGTCAGCCACTGCTCTAGAGAGAGAGAGTGTGTGTGTGTGTGTGTGTGTGGAGGGAGGGGGACACTGTAGTACCCTTCCGTTGCTACCTCTGTCATTCCCCTTGGGTTTCTTTGACTATGTCAGCCATATGACCTGCCCTTGAACATACCAAATAAAAGGACCTAAGGCTTCCAACTCTGATTGGCCTGGCCCATTCTTCTTCAAAGCCCCTGCAGTCCCAGTCTCCCACCTTCCCCCTCCACTTACCTTCTGGTGTGGCTGATGTGGGAGAGTGAAGATGGATTTCCAGTAGGTCCAGATGAAGAAAACGAAGAGGGCATGGTACACTGTGAGGTAGATGACTGAAACAAAAAACACATCAATGCCCACTCTCTGGGCCTCTAATTCTCATGGTTCCAAGAAGAATTTTATTTACTCACAAGCTTTCTTCACTTTTTACCTTGTTTAAAAAAACTCAGCCCTTCCATTTCCAGGTCCAGCAGCCAACCACATCCCACTTCCCTGCTCTGTGGTGGGATTCTACTCTCTTTACAAAACAATGCCTAAGATATTGGGCTGCTCCAATCCTCTCAGTTTAGAAGTGAAAAAACAGAGACTCACTAGAAGGGAGATGACTAGCCCTGGGTCATTTGGGCAGGTGGTCAACATGAGAGCCAGCATTTGAACCCACATCCTGTGCTCGCAAATCCAATGTTTTTGCCCCACTACACAACAATGCCTTGACTTGACGTCAGTTCAGTCGGGAGAAGTGGTCGTCAATGCTCCCACACTAGCAACAGAAGCATGGCCATACTTTCCCATGCCTACAAACAATGATCATTCTCTTCTCCACTGGAGACTTCACACTGTTGCCCAAGTGACAAGTAACCTCATGGATGGCTCATCAGGTCACTCCTTCATTCCAGTCTTCAAAGACTCTCTACTGCCTACCCAACGAAAGAAGAGTTCCTGATCCTTGCTGGACACTTGTCCAACCCCAGGCAAAAGGCTCACTCCTTTGTACACTGCCTGACTGCTCCTCTGTGAGGTCGTCACTCTCCTTGATGTACATACTATATCACCCTATTTTAGGTCACAGGTTCTTGGTCTATGGCATGCCCAGTAGTGAGCCTGGGGCTTTATTTCATACAGTAGGTGTTTAATAAATGTTTGTTGAGTTGAATTTGTCTAAATCAAACAGAAGTACAAGAAATCAACAACAAAACCAGCATTTGAACTTGGGGTTTCCTGGTCATGTGCAATGAGGTTATGATCATGGGTTCAAGTGGCTGACTGGAGGGTCCTCAACCCTCCAAGGGTGCACTGCTTGCCCAAGGGTTCCTTCCCAACTGTAGCTGCTGAGCAGCCAGAGGCTCCCTAATATTTGCCCATCCCTCTTTCAGGCCCTTTTTATGTAACACAGACATTGCTGCATGGTTAATTCTTTGGCATCTGGAATGGTCTTGTATGAGGCAAGAGTTGTGGAGAGTTTCTTTTTAAGTGAGATGCTCTGGTGGGGTTTCAGCTAAGACAGAAATCAAACATCTCGCAAACTGCTGCTGCCACTACTCACAGACAGCAGAAGAAAACAGGCTGGTATCCTCTATGGGCAAGCAGATCCAGCAGAGTTTTTTGCTTCTGGGATACTGCTCCTCAGCCATGGGGCATCAGAAGATTGCCACATCAAAGCCAGAGAGAGCCCTTCCAAGTGCTGCTTTTTTTTTGCAGGTAGGGGAAAGGGGCAGGAAGCAACCACTACCTAGGAAACCTGACCAAGGACACTATACTGATGCCCCTTCCCCAAGCCCTAGGCTGAATTTTGTTACTTGGGTACCATGTGCACATGCCAAGGTGGTACTAGTAACAACTTGAAGATTGGGGTTGAACTAAATGCCTCTTCATAAGTATCTTGGACCTAACAATTAAGGGGGCTTGTTCTTTTTTAAAATAATATTTTGTTTTTTTCCAGTTACATGTAAAAATAACTTTAACATTGATTTTCAAAAAATTTTGAGTTCTAAATTCTCTCCCTACCTCCCCTCGCCCCTCATTGACAAGGTAAGCAATTTCATATAGGCTATACATGTGTAGTCATGCAAACCATATTTTCATATTAGTCATGGTGTGAAAGAAAACACAGAACAAAACAAACCCCTCACACTAAAAAATAAAGACTCCATCAGTTCTTTCTCTGGAGATGGATATCATTTTTCATCATGAGTCCTTTGGAATTATCTTGGATCTTTGTATTGCTAAGAATAGCTAAGTCATTCCCAGCTGACCATCGTACAATCCTGTTGTTACTGTGTACAATGTTCTCCAGGTTCTGCTCACTTCACTTTGCATCAGTTCATGCAGTTCTTTCCAGGTTTTTCTGAAATCTGCCTGCTCATCATTTCTTATAGCACAATATTATTCCATCACAATTATATTACTACAACTTGTTCAACCATTCCCCAATTGATGGGTATCTTCTCAATTTCCAATTCTTTGCCACAACAAAAAGACCTGCTAAAAATATTTTTGCACATATAAGCCCATTTTCTTTTTCTTTTTCTAAAAAAAATCTCTTTGGAATACAGACCTAGTAGTGGCATTGCTGGGTCAAAGGGTACACACAGATTTATAACCCTTTGGGCATATTCAGAGTTGCTCTCCAGAATGGTTGGATCATTTCACAATTCCACCAACAGTTCATTAGTGTTCCAATTTTCCCACGTCCCTTTCAACATTTATCATTTTCCTTTTCTGTTAGGCATGAGGTGGTACTTCGGAGTTGTTTTAATTTCCATTTCTCTAATCAATAGCGATTTAGAGCATTTTTATATGACTATAGATGTCTTTGATTTCTTCATCTGAAAACTGTCTCTTCATATTCTTTGACCATTTATTAACTGGGAATTATTTGTATTCTTCTGACTCAGTTCTCTATACATCTGAGAAATAAGGCCTTTATTGGGGACACTTACTGTGAAAACTTTCCCCATGCTTTCTGCTTTCCTTCTAATCTTGGCTGCATCAGTTTTGTTTGTGGGAAAACTATTACATTTTAATATAATCAAAAGCATCCATTTTATACCCTGTCATACTGTTTATCCTTCGTTGGGTCATAAATTCTTCTCTTATCCATAGACCTGACAGGTAAACTATTGCACGCTCTCCTACTTTACTTATGGTATCACCTTTTATGTCTAAATCATGTACTTATTTTGACCTTATCTTGGCATATGGACTGAGATGCTGGCCTTTACCTAGTTTCTGCCAAACTATTTTTCAGTTTTCCTAGAAGTTTTTGTCAAATAGTGAATTATTATCCCAAAAGCTTGGATCTTGAGTTTGCCAAATCATAGACTACTACGGTCATTTACGACTATGTATTGTGTACCTAATCTATTCCACTGATCCACCATTCTATTTCTCAGCCAGCACCAAATTGTTCTGACAATCATGGCTTTATAATACAGTTTGAGATCTGGCATTGCTAGTCTACTTTCCTTCACACTAAAAAAATAATTTCTTTGATATTTTTGACCTGTTGTTCTTCCAGATGAATTTTGTTATTATATTTCTAGCTCTGTAAAATAGTTTTTGGTAGTCTGATTTGCAGAGCACTGAATAAATAAATTAATTTAGGTAGAACTGTCATTTTTATTATGTTCAGCCTACCTATCAGCAGTTAATATTTTTCCAATTGTTTAGATCTGACTTTGCGTGAAAAGTATTTTGTAATTATGTTCGTATAGCTCCTGGGTTAGTCTTGGCAGGTAGACTCCCAAGTATTTTTATACTGTCTACAGTTATATTAAATGGAATTTCTCGTTCTGGACTTTGTGGATAAAATGCTGATGATGGGGGCTTGCTCTTAAAATATAGTTTTGCAGTTTGGCAGAAACTAGGTATAGATTAACATCTTGGTCTGTATATCAAGATAAGGTCAAAGTGGGTATATGATTTAGACATAAAGAATGATACCATATGCAAATTAGAGGAGCATGGAATAGTTTACCTGTCAAATCTATGGATAAGGGAAGAATTTATGACCAAACAAGACATAGACAGTATGACAGGATATAAAATGGATGATTTTGATTACACTAAATTAAAAAGGTTTTGCACAACCAAACCAATGTAGCCAAGATTAGAAGGAAAGCAGGAAATTGGGGAAAATGTTTTTACAGCAAGTTTCTCTGATAAAGGCCTCATTTCTCAAATATATAGAGAACTGAGTCAAATTTATAAGAATACAAGTCATTCTTCAATTGATATATGGTCAAAGGATATGAACAGGCAATTTTCGAATGAAGAAATCAAAGCTATCTATAGTCATATGAAAAAATGCTCTAAATCACTATTGATTAGAGAAATGGAAATTAAAACTCTGAGGTACCGCCTCACACATATCAGATTGGCTATGACAAAAAAAGGAAATTGACAAATGTTGGAGGGGATGTGGGAAAATTGGGACATTAATGTACTCTTAGCGTAGTGACCCAACCATTCTGGAGAATTTAGAACTATGACCAAAGGGCTATAAACTTGTACATAGCTTTTGACCCAGCAATACTACTAGTAGGTCTGTATTCCAAAGAGATCCAAAAAATGGGAAAAGGACCTATTTGTATAAAAAACATTTCTAGCAGGTCTTTTTGCGGTGGTAAGGAATTGGAAATTCAGGGGATGCCCATCAACTGGGGAAGGACTGAACAAGTTGTGGTATATGATTGTGATAGAATACTACTGTGTTATGAGAAATGATGAGCAGGATGGTTTCAGAAATACCTGGAAAGACTCACATGAATTGATGTGAAGTGAAGTGAACAGAATCTGGAGAACACTGTACACAGTAATAGCAATACTGTACAAGGATCAACTGTAAATGACTTAGCTATTCCCAGTAATACAAAGATCTAAAACAATTCTGTTGGTGCCGCGCGGCCAAGGCAGGGCTGGCCTCGGCTCCGCGTCCGCAGTGCGACGGGACCTTTTGCCAGAGGTTTTCAGGTCCCTCTGGAACAGAAATCTCATCTGCTCCATTGTTCTGTGGCTTCTGATGCTCCAGAATTTGTTGGGAGTTCTTTTTTACAAATATTTTATGGGCTGTGGGTTCGGAGCTAGCGTATGTGTGTCTTTCTACTCCGCCATCTTGGCGATCTAAAACAATTCTGAAGGACTTATAATGAAAAATGCTATCCACCTCCAGAGAAAGAACCAATGGATTTTGAATGCAGATTGAAACATACTATTTTTTTACATTCATTATTTTCTTTGGTTTTTTTGTCTATGTTTTCTTTCACAAAGTGACTCATATGAAAATATGTTTTGCATGACTGCACACGTATAACCTATATCAAATTGCTTGCTGTCTCAGAGAGGAAGAGGGAGAGAATTTGAAACTCAAAATTAAAAAAGAGACTGTTAATAATTGGTTTTACATGTAATTGGAAGAAATAAGCTATTTAAAAACCAGTTAAGAGGTAGCTTGGTCCTCATCATGGGCCTTGGGGAACATGAGATGGTGATGGGTGTGAGTGAGCTGCAAAAGGGGCACATAGCTAGACGAATGGCATGGGGGGCAGCCCCCAGCCGTGAAGAACCAACAGGCTCTTTCCTGGCTCCAGTGAAGAGGGAGAAAGGTAGCCATTAATGCCACTGCACTCGAGTCAGCCCTGTTCAGTTAGAGGTTCCATTCAAAGGCTGTTATTGTGGAAATTCTATTACAAGTCCCTTTGCTTTAAAAGCTATTGCTGGAAACTGTGCTTAGTTGAAAAAAAAAAAGCCCACTATTTTCTGTAGCATCTTTTGTATAAACTGATGCCTAAAAGCTTTGGAAGGGGATTGGGAGGGGGGGCAAGCATGCTTTGTAATCACTCTTTCCCATGTGAATAGGCGGAGAAGCTGCAGTTTCAGTAAATGGGAACCAAACTCTGAGCACACTTAGCTCACAAACTTCTGAGCACAGGACAGTTCTGAGATTGGTTCGCTCATCCACTGGGGGGCTAATTTATGAGCCCTCCAAGCATTACTTACTCTTGTGGCAACACTCTGCAACCTCCTCTTTTGTGGAGGTCTGCCTGACCTCCACTTTCGATGAGTACACTTTCTATTTCTCTAAGAGCTGCTTTTTCCCTTCCCTTCTCTTAGCTGGCAGGCTTGTGAGAGGAGAATGGAGACCACCTCCTGCCAAAGGTGGCTCCCTCTGGGCAGGAGAGGACTGCCATAGTGGGTCAGCCCTGTGAGTCATCCGCTCGGAGTGAGGAGGTTGGACATCCTGACATTTACCTCAAATGTTAGGTACATACCTCGAAATAACCGAGTCGGCCTTCAGAAGCCATTATGTGAGTTGTGCAAATTTACACACATCCTTTTAAAACTCCTTATTCCTTCAGCATGTAGCACCCCTTGGGGTAATGAGTTCCACAGGTCTGCGCTTTGCTGTGTAATGCAAGCACTTACTATTTATTCTTTAGCCTAAACTTTTCCCTTTCAAGCAGGCGCTGAGCAGTGTCCTCCTGGTCCTAACGTAATGTGTTTGGTGAGGTAAATAAGCTATTCTGTTTGGAAGCTTATCATCTTTAGGCAAGTTTCCACCCACGGTCTCCATCTTTTCTTTCTCAGGTTCTTATGTGGAGAGGACAGGAGTGCTAGACATAATCTGAAATTCATAGCTATGGGGCAACTAGGTGGCATTGCAGAGGCTAGAGCACTGGCCCTGGAGTCAGGAAGACCTGAGTTCAAATCCAGCCTCAGACACTTACTAGGTGTGCAATCCTAGGCAAGTCACTTTACCTATTTGCCTCAGTTTCCTCATCTATAAAATGGGAATAATAATAGCACCTACCTCTCAGGGTATGAGATAATAAATGAGATAATAACTGTAAAACATGTAGCACAGTGCCTGGCACACAGCAAGAGCGAGATAAATGTTAACTGTTATCATTATTATCGTGCTTATAGGAGACAAAATCTAAGAAAGGAGTCAGCGATGAAACCCACGGCCTCAGATCTCTGGATACAAATGTGTAGAGTCTCAGAACAAGCCAGGTAAACTAGAGCTCCAATGGAGAGGAAGACTGATGAAGAACATCTGAATGGAGATCCATGGAGGCAGAAGCAGGGGTGTACTACAGGCATGCAGGACAAAGGAAAGAATGGATGAAGAGCTTGGGAAACATGAGGGACTTCAGTTATCTGGACACTGGCTGGATCTATCTCTGCCAGAATTATATTGGCTAATAATTTCTTGACTGTCTTTAAACAACAATCAGATCCTATACTGGATCTGATTTCACCAACAAGCAAGAGCTGCTTACTGAGGGGAAATGATGGGCAATTTGAGGGGAAGTGGCAGGAAAGAGGAGAGATTCCAAGAATACTTTGCCATATGGCATATACCCTAGATTTTCAGACAGAAGATTTCAGAGAGTTCATAGAGAAGCTTTAAAGTCAGCCAATGACCCCCAAGGCACCTCACTGGAGAACGCCCGTCAAAAATGATTATGATTTGGGTTTGTCCAGTTAGCTAGTCTTGAATCCACCTAATTGTAAGAATATTTATCCCACATGTCTTCATAATTTCCACCTGAATATCTAAGAAAGTTTCTAATGTTTTCCTGAAGTCTGAGTAAACTATATCTATCGTATTTCCCTCACCTGCTACTGAAAAAGGAAACTAAGCTAGTTTGACATGATCTGTCCTTGATGAAACTAGCCTAGATCTTTGGGATTATCACTTCCTTTTTCACTAACCATCTTTCATAAGACGTTCCAGAATCTTGCCAGGACTCAGAGTAAAGATCCTTCAAATTACATTCTCTTGTCAAGATTGGGGTGTTTGCTCTTCTCAATCCTATGGCAGCTCTCTTGTTCTCCAAGATCTTTTGAAGATCATGGAAAGTGGCTCAGCAAGCCCACATGACAGCTTAGTACCTGAGAACATAGTGTACCCCAGGTTGGGCGAGTTTAAGTGGCGGAGGGCAGCAAGGTGATCTCTTACAGTGTCCTTATTTATCCTGGGGTATCAACTCCCTATTAGTCATTAGCTGCCAAATGGTGCTTTCCAATCTTTGGAAGAGAAAAACCAAACAAAATAAGGACCGAGTGGTTTTGACTGTCCTCATTCATTTGCATCCATCTTAGGCCCTAGACAGCTCCCTTCTTGCTTCCTCATTAGAACTGTTTCTCTTTGTGTCTTCAGAATTTCATCCTTCAGAGTTGTCCCATCCCTCATGGGCTAACTTCCCTTAAAGAATTTTAATCCATGGGAGTCCATCTATCTATCCTTTCTCTGAACCCTGTAATATGCTCCATTGAATTCTAGATGTCCACCAGTCAATTCCCATCTTTCCTTTCCTTCTGTGGCACAAATTCTAAGATGGAGAATCACTTCTCCTCAATGTTCCCATCATTTTCACCCCAGCTACCAGTTCCTTTTTATGGTAAGAATCAGACACAGAATGGAATCTCCTCTATGTTTCAAAAGATGAAATTACTAAGGCATGAAATTATTAGCTGCTTCACTTTGGGCAAAAGTAGAAAGCTCCAGTAGATGTCTGGAGAAATTGAGTCTTCCATCACTATTATATCTCATCTTCTCAAACTCTTTATCTATTTCCTCTTTCTGTCAGAAGTATCATACTCCAGCCTGCTGGCCACATGTGGCCAGCAAAATTCCCAACATGGCAGGGGTGAAATGTTTAACAAAATAAATAAAAATACAATACAACATAAATAATGTTCATTTGTGGTTTTCTAAATCAATAAGTGGACTGGGATCTGCTATCACTGGTCTAGAGTATACTCCAAAGCCAATATAGTAAAAGAATAAATCTTTCTGCCATTGCACTTGCCACCAGACTTCTCTCCTATGGTTCTTGGGATTTCTCATGAGTATAGCTTCTTAAAATATAATGCTGCTC
The DNA here is from genome assembly GCF_028372415.1 of Notamacropus eugenii. Taxonomy (NCBI): domain Eukaryota; kingdom Metazoa; phylum Chordata; class Mammalia; order Diprotodontia; family Macropodidae; genus Notamacropus; species Notamacropus eugenii. The sequence continues at coordinate 74,550,092 of NC_092879.1, forward strand.
TAGCTCCCATCCCTTTTATGTATCCCATTTCTTTTTAACCATTTTCTACATTTAACGTTTCACTTCTTCATTTTGCTTTCACACTGCATTCATTTCTCAATGTCCCTTCCCTTCTCCTAAGACTTTCTTTGCAAAAGGATTAGAACCCACCGGCACATTCATGGGGTCTGACAGATGACATAACGTTCCACGCCTGTGGTCTCCCACCTTTACACAGAGAGGGAAGAGGTACATTTCCCACATCTTTTCTATATCCCTACTGGGTTTTTTTAAAGTTACCCTTTCATAGGCATATTCCACTCACGGGCACCATCCTGCGCCATCTTAAGTCTCAGTGATGTCCAGGAAGTCCAATTTGCCTTCCCGATTTAAGAACTCTTGTTGATCTTACTTGTTCCAATATTTTACAAATTTGTGGACATTGGCTCTATTCTGGCATTTAATCTCCTGTCTACATCTGAGTGCCTCAACTGCTCTTCTTCTTTCTACGTTGTAGGGATTGTCCATGGCTTTAGGCCTGGTGCATGTGGATCAGATGGAACTGCCATCTGCCTACCAGAGTTCTAGCTAGGCACACAGTAGGTGCTCATGGAAGCCTCACTGAGAAATAGCATTGTATAGGAGAATGAACAGCACGAGCTGAAAGAATAAGGCTTTATTCCCATTTTGTTCATATCTATGTGACCTTTAAAAAGTTAATTAACCTGCCTGTGTTTCTTGTTCCCTATCTTTAAACAGAAGTCAGGAATTTGTTTGATTTTCCCCTCTGTATTGTTTCTAGGAGTCAAGCTTATTGGTAATAAAGTGTCACAGGAGGTTGCCTGGTGCCAATGCTCAGGCCTCCCCCATCATTGGGGGTGGGGGTGGGGGGTACACGTGACACAAAGGACCAGAGAACGACTGCTTTGGTCCTAGAACCACAGGGGTACACATGTTTCTTTACACCTGGCTCTCCATTGGTTTGGGACATCTTGTGCTTAGATCTTGCTTTATAGGCTCTGGAAGGAACATGATGAGGGCCATGTTAAGAGAATGTAGTTGTACCATCATGGTGGGAGATCAGTGAGAATAATAACAGCTGACATTTACATAAAGCTCACTTATAAAGTATTTAGCTGAGTCATATCATTTGTCCCCCATAATCACAGAATTGTGGACATAAAGCTGGAAGGAATATCAAAGGCTCTATGATCCAACTCCCTCATTTTACAGAGGAGGAAACTGAAGCCACTCAGAAAGGTGGAGCCAAAGCTACACAAGTAGCAAGCATCAGAGAAAGGATTTGAACCCAAATCCTCTGACTCCAAAGCCAGTGTTCTTTCCAGATAGTTCTATCCCCACTTTACATATGAAGAAAACTGAGGTTCAGGGTTAAGTAACTTGTCCAGGGTCACATAGCTAAGTAAGTGTCAACCCTGGGACTTAAAACCCAGGTCTTATGATTCTAATTTCAACATGTTTTTTTTTCTAAGCCATAGCTGCCTTCCCCCCCTCGCCCTAAAAGAAAATTATACTTTCCATTTGTCTAACATGTCAAAGTTTACAAAGAGCTTTTTCCACAGCAATCCTGCGTGGGAGATGGTGCAAATATTGTTATACCTATTTTACAAAGAAAGCAACTGAGGTTCACAGGCTTGAAGTGAGATGTCCATTCATACAGTGAGCCCAGACCTTCCCATTAGTGCCTTGAGGTCACCATCTTGCAGGCTCTGGATGCCCCTCTTCCCCACCAGTGCCAGGATGATTAGGATCGCTGTGGCCACCACCCCTAATTCTTGAGCTGCCAGAGGCATGCGTTCAAGGGTACACAGGAGGGTGTAGGGATCCTAGGCTGACAAAGGAAGGGAGGGGAAACAGGCCCTGTAATTGTCATTCTGACTCCTGACTTAATCTCTCCCTCTGGTGCAAAATGACATGCTCTCTGGGGTGCATTTTCATGCCACTGTCATCTCATCTAGGAGGTGAGTCAGAGGGCCTAGGTTTTAATCTAGGACCATGGTAAGGCCACGGAGATGACGTCTTTGGATCTCAGTGAACCTATGGACAAATTGGCGCTGTGCCTACGGGACAGCCACCTCATAAGGAATTGAGTCATTAGGGTAGAGAACTGCTTCACACTCGGAAGGCATTACAGGGACATTCTGCTTGTTAGAGGAAACAAGTATTAACATAGCACCCGAGAATGGGAAATGAACAGAGAAAATAATGAATGCCTTTTAAAGGTAGGCTGCACGACTTTGGGGACTGAGGAAAAGGTTATATGCTTGGAGACCTTTCGCTTGCTTTCATTGTGAAAGTCACGTGTTTTCTTTGTCTACCCTAAGCAAAGCTCCCCCTGGCAATAACATACATACAAAATTTGTATTCTGAGAGAGCAAAGACTTCAATGGTTCAGAGTTGGTCAGGACTCCCGTATGCAGTGGAAACTGCCCTTGCCCCCCAGCCCAATTTGCAGTCAGAGGACGTATGTTCAAATCCCAGTCCTGCCAATTACTGCCTGTGTAACTTTGGGTAAGTCACTTAACTTCTCTGGGCCTCAGTTTCCTCATCTGTATGATGGATTAGATGACCTCTAGGGTCCTTTCTGATTATAATCTTCTGACCTCAAGAAGTCATCAAGCCCATTGTTCTATCTCCGGACAAGAGCTAGGCCTAAACATTGCTGATTGATAGGTGTTGAACACTTCTTTGGGAGGAAATAAACAGCTTCCCTTGGTAAACTGTTCTGGTATCAGGAAATCCTTTGTGTTGGAGGGACAATGGGTGGGAACACAAAGAGGATTGGATCTGGCATCAGAGGATCTGGGTTCAAAGCTCAGCTCTGTTGCTTATGGTCTAAGTTACCTTGGATGAGTGACTTCCATTCGTTAGGCCTTGGTTCTCTCCTCTATATAATGAGGGGGTTAGACTGGATGATCTCTAGGGACCCACTGGCTGCAGCATTTGGTGAAGGGGCTCCAATTCCAGGGGCCAGACCCAGGGAGCTGGCCAGTGGGAATGAATATGGCAGGCAGGATGTCTTTGGAAGGCTCCAGGCTCCAAGGTGGGCCAGCTCCCTACACATCCTCACTCTCTAACACTGCCCTGCCCTGGGATGGCTCAGCTGGATTCACCCTTGGGCCCATGAGAAGAGAGAATCTAAAACAGGGTTCCTGTTGCTAATAAAGGGCTGATTCTGGAGAGCTTCACCTACATGATTTCATCTGATCCTCCCCCAAGCCTCTGAAATGACGATAATAATTGCAATAGAAACAACAGCTCCCATTTATATGGAGCTGTCAGGTTTACAAAGCGCTTTATACACATATTCCCTTTGAGTTAGGAAGGGCAAATATTATTGTAGATGAGCAAATTGAGTTTGACTTGTTCAGCAGGTAACTAGACAGAGACGAGCCGTGGACATCTCTCTGCCTCCAACCTCAGGGCTCCCTCTCCCCCGCCACATGCTCCAGGTCTCAGATTAGAGAGTCCAAGTAATCGCACCAGAGTGTTGAGGTTTGCCAAGCTCCATGACATACGTCATCTCCCTGGAGTTGTGCAGCAACCTTGGTTACTACAGGTATCTTTATCCTCATTTTACAGATGAGGAAAATGTTGCAGATGGAGGCTAAGTGACTTGCCCAGGGTCACACAGTGAATAAATTTAGTTCAAATCCTGACTCGAACATTTACTTACTGTTTGAGTCAGAATTTTAACTGTATGCCAAATCTAGCACTCAAGTCACTATAATACTAGCTACATTCTAGATCTCAGTTTCCACATCTGGAAAATGAGGCAACTAAACTGGATGACTGCTACCATTTATTGGAAGAAACTGTTTTTCTGGTTATAGAGAAGCTGGAAAAGACAGAGGGAGAAGACAGGGAAAATTTCTTTCTTAAAGGAACTATTAGGAGCTTTATCTTGCAAAAAGGATGAAGGGAATTCTTTGGAAGAGATTTTGTTATTCTGAATGAATGGAGTGGTGTGGGACTGTGCCCTCAGAAGTGAAGTCACTGGCCATTACATTGAGGATTTGTGATGACTGGATATAACTGTTCTCACAGCTAAAATATTGTAAGTCGTTATCTATGTCTTCATTTTATTAACAATTTTATTGTTGATATATTGTATATTCAGTAAATTTAATATTTATCTAATTCTAGTCGATTAAGGGATTTCATATAGAGTATTAAAAATACAGAGTAACTAGGTTTCTACAGTCTATTAAATAAAAAATATTCTATGAACTAGTGGGGGCTCTAGGTTTAATAGGTTAATTGAAAGAGATGTTGATATTTTATTGATGAGGAAATATACAATACAAATAATAATGAGGAAATATACAAATGAATGAGGAAATATACAAATGGGCTATATGTATTGGTTCTCTTGATTCTCTTGGAGTTCCGAATGATAAAATTAAATATGGTAATGAGTCAAGTTTGAGGAGCTAAAGCGAGGATTTTATGATAAACACCTGACATATATTGGATTTTGCCCCTAGGCTTGGTCAACTGCAGAAGAAAATATAGAGGAGGCAAGAATCCGGAAGCTTGGAGCTCCCAGCTCCAATTCCGGCAATGACTTGCTCTAAGACAACAGGCAAGTGGCTTTACTACTCTCTGGTTTGCTCATCTGAAAATGTGAGTAATCAGAGGCCGGGGTGTTGATTCACTCAGGAAAGTGATTTATGAGTAGGGGGTTATATAGATTAATGATTAACTAGGAAGTGATTCTCAAACACACATGGGCTACATAAAGGCATATGGCTTAGTGGTAAAGTAGTGTGAGGATCCCTAAGACATTTTTAGAAATGGAAAACTCTGATGTTGTCATGAGAGAGACAGCAGGATTTTCATCCTGTCTGCCAGTCATGGGGAGGTAGAAGAAGGGGGATGACCTGGTACTCAGAACATGTAGCCTCCTGGAAGGAAGTACTTGCTTCAGGCCTGGGGGTGGTGGTCAGCCGGTTAGAACAGTGCTGGTGGCCAGAGGGAAAGATGGGAATCTGATTTATCAGCAGACATCTCGGTGCCACCCTCTGTTGAGGCATTGGCAGCTGTCCATCTGGCACAAAGGGGGCTACTTCATGACCTCTAGAACTACCCTCCCTACCTGGGAGGTTTTTTCTCAGGTAGGGTCCTTGCCACTAATAATCTTGAGCTTTTCCTAGCTACTCAAGTATATTGTGGATAAGCTGTTCAATGTATAGGATGATTAATAGGCAATTCATACTTACATGGAAAGAGAAAGCATATATGGTCTGACCAAAGCAGTTTATAGAATCTTCTTACCTTTTTCTACTGTGTTGGCCACAGTCACTGTGAAAAGAAAGACGAAAAAAAATGAGTATTACTTAAGTAGCTCTTACCCAAATGTCCATGTCATTAGTCTACTCTTTAAGGGAGAACTGTGAACCTGCCAGTCTGCTTGGATGAGGCAGGATAAGGACCATCCACCCAGAGTCTTCCTTCCCTCTCATGATTGAGAATTCTCATTCATTCATTCATTCATTCATTCATTCAACCAACCAACTAACCAATCCTGGTATTCCATGTTTCAAACAAGCGAAAGAGGTAGTTACATGAAAAATCTGAATTGAAAGGGGGCAATGACTTGAGTCTTTCAAGGATCTGTGTTTTCCCTGGTGTGGGAACACCTTCTATTGATGCAGATCAAACATGAGGCCTACAGGCTTCATACATCTGGAGTAGAGTGTGGTAAAACAGATTAAAGTGTAATTGAGAAATGTTTAATAAATAAAAATACAGTAGAATATAGATAATGTTAATATGTGGTTTTCTAAGTCAATATGCAGCTGGTAGAGATCTTTATGTAATGGCTTCATTTCTATTTGAATCTGACACCACAGCCTTAATGGATTAATGCTGGGGATACTGTGAGAAAAACTCCTCTTCTGGTGGCCCAGTCAGTGGGAGCTGAGTCTCTGCCAGCTGAGCTGGGCTAGGCCTGAGATGATAGATTCTGTCTATCATGGGGCCCCTGGAGGGCCTAGAAGCCTTTCGGGCCCAGTTGTACCCACCAGAGCTTATGTTCTACTGTACTGATGTGGAGAACCTAGGACTGTGTGCAGGGACCAGGAGGCATGGGGTAGGATTTCCATGGGGCTACCAGGCCAATTCTCATGTGTTTATTCACATGCCTGAATGCTTCAATTCCTTTAAAAAGCAAGTTAACTGGCTCCCTGGTACACCTGAAGTCTGAACCAATTTATAGAACAACTTTTCAGGAATCTATTATATCAAGTGAAGCACACCTGTTTTGGTTCCTCAGAGCTCTATGCTGGACTACGTGCTGAGGGGCAGCCTGGTGCCCTGGATGGAGGCCTGGATACAAGTTCCATGCTGACACATCTTGACTCTCTAATGCTGGGCAAGCACCTTAAGTTTTTAGTGCTCCAAGTGGTTCTCATCAGACCACAGACTCATAAATCTAGAGCCAAGGGACCTCAGAGGACATCCAGCTCCCCCTCCCAGCTTTATTTTACAAAGGAGGAAACTAAGGATCAGGGAGGCTAACAGTCAAAAGTGGGACTTGTAAGACTACAAGTTACAGAGGAATTGTTGATGGGATGGAAGAGGGGCTTTCTACCACTACCTGTTGGGAACCAAAAACTTGACTACATGGAGAGAAGTAATCTTAACTGTGACTTGAAAAATCAGGGTGTTTTTTCCTCTAAACAATGGCCAACACTTATGGGTACTAATATCAGCAGTAAATTTCCAACAGGGAAGGGAACAGTGCTCTAGGACAGGGGTGGGGAACTGGAGGCCTTGAGGCCACATGTGTCCCTCTAGGCCCTCAAGTGCAGTCCTTTGATTGAATTTGTGAAATTTGAATTTGGTCAAAGGGCTGCACTTGAAGACCTAGAGGGCCATATATGGCTTTGAGACCACTAGTTCCTCCTCCCTGGACTAGGAGTTTCTCCTTAAGCAAGCTGCCTGGCTTCTCCTTTCCCTCATATCCAGGTCTTTCTTTTCTTTTTTAAAAGGCCCCACAAAACTTGCCAACCAAGCCATCAGCCCCCACAGCCAGCCCTGGTAATGCCCAACTTGGCAGGCCTTGGTGAAAACTGTCCTGCCTGTCTTTGGCCTCCTGCACTTCCTGCTCCTACCCGAATGGAATTACAGTTGGCTCTCCCAGTGGGAAGCAGCAAGCTTGCCAGATAATGTCTTCTCTCTTTTTCAAAGACACCTGCCTAGAGACTGACACCAGCTGCTTGATTTGGCTTCCCCCCCCAGTTAGAAAACTCTGGGTCCGGCTGCTTGAAAGAAGCCCATTGAATAATTGGACAGTGAAGGAGGGGGAGGAAGCAGGAAGCTTGGATGAGCCAGCCTGGGGCTGCACCCATTTGTCCTGGTGATTGACATCTATTCTGTTTGCTTTGAAGGGGAAAGGGAGCCCTTCAAAGTCTCCAGAAATTGGGGCTTTGTCCGAAGGAGAACTGAAGACCATGTGTCACGTCACAATGACAAGAGTTTGGGGTATTGGGCAGGGGAGTTCCCTGATCAACTTGATGAACTGAGAAGGTGGTGAGCCTTTGCTTGGGACTTTTGATTGTATTTTTCTAGGAGGATATTAACCCAGTAGGTGGTTCCTTATGGAGGATGGCTCTCAGTGATGAGGGATGAACTGGTTGGCTCAGACCAGTGTGGGAGCAGCCATCTCCCCTTGCTGCCCTAAAAAAGGAAGTTTTCAATTGCAGATTTGGGCTTTTTTCCTTCTCTGAGGATGGAGCACAGCCTGACAAAACAAGGACTGGCCCTAGGTGCTGGAATCAGGAGAATGCCACCTTTCTCCCCCTCAGGAGTCACTGACTGACTGCCTTGGGGCAGAGGCACATTGTAGCGGTCCAGCATTCCTGGACCTCTGGTTCTTATGACCCAGAGCTAATTGTTCAGTGCAGACCTCTTTAACAGCCCTGAGCATATTAGCTTTCTGGGGCAGGGTCAATCTAAACTACAGGGTGGTCTCCTCACCACAGGGTGGTGTTATGAAGCTGGGGCACTATGGAACTTTGGGGAAAGGTGGGACTCACTAGAGAGAAAGGGGAGAATTGTATTGATCGCTTAAGGGCTACTGAGTCCTTTCTGTAGTCTTTTCAGTTTCTGTGGGTTAGAATAAAGGCTGTCCTGTCCCTAACATATGTACTATTATGTTAAGTGCTTGGACAAGTTACATTTGAACTATATTCTGAAATTTCCCAGAAGCAACTCTGGGTGGTAGCAACCTTGTTTGGGGAGGGGAGAGGTAGGGAAGAAGGAGGGAAGCCTCCAAGACTGGACCCATTTTGCGGAAGCCTGGAGCTTGGGGCATATTTTCTTCTACCCAATGTCACAAAGTATTCTCCTAATAGGCAAGCACTAATTTTTCTCTTGCCTTTTTCTTTTCAATTATAGGCGTTCTGTAGCCAGAACACCTTGCCTGGTTGTCAAAGCCCTAACAGTGAAGAAAGGGACAGTCTGATACTTGGAACATGCCAGGAAAAACCTGAAGCAAAAACACTGCCTTGCAAACTCCATCCTTTGGAACTACATGTCTCTAAGAAAAAAATATTCCATCTCCAAAAGGCTGCAGTATTTCACTTGATATTTCTGCTTTCCCTCCCCCTTTTTCCTAATGCTTTTTACAGAGGGGGACAGAGGTTCAGAATATAACTCGTGCGTTACAAACGCTTTTAAAAATGAAAAAGCTCCAAGATTCATTCTAAACTTTTACAAAATGGAGTTTATCACTAGGGTATTAGCTAAATGTACACTTAAGACATGTTGTAGGTAACCCTGCAAGCAGGAAGACAGTCTGCTCTGGGGAGTTCTATAATACCCTCTCTGGGCCTTCAAGCCTCAGCTTGCTTTTAGCAATTTAGACAATTGGAGATACTTTCCAGGGGTCCTTTGCGTACTTTTCTATTAGCTATTTGCAGATTCTTTGGAGAAAATAATCTGGAAGAATAGATGCCTGTCTATTAAGACTTTTCATGAAAGAAAACATGTATTAGAGCCCAAGCATCACCTGGTGATGCCCCCCAAATGGATGTGCGTGTCTGTCCCAGATGAGCTGGAAAGGATTCTGAAGGGTTCCCAAAAGCAGAGGGGGTGATTTGGGCTCAACACAAGGAAGAACTACCTAAGTATTAGAGCTACCCAAAAGTGGAATGGGCACCCTTGGAAGGTACTAAGTCCCCCATCATTGGATATCTTCAAGTGGAAGTTTGCTGACCACTTGTACAAGGGATTCTCACTCAGGTACAGCTTGAACCTCTGAGTTCCCTTTCAACTATGAGTCTCTCCTGGAGGTCTGGGTATGGAAGACTATCTGAGGTTGGATAAAGATGACTACTAATCCTCAGAATACTCTGGGTACAAGAAGTATGTGTTCATCCTTCGTTGCCGAAGAAGACCATGCCATCAGAGAAATCATGACATGACTTGCACTTGACTTTGTTTTGAGTGAGGGAGGGCTGTGCAGGTCACCAGCCTCACTTCTCCTCCACAGCCATCTGAATCCAGTGACCAGATATTCATCAGGATGACTGGAGATGACCCAGGATGAGGCAACTGGAGTTAAGTGACTTGCCCAAGGTCACAAAGCTAGTGAGTGTCAAGTGTCTGAGGTAAGATTTGAACTCAGATTCTCCTGACTCCTGCACTGGTGCTCTATCCACTGCACTACCTAGCTGCCCCCGGTACAAGAAGTAAAAAAGGCAGCAAGGAAAATCAGAAGGCTTTGGGGATGAGGCCTGAATGGGAGAGCAACAAAACCAGGAGGCCAGTGATTCCATTATGAGACCTATAACCTAAAGAGATCAAGGAAAGAAGAAAAGGTCCTCCAGTTTACTCTAAAGCTTGTTTTGAAAATGTGAATTTGCTCCAATGAGACAGATATATTAGGGAACAATTAGAGCATCATGTGAATTTTGGAGGCCACTTTGTAATCGCTCACAGGCAGCGACCCTCTTGTCACCCACTTCTATAAGCAAACTTCAGGTGTTTTTCAAGGTAAAGGGCCATCTTTATTGTCTGTGGATCTTCTGATGCAGTAAGAGCTGTGGGTGAGAGGAGGCAGCCCAAGCAGAGCTGGAGCTGGAGCCCCCTCTTTATTGTGGTACAGCCACTGTTTATGGAGCATTTATATGTTTCCTAACCATTTAACAGGTATAACACTGTGCCACCATTTTAACCCCAATCGCGAGGTTCCTGTTTTTAATACATCACTGAGGAATTTTTTCAGTGTTGTGCCTCTAATTCCATTTCCCCCATATCCCCTTTGGTTTTCTTGGTGCGGTTTTGCACAGTGAAGGGCTTTTGGGGAATGCATAGTTGCATTATAGCAGAACTGACAAAAATATTTACGACAACTCTTTTTGTAGTGGCAAAGAAATGGACATTAAGGGGGGGGTCCCAGTAAATTGGAGAAGATCTAAACAAATTATGCTATCTAAATGTGCTATAAGAAATTGCACAGTTTTAGAGAAACCTAGGAAGATTTATATGAACTGATGCAGAATGAAGTGAGCAGAGCCAGAACAATGTAAATGATAACATCAATACCATAAGAATGAACAATTTTGAAAGACTTAAGAACTCTGATTGACATAAAGATTCCAAAGGACTGATGCTCAAGAATGGTACCCAGCACCCAAGAGAGAAAAGATGGCCTCAAATGCAGAATGACAAAGGCATTTTCCTACATGAACAATATGGCAATTTGTTTTGCTTGACTATGTATATTTGTTTCAAGGGTTTTGCTTTTCTTTTTTTCTCATGTATGGGGAGGGGTGGAGGGAGAAAAAAAATACATGCATGATAATCGAGAAAAAAAATCTAATAAAAAAAATAAAACCAGGAGGCCAATGGAATAAATTGCTCACTTATAATTCAGGATTCTCTCTTAACTTTCTTACTTTCTGTAATTGAGGTTGGTTTTTACAAGTTTGAGGCAATTCAACTGTCTTTCTAAAAAAGATAACTGAATGAAAAGTTGTAGGTCCCAGTGTGTTATAGCAGAAAGAGCACCTGAGTTTGGGTTCTGTAACAACTCTGGTATTTCCTGGTTGTGTGATCATGGACAAGTCTCAACCTCTGAGCCTCAGTTATCTGATCTGAAAAATGGGAATAATTCCACTTGTACTAGATATACCACAAAGTTATTGTGAGAGAACTATTTTTTCAATCCTTAAAGGAGTCTATGCATGTGAACTACTATGAATATAAATGATAATGATGACGACAATGATTGTGATGATGTACAAATGAATACCCTTAACTGTTCTTCCTTGACCTGAACTAACCCTTAAGCTTTACCAGTTTAAGGAAAGGCAAAGGCAGTTGAGTTCTTTCTGACTTTGTCTCTGATTGACCCAAGTCAGCCAAGCACCCTCCCGTACCACCTCCAGGGACCTTCTAGAGGGCTAATTCCAGCATAGAGCAGTTCACCACTTGGCCTGGGGGCAGCTCCCAAACCTGTTTTACATACAGTACAAGCGATGATTCACACTCACAAGCTCTACAGCTGCAGAAACTTGTTTCTTCGAAAATCTCCCCTGCTTCTCCGCTCCAGAGATGCTTTCCATTTTTCCTGACTAACCCACATAATCAGTGCCCTTTCTCATCAAATAATTCTGGGCTCTGAGTAGGATTACACCCCAGCTCCTTTATTCCTTCCTCTCAGTACAGACACTGAAGCTCTCCGCCCTCCTCCAAAAGCCAAGAATAGTTCTTCCTGTGCCCAACAGGATCCCGTTCATTTTCCGCAATCATGGCCCGCACTCCAATAGCGCTTTCAGGTTCATAAAACGCTTTGCTCACCACAACTCTTATGATGTTGGCATGACAATAAGGCTACCTCAATTTTACAGAGAAGGAAACTGAGGTCCCAAAAAGGGCTACGGGTTGCCCACAGTTATGCAGCGAGGGCAGATCCATGGGATTTGAAATCAAGTCTCCCAATTCCAAGACCAGAACTCTGCATAGGATAGGCAGCCTTTCTGCCCTGCAGGAAGGGAGCAAGTCAGTCCCAGCAGAGGGAGAAACAGTTCTAAATGCATCACTTCTGTTTTCAGCTAGATAACTTGACAGTAGGGAGAACAGAAAAGAGCCTACCCTTACTTAGAGAGCTGCGGGCTCGCTCACCTTACTCCTTTCTAACAAAGTCAATCCAAGACATGCTTATTTTGTCATACTGCGTATTGCAATATGAAACAACTGTGACATATTGCCAGCAAGGGAACAGTGGATGGAATATGGCGCTGGGGCTTGGGACATCAGGGTTCTAGTCTCAGCTCTGCCGCTTTCACTGACCTTTCATTTTTCCTCTCTGGACCTCCATTTTCTCCTCTGCCAAGTGAAGGGGTTGGATTAGATTGTCCGAAAGATCCCCTCCAGATCTAGAATGTAGCTGCTCTTGATGAGTTCAAATCACCAAGTCCAAAGGAAGCACATCCCAGGCTATTGGGAGGACTGGTGGATTGACACTAACAATTATCATCTTTGAAAGATCATAGAGAGATAGGTATACTAGGCCTGTAAGAGCATGGTAAATGTCCTGATTTTCAAAAAGGGGAAAAGAGAAGTCTGAAAACCGTGGCCTAGGGAGTTCATCTGTGATTTCTGGCAAAATGTTTATCTTGTTATTAAAGGGGTGGGTAAGGAATGCTTCAGAAAGGAAAAGGTGTCCACAAAGAACCATTATGGCTTCATCCAGAACAAGCCAGAGATCAATCTCATTTCCTTTTTCTCACAATTACTAGAAAGTTAGATCAGGGGAGTTCTCTGAATATAGATCACGGCAACTGCTTTACTTTTAGATTTACTTTAATAGATTGCTTTAGCAAAGCCTAATCAAAACGTCTTGGGCTGTTCTTGTGGGCTAGATGAAGCTATAGGCAAATGGATTTTGAATTAGTTGAATGGCTGGAAACCAAAAAATGATTATGAGTGGTTTCATTTCAATCTGGAAGAAAGGAAGTCTCTAGTGGAATTACCCAGAGATCTGTGTTTGGCCCTGTGCTATCTAATCTTTTAATCAATGACTTGGATCGGGACACAGATGACATGTTTATGAAATTTACAGATATTATATAGCTGGGCCAGAGCAGTAATAGAATCATAGATGATAGAATCAGGTATCTCAAAGTACCATGGCCAGCTAGAATATTGTGCTGAGCCCAGTAAGGTAAAATGTAATAGGAATAAAGGTTAATTCCAACATCTGAGTTAAAAAAGTCAACTTCACAAGTATCCCCTCTTGGGGATCTGGGAGTTTTAATTGGCTGTGAGATCAACATGAATCTACAGTGTGATACAGCACTGAAAAAAAAAGGGAATATGATTTTAGGCTACATTAAGAATGAATGAATGAATGAAAAAATTATCAAATACTTACTATGTGCAAAGCACTGTAAGCACTGGGGAAATAACTAGAAAAATAAATCAGTGTCTACTCTCAAGGAGGTTACGCTGTAAGAGAAGCATAACATCTAGGGCTCAGGGAATGAGGGGTCCAATGGACTCGGCTTGGGACTGACTGTATGTGGAGCACTACGTTCACTAGGTCACAGGTCAGCTCAAGAACATTCAGGTGAGGGTAATCACAATGCTGAAGGGCCTTAGGTTCATATCGTGTAAGTCTCATCTGAAGGAGTTGAGTCTATGCAGTCAGGAGAAGTGATGACTAGAGAGGGCATGACAGCTGTCTACTGTCGTGGGCAAGAAAGCTTTGATTTGTTCTGTTTGGCTCCAGAGCCAACGGGGTGAAGATCACAAAAAACACAAACAAATCAAAAAGCAAATTTAGGTTTGATATAAGGAAAAAAAATCAAGAATAGGAGCTATTCACAAATAGAGTGAGTGGGCTGCTGGAGGGGGGACACAGTAGGTTCCCTCTCATTTGAGGTCTTTAAGCAAAGGCTGATCACCTGTTGTAATTGCTTTTAAAGCAGTTTCCTGGTCACACGTGCTTTGCACCAGATGGCCTCTGAAGTCTCTTTCAATTCTGAGATTCTGTAATTCCAGCTTGGTTTTCTGTTTAAAAGGGGGGAGGGAGAAGGCAAGCTTTCTTTGCAATGTCCACTCAAATCACAAAACCCTCAGATTCTAAAGGACCTTACGTAACTACCCCAATGTGTTAATAGTCCTTAGACAGAATGTCTACAACATAATAGCAGTCCAGATTTCTGGACTCTTAATTTTTTCATTCAAAGGCAGAAATGGTAAAGTCTGAATATAGAAAATCTCTCCCATTATTGCATAGCCTTGATTAAACCCTCAATTTCAGCAATGAGATGGAAACCAAACTTATTTTATGCCTGACAAAGGCAATTGATTGAATTGATTTCTTTAAGAGCTCTTTTTGCATTTTCCATAATATTTCTAAAAAGGAGCTTAGTTCCTTACACCAATCAAATTTGCAAAGATGGTGGAAGATGGAAATAATCATGTTGGAGGAACTGCTGGAAGACAGGTACCCTAATGCACTATGGGTATGAGCTATGAACTGGTTCAATGATCCTGGAAAACAATTTGATATTTCACAGGACAAGCCACAGAACTGTTCTTGCCCTTTGATACCATGATCCTACTATTGGGTTGATTACCCCAATGAAGCCAGTGATAGAGAGGAAGGTCTCACGCATACCAAAATATTAATAACAACACTATTTGTAGTAGCAAGAGGCTAGAAGCAAAACATGTGCCCAATGATTGGGGAATGGTGGGACAAATTACACTATATAAACAAGTGAAAAGCATAAAGCATTTCTTTATTAAATATTTTCTATGTGCCAATAGATATGAACACAATTGAATACTATTGTGCTATAAGGAGCAGTAAATACAAAGTTTCACAGAAACATGGGAAGACCTATATGAACCAATGCTTAATAAAAAAAGCAAAAACCAAGAGAATATACACATTTGCAATAATAATAATCAGAGGTATCAAACGCACAGCCCAGGCAAGTCCAGAGTGCAACCAGAACTAGAATAAAATGGAACTAGGAAATATTTAACAAAATAAATAAGAACCCAATAAAACATACTTGATGTTAATATACGGTTTTCTAAGTCAATATGTGGCTTGCCTATGATTTAGTTGTGACATTCAAGGAAGGAGGATCTGCAAGGCCTGCACAGAATTTCAAGGCAGAAATGTACACTAGTAAGGCCCCTGCTTCTATATTTGACATAAAGAAAGACAATAGAATTCGGGTGAAAGCCAGTGGCCAGTGCTGGTTCCTTGAGGACTGGAGTGAAAACATAATCTTTACTTCCTGTTCACAAACAGTAAACCATAAGAAGTGAAAGTGATATAGGATGTTATTTACTGCTGTTATGTTAAATGATTTTCTTTGCCTTTTTTATTTGAAGGTTCTAGGGTGGAGGGTATTTATTAGGAAGTAACTGATTTGTCAAAATAAAATGCAGAAAATATACATATATGTTTGTATATTTGTATGTGTACACACACACGAATGAGGGGAGGAAATTGTTTTCCTTGCTATACAGTCTTGAATCACTAGGGAAAGAACCAGAAACAAGATTGGAAAAGAAGACAGCCTCTTTCTGGCTTCTTATTTTCCCAAAATTGTGTGTAGGCCAACAGTGCACGAAATTGCTTTCCCCAGTCTATGGGGAAGTGGGGGGTGGGGGGGGGCGATCATATGCATTCCCAAATCTTGAGATAGGGAAGAGGGACCTCAGCAATAATTGATGGGGTGGGAGGGCGCTTGGTGTCACGAGTCATGTTAAGACTCTGAAGTGAGGGGATGGGGGACACAGCTGTGCCCTTGTATGGGAAATGAAATAGGAGCATGGTGGGATCCCAGGGTAGAGGGATGATAGGGTCTCGGCTTCGAGGCAGGAAGGGCCCTCAGAGATCATGTACTACACCCCCTCATTTCACAGATGAAGGATCCAAGGCCCGGAGAGGCAAAGCCTCTGTATTGTCCAAGGTCATACAGGTAGTTAAGTGGCAGATCTGGGATGTAACCCCAGATGCACAGACTCCATCCCCAGCGCTCTTTCTGGATGCAGGGAATGCGGCGGAACCTCAGTGTGAGGGACATGGGTGGGGGCGGCGCGGGAAGCAGGGAACCCAGGTTGGGGGTACGAGGCACACAATGGGCAAAAGAAGGGGGAAAAGCAGACCCAGCTTGGGGAAGGGGGGCAGACGCCCAGATCAGGACAGGGGAGCGGACCGAAGCTTCGGGCAAGAAGCAAGAGGCGGGGCCCCCATGGGGACTCCACTGACTCGGGTGGGGGGCGAGAAGGCGCCCCTGCCCACTCCCACTTACCCACGCACAGCTCGAAGACATAGGCGTAGTAGGACCAGAGCACAACGAGCACGATGACGAGCACGGGCACCCAAGCCAGCATGCGGCGGCAGCACCGCAGCCCCCCGGACAGAGCCATCTTCCAGCCCCGTCGCATCCTCTGCTCGAAGCTCGACTCGGCAGGCCTGGCAGCTCTAGCGCGGAGAGGGCTACGGAGATGGGGGGAGGAGGGGCAGGCGTACCGGTGCGGCGCTCTACTGCAAAGCCTGGCGGGGCTCCCCTGGCGCCAGAGCGCCACCTCGCGGTTACTCCTTCGCATAGCTGAGCGAGTCAAAAAAAGAAAAAGCTCCACAAAACACAACACACACACAGACACACACTCCCACGAAGAAAAAAAACAACACCCAGCCTGATGGGGCAACCAGGTGGCGCTGCAGTGGCCGGGCCTGAAGTGAGGTACACCTGAGTTCAAATCCGACCTCCCACACTTGTGTGATCCTGGGCAAGTCACTTCACCCTGTCTGCCTCAGTTTCCCCATCTGTAAAATAAACTGGAGAAAGAATGGCAAACCACTCCAGTATCCCTGCCAAGAAAACCCCAAGCGGGGTCACGTGGAGTCGGACAAGATTGAAAAATGACTGAACCAGTCAGGTGATAAGGGTGAGAGTTAAGAGACGTCCTAGGACGACAAGGGGGGGCAGGGACCTTCACGATCATCTAGGTTCCCTCAAGTCCAGTCCTCTCATTTTACAGACAAGGAAACAGACACAGAGAGTATAGGTTGCTAAAGATCACAGATTTCAAACTTGAAGGACCTTTGGAGGTCATCTAGTCCAACCCTCCAATTTTATGGATGTGGAAACTGAGACCCAGAGAAGGGAAATAATGAAATGTCAGAACACATGGGCATATATCCATGTAGTCTTCTCCAACAGAATGTAAGCCCCCTAAGGACAGGGTGATGTCAAGCATTTATTAAGCACTTTTTAGGGGCTGGGTGCTGAAGATAATTGTTTTTAAATTGACAGTCATAGAGTATTTGGTTTACCCCATCATTTGGTTATCACATCTTACAGCTGAGGAAATTGAGGCTCAGGGACGTTACCTTACCAATGATTTCAGACATAGAATTCGAACTCAGATCCTCCTGACTCCAAGGTCAGCATGCTATCTACCATACCAACTGCCTCTCAAACGTCATAGAGAATAAATTTCAAACTGGAAGGGACTTCAGAAGCTAGATTTCTAGTCTAACCTCATTTTACAAATGAGGAAATTGAGCCCAGGGAGGTAAGTGATTTGCCTAAGGCTACACAAGTAGTAAGCAGCAGAAGGGGGTTCCTATAGTCCAAACCCCTTACTTACAGAGAAGAATACTGGCCAGGGGAGCAAAGTGGTTTAGATTAGAGAATGTCAGTGGTGGAAGGCATATTGGAAAACATCAGGCACCAAGACCAAAAACAAAACCATCAGGTGCCGCCTCAGCGTTTTACAGATGAAGAAAAAAGAAAAGAAAGACACAGAGAGAGTAATCCAGGTCCATTCTCACAGCCCAAGGCCACTACACTTGCCACAACAGCAAGAGACTCAATCCAAATTGATTCCAGTTCCTTGTTTTTCCAGACTAGCTCCCTCCTTGCCCTGCCACAGGGCTGGGCTTTGGCAATGAACTGTGAAATGTACACAAGTATTATTAATGAAAAGGTAAATATTTCTGGGGAAAACTCTGGATCAGCAGTAACCTGGGCCCAGAGCTGAATCAAAGAAAGTAAGCTGTCTAGATTGCTGCTGGGAATTAACACAAGGCTTTTCATAATTCCAAAATGCTCCCTGGTTTAAAAAGAAAAGTCCCATGTTTTCAACAAAAAATGATCCTCCCCTGCAAAGCTGGATGGTTTAGAAAATTAGAAAGCATCAGGCTTCAGAGGCTCCAAGTCACAGGTGCCCCAGAGGCCAATGGGGAGGGGCATTGTGGGCTCAGAAAGGCTGCAGCCTGTTTTCAGAAGTGGTAAGAGTGAGGGCTGCCAAAAGATCCGGAGGATGGCCCGAGCTTTGTTGAGGATATATGGGGAAGCAGAGACACAAATCAAGGATAAGAAGGTGTGATATTTCGGATGGACAGAGGGTCTTCAAGGATAGCGCTGGCTTTCAAGGAGGGAATGGAAGGTACTCAGTAAGTTGAGAATGGTTGAATTAAGCTAGGAATCATTTCAATTTTTGCGTTTGTGTCTTTAATGAATGGCACACAGTAAGTGCTTAATAAATGCTTGTTGTTTCAGGTAGACAAACAGAACCCCACATGCAGTTGATCTAGCTACAGGGTTCAATGATGCATACTCACTGATCTATTGAGCAAGTTTCCTGACTGCCCCCTCTCACCTGGAGTCTATAGATTGGTTCTGATTTTGAGATATGAAGTGGGACAATCCCAGTCACCGAGCCGTACCCAGAACTTTACAGATGTTTCTGGATGGTCCAGTAAGGTTAGGGCTGGTTGGGCTTTATACTGACGTAGACAGAGGGAGCTGGAACCCTTTAAAGACATACCCCAGCCACCTTTACACATAGCATCCGTGAGAGGGAAGGTATTAAAAGAAAAGAAAGAAGCATTAATTAAGTGCTTACTGTGTGCCAGGCACTGTGACAAGGAAAAAGAAAGACAGTTTTTGCTCTGAAGCTTACATTCTGCTGGGGGGAAAACAACACTCAAAAGGGGAGGGGGAGGAGGAAGGTCCTTGGCACCAGGGCATGGTTTTGAAGTCCAAAAGGCCTGCCAGGGACATGTCTGGGAGGAAAATGAAGGCAGGTCTGTGTGGCAGGCCTGACACAAAATACAGGCTCCAGGGGAGTTCACCAATGGGAGAAGGAAGGGAGCAGGCCTTGTGGAGGAATATTCCAAGGGAAGTTCTAGGACAAGCCCCCAGGAGAGAAGGCACAGTTTGAAGTCCCAAGAGTTAGGGATGGGCCAGCTGGAAGAATTCCCTGGATGTCAAGAAATGCTCTTCATGGATTTATTAGTCACATTAGCTGTTTATGTGTGAGTGTTCCTCTTTCTCCCTCTGGGCCAGGTTTAACCAGACTGCCTCAGAGGGAAGACCCACATCACTGAGATAACAGATTCACTGAAAATGTTGTATCATTTCCCCCATTTCACAGGTGAGTAAATAGAGGTTCCGAGGGGGCAACCCTTTCTATAATAATAGGAGTTTCAGGAAGGAAGAAGGCAGGCGGCACACCTGAATTGGGTCTTTAAGGATGGGTTGAATTTTGATAGGCATGGCGAAGGGACAGCATTCAGGATGAAAGGAGCAATAAGGACAAAGACTCCAAGGCAAGAATGAGCAGGGCACATGGTGGGACACCAGGGTGAAGAGATAGAGAAAGAACCTTGGGGGATCCCAGTAAGAAGATGGATCTGGCTGGATTAGAGGGTACATGCTTGGTCATAACAAGAGATAAACTTCCATCTTTCCAGTCAACCAGGTTCACAAACTCCGTGTCATTCTAGAGAATATCAATGGCCAATCCCTTGCCAAATCTTGTGGTTTCTCCTACAACATCCCTTGCAATTTATCCCTTCTCAACTTACAGCCACCTCTCACCTGGATTATTGTTTAGTGTCTCTGCCTCAAGCCTTTCCTTTCTTCAGTCTATCCCCTGCTGTTGTTTAGTCATTTTCAGTCATGTCCGACTCTCTGTGACCTTATTTAGAGTTTTTCTGGAAAAGATACTAGAAGGGTTTCCCACTCTCTTCTCCAGTCCATTTTACATAGGAGGAAACTGAGACAAATAAGGGTAAATGACTTGCCCAGGGTCCCACAGCCAGTGAGTATCTAACGCTGCATTTGAACTCAGGTCTTTCTGACTCCAGGCCCAGCACCCCATCCACTACCCTGCCACCTCCCTGCCCAGTCTGTCTTCTACACAGCTGCTACAAATTTCCTAAAGTACAGCTCTGGTCATGTCACTCCTCTAGTCAATAAACTTCAGTGGCTCCCTGCTACTTCTAGGATCAAATAGAAACTCATTTGACCAGAAGGTAAAATGGATTTCAAGTAGTAGAGGCAAGGGAGGACTGCATCCTAGGCATGGGAAATATCCAGTGCTGGAAGGAGACATGGAGCATCATGTGTGCAGAATAGCAAAGGCAAAACGTGGAACAGTATCTGTGGGGGAAATGGGATCGAGCTTAGAGATCACATGAACCCAAAGGGTACCTAATAGCTTCTGGCTATGTTTTGTCCCTTTATGATATCCTTATAAGGTTCCCCTTAAGTGTAGCTGCCTGCTAGGCTATGAGGGTCAGTTCTCTTGCGGAGTCCTGAAGCTACCTTTCAAAGTTCCTAAAGTTATCTATTTGTCAGAAGAGAGAGAGAGAGAGAACTCAATCTTCCACCCCACAAGGGCAATTCGCTTGAATATCACTCAACTAGCTAGCTGCTGGAATGATGTTCTGGAATCTTCTGCTGGAAAGTTCTTGCTGTATCTTCTTATTGTAATGCTCAGCTCCAAACTGGCCTGCTGTAATATTCATCGGCCCAGATGGATGTCTGATTCTTTCAGTCAATCCTACCCGATCCCACGTGTCCTTCATCCAATGACCAGAGGACTTTACTCCTCCTAAACTGACTCAGAAAATGTTCACACCTAGTTTACATTTTGATTGATTCAATAGAATATCCCTTTGAGATTTCTTTCCACTTATTCTGTATTGATCTCGTGTGTACATAGCTATTTGCATATTGCCTCCCCATTAGGAAAGGAGCTTCTTGAGGGTAGTGTTTGCCTTTCTTTGTATCCTTAGCAATTAGTATAGTGCCTAGAATACAGTAAGTGCTTAATAAATGTTCCTTGACTGAGTGAGATTCTAAGACTTGTTCATACCTAGTTTATATCTTGTGCAAATGTGGATCATCCTCCCCATCCCCTCAGTAGAGTGTAGGCTCCTTGAGGGCAGGGATCAACTTTGTGCCCAAGACGGTGATTATTAAATAGATATGCTCTGG
The DNA here is from genome assembly GCF_028372415.1 of Notamacropus eugenii. Classification (NCBI taxonomy): domain Eukaryota; kingdom Metazoa; phylum Chordata; class Mammalia; order Diprotodontia; family Macropodidae; genus Notamacropus; species Notamacropus eugenii. The sequence continues at coordinate 74,571,373 of NC_092879.1, forward strand.
ATTGTATTGGATTATATTGGATGAGAGGGTCAGACTTGATATCGAAGGTCCCTACTGGCTGGTACTCGGTGAGTGTATGTGTGTGAACATTTATGTGAGTATTGTGTGAGCATGTGTATGTGTGTGCACGAGCATGTGTCTGCACACACATGCATGTGTATATGTGAACCTGTGTATGTGTGTGTGTTTGTGTGTATTCAGCACTGTGTGAAAGCCAGAAGACAAGTTCCCAGAATTGCTTTGTACCTTGCTTTCCCCTGTCACAGGAGGGACTCCAGGAGAATCGAAGCCAAAGGCTTTTATCGGCTGTCTCTCCCTATCCCCTACCCTTGCCTCAACCCATAACATATACATAACTTGAAGTCATAAATGTTTATTAGCAAGACCAAGACAAGACATTTTGGCAATCCGGTCAAGGTTGTGCCCTCTCGGTGAGACTGGGCGCTAAAGGCTTTAGGCCATCCCTGGAACATAGTAAATTATGGGATTTAGAGCCAGGAGAGACCTTGGGCCTCCTCTAGTCCAACCCCATCATTTTACAGAGGAGGAGACAAGTAAGTGTCTTAAAGAGGGGAAGGGCCTTGCCCCCAGCCCCAAAAAGAGTAAGTCTCAGGGGTGGGATTTGGAAGTAAGAAGTCAAATGGAACATAGGAGTATAGTGGAAAGAGCACATAATAGAGAATTAGACAGCCTGGGTTCCAATATCATCTCTGATACTAAGTGCTTTTAAAGATATTTGCATGTATAAAAAGGCATATTAAAACAATGTGCCTTATTGCATCTCCATTTCACACCTACCCCTCCCCCCCAGGCCCAGTCTTGTCTCGCTCTGGTGATTGTCATTTCTTGGCATTATTTAGCACTGACAGCTTCACCACCATGCCCAACCACAGCAGCACAGCAGGGTACTCTTGCGAAAACTATATTACTTCCTTTTTTTGTCATAGCCTTCAGGGAATCCAGTGATTCTTCGAAAAAATGTTTTTAGAATATTTTTATTTTATTTTTCTCAATTACATGTAAAAACAATTTTAACATTCACTTTAAAATTATTTTTGAATTCTAAATTCCCTCTCTCTTTCCTCCCTCATTGAGAAGGCAAAGCAAGTCGATATAGATTACACATGGGCAGTCATGCAAAATATATTTACATATTGGCCATATTGCAAGAGAGAACAAAGACCAAAAAAAATCCCAAGAAAAATAAAGTAAAAATAGTATGCTTTGATCTGCATTTAGATTCCATCAGTTCTTTCTCTGGGGGTGGATAGCATTTTTCATCATAAGTCCTTTGGAATTATCTTGGATCTTTGTATTGCTGAGAATAGCTAAGTCATTCACAGCTGATCATCCTACCATATTGTTATTGTGTACAACATTCTCCTGGTTCTGCTCATTTCCTTTTGAATCAGTTCATGTAAGTCTTTCCATGTTTTTCTGAAAGCATTCTGCTCATCATTTCTTATAGCACAATAGTATTCCATTGCAATCATGTGACACAACTTGTTCAGTAATTCCCTAATTGATGGGCATTCCCTCAATTTCCAATTCTTTGCCACCACAAAAAGAGCTAGAAACAGTTTTGTGTATATAGGTCCTTTTCCTTTTTCTTTGATCTCTTTGGGATACAGATCTAGTAGTGGTATTGCTGGGTCAAAGAGCATGCATAATTTTATAGCCCTTTTGGCATAGTTCCAAACTGTTCTTCAGAATGGTTGGATCAGTTCACAATTCTACCAATAGTGCATTAGTGTGCCAATTCCCCCTTTCAACATTTGCTATTTTTCTTTTGTCATACTAGCCAATCTGATACCTCAGAGTTGTTTTAATTTGGATTTCTCTAACTAATAGTGATTTAGAGCATTTTTCATATGATTATAGATAATTTTGATTTCTTCATATGAAAACTGCCTATTCATATCTTTCGACCATTTATCAATTGGGGAATGACTTGTAAATGAGACCTCTATCAGAGAAACTTGCTGTAAATTTCCCCTCCTAGTTTATTGTTTTCCTTCTAATCTTGACTGCATTGGTTTTGGTTGTATAAATCCTTTTTAATTTAAAGTAATCAGAATGATCCATTTTGCATCCTGTAACACTCTCTATTTTTTGTGTGGTCATAAATTCTTCAGAGAGGCCAATTTTAGAATCAGGGAGACACACCTGTGTGACATGCTAGGTGTAGTGTGACCACTGGAAAATCCTCTTACTGCCCAGGTAACCTTCTAGGACAGTATGTTACAGAGGAGTTAGTATTCTGCACCAGTGGAGGAAGTTTCCACGTTGGAAATTGCCTTCAGCCATAAAAATCACAGATCCTATTCTAATTCCTTCAATTTCTTTTTGACACAGTCAGATCTAAACAACGTTAGAGTGCTTGTAGGTTTTAGGGATAAGGGACCTCTGTGGCATCTTGAGCCAGAGTACTATGGAACTCTGTTAGCCTTGCTGGGGGCATCCCAATCTGAGTACTATCCTCCCAGACACTGAAGCATCTGAGTACTATAGACTTGCACCACATTGGAGCTTCCTCATCAGAGCCCTCAGAGCCAGTGGAGGATTTAAATGTCTCTTGACTGTCTCTGGTCTGAACTAGATTCTTTTATCTTGTTACCTTGGGTTGGTGCTAGATTTTCTGGCTGGCTTCCAGACAGAAATGTGACTGTACAGATGAGGTCAGGTGTAGAGAATGATTTGATAAAAACTAATGTGTTCTCAACTCATATTTTCATCATGGATGCCCCTTGCTTTTTGTGTAAACCACTCTCATAAAATCTGTTTTATAATAACAAGAAAGTAGGACTATGGGTCAGTAGTTGTTGGCATCATTCTGAATGTCAGGTCAAGACTGTTGCGCGTATTTTTAGTGTCTTCTTTTTATCCTTATCCTTCTAATTTGACGTTGATTCTGACCTATGCTCCAGCCAATTAATGGACTTATTGCACAAAACAGTTCGAATATGTTTCTACTTTCTAATATGCTTCCCAAATCAATAACTTAATTTCATGTCTGTTACAATGAAGTCTGTTTAACTTTTTAAAAATTAATTATATTTTAATGGCCAGGAAATGACTTATGACTGATTCACCCTCAGTAAACAAATCAGTAGTCTGCACGTAGTTAGAACAAAGATTAAAATTAAAGCCAACTAGAATAAAGAATAAAATGAGAAAGAATTATGCTGTGCAAGTAAGAACTCCAACTTGAACTATTCAAACAAGTTATTCATGCCAAAAAATGGGAAATGGTTGGAGGAAAGGACTATACCATAATAATATACCAATTATAACCATTTTTTCCCTTTTGGTTTTCCATGTCCCAAACTGTATGGTTTTCTTTGTACCTTGTGCCCATCACTTCTCTGTTAGGAGGTAGGTAGCATGGATCAATAGGTCCTCATGGAGACAATACAGGTCATTGCATTGATCAGAGTTCTTAACTCTCTCAAGGTTATTTTTCTTCACAATATAGATGTCATTTAAAGTATTTTTTCATTTCACTCTGTGTCAATTCACATTACCCAGTTTGCTCTGAAATGGTCTCTTTCAAGGTTTCTTATGGTGCAATAATGTTCCATTACACTCATATACCACAATTTGTTCAGCTGTTACCCAATTGTCTGAGGCAATTTAAGGCACTCCCTTAGACTGTAGGCCTTTTTTATTCCATTTCATTTTCTTTTTTTTTATCCCTGTCAGAATCAGGAAGCTAATTTTGCTTGTAACTATTACCTCCTTTGTATTGTTCTCCCTCTTAACCTCACTATCCTTATCTGTTTCCTGGTTGAATTTGATGTATTTCTACTTGAAACTGTGTGCGGGAGTATGTTCAATCCTCCTTTGTCCATTTTAGATAAGAGTGAAAGATTATCTGATGCCCTCTCTCACCAGGTTTGTATCCCCCAATTATGAGAAATACTAAGTTCTATCCCCTTCTTCCTCCTTTTACTTCTCTTTCCCCTCCTTGAACTGTCAAAACAGACCTAATCCACCCCCAGAATCTGTTTTTCTTGTTTAACTCCTTTAATAATATCATTTGAAGATATTATGGTTCTGAAGGGAACTTTTTTCTTCCGTTCCTCCAAGAATGTTAGCACTATATCATCATACAGCTCCTTCTAATTGCTCAAATATATTTATCTAGTCTTGTGTTCATCTTTAAAAGTCCCTATGCAGCTCTGGTCTTTTCATCAGAAATGTTTGAAACTCATCTATTCCATTAAAGGTTCATTTTCCTCCCTGTAGGACTTTTCTCATCTTTGCAGGTTAAGTTGTTCTTGGTTTTAAGCCCAGATCTTTTGCCTTTTAGCATATTTTATTCCAAAATCTTCCTTTGTTTGTTGTAGAAGCTGCCAGATTTTATGTGGTCCTGACTGTAGTTGCTTGGTACTTGAGTTGTTTCTTTCTTGATGTTTGAAGCATTTTTTTCTTTGAAGTGGAAGCTTGGATTTTGGCTATGCCGTTGCTAGGGACTTTTCTTTTTGGTGTTTCTTTCTGGAGGTGATCAGTGGATTCTTTACTATTATTATTATTAAAGAGAACAGAATTTATTATGCTAAATTGTCCATAAGGTTCAATATTAGAAATATCCCTGAGTCAATCCATTTACCACAGATATTTATCTCAGCCAAAATTATAATTTAACTCTGAAAAGCACCCAATTCCCAGTAGAAGTTACTAAAACTTGGTAAAGAGCATTTTTTTAATCTTTGCTGTTATGTTTTTTTTAATTGTTTATTGGCTTTTGCCCTATTGAAGCTCGAAATTCTGGAGTTCAAGCAATCCACCAGCCTCTTTTTCTCCCAGTAATGGGACTACAGGTATGCTCAGCCATCTGTTATGGTTTTTAACACAGATGAAAAAGTCATGGTTCTTCCTTTTCCTCCTTCTACTGCTCCTCTTTTCCCTCTTCCCTTATTCCCCCTGTACTCCAAAGTAAATTTATTACATTTTCCCCTAATATTCCCAAATGATTTTTTGAAGCACCATTTTAAAGTATTCCATTATTCCATTAAAGTAGAATTATAAGCCAAAAATTAGGACTCACCATTTACTTATTTGAAGTTAATTTATCTATTAAATGTATTCTATCAGAAATCAGAGTTATTTTTTGCCTGGTTGAGTGATATGTCTTTGTAATTCTGTGAAAAATAAATTCCTAATTCCACAGATTAAGAATACAGGTAATAAACAATCTTATTCTGATTCTAGTGCTCAATGTCCTTCATTTTTAGTTTCTAAGTTTTTCATTGCAATGGCTTTTTTTTTTTTTTTACCATTTCAGTAATTATTAATAGTAAATGTATAAAATAGCAAGATCAGTGGATTCTTTCTATCTTTACTTTGCCTTCTGATTCCAATAGATTTGGGCAGTTTTTCTTTATAATTTCTTGAAACAGTGTCCAGGTTCTATTTTAAAACAAAATCATTTATTTATTTATTTTTAACACTCATTAAAAAATTTTTTTAGCCCCAAATCCTCTCCCTCCTTCCTACCCCTCCCCTACTCATTGAAAAAGCAATGTGATATCAATTATACACATAAAATCATGTAAAACATTTCCATATTAACCATGTTGCTAAAATAAAAAGAAAAATAAAGTGAAAAAATTATGCTTCATTCTCTGAAAACTGCCTGTTCATATCCTTTGACCATTTATCAGTTGGGGAATGACTTGTATTCTTGTACATTTGACTCAGTTCTGTATATATTTTAGAAATGAGGCCTTTATCACAGACACTAGTTGCAAAAATTCTTTCCCAGTTTTCTGCATCCCTCCTAATCTTGGTTGAGTTGGGTTTGTGCAGTAATCAAAATTATCCATTTTGTACTTCATAATGTTCTCTATCTCTTCTTTGGTCAAAAATTTCTCCATTCTCCATAAATCTGACAAATATACTATTCCTTGCTCCCCTAATTTGTTTATAGTATCAATCTTTATACCTCGATCATGTATCCATTTGGACTTTATTCTTGAGTATGGTGTCAGGCATTGGTCTATGCCCAGTTTCTGCCACACTGTTATCCAGCTTTCCCAGAAATTTTTGTCAAACAGTGAGTTCTTATCCCAGAAGCTGGGGTCCTTGAGTTTATCGATGGTTTTGCTTATCAATCAAACTGATCTGTTATCATACAGGTTGCTATATTCATTGACTACTGTGTCATGAGTAACTAACCTATTCCACTGGTCTACCCCACTATTTCTTAGCCAGTATCAAGTGGTTTTGATGATTGCTGCTTTATGATACAGTTTGAGATCTGGTAGGGCTAGGCCACCTTCCCTAGCATTTCTTTTCATCAATTCCCTTGATATTCTGGACCTTTTGTTCTTCCAGATGAATTTTGAAATTATTTTTTTAGCTCTAGAAAATAGTTATCTGATAGTTTGATTGGTATGGCACTGAATAAGTAGATGAATTTAGGTAGAATTGTCATTTTTATTATATTAGCTCAACCTACCCATGAGCAACTGATGTTTTTCCACTTACTTAGATCTGACTTCATTTGTGTGAAAAGTGTTGTGTAATTGTGTTTACATAGTCCCTGGGTTTGTTTTGGGCAGGTAGACTCCCAGATATTTTATAGTGTCTATCGTAGCTTTAAATGGAATTTCTATTTCCATCTCTTGCCGTTGGGCTTTGTTACTAATATATAGAAATGCAGATGATTTATGTGGGCTTATTTTGTAACCTGCAACTTTGCCAAAGTTATTTATTATTTCAAGTAATTGAAATGATTCTCTGGGATTTTCTAAATATATCATCATATCATCTGCAAAGAGTGGTAACTTAGTCTTTTCTTTGCCTATTCTAACTCCTTCAATTTCTTTTTCTTCTCTTATTGCTACAGCTAGCATTTCTAGTACCATATTGAATAACAGTGGTGATAATGCACATCCTTGTTTCATCCCTGATCTTACTGGAAATGCCTCTAGCTTATCCCCATTGCATATAATGCTTGTTGATGGTTTTAGGTAGATACTGCTTATTATTTTATGGAAGACTCCATTTATTCCTAGGCTCTCCAGTGTTTTATCAAAAGCTTTTTCTGCATCTATTGAGATAATCATATGGTTTCTGTTAGTTTTGCTGTTGATATGATTGATAATGCTGATAGTTTTCCTAATATTGACTGAGCCTTGCATTCCTGGTACAAATTCTACCTGATCATAATGTATTATTCTTGTGATAAGTTGCTGTATTCTTTTTGCTAATATTTAAAATTTTTGCATCTATATTCATTAGAGAAATTGGTCTATAATTTTCTTCCTCTGTTTTGGCTCTTCCTGGTTTAGGTATCAAAACCATATTTATACCATCAAAAGAATTTGGTAGGACTCCTTCACCAATTTTCCCAAATAGTCTATATAGTATTGGAATTAATTGTTCTTTAAATGTTAGATAGAATTCACCTGTAAAACAATCTGGCCCTGGAGATTGTTTCCTAGGGAGTTCATTGATGGCTTGTTCAATTTCTTTTTCTGAGATGGGGTTATTTAAGTATTCAACTTCCTCTTCTGCTAATCTGGGCAATTTATATTTTTTTAAAAAATATTCATCCATCTCACTTAGATTGTGAAATTTATGGGCATACAGTTGGGCAAAGTAATTCCTCATTATTGTTTTAATTTCCTCCTCATTAGAGATGAGTTCACCCTTTTCATTTTTGATATTGGTAATTTGGTTTTGTTCTTTCTTTTTTTTTAAATCAAATTGACCAAATGTTTATCAATTTTATTGGTTAAAATATATTTATAGTAACTCTTTTTGTGGCAGAAAAGAACTGGAAACTGGCTGTGGGGCGTAATCCAACTACTGGGAAATGGCTGTATATGTCACAGTATTCTAATGAAATGGAATGCTATTGTACTGTAAGAAATTACTAAAGAAACAATTTCAGAGAGAGCTAGGAAGCTCACTTCTATAAATTGATGCAGAGTGAAGTAAGCAGAACCAGGAGAAGAAGTCATACTATAACATCAATCTTGTAAAAATGAACAATTAGGAAAGCCTTGAGAACTATTATCAGTGATCAAAATAGAGCAAGTAGGTGGCACAATAGATAGTATTGAGCCCGTAGTCAGGAAGACTGGAGTCCAAATCTGGCCTCAGATACTTCCTAGCTGTGTGGTCTTGGGTGAGTCATTTAACCTCTGATTCAGTTTTCTAATTGGTAAAATGGAGAAAATTATAGCACCTAGCTCTCAGGGCTGTCATGAGGATCAGATGAGATAATAATTGTAAAGTACTCAGCACAATACCTGGCACGTAGTAGTAAGTGCTATTATTTTTATCATCATTCATGTGATGATCAACCATGATTCCACGGGACTGATGAAAAAGAATACTGCTCATCTCATGGCAAGGAGGTGAAGGACTAATATGCAGAATAAGAAGCACGTTTGGACATGCAAAGTGGGAATTTGTTTTGCTTGACTATGCCTATGTGATTCATTCATTCTTTATTTCCTTTCTTTGGGGTGGGGGGAGGTGGGAAGAATAAAAAACAATTGATAATTGAAAAAACAAAAATTTATTTTAAAAAAGCCAGGGTAACCTCTATGCCATGATGAGGCACTAGAATTGGACACTATATTACAGTATCTTAAATCCTAGCACTTTAGAGTTTAAAAGGAGCTTTAGAGATTCTCTCCATTCTCCTCTTCCCCCACACTCACACATGTACACACCCACTCACCCGCCCACCCACCACAATTTTACAAATTTAAGAGGTCACAGTTCTCTGTCCCAGAATCCTCAGCTCACTTAGTGGCCCACTCTACAAGGCTGCAGTTTCTGCCGCGGGCTCCCTCACTGAGCAGCCAGGGCCACTTATGTGGTCAGTAAACTGGCTGGGGCCAACAATTTCCACTAGAGTGCACCACAGCACTGTGTTTACAGGAGTGCAGCCCCCAGAATGTCTGAGCTGAAAGGGAACTTAGAGACCACTTAGTCCAACTTCCTTATTTTACAAAGGGACTTGCCCAAGATTCACAGATAGTCAGTGGCAAAGCTGGAATTTGAACTGAGAGCATCTGAGCCTAAATCTCTGCCGATTCAGTGATGTCCACCCTTCCCCCCCTCCAGTTTTCCCCAATTCTCTTGGGTCTGAGAAATGTCCAGTGTCAAGAGGGGACAGGATCTGGTTAAATAAGCTTGTTCAAGGTACAAAGAAGGATTTGTATTTGTCCAAAATGTTTTAATCCTGGTAACTCATCCTCTGAAGCAATGTTTAAAGTCATGGATTACTATTGCTCCGCCATGGTCCTTTTTACATTGTCGGAAATGAGGACCCAGACCTTAAATTCAAATTCTTACTTACTAGCTACATGCCTACCTCTCTGTGCCTCTATTTCCTCATCTGTAAAATGGAAAGCATTATCCTGCCATATCTATCTCACAGGATTTCTGTGAAAAACCAAGGGAGCTGGATTAGATGCTGTCTAATGTTCCTTTTAGTTCTGGAATACTGTGAACTAAATATTTGGGTCAATTTTCCCAGCCACCAAACTGAGGCATAATCTTAGAAGGATCATCATATAGGATCATAGTGCTACTCGTATTCTGGAGTCACTCTCCTAACCCTTGCTCTCACTGCTGGGCTGGGTCCCCAGAACTCAGCTGCTAGGTCAGCTCAGGGTTCGAGGTTGGGAGTGTTTTTCTAATGCAATCATTCGCTCAGGAACTCCTGCTGGTGTGCCTTACTCAATGAGTATCAATTGCTATAAATTACTCAGATTTAATTAGCTTTTAGAAATGGGTATTTCCTATGGTGGTATAGTTTTATATATGTATATATGTGTATGTGCATATACACACATATACATACGTACAGGCATACAAACATACATACACACACATATTTCCCCAAAAGAATGTGATCCATTCTCCTACCAATACATACAGAGTCCAGGAGAAAGTAGACTCAAGGTTAGATAGCACACAGGTCAAAGAGGGAGCTTTTCTGATGGACAACTTGTAGAGCCTTGAATCTGCCTTTCCAGTTTGTCCTTCTAGAGGCAGTCACTGCCACCAGCCCCTGTGTCCTGGTGACAACACTAGTCCTCCAGACCCTCCTGAATTTACACGGTTCTCTTCCAGGCAGCTAGGTGGTGAAGTGGACAGAGTGCTTTGCCTGGAGTCATTTTGCTGAGTTCAAATCTGGACTCACACATGTACTCGCTGCATGACCCCAGGCAAGTCACTTCACCCTGTTAGCCTCAGTTTCCTCATCTGTCAAATGAGCTGGAGCTGGAGAATGAAATGGCCAGCCACTCCAGTATCTCTGCCAAGAAAACCTCATATGGGATCATGGAGAGTCAGACATGACTGAAAAACAACTGAACTTCCAGCGAAGGGGGGAGGACTGGGGAGGAGACCAAGGCTGAGGCCAAGGAGATCTCCCTCTCCCAAGTCATTCCTTATCAGGGGCCTGGCTGGAGGTTCTCACCATTAATCTGTTAGATGCTCCAGTTCTTGATTCAAAGTAGTTCCCTGATTTATACAAGGCCCACAAGGGTGTGTGACCAAGTCCCTCAGCCAGTCTGTAGAGACTTTCTATCTGTCACACCTAGCTTATACTGCTGAAAGTTTCAATGGAGACAGACTTGAACTCAGATCCTCTCATTCCCAATCCAGCCCCCTGCTCACTATGGCACCTTACTCCTCCATAGTCAGTCAGCCGGTAAGATGATTTGAGGATTCAAGGAAGGAGGGCTTTCTTCCCTCAAATCTCTCTCCCACAGAAGCCTGGAATGTTCCCTAGCAACAGATCACTCTCTCTTTGGAGATGATTCATCTTTTAAAATGCCAGCCCTCCTGGGAAGGGTAATTATGATCAAAGCTCCCATTTGCAGAACCTTGTGGTGAGGAATCACAGGATTCAGAGCTGGGACTTGTATCTGAAGGCACCTAATGAAACTCCCCCCTCTACAGAGGAGGGCCCTGTGGCCTCTCCTTTACAGCCCTGAGGCAGCCCCCTTTTCCAGAGGAGTGCCCTATGGGCCCCTCCCTCTACAGAGGAGTGGGAGTGCCCTGTGGGCCTCCCTACAGAGGAATGCCCTACACGGCCCCCCCCTTTACAGAGGAGTGCACTGTGGCCAAAGGTGGTTAAGTAGGTTGCACATCAATAATGTGAACCCAGGTTCTCCAATGCCCAGTCCACTGTCCTTGCTCCGACAATATGCTGCCTCATAGAACAGAGACTGTGAGGACTGAGAGGGCCCAGAGAACAGAGAGGGGGAGAGCTGGGAGGGACCTTCCAGCATGCCCTGATCCCACCCCCTCATTTTATAGATTTGACATTCTATACCCATACAACTGGTGACTGATACAAGACTGTGGAGGACTAAGTCAGGACTACATGGACGCCCCTGTTTAGACCCAAGGTGCCCCGGGCCTTTTGAGGCAAGGGTGACCAATAGAGGCAGCGCCAATGGAGGAAGGTGCTCTGCAGGCCCACCGCTTTGGGAGAGATCTTCCCAAGCTCTCTTTGGCCAGAACATTTGTATTTCCTCCAGCCCCACATTCCTATTACTGTCCTCCCCAGTTCTTCCCCACCTGGTCTGCCTGGTCCTCCAAATGACTCCCCCACAGACCCAGAGCCCCATGGAAAGCTGGCACATCCAGACTGAAGAGGAGATTCCATCGCTTTTAGGCTCATTGCCTGCTTTCCTGGAGGCTCCTGGGAGATGGTCAGTATTTGTCTGAAGGGGGAAAGCCAGAGGCCTGTGCAGAGGAGTTCTGCATTTCCCATTAGTACTTGGTTTGCCTATTGTGCTTGGGCTCTCCTATGTGCTGCCTTGCTTTTAGGGCCTGGTACCAGGGAGCAGGGCTGTGGGGTCAGCAGCATCATTTACCCTGGGGACTTACATTTTCTTCTGGTAATGTTTCTGCCACAGGTTTCATTTTCTCAGTGGTCTTTTTTTCTAAATTAATTTTGGCCTAGGTTTTCCAAGTTGTACTTCATGGGGCAGGCAGGGACAGGTGTGCGGTGCCATTGGCTAAGTACTCTGGGAGGCTGGCTGGTAATGTTGAGAATCTAAGTTTCCACTAATGAACTGTGCCTTGAAACTGAATGCCCAAGTGGCAGGGGCTTAGCTGAGCATGGAAAGCCATATGACTTCTTTAGATCCTTGATTATCTAGAGACTCTGTGGGCCAGAGGATTTTAGAGGTAGAAGAGACCTTACGTCTCATCTAGAATCATAGATTTTAGCTGGATGTGATCTTACAGGCAAAAGAATCTAATTCTCTCATTTTACAGATGGAAAAACTGAGGCCCAGAGCAGGGAAGTTGATTGCCCAATACCACCCAGCTAATAAATGGCAGAACTGGGATTGGAAACCACATTTCCCACCTCCAGAGACAGTCTTCTTTTTACCACCCAGAGCTGCCTTTTAACCTCCATTTTACAAATGAGGAAACTGAGGCCTGGAGATGTGAAATGGTTTGCTCCAAGTCCCAGGAAACACAGATGGCAGAACTGAGATTCAAACCCATGGGCTCTGATTTCCTATCCCATTATCTTTCCCAGTATATCAGGAATTCTATTTCTTCCATCCTACCACCCTCTCTCCCACTCCTACTCCCTCCCCACAGGAAAAACACAGAGACTTCCTGCTGTATGGGTAAAAGAAAATAGAATCAGAGTAAAAGGGAAGTAAAAAGGAGAAGGGATGAAAAGGGTCTTGGGCCCGGCTGAGAGGTTAGAGGACAATCAAGGGCAGTGCAGTGGGGTTGGGCTCCCCAAATCCCCTGCTACTTGTAGCAGACTAGCTATGTAACCTCGGAGAAATCCCAAACTTCTCTAGGACTCAGGTTACTCACCTGTACAATGGGTATAATCATGCTTACACTTTCTGCCTCACAGGGCTATTTTGAGGACAGTGCTTTGTAAGCTGTAAAGGACTAGGGAGATAAGAGTTATGATTGCCAGTATAGCAGTCAGCTAATCAAGTTCATTTAGATCAAGCTAGTAGGGTAAAAGAGCCTTCTGGAGCCTTTGTTTATGACAAAGGTTGACCCTGTTTGAAGATCACTGGGCAAATGGCTGCTGGCCTTCTGGGGTGTTCCACCCTAAACCTAGTTCTTCAAAACTCCGTGTTCACAATTCAGTTCCTTTGAATTTACATGCCATTCAGTTCATATTTTTTGATAATTCACAGGTTACCTATGTTATATCAAAAACACAAAATCCTTAAAAGTTAGAATAGATCACTGAGTACAATCTGTGAGTTCAGGGAAGGCTAGTGACTTGTCCAAGGCCATACATACACAGCAGAACCAGGAGCAGGGGCTTGTAGTTGGCTTCCTCCCCTTTAAACAATTGCTATGGAGACTGTGGCCTCCTTGGCACAGAGCTGGGTGACCCTGGGCAAATCACTGGACTTTGCTGACTTTCAGTCAGTTCATCTGCAGAGTGAAGGAGACAACGCTTGTCTCCCCTCCCTCTCTGGATTGTTGGCAGGGAAGGTCACCCTTAGGAAATCCTAGCAGTGGATGCTCTTATTTTTAGGCTGTGGGTAGAGGGCTCTGACCCAGCCAGAGCCACTGGAGCCTCAGCCTTCACGAGGTGATGGCCTGCTGACCATGGTGTTCTCTGGGAGCCTCCTAGCCATAGTCACCCAGCTGCTTCACTGCTTTGGGGGCTCTGATGAACCCCCATCCCCACCTTGTGGTGAGTATGAAAGAGCACTGGTTCTGGGGACAAAGGGCCTGAGTTCCAATCCTGGCTCTGAGGCTCACTACTTGGGTAACTTTGTGCCAGTGGCTTGCCCTCCCTGGGTGTCAGTTTCCTCCTCTGCCAAAGGACAGGGAGGGAGGTTGCACCAGATAGCCTCTGAGGCCCCAACCAGCTTGGGCTAACTTTCTGCTGGGATAGGAGCAACCCCTCACTGTGGCAATGTAAAGGGACACAGGAAGGAAGCCCCATCCCACACCTTAGTCAGTCAGTCATTCCAATGGGCCAGGCCCTCTGTTAAGTGCCAGGGATGCCCAGAAAGGCCAACACCCTATCTTTCTCCTCAGGGGGCTTGCCTTCCCATGGGGGAGATGCACATGTGCACACAACCATGAACATACAAGATATGACCAGTATGAAAGGGCAGTAATCTCAGAGGGAAGGCACGAGCATTGAGGGAGAGCCTGGGAGAGATCTCCTGCACAAGCTAAGATTTGAGCTGGTTTTTTATTTCCGTTTCTGAATCACTTTTTATTTTTTTTGGAGATGTTCTGCTTAATTTTTTTGACAAGTTTTTATTCCCCCATCCCCCACATTCAACTGTTAAAAAAAAGAAAGACAAAGAAAATTCCCATTATAGACATGCATAGTCCACCAGAACAAATTTTCCCATTGGTCATGTCCAAAAGTCAATGTCTCACTCTGCATCTGACATCCATCACCTCTTTGGCAGGAGATGGGTGATGCATTTCATCTTCAGACCTCTGGACTCATACTTTATCATTACATTTATCAGACCTCTAAAGTTTTCCTAGGCTGCTTTTCTTTCTAATATTGTTGTCATTGTCCAAGTTGTTCCAGTTTTGGTTCACATCGTGCTGCATTAGTTTATAGAGGCCTTCACAGTTTCCTTTGAAAATATCCATTTTGTCATTTCTTCTGGCCCAGTAATATTTCATTACATGCATATACCATAATTTATTTAGTTACTGCCCAATTGTTGGGTACCTCCTTAGTTTCTAGGGTTTTACTATCACAGAAAGAGCATCTATAAACATTTTATACCTCTGGATCCTTCTCTTCTGTCTTTGATCTCTTTGAGGTCTAGATCTAGTAGCAGTATAGTTGGGTTGGAGCATATGCACAGGTGAATAACTTTGGGAGCATCGTCCTATACTGCTTTCCAGAATGGCTGGCCCGTTTCCCAGTTCCACCAATAAATGGTACATCAATGTGCTTGTTTTCTGGGAGCCCCTCAGACATTTGTCATTTTCCTTGTCATTTTTTCCAGTCTTATGGGTATGAGGTGGAAATTCAGAACTGCTTTAATTTGCATTGCTCTATTTACTCGTGATTTGGAGTATTTTTTCATATGGTTGTTAATAGCTTGAGTTTCTTCTTTTGAAAACTTCCTATTCTTATCCTGTGATAGGAGAATGAGTTGAGAACGGCTTTAGTTGAGTCTTAAAGGAAGCCAGAGAACCAGAAGGAAAAAGTGAGGAGAGAGAACTTTTCAGGCATGTGAGACAACCAATGAAAAGGCACTGAGAAGGAAGATGGAGACTGAGTGTCCTGTATAGACGAGTGTAGCTGGAACATACTGTATAGTGGGGAGGAAGGGTAAGAAGATTGGAAAATTGGAAGGGGGCCGGATTGTAAAGGGTTTTAATGCCAAATAAAGGATTTTATATTTGATCCTGGAGGTAATAGGAAGCCACTGGAGTTTATGGAGTAGGGAAGTGATCTGGTCAGATTTCTGCACATACAAGAGATATTATGAAAGTAGAAACAACAAGACTTGGCAACAGATCGAGCGTGTGCAAGGGGTGTGAGAGACTTAAATAGTAATAGTGATGTTAGGAAGAGGTGAGGGTATGGGGGGAAAGATAACAAATTCAGTTTGGGGCACGTTGAGTTTGAGGTGTCTACAGGACATCCAGTTCAAGATGTACAAAAGACAGTTGGTGATGAGAGATGGGACCTCAGGAGAGAGGCTACTCAGGATACCTAGATTTGGGAATCACCTGTATAGAAGTGATCATTGAACCCTGAAGGAGTTGATAACATCACCAAGCAAGAAGGAAAAGAGAAAAGGGCCCAAGATGGATCAGTGGGGGCACTCACAGTTAGTGAGCATGTCCTGGAAGAAGATCCAACAAAACAAAGAAGATTTAGAAAGAGTGCTTAGACAGAAAAGAAGCAGGAGGGATTGGTAAAATGAGGAGAAACAGAAGAGATTAGTGTCATGAAAACTCAGAAAGGAGGAAATATTCAGAAGAAAGAGAGATCAACAGTATCCAGGACTACAGAGAGGTCAAGAAGGATGAGGATTGAGAAAAGGCCATTGGATTTGGCCATTTTAAGAGGTTGTTGGTGACTTTGGAGAGAACAGTTTCAGTTGGATGATAGTGTTTGTAGAGAGCAGAGAAGTAGCCAGTAGACAAGGAGAGACTGAAGATTACAAAGTGAGGGTGATAATGCTGGAGAAGACTGGCAAGGATAAGCTCATGTGTGTGTGTGTGTGTGTGTGTGTGTGTGTGTGTGTGTGTGTGTGTGTAGATGGGTTGGTCTTGGCAAGAAGGGCCACCTCTTCATGTGAGACTGAGGTAAAGGAGGAGATAAGAGAGAGAGGCATCTGAGGGATGGAAGATGAGGAGGAGGGGACAAGAGGGAGCTCTTGGTGAATGACCTCAAGTTTTTTCAGTGAAATATGAAGCAACATTCTCAGCTGAGGGTGGAGAGAAGGGAAGCTATAGCAGGTTTGAGTAGGGATGAAAACATTTGGAAAATTGGCATGGTGACTGGGCTAGTGGATGGTTTAGGGAACTGTAAAAGGATTGCCTTGCCACAAGGATGGCCCAGTGGAGATTTTCTAGCACAAATTTGTAGTGGACCCAGTCAGTAGAATTTCATTATTTTCTCCAGCTTTGTTTGGAAGCAAATGAGTAGGAGTAATAGCATCTGATAGAGTACTCCAGGGTTGAGCCTCGGCAGGGCAAGATGAACAATAAGGAGAAGGGGCAAGGGATTCAGGAGAAGACAGTGTTGAGTTGAACTGAGAATATAGCCAGTGTGGGGATGATGGTCTGGTAAAGAACTGAGGGGTGGAGGGACCGGAGGTGATGGAGAGGACAAAGGATGGGGTTAGGGTTTCTAAGGCAGAAGGGAAAGATGGAATGACAAAATATTATGATCGGATAAGAAATTTCAAGCTTTGCAAATATGGAAATGGAACACTTCTAGGTGATGGCAAGATCAAGGGTATGACCCTCTCTGTGTGTAGCTTAAGTGAGGTGGAGGAGGAAGTCACGGAAAATGAGTAAATTGGAGAACTGTGAAGTTAGGCTGTTTGAGGGAATATCAACTTTAGAAAGGGTCAGAGGCTAGAATAGTCCAAACTGCATATGAAGAAGCCAGCAACACAACCAACTTGTCCAGGGTATAGACTGTTTCAGTAGTCACGTCAAGTCGACTAGCACTTGTGGGGAAGGATTGCTGGAGTGCCTTGGGTGAAGAAGATGGGGTAGGCCCAGGAGCTATGAGGAGCCTCCTGACAGCTCCTGCTTCCTCCATCCTCTCCATACTTCAATTTGTCAGTCAAGCTAATCTTCCTTATACACAGATCTGCCTGGATCACTACTCTACTGTGAATCATGAATCATCATAGATGTAGACTGCTTTTAAAGGAACATCAGAGACCATCTAGTCTGATGCCACCATTTTACAGAGGAGGAGACTGTGGTTTTGCCCAATAGCCCATAGGTAGTGCATTTCAGAACTAGGGTTTGAACTTAGGTTCTCAGACTCCCAAGAGTTTTTCCATAGCATCACAATGTCTTTTGACTCAAAATCTCATGTTCTTTCCACCGTACTCTGTTCTTTCCCAACTTGGGCATGGAGGAGGAGATCAAGAACCTCCAGATTCTCCATCTGCCCTTGGCCATACTTATCCTCCCCCACCATTTATGTTCCAGCCAATGGGATAGGGCCCTGCATACACCTTGCACTTGCCATGCATACTGTGTACAGGAGAGCTACCTGGGCTGCTGTTTTCCCCTACCCCCATCCCCAGAACGTAATCTTTATGAGATTAAAGACTGTTTTTTCTTTAACACTTTCCTTTCAATGAATAAGCATTTCTTTTCTCTCCTGCCCATCAAGGACTGTGTAAGATCCAAACGTGGTCTCTACTCCAGGTCTAGCCTTGTGTTTTGTCCAACTCAAATCTCAGATTGTGCAGGAGATCTCTCCCTCAATGCTCGTGCCTTCCCTCTGAGATTACTGCCCTTTCATACTGGCCACATCTTGTATGTTATGGTTGTGTGCACATGTGCATCTCCCTCATGGGAAGGCAAGCCCCCTGAGGAGAAAGATAGGGTGTTGGCCTTTCTGGGCATCCCTGGCACTTAACAGAGGGCCTGGCCCATTGGAATGACTGACTGACTAAGGTGTGGGATGGGGCTTCCTTCCTGTGTCCCTTTACATTGCCACAGTGAGGGGTTGCTCCTATCCCAGCAGAAAGTTAGCCCAAGCTGGTTGGGGCCTCAGAGGCTATCTGGTGCAACCTCCCTCCCTGTCCTTTGGCAGAGGAGGAAACTGACACCCAGGGAGGGCAAGCCACTGGCACAAAGTTACCCAAGTAGTGAGCCTCAGAGCCAGGATTGGAACTCAGGCCCTTTGTCCCCAGAACCAGTGCTCTTTCATACTCACCACAAGGTGGGGATGGGGGTTCATCAGAGCCCCCAAAGCAGTGAAGCAGCTGGGTGACTATGGCTAGGAGGCTTCCAGAGAACACCATGGTCAGCAGGCCATCACCTCGTGAAGGCTGAGGCTCCAGTGGCTCTGGCTGGGTCAGAGCCCTCTACCCACAACCTAAAAATAAGAGCATCCACTGCTAGGATTTCCTAAGGGTGACCTTCCCTGCCAACAATCCAGAGAGGGAGGGGAGACAAGCGTTGTCTCCTTCACTCTGCAGATGAACTGACTGAAAGTCAGCAAAGTCCAGTGATTTGCCCAGGGTCACCCAGCTCTGTGCCAAGGAGGCCACAGTCTCCATAGCAACTGTTTAAAGGGGAGGAAGCCAACTACAAGCCCCTGCTCCTGGCTATGCCATTTACTAATTGTTTGGTTTTTTTTTTTTTGCCTCTCTTTGTAGCCCCAGCCTTAGAATAATGCCTGGCACACAGGAAGTGCTTAATAAATGCTTGTTCACTGACTATCTGTATAGGTTTGTTGAATGGAGTGAGGGAGAGTGGGCTCGAGGACTGTCACCCTTGGGGGGCAGAGGTGGCACCAAGTGCTTTGTAAGAGGGTTGAAATGCCGCCCCCTTAGGGCAAGGGCCAGCGCCCAGCACAGAGGGGAATGCAAGTCCTATATCTGTTCTTTGGCATGACTGAGATTTCAAGCCTGCAGATGGGCTGGCCAGAGAACCGCTGTGAGGAGCTAGGGAACCGGGTCCCCAGGATGAACTGGGAGGCTGGCGGGGACCACTGCTCTTCTCCTCCCACACCTCACAGCTGTTGCTGGGAAACCAGCATTGTTTAGCATTTGAACGGAAAAGGAAGGAAAAAAAGATGTTCCTTTTACCCAAAAAAAAATTGTCTCTGTCTGCCTGTGGCTCTGGCCTTGTTTATTTTTCAGCTCCTAGGAACCGATTTCTGGGGAGTGGTGGCTCAAGTTCTCAGGGCATGGTAGGGTTATCGATTAGAAGAGAGTAGCACCTCTTGTTGGGCACCGCCCCAATAAGCTTCAATACTAATCATCTGTTGGTTTGGGTCTGTTGTCTGCCTCAGGACCCTCATTTATCCCTGTCCTGTTTTTCTCTCTTTTGAGCAAGTCCTTTGCCTTCTCTTTGCCTCAGTTTCCTCTTTGGATCGACACTTCTGACATTTCAAGGTCTCTTCCAGTTCTCATTGTCTAGGATTCTTTTCTCCTGCTTTCTTTGGTTCCTTTTTCTCTCTGTTGCTTTTTGTCACTCCCTTCCCCTGGTTCCCCCGTCCTCCAGTTTCCTTCTCTCCTTCACTTTCCTTTGTCTCTCTCGCTTTCGTGTTTATTCTTTCCTTATCATACCCAGCTGGATCTGAATCCAGGCAGATGTGCATGCCAGGAGACCTTTCCATCCATCCCAAGTTCGGAGACATGACAGATCAAAAGGCCCTATTAGCTCATCCAGTCCATTTCCCAGCCAGTTCAGGATTGCTCCCCAAAGCCGATTCTGCTTTGCTTTGGTCTGGGCCAATTTGAAATGACTCAAGCCACGGGGCTTCCACCACTTCCCCAGGGACAGACTTTTCTACAGTTTAATGGATCTTTGCACTGGATTTTTCCTGCTTCTGAGCCCAAAATTTCCTTTGCTTCATTTCATCCCATTACTCCTGGTTAGATTCCCTGGGACCACCCTGAGACCCTGGGCTCTCTTCTCAGGATTGCTATCCCGCCAGGTCTTGGAGGTGCTTATCACATGACATTCCTGCGGAGTCATGATTTCAAACTGAGCCCCAGGCTGTACCTCCTAGCCCAGGCCAGATGGCTGGCCAAATGGCTGTTTATCACAAGGGGAATTAGGGGAGAGAGTGGGGATGGCTCAGCACAAACCATCCCTAACCCCTGCTGAAGTGACCCAAGGGTACTTGTCCTTTAAGAGGGGTCAGTAGAGTTACCTTAGAAGGACAGTTGGGGGAAGAAATCTTAGGATGGAAAAAATATAGAATGAAATGTTAGAACTGGGAGGGACTTCAGAACAAAGAATTTCAGAGCTGGTACATTCTTTAGAAAAGAGACCTGAGAACCGTGAATCAGAGCTGGGAGGGCCCCAAGAACACAGACTGGCAGAGCTGGGAGGGACCTCAGAACAAAGAAGGTCAGAGCTGGTAGGTTCCTTAGAAAAGAGACCTGAGAACAGTGAGTCAGAGCTGGGAGGGCCCTGAGAATGGGAATGACAGAGCTGGGAGGGACCGTAGAAAAGAGAATGACAGGTCTGGGAGGGACCTTAGAACACAGAATACAAACGCTGCTGCTTGAAAGGCCTTTAGGACATAAAATGAAATGTCAGAACTGGAAGAATTTAAAACACAGAAATTGGGATGTTGAAGTTAGAAGGGCCTTTATTAAGTAATAACACCTGGTTTTATGGAACAGCTAGGTGATAGAGTGGACAGAGTGCCAGGCCTCAAGTGAGAAAAACCTCATCTTCCTGAGTTCAAATCTGGCCTCAGACACTTACTAGCTGTGTGATCCTGGGTAAGTCACTTCACTCTGTTTCCTCATCTGACAGATGAGCTTGAGAAGGATTCCAGTAGAATCCAGTAGATTTTTCAAGAAAACCCCAAATGGGGTCACAAAGAGTCAGACATGACTGAAACAACCGAACAACATTGGAGGAAATGTTTGTGCTTCTGTTCTTGCTACATCTTAGAAGTAAGTATCTGTAAAAACAAATTGATGCAGGCATGCTAATCACTGGTGGTTAATTGGGTATGTTCGTGGGGGTGGGAAATGACTTACTACTATAGTAATTTGAGCCAATAACGTTAGAGAAAGATAGTCCCAACTCCTCAGGGGTATCAAGAGAGCCCTCAGAGGGAGCTGTCCCTCTCAGGGATGGGGAGGCCACAGTTCTACTACACATGGTTGTAGAGAGTTGCCTCTCTTTCAAAGTGTTTTACATATATTATCTTGTTAATTGGGGCATGAAACACAGAAATTCCAATGTAGTACATTAGAGCTGGAAGGAACCTTAGAATACAGAATAGAGACTCAAAAAATTCATCGAATTTCAGAATTGGAAGAATTCAGAATTCAGCAGTCACATAGTCCGAACCATACTACCAAAAAGAATTCAACCACAACATAGTTGACAAGACATCATTCAGCTTCTGCCTAAAGGCCTACAATGAGGGAGAGCCCTCTACTTTCGGAAGTGTCCCATTCTGTCTTTCCATCATTTCAAGAAGAAACTTCAATTTGCCTCTTTTTAACTTTAACCTAGTCTTCTTACTTCTGACCTCTGTGGTCAAGCAGAACACAAGACATTCCTTCAGGTATTTGTTGACGGCTATCACATTCCCCATGAGTCTTTTCTTCTCCAGGCTAAAAGTGCTCGATTCCTTTGAACCGTCCTTATGTGGCACAGACTTGAGGCCCTTCACCATCCCGGTTGCTGTCCCATGAATTTTCTCTAGTTTATCAGTGTCCTTTCCAACTGTGGTACCCAGAACTAAAGATACGTTGTCCTAGATGTAATTTAATGCTAGTAGAGATCAGTTGAGCTATCATCCCTGTATTTCTAGAAGCTCAGCCTCTCTGAATGTAGCCAAAGATCACATTTGCATTTTGGCCTACTATATCACACTGTTAACTCACATTGAATTTGTAGTCCCCTAAAACCTCCAGATCATTTTCAGACAAATTGCTGTCTAGTTATGCCTTCTCCATCTTGTACTTGGAAGTTGTTTTCTTCTTCCTACTCAAATGTAAGTTTTGTCCCTATTGAATGTCACCTTACTAGATTTGGCCTCAGTCTTCTAGCCTGTCAACAATTTTGTGGATCCTGATTCTGTCATGTCTGTTAGCAATTCTTCTTGGCTTTACGTCATTTGTAGATTTCCTGAGTGTGCCACCTAAACCTTGATCCAAGTCATTGAAAAGATGTCAAATAGCCAAGCATAGATTATTGGGGCACTCCACTAGAGTTCTCTTTCCAAGATAACATTAGAATCTTTGAGTTCTTCCATTCAACCAGTTCTGAATTCATATAATTTTATTATTAATTAGCCCATAATTCTCTATCTTTTCCACAGGAATAGCATGAAATATTTTGACTTGTTACTTTGTTAAAATCTGGATGAACGAAATTGACAGCATTCCCCTGACCCACCAATTTAATAACCCTGTCAGAAAAGGGAATAAGGCCAATCTGGCTGGCATGGCCTGTTGTGATCATCATTTCCCTTTTGAGATATTCACTAAACATCTCTTTAATAATATGTGCTATAATTTTGCCAGAAACCAAAGTCAACCTCATTGGTCTAGAGTTTGCCAATTCTATTCTCTTGCCTTTTTTGGAAAATTGGGATAATATTTACCCTTCTTTAGCTCTGCTATATTTCTCTCTTATTCCAGAATCTTTCAAATATCACTGACAATAGCTCAGTAATCACATTTGCCAGTTCTTGCAGTACCCAAGAATGTATGTAGTTTATCTGGACGAAGTGACTTGAATTTATCAAAGGCAGCTAGATGATTTCTTATTATCTCCTTAATTATATTTGGTATCAACTTCCTATTAACCATTTTTTTGTTTTGTCCTTTATAATCCTTTTAGACCCCTTTCATGATATACCCTCCAAGGTTGGAATTTGTTTTATTTATGACTAATTCTTCTTTGAATCTACTTTTCCTCTTATTTCTCCTTTTCCCCTTTCCCAATTCCCTTCTATTTCCCTTAGTTGAATGTATTTCTACACTAAACACTCCCCCACCCCGTGTGTGTGTGTGTGTTTGTTTGTTTGTATGTTGTACTTTCCCTTGTCTGCTTCAGATAAAAGTGAGGTTCAAGTGAAGTCCTCTCTCTCTTCTCCTCAGTCTCCATAGGGGAATTATGTATTGTCTTCTTGCATACTCCAATTATATAAGATAGTAAGTTCCAACCCCTTTTCCCCTTTCTTCCCTAGTGAATTCTTCTTCTCTTCTCTTTATTCTCTTAAGATCATCAAAACCTAATAAAACCATTCTCAGGCCCTCTGTCTTATTGAATTTCCTCTATGACCACTGACTACATTAGGGTTCTGAGAGGATATTTATTTATACAATCCCTATTAGAATGTAAACACTTCATCCTTGTATAACTCCTTCCATTTGCTCAAATGTATTTACCTTTTTATGTTTCTCTTGACTCTTGTGTTTGCATTTCAAACTTCCTACTCAGCTCTGGTCTTTTCATCACAAATTCTTGGAAGTCTTCTATCTCATTTAAGATCCATTTTCTCTTTGTAGTATTATACTCAATTTTGCCAGTAAACTATTTTTAATTGTAAATCTTTTTATTTTGCCTTTTGGAATATTGTATCCCAAACTCTTTTCCTCTTTAGAATGGAAGCTGCCAAGTCTTGTGTGAGCTTGATGGTTGCTCTTTGATACCTGAATTCTTTCTTTCTGGCTTCTTGAAGTATTTTTTTCATTGACTTGGGAGCTCTAGATTTTTGCTATGATGCTCTAGAGAGTTTCAATTTTGGGATTTCTTTTAGGATGTGACTACTTTTTCCTCTTGAGTTCTCCTTTAATTTATTATAGGTATATATATATATATATATATATATATATATATATATATATATATATATATATATATATATATATACACACACACACATATATATATAAACTTTTTAATCTTTTGTTTCATTTCTTCTAGGAATTCTCGTTGATCTTGTAGCTAAATTGTGAGATTGTTTGAGGTTTTGTTTGTAGATGGTATAGAGCAATTCTCTTCTAGGTTTCTGTATTGGGTATTCCTGGATCCATAATATTTATCTATAATCAACTTCTTTTGTTTATGACTTTTTTCAATGTTACTTCCTGAACTGAGACATTGTCAGGACAAGGCACATTATGGAGTGAATGTTGTGGACTTGTTTGATCCTGATTTACATTATTTGGGGAGCTGACTCCTCTGGGTATTGAGTATTGTGTTCTTCAAGGATCTCAGGGGAAATTTTAGAACAGTGAGTTAAAAAATTTTAGTGTTCTAAGTAACCTGATTTAGAATGCAGTCTGATCACTGACCTCATGGTACCAGCTTTATAGGCTTCCAAGGTTTGAGTGACATAGCTTTGGGCTTGTCCCTGGTCTGAGATCTAGTAGACAGTTTCTGGCTCCCACCCCTGTCAGTACTTTGGAAAGCTCTACCTTGTCAGAGTGACTGAACTGCAGGCTCACCTCTGTTCCATGCCCCAACCCAATATTGGGTATGCATTTCTCTATCACCACTTGGTCTTGCACTTTTCCTCAGTCTTTGATGGAATGGTTTTATAAGAGAGTTGGGCTATACTACTTCTTCATACTGTGTCATTATGCCACTTCTCTCTTGCTTTATAATCTAAAGATCCCCTTCCTTTGGAGGTGTAGCACATAGATTCTGGGATTATTCTCATAATCCATACACCACTGGCAGGTCAGGTCCTAAGAATGAGGCTACTACATTTCCCCTCAGGATTCTAGGGGTAATCCTGAGGGGTTAAGGGATGTCTTTAAAATTATAGCTCAAGAGCCCTTATCCAATGTGTTTTCCCCAATATTGATCAGTAGTGATTACTACCTTAATATCATTTTGATCAAGTGATATTTGCTGAATATGAATTAACTAATTAATATCCATCTTTTTAAACAAAGGAATATTTATTGAAAATGTAGAGCAAGGACCAAATGACAATAACAGCCTCTTGAACACTACTCTTCTTCATATCTACTTGGTCCCTAGAGAGAGTGGACTTAAAGCGGCAACTACCATCATTCCCTTCACCAAGTTCACTTCAGGGGATTGTATATCCAATAGTAAGTCACTCCTTTACTCACAGGACATGATGCCTTGGCTGTCAGGTCAATTTACTACTAAGTTGGGTCCAGCAGGGTACTCACTCCTCAGGGCTGGCTCCTCATCAGGCTTCGCAGCAGTTGTGCTGCCATTAGACTTGGCTATGGAATTCAGTTGCTGGACTTCTAATGACTCTTCTGGCCTCCTGAAGCTCACAAGATCACAACATGGTCTGTTTTGATACTTATTCATCTCAGATCAGGAAAGAATACATCCAACAGAGACAGAAAAGGAGGCACCATGTGTTCATGGCCACATGGCAGTTGGATGGAGAGGGAGGGCAGCAAATGGCAGGTATTGGGCCATTGACACTTCTGTGGGTACTGTCTGGTCATTTGGACCTTTATGGTATTTCTTCCTCTTCGTCACTTGAAAGCTGTCAGAGAAGAAAGTGTTCTTCTGTTCATTTGAGCCTTGCTTGCTCAGTTCTAGCTCATCAGCCAATTAAAAGACTTTCTATTACCACACAGGAAGATGAAAGGAAACAGAAAATACTTCTGCATGCTCTGAAGTGGGAAGTTAAAGGTGTGTCCCACTGTCATTTCTTGGTAACTCACAGCAACAATTCCTCTATTAGTGAGAATCAGATCCAGAGCTGACTTTCACCTTATTAGTTCCTTCACTTTTTGAAGGATGAAATTACCATTAAGGCTAGCCAAGAAGTTAACATCTGTTCTGCTTTTTTTGGGGAGAGAGTGAGAGAGAAGAAGAAGAAGAAGAAGAAGAAGAAGAAGAAGAAGAAGGAGGAGGAGGAGGAGGAGGAGGAGGAGGAGGAGGAGGAGGAGGAGGAGGAGGAGGGAGAGGGAGAGACCTGGAGTATTGAAGTTCCTTATTTCTATCATGTTATGCCTCTGTACCAGGCATATGACCTGTTTACCTAAGTCCTCATCTAGTTCCTCTTTCTATACAGGTGTGTGCCAAAGAGTATACACAAATACATTTATACTATACACACGTATGTCTAAATGGATTCTTAGAACTGGAAGAGATATAATAATAATAACACAACAATAGAATGTTGGAGGTGGAAGGGCCCTTGGAACCTAGAACATAGAATATCAGACCTAGAAGCAAACTTAGAACATAGACTATCAGATCTAGAAGGGCACTTAGAATGTAAAATATAGATTGTCAGGCCTGGCAGGTGCCTCAGAACATAGAATATTGGCCTTCGATAGCACTTGGAACATAGAACATGGAATGTCAGGACTGGAAAGGACCTTAGAGGTCATCTAAGTAAACCCACTCATTCTACACTGACTGGCTTTGGAGTCAGAGGGCTTGGGTTCAAATTTTGCTTCAGTCACTCCCAGTGTGACCTTAGGCAAGTTACTTTACTCTCTCAGCCTCAGTTCCTCATCTATAAGAAAGTGAGGTCAAGAGAAGGGAAATAACTTGCCCAATGGGACATAGTAAGTTAGTGGCAGATCTAGGACTTGATCCCAGTTCTTTGGAATCTCAGGTCTCCAGTGCTATTTCTGCTGTCCCACCTTTAGACCTGAAGAGTAACTCATATTTGATTCATGAAGTGACTGGGTAATAGAATGCCTAGGGGACATGGTAGGCCCTTAGTGACCCTTCACTCACTTCTTTTAGTAATAGCTGTCATTTGCAAAGCACTTTAAGGTTTTCAGAGCACATAACAAATGTCTCATTTTATCCTCATGAAAACCTTGGGAGGTAGGTGCTAGTATTATTCCCCACTTTACAGATGAGCAAACTGAGGCACACAGAAGTGAAGTGATTTTCTTAGTATCTGATTCTACTTTGAACACAGGTCTTCCTGACTCCAGACTCAGCTCTCTAAACATTGGGGCACCTTGCTCCCTCTAGCTGGCTTCTTTTCCACTGTCTTGCATCAGTCCTCTGATAAAGGTCAATGTCCCCAATTTCCATGTGTGCTCTAGGTCCCTTCAAGCTCAGTCAGGTTTCCACATCATTCTCTTTTGTTTGCTTTGTACTGCTTTTATGGCTTACCTGGATATCACACTAATCTTTCCAACTGATATTCAGTATTCACACCTTCTACCCTGATTCGGACATCCATATCCCTTATTGCTCAAGAATTGTGAAATCCTTCGATCTCTAGGGACCAGAGCGTACCTATTTGTTAGTGAGGTCAGCTGCAAGCTTTCAGAGGGCAAGGATTTCAATACAGCCTTTCCCTTCTGCTCTCTAGTCAGCAGTCTGGACTCGTCTCTGAAGCACCCAAGCTGGTGAGAGGGTTGCAATGCTGACAATTCAAATCAGAGGGCTTGCAATGGAAATGGGACACACAGGTGGGTAAGACAGAGTGCTTGGCCAAATCCAGTGTTGACTGTGAAATTTGCCAGTGAGGAGATATGTCATAAGATGACTCTGAAGTCTCTCACACATTTTCTGTTTCTCAAACTCCGCCAGCCTCTGACTGATGAACTGAAAGGGTCCCTTCATGGACTGGAGAACTAAATTTAGGTCTGGCAAATGTAGGCATGCCTACTAAGAAGTACGGGTCATTTCTAGCAGTTCCAAGAATTGGAGACCTCACTCAGGGTGACCACATAGTTCAGTATCATCTACACAAGTTCAACAAAAATAGAACATAGAATGTTAAAGATGAAAAGGACCCGAGAGCATGGAATGCTAGAGCATAAAGAGACCACAGAATGTAAAACTGAATGTCAAAGCTGTAAGAGACTTTAGAACACCTCACCCCCCGCCCCCTCACCCCCTCGCCCACCATGTTCTAACAAATCCCCTTCATAAAAGGATTTGTTCTGCAAAACTTGGACTCAGTCAAAAGGCTGCACTTGAGGACCTAGAAGGTCACATGTGGCCTCAAGGCCGCAGGTTACCCACTCCCTGGACTAGGCACTAGGCATCCAGAGACAAAAAGGAAGTAGTCCTTGCCCTCAATGAGTTTCCATTTTACTGGAGGGAAGCAACATGTATCCAGGTCATAGGATTTACTTAGCCATAAGAACAGAAGGATAGTCCACTAGGATAGGCATTGAGGATACCCCAATTGAGCTGACTGAAACTCTACCAACCAAGCATCAGAGGGCTGCTCATACTCAGGTGGCAAGGAAATGTCAGCAGCAGCCCGAGTCTTTGGTCCCTTGAGCCAACCAAGTGTCAAGGATGGTTTCAATGCTGCTTAACTGGCATAAGAGCAAAGGTTAGGATATTATTCCTCCCACACTAGGACACTAACATCCATAGAGGAACTAAATCTGTCATGATACCCGGGTCTTTCTAACGTTACCAAAAGATGGTAACAATCTGCATTGCTCTGAGCTCCATCCACCGAGAATGACTGGCTGTTCTGATTGGTAGGTACCACTTCACACTTCATAATGGCCAAGGGAAAAGACAACCAAAAAAAATGTTGTTGTTGGAAGAGAACCAGTGACATCGCATGGTGATGTCTTGACTTGCCTACGAATTGAAGTGAGGCAGAACTGCACAAAGTCATCAGCCTCATTATTTCTTCCAGAGTCATCAAAGTCCAGTGGCAGGACAAAAGTCAGGATAATTGGTGATGGCCCAGGATGAGTTTGGTGTCTTTGGGGTCTGACCAAGCTCTAAGCACTCCATATTGCCTGCTTCAGCCACCTTCATGGCTATTACAACAAGTTGTTCTTATCCACCCATTCTTCTGGGGAAAGTCTTCATATGCTTGGAGTAGACACCCCCTAATCCACCAACAGGTTTGAGGCCCACTGCTTTCCCTTGACCTTGTTTGGCCAGTCTGCTAAGATGGGGTGTGGCCACGACACATACTACAACTTCTTGGAGCCACAGGTGAGAGTTGAGTGCCAGGTGGACACCAAAGGTGAATAAGCAACCCTGAAAAGGGTTTGGCAACCCTCATACTAGGGTGCCAGTCCTTCCTGAACACCCCATACACCCCCCAAAGAAATGTACTAACTTATCAATGTCCTAATCCAGTAATAAACAGTAAGTCAGGCTTTTTCCTCAGGCTTAAAACAATAATTGGTATCTCTGAGAAGGAGACCACCTTCAGCACTCCTCAACTGATTTTTTTAACCCTCTGCCAATTTGATAGAGTCATTGTGAGGAAAGTATTTTGTGAACCACAGGCTGTTAGCAAAGTGTAAGTGGTTTCAATTAATCATGAAGAACAGCTCTTCTGTGAGAATCAGGGGCATCTCTACACAATGACAAGACCTCATGGGACATACCACATTGTCAGGAGAAGACATTTACTTCATCATCCTCATCATCATCATCATCATCACACTGTCATCATCCTTTAATATTTTGGCAGATCCTAGTTTTACTAACGTCCCCGGATGTCCTGATCCCTTCCTCTGTGTCTCACTGCACCCTCCCACAGCATAACACACACACGCACAATTCATCACTTCATAGCCAGCCTGGTTGCCATGACCCTCTCCACACTTTGCTGGGCTGACCTATGTGACTTTAGTCCAGTCGTTTAACCATCATGAGTCTAGCCTTTCTCCTCTGCCAAGTGAGACAGCTGGACTTAAATGAGCCCTTCCAGCTGCAAACCCTGGGCCTATAATCAAAGCCTTTTTAGTTTGCCAGGATCTGCCAAAGCCTTCAATACATGGGCATGGCCTTTGAGAAACCAGTGTGATGTCCATGCCCTGAGAAGGCATTAGAGGAAGCTATTACTGAACAATTAATAATGCCCATCACAAGAAAGGTTGAGCCGGGGAGGGAGAATTTTGTCAAGCCCCAAGTCAGCTATAAGTTTTGGCTGAGAAGCCTTAGGACATAACAGAACTCAGAAGGCTCCCACGTTTTCTTTTTTCCCCTGTAATACTGATGAGACCCAGGAGCCCTCAGATGTATTGGCAGATTCTGTTAAGCTCGGCTTGGCTAACATTTATCCCCATTAGGATGGAGTTAGTTTTATTAATGTGAGCTGGGTAACAACGCCCAGGATCTCAGATGACTGGGGTTCTGCTCCTGAAAATTCTCTTTTCTTGTCCTCTTTGCCTGGCTCTTCCATATGCAGAGTTGGGCACAGGGGGAATGTGCCAGGAGGTGGGGGAAGGGAAGGCGGCATCACAGACCCTGCTCCCAGCAAGGAGCCAGAGCCCTGTCTGTACCGCTGGAGCTTCTGACCTATGAAGGCCAATTGCTGCTTGTCAGAGGGGAAGGCCTGCTTTTTTGTCCTGGCTTTGGAAGGCTTGGGTGGGGGCTTTTGCCAGCCCTAGCCCCAAAGCGTTTAATTACCTCCCTTGCTTTATGACTGTAATGCTCAGAGCTCCACGGTCTGTACTCGTACAAGGATGTGTCCAAATCCTCAGGCCATGTAAACTTGGAACTAGCAGAGTGGATCATGTATACTCCAGGCCAAAATGTTCCCGAGACCCTGACCCTGGCGATTTGTTATCAGCATCTCTTACAAAACAGCCCCCTCAAACACACCCGTGAACATACAAAGAATGAAGATAGGGACGGGACAAAGTGATTTTGGGTAGTGAGAGAGTTGGATCATGGATGGGCCCCTTGGGTGTTGTGTCCATTTTCCCCAGCAAGACTGTTCACATTGGCTGATTAGGGAATGTTCTATTCTGCATAATAGGCATGAAGTGGGTGGGGGTGGGGAAGAGAAGGGTAGAAGGAGCACAGGACTGGAAATCAGGAGACCCTGCTTTGGGTTCTAGCTCTGCCACTAGCTAGCTGCATGGACCTTAGGTAAATTCATTTGCCCTCTCTTGGCCTTAGCTTTTGACTGTACAATGAGTGAATTGGACTATCATAAGATCATTGCCCTTTCTGCTCTGATAGGCTGTGTTCTAAGGTCTCTTCCAGCTCTAATATCAAATGTTCTTAAACCCCTCCAAGTTCTGACATACTTTGTTCTAATATTCTGTGTTCAAGTTCCCTCCTAACTCTGACAGTCTCTGTTCTAAAGTCTTCCCCAGCTCTGACACACTGTGATCTAAGGTCACTCTGAGTTCTAATATTTTCTGTTTTAAGGTCTCTTCCAATTCTGGCATTCTCTGTTCTAAGATGCCTTCCAGATCTGATATTCCTTATTTTGATGTTCTAAGTTCCCTCTCTACTCTGACGTTCTCTGTTCTAAGGCCCCTCCCAGGTGTTGTGCACCTGGTTCTTTCAGTCCAGCTCCAATTCTCCCTAACTTGGCTGAGAGTTGCATGAGGCTTATTATTATCTTGTGAGTAACAGTACATGTGAGTTAACGGGCTAAGAGGTTAGGCAGCTGGGCACAAAGCTTATGGAAGCTGGATTGCTGTCCCATAGTGGGGTGGTGGTGGGTTTAGAGATGGCAGCAATGTTCTCTAGGAGGGGCCTCCCTGATGCTAGAGATCTATTAGGCAAGAGGTCCAGGTCCAGAGAAGCAACCAGGACTGGAAGGGTCCCGCAGGTCCCATAGACCTCTATAGGCAAGGAGTGGGAGGTTAGGGGTGAGAGGGAGGTCCAGGCACATCAGCTCTAGCAAAGAATGGTCAAGCAGCAGGGCCAAAGGCAGGATGAAGGGTGGATGGAGCCTGGCGAATAGTAGATAGAGCATCTCGCTCACTCCTTGGAAAAAACACGGGCTTCTCTACAGACTCTTTGGCAAATGCCTTTGTATCCTTCAGAGCAGCCACGCCTCATTCCCAAGGACAAGAAAAACAAAAACGGTGCAAATAGCACTGGACAGAGGGTCTAAAGATTAGGATTCTAGTAGTAATTCCAGCACTCAGTTGCTGTGTGACTGAGCCAGTGACACCCCCTCTCTAGGCTTTTGTTATTTCCTCTGCTTGACAAACATGTTTTATCCCTATCTCTGCCCATGCTATTCCAGAGGTCTGGAATACCCTCCCTTTAAAGGCCAATGTACAGGCTGCCTCCTCCAGGAAGCCTCACCTTGTCCCTTACTTTTCTATATTGGGAATGATCAGTCCTCACATGGCTCTAATTTTGTCCCCTTTTAATGCCCTTACCACTTAACATTCTGTATTACGATGATCGTGTCTTAGGAGTATACGGGGTGTTCGGGAGGACTAGCACCTCTGATGTGAGGACTGCTTTGGTGTCCACCTGTCCCCCCACTCTCACCGGTGGGTCCAAGAAGCTGTAGCATACGCACTGGCCACACCCCTGTAAAACCATCTGGACACATGGGTAGGTTGAGAGTAACCAGTTGGTGAGTTCGAGGGGTGTCTACCCCAAGCATGTGAAGATGTTCCCTGCAGAATGGGAGGATGAGAACAATTGAGAAGGAGGCTGAAGCAAGAGCTTGAGTGCTCAGAGCTTGGTCAGACATCAAAGACATCAAGGTCATCCCTTGCATCCTGGACCATCAGTCTGTAAGAGAGAGTGAAGCTTTGCACAATTCATAAGCAAGTCAAGACATCACCCCATGATGTTAGTGGTCCTCTTCAAAAGAAGGACAAGCAACAGTCATCATGTCTTATCTCTCTAGTAGAAAGTAATGAGCTTGAGGGCAAGGACAGTATGTTATTTAATCCTTGTTTGGCCTCTGTATAAATTAGGGCTTTAATAAATATTTATCCCGGTGTAATGGAAAAAGCTTTCCATCAGAGCAAGGAGCCATGGGTTAAAATCCAGTCTGACGCTTACTAGGCATGCCTCTTCTCTGAGCCTCAGTATCCCCATTTGTCAAATGAGACTAATAATCCTTGCACTCCCACATCACAGGGGCACAAATGGGAGCCACAATCATAGGGACTTGCGTATTTTTGTCCCAGCACCTAAGACAATGTCTTGCATAGAGCTGCTGTCAAACAAAAGGGCTGGCCTAGAGGACCTTGAAAGCTTCTAGACCAGAAATGCTCTCATTGTCAAATCCACAAAGCTGCTAAGGTGATCACGGATCCAACCAGATGATTCTCCTACTCACTAAGTGTCAGTGGCTCTCTGTGATCTCTAGGATCACACACAAACTGGAGGTGCTTTGCAGTCTGGTTACACCTCCCCTTTCTAGGCTTATTGAACTTTGAACTCTAGATTGTCCTTCATTCACTCTACATTCCAGCCAAAAAGGTCTGCTTGCTCTTCCCTGTAACAACATTGTTCCATCTCCGGTCTCCATGCCTTTGAGTAGACTGTCCTGGATAGCACCTGGAATACACTCCCTCCTCACCTGTACCTTTTAGAATCCCAGCATCCTTTGACACAGCAATGCCTCTCCCTCAGCATACCTTGCCTCATCTCCCCAGATGCCAGGGCCTCCCCTCTGAAATGGCCTGGTCTGCACTTTATATCGATTTGATATTTACTTATATGTACGCTTGTTGTTTGCCAGGGAGACTATAAGCTCCCTGAGAGCAAGGTTGTTTTGTTCCTGTCCCAGTGCTTAGCACAGTGCCTTGTACATGGGAATTGATTAAGAAATCCTGGTTGATTGCTCTTATCCAAGCTGCAGCTCTTCAGGTATCTATTTATTCTCCTTGGAAGTGTGTGTCATCCAATGAAAACCAAATCCTTCCCTTCACCCTTTTAATATCGAGGCAGTAACAGGGTTACCAGACTAGACTTTCCATATTTATTACTAAATGGAAGAGAAACCTCCCATTCCAGTTGTCATCTGACTATTGGGATCTGATGGATTCATAATAACAACGCACATTTCCAAAGCACTTTATGGTTTGCAAAACACTTTCCTTACAACCATCATGTGAGATGGAGTACTACTACCTTTCTTTTGCAGATGGGGAAACCGAGGCTTAGAAGGATAAAGTAATATCCCAGGTTATACAAGTAAATGCAGAGCTGGGGTTTGAGCTCAGTGATGTCTAATCCCCTTTATACTGTACCACACTAGCACTCACTAGGTTGCTGTTCTTTCATGAAGAGGACCAAAATGACATAATTGTGTCAGGGTCAAGGTATGGTGTGTCTGACTGTGGCTGATCAGACCAATTTGAGCTCAGAAGGCCCTACCATAGGTTGGGCACAAATAGTCCTTATGAACATTTGGAGTGAAGATGACTCTAAATCTGCCTGCTCTCACATTTCTTTTGAGCTCTGCAATTCTGCTTTGCTCATAGAACATGGCACTTTCTTTGATGTGGGCATGCCATGCTGGGTAGCCCTGTGCCAGGGTCTCCCAAGTCTCCCAATCTATTCCAAAGTTCTTCAGAGAGACCTCGAGAGTGTCCTTGTATCACTTCTTCTCACCTCCATGGGAGCACTTGCCTCGTATGAGTTCTCTGTAAAATAGTCTTTTAGACAGATATATATTTGACATTCAAACAACATGGCCAGCTGATCAGAGTTGTGTTCTCTGCAGTAGAGTCTGAATGCTTGGCAGTTTAGCTGGAGAAATGATTTCAGTGTCCCTTACCTTATCCTGCCAGGTGATCTTCAGAATCTTCCTAAGACAATTCAAATGGAAGTGGTTCAGTTTCCTAGCAAGGCATTGGTATACTGTTCTGGTTTCACAGGTCAGCATGATGGCTCAACAGACCTTCAGTTTGGTAGGCAACCTAATAACCTCTTCTCTTTCACATTTTCCTGAGCCTCCCAAACATTGCACTAATAATGGTAATGTATGCATCAATCTCATCAACTATGTGTAAATCCCTGGAAAGTATACTGCCAAGGTAAGTAAACTTATCTACTGCATTCAAAATTTCTCCATTTGCTGTAACCAATGGTTCTATGTATGGTTGGTGTGGTGCTGGCTAGTGGAGAGACTCTGTTTTCTTGATGTTAATTGTTAGGCCAAAATTAGTACAAGCAGCAGAGAATCAATCCTTACTTTGCTGCATTTCAGCCTCAGAGGTGGCAATGAGCTCACATCATGTGCAAACGAAAAGTCACACACCAACTCTCCTTCCATTTTAGTTTTGGCTTGTAGCCTTTTCAGTTTAAAAAATTTACCATCAGTGAGGTAGCTGACCTCGATGCCATCTTAGCCCTTGTTGAAGGTGTCCCACAACACTGCTGGAAACATCACACTAAAAAGCCTAATGAACTTTCACTAGACACTTATTGAATATCGATTCAGCACTATGCTAAGCACTGCAAGGATGCTAGAGAGGGGAAACACAGGCTTTATCCTCAGAGAGTTTACACTTTGGTTGTCCATGAGACAGAATACAGCGATGTGTGAGAGTCAATGCTGCAAAACAAGAATTACAGAGACACTCTAAGGAAAGGTTCCAAATATGGCAGCTCGATTATGAGTTTGGAGGGAGAAGTCATGATGGGGGTGAGGACAATTAGGGGAGACTTTAGAGAGACAATGGGACTTGAGCTTGGCCTTGAAAGATGAGCAAAGGTGAGGAAGCAGGAAGATGTATGGCGTGTTTGAAAGAAAGTGAGGAGACTAGTCTGACTGGAATGATGGATTCATGTTGTTGGGAAGTTGGCAATAAAGCTGGAGAGTTAGTTTTCAACTTACCTGGGAAGGTCCTTGAATTCTGAGCTGAGGAGACTTTCCTGGAGATTCAACCCAGAGCCAGTATTACCATCAGTTAGTAGCCCTATTCTCTAGCTTCCCTAGTATCACAATCATCATCATGACTTCTATTCCTGGAACAATTCTAGAACATATTAATCAAAGGAATAAATGGCATACAGCTGAAAAGGAAGGCTGTGATCCCCAGGAGCCAACATGGGTTCATCAAGGCAGATCATGCCTCACTAACCTCATTTCCATTTTTACCAGGGTCACTAAACTTCTAGATCATGGAATTCCTATAAATATACTTTAGCTAAATTTTAGCAAAGCCTTTGATAAAGTAACTCATGCTTTCATAGAAAAGACAGGGAAATGTAGACAAAATGAAAGTACAAATAGAAGGAGTCAGAATGGTCAGACCCAGAGAGTCATCGTTAATGAGTCAATACTAATTGGGAAGGAAGTCTCCAGGGGAGCATCCCAGGTGTCTGTACTGGGTACTGTGCTATCCAACATTTGTATCAATGACTTGGATAAAGGGTCCAAAACATCTTGACAAGATAGAACATGATCAAATTAGATTATAAAGTTGAATTACAGCCTTATACATGGGTTTAAAAAAATCAGCTTTACATGTACAAGATGGAAAAGGCATGGCTAGACAACAGTCCCTTTCATCTGGAAGAAACCTGGAGGCTTCAGTAGATTTCAAGCTTGCTTTAGGCTGACAATATTTAATGACAGCCAAGAATATAGCTGGGACCCTAGGCAACATTGGGAGAGGTGTTGCTCCTAGGAATAAAGAGGTGATAATCCCTCTGTCATCTGCTCTGGTCAGACCACATCAATAGTACTAGGTTTAATTCTGAGCATCATATTTTAGGAAGTACATTGATATAATGGAGAGAATTCAAAAGTGGGGTAACCAGGATAGGTACAGTGGGGGAAAGAACTAGATGTTTAACCCAGAGAAGAGAAAACTTCAAGGGACATGCGATCTATATTCAAATATTTGAAGAGGTATTACATACAAAAGTGTTTAGGTTCATTCTTCTTGGCCTCAAATGGCAGAACCAGAAATAATGGGTGGAAGTTAGAAAGAGGCCCATTGAGGCTTGCTGTCAAAACCAACAATGAGAACCATTTGAAAGTGCACTGGGCTGTCTTTGGAGGCTATGAGTTCTGGAGCTCCCCTCCTTTGAGGCCTTCAAAGAAAGGATGGATGACCAATGTCAAGCATGTTGTAGAAGAGAATATTTTTGCAGGAATGAATTTTACTAGATGGTGGCCACTGAGGTCTTTTCCAGCTCTATAATCATTGGGCTTAGAGTTGGAAGGGAACTTTGACATCATTCAGTTCTAACTTCTCAGTCTGCTGAGGAATAAAAGCACAGACTAGAGAGGGGAAAGGACTTGCCCATAGAAGTTAATATGTCTTCAGTTTGAGCCAGTGCTCTCTGTTCTTTCCCAAGGCAACCTGTAATGTGTTAGAGATTATGGGACTCAATGTCTTGAAGCACTTGGGACTCTGGTATCCCTGTGTGCAGCATGTTCAGGGCCTGTGGAGAAGGGGGTCACTTGGGCATGCTGTTAGCCATGTGATCTTGGGTAAGTTACTTTACCTCCCTGGGTCTCAGTTTCCACCTCTGTAAAATGAGGTGGTTGAACCAGAAACCATCTGAGGTCCTTTCCAGCTCTAATCCTGTGATCTAATGTGTATGACCCTCAGTCTCTTCCTCTGAAAAATTAAAGCGTCGGACTAGATGACTTTGGAGGTCTCTTCTATGATATTTCCTCTCTCCAATCCTACCTGCTATCCCCACATTCTTGAGATGCAGTTTTGAAGGGTCTCCAATCCATGGAGCAGCATCCTCCAGCCATATTTGTGTTTGTGCTCTGGAAATATGAGAAAACATATTTTGACTAATGGTATCCCCCTAGAGGAAAACATACTTCAGTTATAACGATGTTCCATTGTAATTGTTGGAAATCACCCTGCCTCACCATAAACAGGCCTTGCATCAATGTTTCTGCTTGACCTTTCTATAGAAGAAAAAAATACCTTCTGGGAATGCATAAGCAAGTGAAGTTTTTGGAAGGGAGGCTAAGGAGCGAGGCAGTCTGGCCCCTTCATAAAATGCAGTGATAGAGTTGTTACTGTTTGCTGAAAGTCCTGAAAAAGAAATTATCAGAGCACCAGATGTTAAGGTGTGTGTGTGTGGGTCACTAAAATCCAACCCCTGGTGAGAAATGTAGCTGCCCCCAAGTGAGGGTAGAGTCCTTTGATTTCTTTCTTCTTTTTTCTTCTTAGATTTCTAGCTAAAATTTCAAAATGAAGAGCACATTCTGGTCCAAGTGAATAAATACTCCATGGCTTGAAAACAGCAATCTGCTTTGGGGAAGTCTCTCCACAGTAGTTAATTCCCCCTTTCCAGTTTCCTTTCTGCCATATTTAAAGGTCATCATGTTATTGACAAAGGATACTCAGCAATGTTGGGTGGCATGGACAGAATGTAAATGACTTTCTTTGAACTCTGGGCTTCCTCCCATCCAAGTGATGTCACTCCCCTCCTTCCAAAGCCTGGGATGGTATCTCCACCAGGAGTAGGTACATTGTCCACTGGAAATTCAAGGCTGGAAGTGCCAAGGAGTGTAAGAGAAAGAGCCCTCTCTGGATTTGGAGTTAGATGATACCGTCTCAAATTCTGGATCTGCTACTAGCTTGATGCCAATAACCTCGGGCAATTCCTTTCCCTTCTCTGTACCTTAGTTTCTTCTATAAAATGAGGGGTTTGGGTTAGAATTCAGGGCTGCTTAAACTTTTTCCACTTGCAATTTCTTCAGTGCTTCTTAAACTGTGGGTCATGATCCCTATGGGCTTCTAGAAGGCCTCTAGAGCCAGGTCAAAATCCTCTGATACCAAGAGGATTCCTTTGGGTTTAGGTAACAGATGGGTAGGTGGCCTGTGACCTCCCATTCAGTTTGGCATGCTTCAACATGATGACCATCGAGATAGAGCTCAGTGGACTGGTGAGGGGTGGTCCATGAGCTACAGCCAGAGAAATCTTCAGGGTGAGCCTTAGGTCTCATATCTACCCTACTGGGATGGCTGATTTTGAGCCTCCCATCTCAAGTCCTATTTCTGACATGCTCTTGACAGTTCAGTGTCAGCCATGAAGGAACATCACCCTTTGGATCCTGCCCATTTCCTGGGTCTTCAGTGGAGGGTGGTAGCATAGTTTAATTTGATAAAGCTCCTTTGTAGGTGATTTACTACTCCCATATCTCTTATGGTCTAGAGGCCTCATAGTCCAGTTGATGCTCATCTATACCTCTGTCCCACCAAACTTTTAAAGAGGTTACTCAGCATCTCAGCATCCTCTGTAAAATCAAGGGGTTGCGGTAGATAGATCTCAAAGGTTCTTTCCTACTACACACTCTATGGCCATTTGCAAAGTAATCTATAACCCACACTGTACTGTGCAAAAGGACCAGAGGCACAACCTGAAAGATCTGAGAGCAATGGCTTCTGAAGGTGTTTTACCACCACCATCACCACCACCACCGCCACTGCCACCGCCACCCATTTCTTTAGGACTTTAAGGTTTACAAAACACTTTCTTCCCAATAATCTTATGCAGTAACAGGTACAAATATGATCTGCATTTTACAAAAGAGGATCTTGGATGTCAGAGAAACTAAGTGACTTTCCCATGGCAACACAGTTCATAAGTATTAAAGCTGGAATTTGGATCTAAATAGATCTCTTGACTAGACTGAAAGGGCTATAAAAATGTGCATGCCCTTTGACCCAGCAATACTATTTCTAGGGCTGTATCCCAAAGAGATCATAAAAAAGGTAAAAGGAGCCACATGTACAAAAATATTTATAGCAGCTTTCCATGATGGTCAAGAACTGGAAATCAAGGGGATGCCCATCCATTGGGGAATGGCTGAACGAATTGTGGTATATGTAAATGTAATGAAATACTGTTGTGCTATAAGAAACAATGAAGAGGCAGACTTAGGAAAAACCTGAAAAGACTTATATGAACTGACGCTGAGTGAAGTGAGCAGAACCAGGAGAACATTATACACAGCAATTGCCACAGTGTGCGAGGACTGTTTCTGACAGACTTTGCCCTTCACAGCAATGTGAGGATCTAAAGCATTCTCAATGGACTCTTGATGCAAAATGCCATCCACATCCAGAGAAAGAACTATGGAGTCAGAACACAGAATGATGCAGATTATTTTCTATTTTGTTATGTTATGTTTTATTTTTCTCATGGTTTCTCCAATTAGTTTTAATTCTTCTATGCAACATGACTAATGTGAAAATGTGTTTATAGGAATGCATGTGTACAGCTCATATAAGATTGCATGCCATCTTGGGGAGGGAGGAGGAGAAAATTTGGAACGTATGGAAGTGATTGTTGAAAACTGAAAACAAATAAATTAATAAATTTGGAAAAAAAATAAATAGATCTCCTCACTCACAGTCCAGGAGTCTTTCATTCCTGAGGATATCCTGAGGATAGTTCAGCCATCTTTTTAAACTGTCATGTCTAGAATCAAAATGGTAAACTGAAGGTGGTCTATACAACAGGATTGTGGTTTAGCCCCCAGTGGTTCCCTATGGCCTGCAGGATTAAATAGATTCTCCTTAGCCAGGCATTTAAGGGCATCCCTAGTCTGGCTCCTCTCAACCTATCAAGCTTTATTTCACTCTACAGTCTTTGACGAACTCTCTGGCCCAGTCAGACTGATCGGCACTATTTGGCACTCTTGTCCTACCTTCTCCTGGTTCTCTATTTCTGTGCTTGGAAGGCTCTGGTTCTGCATCTCCCTTGAGGCTGGGGTAGAGTATCACAGTGCTAGGAGTACTAACCTTGGAATTCAGCCACTTAGATCTGAGTTCCAGTTCCACTGGGTGACCATCAGCCAGACCTCTCTAGGCCCAAGTTTCCTCCTCTGTTATATGAAGGAAGGGTGGATTGTATGATGTCTGATCCTAAATCCTATGACCTTATCATCCCAAGGAAGCCAGATAACTCAAACTTGCCTGCCCAGGGTGAATTTCTCCCCTGGGCCCTGTGTGTGTATGTGTAGCTGGCATAGATTATGTTGATGTCAATTAAAG
The DNA here is from genome assembly GCF_028372415.1 of Notamacropus eugenii. Taxonomy (NCBI): domain Eukaryota; kingdom Metazoa; phylum Chordata; class Mammalia; order Diprotodontia; family Macropodidae; genus Notamacropus; species Notamacropus eugenii. The sequence continues at coordinate 74,612,151 of NC_092879.1, forward strand.
GCCTCAGACTTCTAGAAGGAAGAGCCCTCTCCAGACAGGGATTTCCCCTTGCCAGTCCCAGGTGTGTTTCCTCCTTTCTTATCCCCTGGGAACCTGGGCAGTTCCAAAAACTCCTGCTCTTTACTGTCTGGAGCAGCCACCTTTCTGTTGGCAGTATGACTCCAGGTGTGCAGTATAATCAATCTCCAAAGCCATAAATGCTTGGGGCCAAGATTCTCAGAAACAGATGCAAGGTTCTGGCTCAGTTACCTTTGTGACCATTGCAAATCAACCCTGAGAGGTCAGCGGGGTTTTCATGGCCTTTTCTTCCTTTCCTGATAGAGTAGAGAGAGAGGATTTTAATCAGTTCCTATAGGTGATAGTCAATTATAGTCATGCCACCCTGAAAGCACCCAATCTGGTTTGATCTCACAAGCTCTGTACGGTCAGACCTGGTCAGTACTTGGACATTATTCCTCTGCTCCAAAATCCTCAGTGGCTCACTATTGCCATGAGAAGGGAGGCGACAACTTTCATTAAGAGGAGGCCACATAGCATGGTGGAGAGAAATCAGGCTTTGGATCTAGAAAGACATAAATTCAAATCGTGCCTTTGACATGTGCTGGGTAAGTCACTTAACCTCTCAGTGCTCTAGGTGACTTTATAAGCAGAATCACTTTTATAACCAGAATCAAATGAAGCAAAGACTCAGTTGAAACTGATGCCTTCAGAGGCAAAGAGCGTCCTCTTCAACACGTGGTTAGCAGATCAGAACTGGCTAAAGAAGGTCAATGGATGCTCCCTAGTCTCTCCAAGATTCTTCCCTCATCACAATTCTCCTAGAAGCTATTCCCTCCATAGGAAGATATGCCACCTTTTCATTGGTGATGTCCACATGGAATCAGCATTTATGGTACTCTGGGTATGCCTCAAACTCCCATTACACATATATACATGTTGCTTCTCATGACAGAATAGAAGCTCCTTGAGGGTAAAGTCTGTTTCATTTGGACCTGGTACATATGGCTGTAGGTGTTTAGCAAATACTTGTTAAGCAAAGATGCTGAGGCCCAGAGAGGAGAAATGCCTTCTTCAAGGTTGCATGGCCAGTAAACCAGGACTTAAGCCTTTTCACTCTGAGTCCAATGTTCTTCCCACCAACCCCATCTTCCCAAACCCCTTTTCCCAAAGAGAAGTTTCCTGAACCATTCTCCTCAATCCTCCCTCTTCTCTTTCACTTGAAGTCTCCTCATTTGGAGGCAGTGTGGCATAGTATCACAGGGCTTAGAGTTAGGAAGACCTGAATTTCATTGAATGACCATTTTTTCCCCTGAAGTATCATACTCAGTTTTGCTGGGTAGGTGATTCTTGGTTTTAATCCTAGTTACTTTGACTTCTGGAATATCCTATTCCAAGTCCTTTGATCCCTTAATGTAGAAGCTGCCAGATCCTGTGTTATCTTGATTGTATTTCCACAATACTCAAATTGTTTCTTTCTGCCTGCTTGCATTATTTTCTCCTTGACCTAGGAACTCTGAAATTTGGCTACAATATTCCTAGGAGTTTCTTTTTTCAGGTCTCTTTCAGGAGGTGATCAGTGGATTCTTTCAATATTTATTTTTCCCCCTGGTTCTAGAATATCAGGGCAGTTTTCCTTGATGATTTCATGACAGATAATGTCTAGACTCTTTTTTTGATCATGGCTTTCAGGTAGTCCCATAATTTTTAAATTGTCTCTCCTGGATCTATTTTCCATGTTTTTCCAATGAGATATTTCACATTATCTTCTATTTTTTGATTCTTTTGGTTTTGTTTTGTAATTTCTTGGTTTATCATATAGTCATTAGCTTCCCTCAGCTCCACTCTCATTTTTAAAGAACTATTTTCTTCAGTGAGATTTTGAACCTCCTTTTCCATTTGACTAATTCAGCTTTTTAAAGCCTTCTTCTCCTCATTGGCTTTTTGGACCTCTTTTTCCAGTTGAGTTGTTAGCCTATTTTTAAAGGTGTTATTTTCTTCAGCATTTTTTGGGTCTCCTTCAGCAAGCTGTTGACTTGCTTTTCAAACTCTTCCATGGCCTGAGCCCATTGCACATTCATTTTGGAGGTACTGGATGCAGAAGCCTTGACTTGCTCTGATAGTATGCATTGTTCTTCCTCATCTGAAAGGATGGAAGGAAATACCTGTTCACCAAGAAAGTAACCTTCTATGGTCTTATTTTTTTCCTTTTTTTGAGCGTTTTCCCAGCCAGTTACTTGACTTCTGAATCCTTTGTCAAGAGGAGGGTCCTAGTGCTCCTCCTTACCCCAGGACCATGCTCAGGGCTGAGATTCAGATCAGCTGCTCAATTCCCCCAGGGGCTTTAATTTGAGGCATTCCCACAATGGAAGGTGCAGGGGGGGACCCTGCTCCCCTCTCACCCAGTTGGGATAGCCCTCTCACTGACCTTTGAAGCTTTCTTTGGCACTTGTGGATTGAGGGATCTTAGACCCTCCCTGCTGGGGATTCTGCCCCAGAGGTCTGTTCCAGTTCTGTTCTTCCTGGCCATGTGGCCAGGGCTGTGCTCCACTCCACTCAGCATCCTGTGGGATAGACCTTTCCTGATGGCCTTCCAGGTTACCTTTGACTGGAAATCTCTTTCACTCTGTCATTCTGTGGCTTCTGCTGCTCTAGAATTTGTTGAGAGTTATTTTTTACAGGTATTTTATGGGCTGTGGGGGAAGAGCTATAGTATGTGCATCTTTCTCCTCTGCCATCATGGCTCTGCCCCCAAAGACCTGAACTTGAATCAGCAGCTGTATGACCTTAGGCAAGTCACTTCCCCTCTCCAAACATTCCTGGGGGAAGTTCTTCCCCACATCATGGAGTAGTGGAAAGAGCACTGGAATCAGAAAGAAAAAGACCTGGAAAAAACTGCCCTGATATTCTAGAATCAGAGCGTAAAACAGAAATTGAAAGAATTTACTAATCACCTCCTGAGAGAGATCCCAATATGAAAACTCCCAGGAATATTACAGCCAAATTCCAGAGCTCCCAGGTCAAGGAGAAAATATTGCAAGCATCCAGAAAGAAATAATTCAAGTATCATGGAGCCAGTCAAGATAAGATAGTATTTAGCAACTTCTACACTAAAGGACTGGAGGGCTTGGAACATGATATTCCAGAGGACAAAGGAGCTAGGATTACAACCAAGAATCTGCTACCCAGCAAAACTGAGTATAATCCTTCAGGAGAAAAAAAATGAATATTCAATGAAACAGAAGATTTTCAAGCATTCATGATAAAAAGACCAGAAATGAATAGAAAATTTGGTTTTCAAATGCAAGACTCAAGAGAAGCATAAAAAGGTAAACAGAAAAGAGAAATCATAAGGTATATAATAAGGTTAAACTGTTTACATTCCTATATGGAAAGATGATGTTTGTAACTCCTAAGAATTTTATTTTATTAGGGAAGTTAGATATAGACATACAGATTATGGGTGTGAATCAAATATGATAGGATGATTAGCTAAAAAAATTTAAGGGATGAGAAAGAGAAGTGCACTGGGAAAAGGGGATAGAATGGGCTAAATTATCTCACATAAAAGAGGTACAAAAAAGCTTTTACAGTGGAGGGGAAGATGGAGAAGTGGAAGGGAGGGGCACTTGAACCTTACTCTTTTTGCATCAGTTCATAGTAATCTTTCCAAGCTTCTCTGTATTCACCACACTCATCATTTCTTATAGCACAGTAGTATTCCATTACATTCACACACCACAATTCGTTTAGCCATTCCCCAATTGATGGGCATCTACTTTGTTTCCAGTTCTTGGCTATCACAAAAAGGTTGTTGTGAGGCTCACATAATGATACAAAGTAAAGCACAAGATTTAAAGAACAACCTCAATGTCAGTTATTATTACCTGCAAAATGAGGTGATAATACAGTGGACTAGGTGAGCTCGAACTTTCCTTATAACCCTGACATTCCCTATTTTAAGTCTCCCCCTGCTCCAGCTCTGACAATCCAATGTTCTAAGGGTCCTCCTAGCTCTAGATATTTACTGTAATCCTGTTGTCTCCTTTTTGACTCCCTTCCACCAAACCTCCTCTCACTCGGTGTGGGGCCTTCCATATTTCATGTAGCATAACCTTGTTGTCTTTGGGTGGGGGATGGTTAAAAGTATTTCAATTATATCAGGATCCCGAAGTCTTTCCAAATTATTGCATTAATTATGCATTGAATTGGTCTCATCTTTGAATCCATGAGCCCCCCTCCCTCCAGCTCATCCTACCTAATTATCTCAATACTGACACAAGCCTCTTTACCCCCAAAGTGGAAGAGGCCAGGGAGGCCAACGATGTCTGAAGGACTCTGTACATGTAGCAGCTGGTACATAATCAATAATTATTATTGATACCTATGAAGGCTCAGATGAGCCTGATGTAGGCCCATTAGAGCAGTGTAGGTCCTCCTAGACAAGGACATTACTCTAATGATATACTAATGCACTAGAAATGTCCTTGTGAAGTAGCAATAAAGGCCCAGTGGACAAAGGTCTGGTCTTGGAGTCAGGAAGAAGTCTGCTTCTGACACTTAGTAACTATGTGACCTTGAGTAAGTTAGATAACCTCTGAGTTCTTAAGACTATTAAAGGTTACAGACACATTCCTGAGCTGCACCAATGGAGGGAGTTTCTACAGTGGGAATATCCCTCCTCAACCTGGAAGGTCCCTTTGATCCTCAGGCCTCCAGGGTCATCCACTGCATCCCAGGCCATCACCAATCATCTTGACTTATGTCCTGCCACTTGACTTTGATGGCCTGGAAGAGAGAGTGAGGCTGAGGACTTTGCTCAGCTCTGCTTCTCTTAAACCCAATTCTCCAGCAAATCAAGACATCACTCTCATGATGTCGGTTCTCTTGGAAAACAAAAGATCAACAACTCCTTGAAGGCAACATCTAGCTTTCTTTAGACTTGTATTCTCAATGCTTAGCACAGCGCTTGCCTCAGAGTAAGCACTTACTAAATACTTGTTGATTGACTGGGAGTTCTCTACAAAGATAAAATTAGAGGTCTCCCTCCCCCAAATATCTCTAGATAAATGCTCACATTTCTCTGGTGGTTTAAGATTCAAAAAGCACTTTCTTCAAACCACTTTGTGAAGTAGGTAGTATGAGTATTATTATCTCCAAGAGAAATCTGAGGCTCAGACAGGTTAAGTGACTTAAGATGATGGAATTTTGAGCTGGAAGGGGCCTTAGAGAACATTTAGTCCAACTCTGTCACTTTACAAATGAGGAAAGAGGCTCAGAGAAGAGTACAGGGTCACACAGTTAGAAGGTAGTACAGCCAGGATTTGAATCCAGGCCTCCTAATCCTAGATACAATGCTCTTTCTACTTGACCACCCTGGCTAGGGGTTGGGACTACTACTTTTTGAATTAGTGCCAAAGCATGACACAAAGAATCTCCAGGCCTGTAGACCCCATCTGATGAGAGTCTGTGAAGCCATCTCAAACCCCAGATTCATTTCCTCTGCCTGAGTCTCCGCCTTTGCTTTAGCTCCTCTGCCAGAGACACATCTTTATTTCTCTTTCTATATAGATTCTTGGGATACTTTGTCCAACTGGGAATGTTATCAACAAATATTCCCGCCACATAGATTTTATCACATAGGATAATGTCTGCAGTTTGTTGATGCTTCAGTATTCCTTCTGTCTTAGTTACATATTTAAGAATACTGTAGTGATCCATTTATTACCTCAAACGTTAATCGCTAATGCATAATCTTGGTAGTTTGGTAGCTTGGCACAACATAGGTGCTTAATAAATGTTTGTTTAGCGATTAAAAGAACCACTGAGTGTTAGAGGCAGAGGAGCCCATGGAGCGTAAAACATCCATGAGGGAAAGGCTGAGACCAAGCCTTAGTGCAATTTACCCAAGGGCACACAGCTGGTCAGTGGCAGACCCAGGATCATAACCCAAGACTTCTTCCTTCTGGTCAGGTACTGTTTCCACTCCCACAATGGTGGAGCCATTATTATGGCTACTTGAATAATTCAATGTCTTAATCTTTTTTAATCTCTGACACAGCAATAAAAGTGTGAGTGCAGGGAGTGGGGAGGGAAGGGCATAGATATTTTCTCACTTTGGTAATTTCATGTCAGAAATGAGCAACATAATGGGAAACAGGGTAGGGGGTGGGGACAGAGAAGAGTATGGGAGTGGCAGGGGGCAGGTAATTCCAGCAATGAAGGGGCCACATCTGCTGATTAGAAACTTGAGAAGCAGTCTTCCTTAGAGAAAGATGCATGGCACCTAGGATCTGGGAGCCCTGGGTTTCTATCATCTCTACCATTAATGAACTAGCTGTGTGACTTTGGAAAACAGGGAGAGAAGAAGGAAGAAAGGAAAGAAAGAAGGAAGGAAAGAAGGAAGGAAGTCTTTTCTCTTTGTTTCTTAGTTTCCCAGTCTATAAAAGAAATGAAATAGAGTAGATGATCTCCAAGGGCCCTTCTTTGATTCTGTGCCCAGAGGTAACCAGCAGAATGTGTCTGATTTCCCTTTGAAAGTATCTTCTCAAATTTGTATTGAGGAACTTCTCTGAATCTTTCCTTTGCCCTCATCACATTCTACCATGTGCTATACTTATCTGTGCATGTGTTTTATGTCCACCTATTCCTCTAGAAACTGGCAAACTCTTTGATGGCAGCTCAAAGAACGGGTCATCAATTCAGGGTGTGTGACTGAGTCTGCAGGGCTTGCCTGTATCACAAGGGGTGGGTATTATTTTCAGCCTACAGCAAGGCACATATGTGAGGGTCTTCCAAATAAAAAGAATTAAGCTTTTAAGAAGCAGCATGAAGTAGACAAAGTGGCATCTCTCTACATAGCCTCTATTTTGAATTTTTAACCTTTGGCAAATTCCCTCAGCTTTTGAAGTCTGCCTTGCAATGGAATCATCTGCTTGGCTTAACCCTTAGATGTCAGCACCTTGAAGTCACTTCAGTATCTTAGCTCAGCCTGGCTTTTGATTTGCTTTGGCTTTTTGTCTTTCTTCTTCCTAGCCTCCTCTTCCTCTCCTGAGGATTATCCCTTCCAATACCTGTCCATAGATCTTCCAAGTTTACTAGTATGTCTTGGTTATGCCTTGGGGGCTGCATGGCAGGAGGGTCTTAATGGGTTTTCACCTCTATATCCTGAGAGCCCTTAAAGTCCCTAGCACATCATCAGATGGCTCTCTAATCTCCCAGATATAGGCATTTCCTCCAATGATGCAACCTGCAGCCCATTTGTGCTTACTCATTTTGCATGACCCTTGCCCAGATCCTCCCATAAGTTTATCTCAGGAGGTCCTTCCTCTCTTTCTTCTGGCATTGAAAATGGAGGACTCTATAGGAAAATTCTATTAAAAGTAGAGGACTCTACCGAAAAATTCTTCTGAAAGTAGAGAACTGGTGGCTAACCATTAATTACCCCTTCCTCTCAAGCTCATCTTCCTTTTCAATGAAATGTTTCAGATTCTTCTTTGCCATTCCTAGATTGCTATAACACGTATCTCTCTATTCCCACTGTGTGATGCCCAAATATGGTAGTTTCCCTTGCACATAGCAAACACTTAATAGGAGCTTGTGGAATTACATTGTCTCATGGGGCAGGAAGAAGGGGAAGAGTGGGTAGGATGAGAAACAGCAGGGTAACTAGGCATCAGGATCCTAATAGCACCTTTCCATTAACCAATAAAAGGCAGGGGGAGTTGCCATCGCCACTCCATCCCTACAAACAGACCCCTTCTAAACAATATCCAAGAGCATGACACCATAGAAGTTCTGGATTCCAGATATCATAAAGTAGTCAGCTCACCAGATGGTCAGGTAGGCCATGACTTCATCTGCAGCAGCCCCAGCTTGTCTGGAGACCTCCAACACACAAATACATTTCAGCAATCTTTGGGGCTTCATTTATGTCCTCTTCAGTAAGGCCCAGGGATGCAAAGATTTCGTGTTGGTTGCTCTTCTGAAAGAGCCTACTGGAACCTCAAGGCAGCTCAGCAGCATCCTTTAATGAGGGCTCAGAGGGAGACCATATCTGGACTAGGCATTCTTTCCTGAAGAAGGGATCCCCATCGGCTTGTAAAAAGCAAATGTGCTTGAGAGACCTCACTTTCATCCTCTATATTCCTTTCATGGGGAAGTACAGAGCTTTTCTGAAAAACTTTTGACATCTCTCATTTCAGTTCAAAGTAGAATGGGTTTCTGTTCTAAACATATCCTGAAGTCAACCTGAGAAAGAGAGGCCAGAGAAATGGATTTGCCAAATTCTTGTGTTTCAGAGAAGCTAATTTGTTATGGGGAAATTCTATGCAGGCTCATTAGTGTTGTGGCAGCTGGCTGCAAACCCTCTTCTATTTTTGAGGAAATGTAGGGCCTTTGGTCAGGCCTCAGACAAGACGAGATGCACAGAGCATGGTGCTGCCAGTGGCTTCACTAACACGAAGTCTCTCCCAACAGGTGCAGATGAGCATGACCTTACCAGAATGGGGAACTTTCTTTTCCAGGGAGCTATTAAGGCAACCATATGCTGAACTAGTGGCTATGCTCCCTGGTTTAGAATAGAACATGTTTAACATAGATGATCCCAGGTCTTAGAGTTTGAAAAAACCTCAGAGATCATCTAATCCAGTCTTCTCATTTTAAAGAAGAGGAAACTGAAGCTCACAGAAAAGAAATAAGGCACCTAAGGTCACATGTGTGATGGGTACATGATTTATGACTCCCAATGCAGTGGGATTTCCACTATTCTATGTGGACTCCTTCAATCTCATTTGAGCCTGACCAAAACTCTGTAAAGCAAGATAAGGCAAATATGATTATCTACATTTTACAGGTGGGGAAACTAAAACTCGAAGAGATGGAATGGGAAGGTCTGTAGAGATTATCTTTCATTTTACAGACAAAGAAACTGAGGCCTAGAGAATTTAAGTGATTCGTTGGCTAGAGGTATATAAAGGACGGAGTTCAGTCTTTGCAATAGTTGTGATAGCGACTTGGTGACATCTGGCTTCTCCTGAGGCTCAGTGTTTATCACCTGCCATAGTACACCTTCAAAATGTTGGAAAATCATATTTCCCTTGGAAGTGGACATGGCACTAATCTTCCTGATGTAGCCATATGTCATTCTAGTATGAAAAACTGGAAGATGTGTTGGAGTATTCGTCTAGGATGTGACAGAAAGCCTCTAAGACTTCTCAAACTCGATAACTTCTACCAAGTTCTGATGACTCTTGTGAGAGTAAATCATGGACTATGTGGAAACTGGAAAACACACTGAAGGTTTTAGCATCACAAGTGGTATTTCCATCACTGCTATTGACTGATGGGAGACAGATATGGAAATAGCTGGTTAAGAAGATGGTGTTTGATAACAGAATTCATATTTCTGGGACACTGTTTAAGCTATAGGAATCTTGGCCAGGGATGGAGTGGAATTAATAAGAATCAGTAAAATATTTGCCTCAGGTCTAAGGGAATCTGATTAAAACAGCTCTAAATTGGAAATGGAAGAGGAGTGGAAATTGCCTACATCCAGACATCAAGGTAGATACCACAGAGAGTATCTGTGGTACTGAAAGTACCACACAGTAAGAAGAATGTCAGCAGAAAAGACTACTAATTTTCAGGAGACAACATCCAGTGACAGGATAGTAATAACAATGCTGGACTCATATCTATATGCAAATGTGCAGGATATGGATAGGAGGATGACCTAGAAATATGATGAGACAAAATCAACCACATATGTATCACAGAAATTTGGTGAGATGATGCATGACTAGAGTATGGCAATGGAAGGCAATGCCTTATTCAAAAGCAATATATTCATAATAATAGCTATTAGATAAAAGGTGTGATGGAATAGCATTATACATCAAAAAGATCTACTCTTGTGAGGAAATCTATGAGTCAGAGAGGGCAAGCATGGTGGAAAGCATTAGAGCAAGGATCAATGAAGGAAAAAACATAAGGTAGTGTGCAGAAAATATATTATGGACTGCCTGGACAGAAGAAGGAAATGGATGATGGATTCCAGAAGTGGTCACAAAGTTGTCAAAGAGGTATGATATAGGAGTAATGTGGGACTTCAGCTATCCAAACATCTGCCAGTGCAAAACCAGTGATAAATTTTGAACTCACTTTGTTGGTGAGCTCATTCTTCTTTTCTTTTTCTAAAAAAAAAATTGATCAATTAAGGGATGAGAGAGGAATATATTGGGAGGAGGAAGGGAGAAATGGAATGGGGCAAATTATCTCTCATAAAAGAAGCAAGAAAAAGCTTTTTCAATGGAGAGGAAAAGGGGGAAGTGAGAGGGAAAAGTGAAGCTTATTCTCATCACATTTGGCATAAGGAGGGAATAATATGCACACTCAGTTTGGTATGAAAATCTATCTCACACTACAGGAAAGTAAGAGAGAAGGGGATAAGTGGGGTTTGAGGGGGATGATAGAAGGGAGGGCAAATGGGAGGAAGGGGTGATTAGAAGTAAACACTTTGGGGGAGGGACAAGGTCAAAAGAGAGTATAGAGGGGAAGGAGCCAAGATGGCAGAGTAGAAAGACACACATATGCTAGCTCCAAACCCACAGCCCATAAAATACCTGTAAAGAAGAACTCCCAACAAATTATGGAGCAGCAGAAGCCACAGAACAATGGAGCAGAGGAGATTTCTATTCCAGAGAGACCTGAAAAACTGACATGAAAGATCTGTCGCACACCGGACCCGGAACATAGCCTAGTCCTCCTTGACCGTGTGGCACCAAAAGGAGCAGATCTGAGCAGGCTCAGGGACAGAATCTCCAGCGGCCAAGCAGGTCCCTCCACCCACAGACCCCAAAGGTCAGTGAGAGGGTCTTTTCAGCTCGCCAAGAGGGGAACGGGGTGTCCCCATAACTCAGGCCCCCTCAGGAGGCAGCAGCTGAGGCAGCAGCAGACAGAGGCTCCCAAAGCAGGCAGGAGCTCAGATCCATTGTTGAAAGTCTCCACATAAACCCCCTGAGGGAACTGAGTCTCTTGTGGTGGCCCTGTCCCCACCCCAGCACCTGAACTTAATCTCACACTGAATAGCAGCCCTGCCCCACCAAAGCCCTAAGGCTGGGAAGCAGCATTTGAATCTCAGACCCCAAGCACTAGCTGGATGGATCTGGAGGTGAGATGGGTGTGGAGAGGACACTCAGAAGTCAAGTCACTGGCTGGGAAAATGCCCAGAAAAGGGAAACAAAATAGGACCATAGAAGGCTATTTTCTTGGTGAACAGATATCTCCTCCCATCCTTTCAGAGGAGGAAGAACAATGCTTACCATCAGGGAAAGATATAGAAATCAAGGTTTCTATATCCCAAACATCCAAAATAAATATTCAATAGGCTCAGGCCATGGAAGAGCTCAAAAAGGATTTTGAAAATCAAGTAAGAGAGGTGGAGGAAAAACTGGGAAGAGAAATGAGAGAGATGCAAGAAAAGCATGAAAAGCAGATCAACACCTTGCTAAAGGAGACCCAAAAAAATGCTGAAGAAAATAACACCTAGAAAAATAGGCTAACTCAATTGGCAAAAGAGGTTCAAAAAGCCAATGAGGAGAAGAATACTTTAAAAAGCAGAATTAGCCAAATGGAAAAGGAGGTTCCAAAGCTCACTGAAGAAAATAGTTCTTTCAAAATTAGAATGGAACAGATGGAGGCTAATGACTTTATGAGAAACCAAGAAATCACAAAACAAAACCAAAAGAATGACAAAATGGAAGATAATGTGAAATATCTCATTGGAAAAACAACTGACCTGGAAAATAGATCCAGGAGAGACAATTTAAAAATTATGGGACTACCTGAAAGCCATGATCATAAAAAGAGCCTAGACATCATCTTTCATGAAATTATCAAGGAAAACTGCCCTGAGATTCTAGAACCAGGGGGCAAAATAAGTATTCAAGGAATCCACCAATCATCGCCTGAAAGAGATCCAAAAAGAGAAACTCCTAGGAACACTGTGGCCAAATTCCAGAGTTCCCTGGTCAAGGAGAAAATATTGCAAGCAGCTAGAAAGAAACAATTCAAGTATTGTGGAAATACAATCAGGATAACACAAGATCTAGCAGCTTCTACATTAAGGGATCAAAGGGCATGGAATATGATATTCCAGAAGTCAAAGGAACTAGAATTAAAACCAAGAATCACCTCCCCAGCAAAACTGAGTATAATACTTCAGGGGAAAAAATGGTCTTTCAATGAAATTGAGGACTTACAAGCATTCTTGATGAAAAGACCAGAACTGAAAAGAAAATTTGACTTTCAAACACAAGAATGAAGAGAAGCATGAAAAGGTAAACAGCAAAGAGAAGTCATAAGGGTCTTACTGAAGTTGAACTCTTTACATTCCTACATGGAAAGACAATATTTGTAACTCTTGAAACTTTTCAGTATCTGGGTAGTTGGTGGGATTACACACACACACACACACACACACACACACACACACACACAAAGAGAGACAGAGAACACAGAGTGAATGGAATAGGATGGGATCATATCTTAAAAAAATGAAATTAAGGGGTGAGAGAGAAATATATTGGGAGGAGAAAGGGAGAAATGGAATGGGGCAAATTATCTCTCATAAAAGAGGCAAGCAAAAGACTTTTTAGGGAAGGGAAAAAGAAGAGAGGTGAGAGAAAAACATGAAATTTACTCTCATCACATTCCACTAAAGGAAGGAATAAAATGCACACTCATTTTGGTATGAAAACCTATCTTACAATACAGGAAACTGGGGGCGAAGGGGATAAGCAGGGTGGGGGGGATGATGGAAGGGAGGGCAATGGGAGGAGGGAGCCATTTGAAGTCAACACTCTTGGGGAGGGACAGGATCAAAAGAGAGAATAGAAGCAATGGGGGGCAGGATAGGATGGAGGGAAATATAGTTAGTCTTACACAACCTGACTATTATGGAAGTCATTTGCTAAACTACACAGATATGGCCTATATTGAATTGCTTGCCTTCCAAAGGGAATGGGTGAGGAGAGAGGGATGAAGAGAAGTTGGAACTCAAAGTTTTAGGAACAACTGTCGAGTACTGTTCTTGCTACTAGGAAATAAGAAATACAGGTAAAGGGGTATAGAAAGTTATCTGGCCCTACAGGACAAAAGAGAAGATAGGGACAAGGGAAGGGAGGGATGATAGAAGAGAGGGCAGATTGGTGATAGAGGCAATTAGAACACTCGGTGTTTTGGGGTAGGGGTAGGGGACAAATGGGGAGAAAATTTGGAACCCAAAATTTTGTGAAAATGAATGTTTAAAGTTAAATTAATAAATTTTTTAAAAGAGAGTATAGAATAAGTGGGGGGCAGGATAGGATGGAGGGAAATATTGTTAGTCTTTCACAACATGACTTTTATGCAAGTCTTTTGCATAACTGCACATGTTTAACCTGTATTGAACTGCTTGCCTTCTCAGTGGGGATGGGTGAGGAGGGAGAAAGGCAGAGAAGTTGGAACTCAAAGTTTTAAAAATGAATGTTAAAAATTGTTTTTACATGAAACTGGGAAATAAGAAATACAGGTAGTGGGGTATAGAAATCTATCTTGCCCTACAAGAAAATAGAAGAGATAGGGATAAGGGAAGGGAGGGGTGTGATAGAACAGAGGGCAGATTGGGGGAAGGGGTAATCAGAGTGCATGATGTCTTGGGGTAGGGGAGGTAAGAGATGGGGAGAAAATTTGAAACTCAAAATCTTGTGGAAACTAAAAATAAAAAAAAAATTTTTAAAAAAATGTGTAAACTCCAAAAAATACTCATCCTAAAATCATTGCTTTTTTAAACAATCTTTTAAAAAAATTTTGAGTTCCAAATTACTTCCCTACCTCCAGCCCTTGCCCCACTCATTGAGAAGATAAGCAATATGATATCAATTATATGTGTGAAATCATGCAAAACATATTTCCATACTAGCCATGTCACAAAAAAGGCAAGAAAAATAAAGTGAAAAATTATAGTTCATTTTGCACTCAGAGTCATCAGTTCTTTCTCTGGTGGGGATGGCATTTTTCTTTCTGAGTCCTTTGGAATCATCTTGGATCATTGTCTTGGATCATTAGAGTAGCTAAGTCTTTCACAGTTGATCGTCATTACAATACTGTTGTTACTGTGTACAATGATCTGCTTATTTCACTCTGTATCAGTTCATATAGGTCTTCCCAGATTTTTCTGAAACCATTCCCCTCATCATTTCTTTTTTTCCACTTAATAGTATTTTATTTTTTTCTAATTACATGTATAGCTTTCAACATTCACTTTTATAAGATTTTGATTTCGAATTTTTTTCTCTGTCTCCCTTCCTCTCCTCCCCCTCTCCAAGACAGCAAGAGATCTGACATAGATTATACATGTACAATCATATTAAACATATTTCACATTAGTGAAAGAAGAATCAGAACAAAAGGGAAAAATGATGAAAAAAGGTGAAAATAGTGTGGTTCGATCTGCATTCAGATTCCATAATTCCTTCTCTGGATGTGGGTAGCATTTTCCATCATGAGTCTTTTGGAATTGTCTTAGATCATTGTATTGCTGAGAAGAGCTAAGTCTATCAAAGTTGGTCAATGCACAATGTTGCTGTTACTGTGTACAATGTTCTCCTGGTTTTGCTTATTTCACTCAGCATCAGTTCATGTAAGTATTTCTATGTTTTTCTGAAATCTGTCTGTTCATTATTTCTTATAGCACAATAGTGTTCTGTGATATTCAAATACCACAGCTTGTTTAGCCATTCCCCAATTGATGGGCATCCCCTCAATTTCTAGTTCTTAGTCACCACAAAAAGAGATGCTGGAAATATTTTTGTATTTTTGTTGGTTCATTTTCATTTTTAAATAATCTCTTTGGGATACGGTCCTAGTATTTATATTGCTGGATCAAAGGGTATGCACAGTTTTGTAGCCCTCTGGGCATAGTTCCAAATTATTTCCAGAACAGCTGGATCACTTCACAACACCACCAACAATGCTTTAGTGTTCCAATTTTCCCACATCTCCAACATTTGTCATTTTGCTTTTTTGTCATATTAGCCAATCTTACAGGTGTGAAGTGGTACCTCAGAGTTGTTTTAATTTGCATTTCTATAATCAATAATGATTTAGAGCATTTTTTTCATATGACTATAGATAGCTTTAATTTTCTTCGTCGGAAAACTGCCTTTTTATGTCCTTTGACCATTTATCAATTGGGGACCCCTCATCAATTCTTATAGCACAATAATATTCCATTGCAATCATGTAACACAACTTGTTCAGCGATTCCCCAACTGATGGGCATCCCCTCAAATTCTAATTCTTTGATAGCTTTGATTTCTTTTTCTGAATACTCCCTGTTCACATCTCTTGACTATTCATCAATTGAGGAATGGCTCTTATTTTTATACATTTGACTCAATTCCTTCTGTATTTGAGAAATGAGGCCTTTATCAGAGAAACTTGCTGTAAACATTTTTGATATTACTTCATTGTCTATGGTACCTTTTAGCAAATGTAGTTTCCCTGCTTCTCTTTTAATTAGTTTTATTTTTGCTTTTTTGTTTCTGTTCATGATTCCTATCCCCACTTTTTTTTAAAACTTCAGCTGGAGTATAATAGATTCTGCTCCAGCGTTTTATTTTAACTTCATGTGTGTCTTTATTTCAAGTGTCTCATTAAAAAAAAAATACGGTTGAGTTATGGTTTCTAACCCATTTTTATCTGCTTCTATTTTATGGAAGAGTTTGTCCCATTCACATTCACAGTTATGATTACTGTGTATTTACCTACATCCTATTTTCTTCTGTTTATCCTTTCTCTCTCTTTTATCCTTCTCAAAAGTCTGTTTTGCTTCTGATCACTGCCTCCCTTAATCTGCCCTCCATTTTATTACCCCCCTCCCTTTATTTTATAGCCTTCCCCATCTACTTCCTTGTTGGGTAAGATACATTCTGTGTCCATATGAGTGTGTATAAATATTCTTGCCTCTTTGAACTAATTCTGATAAGAGGTTAAAGTATATTCCACTTGTCTCCCATTTTCCCCTCCACTATAAAAGTTCTTCCTAGTGCAGCTCTTTTATGTGAGATAATTTTCCTTCCTCTCCCTTCCTCCTTCTCCCAGTGCATTCCTCTTTCTCACCCCTTCCTTTTATTTTGAGATCATAACAACATAATTGACTCATATTCATGCCCTCTATCTATGCAGACTCCTTCTAATTACCCTAATAATGATAAAGTTCTAAGGAGTTACAATAATCATTTTCCCATATAGGAATGTAAACAGTTTAAACTTTTTGAGTCCCTTATGATTTCTCTTTTATCTTTACCTTTTTATCCTTCTCTTGAGTTTTGTGTTTGAAAGTCAAACTTTCTATTCAGTTCTAGTCTTTTCATCAAGAATGCTTGAAAGTCCTCTATTTCATTAAATACTTATTTCTTCCCAGTTTTGCTGGGTAGGTGATTCTTGGTTGTAATCCCAGCTTTTTTGCTTTCCAGAATATCATATTCAAAGTCCTCTACTCCTTTAATCAGGCAACTGATAAATTTTTTGTTGTTCTTATTGTGGCTCCACGATATTTGAATTGTTGCTAGGGTTTTTTTCTGGCTGCTAGCAATATTTTCTTATTGACCTTAGAAGCTCTGGAATTTGGCTATAATATTCTTTGAAGTTTCATTTTGAGATCTCTTTCAGAAAGTCATCAGTAGATACTTTCATTGTGCATGTTACCCTCTGATTCTAGGACATCAGGGTAGTTTTCCTTTATAATTTCTTAAAATATGATGTCTAGGCTCTTTTTTTATTATGGCTTTCAGGTAGTTCAGTAATTCTTAAATTATCTCTCCTAGGTCTATTTTCTAGGTTAGCTGTTTTCCCAAGGAGGCATTTCACATTTTCTTCTATTTTTAAAATTCTTTTGATTTTTTTTTATTGTTTTTTAATATCTCATGGAATCATTAGCTTCTACTTGCCCAATTCTAATTTTTAGGGAATTATTTTCTCAGTGAGCTTTTTTATCTCTTTTTTCATTTGGCCAATCCTGCTTTTTAAGGAGTTCTTTCAGTAAATTTTTGTTCCTCTTTTACCATTTGGTCAATTATATTTTTAAGGTGTTATTTTCTTTAGCATTTTTGGTGCCTCTTTTACTAAGTTGTTAATTCTCTCTTAATATTCTTTTTAAATTTCTTTGTCTAATTTTTCCTCTATCACTCATCTCTTTCTCTAACTTCTAGGAAATCTTGTTTGACTTGTGTCCAATTTGCATTTTTCTTTGAGGCTATGCTTTTAGGTGTTTCCATAGAGTTGTCTTCTTCTGAGTTTGTGTCTTGGTCTTCCCTGCCACCATAGTGGCTTTTTATAATCAAATTCTTTTTTGCTGTTATTTGCTCATTTTGCAGCCTATTCCTTGGCTTTGAACATTATGTTAAAGTTGGGACCTGTTCACCTAGGGGAGAGAAGGTACTGCCCCAAGCTTCAGGCTTTTGCATGCTGCTATTTTCAGAGCTAGTTCTGGGAATCTGAAAGTTTTTGGTGCTTCCAAGGCAATGTGATCTGGGGAGAGGTGTGGTCAGTACTCTCCTGATCTGTGTGCTGATCTTTACCCAGGAAGGACCCCTGTTCTCCTGCAGTTGCAAGTGCTAGCTCTCCTCTCTACCCCAGAACTACAGCCCAGAACTATGTTTGGGCAACAGAGTTGATGAACAAAGCCCAATCCTGCATCCAGTTCCAGCTCAGGGTCCTCTATAATCACTTTCTGACCAATTCTGTCTCTGGGCTGAGAGCTCCCAAAGCTGCCACCACCACTATTGAAGCCTCTTCTAAGATTCATCACCAATGTTGCTCTCTAGGCCAACTCCCACCCTGTTGTCACAGACCTCTCCTGTTGACCTATTAAATTGTCCTGGGCTGGAAAAATGTCTCACTCTGACTTTTTCTTGGCTCTGAAGCACTAGAATTTGATTTGAGGTGTATTTAAAGTTGTGTGGAAGAAAATGTTGGGAGAGCTTGGCTGAGCTGCTTCTTCTACCTTATTCTTCTTTTCAAGAATAAAGATAAAATGAGGACAGCTGTTCATCTGGACCTAATCCCTAGCAGTGAAGAAGAATGGGTTGTTGAGGTTGATACTACTTCTGTGGAGGGAAGTGACTATGCCATCTTAGAATCCTGACAGATAAGGATAGGGCATATAAGATAAAGATAGGACAGCAGACATAGTCTAATACATACCATACATTTGAGGAGAACATATTTCAAAGTGTTCAGAGAGGAATTCTGAGTTACATGATCAATCAATCAACCAAAAAATAACATACATTAGGTGCCTACTTTATTCCAGGCACTGTGCTAAGTACCAGAGCAAAAAGATGGTAGACCAGACATTTTCTCCAATCCTCATGACTTCTCAAAACTCCTAAAAATTATGCACCAAAGATAAAGCAACTTCAGCTGTCTCCATGGTCTAGGACACCCAGAATCCAAAATGAGGTAACAAGCAAACAAACAAACCCATAAGCTAATGCTTACTGACCCTGAACCCACTCAGCACCCCTGCCCTACCTCTCACTAGTGGCAGTAAGGCTGCACTAGCAGATCCAATGACCTAACACACAAACTTGCAACAAAACCCACTCTGACACCCCAGTCACTGCACTCCCTCTTTCCAATACTGTGGAGACTTTGATTCCAGGTTGCAGAAGTTTGCTCAGCAATCACAGCCAGTGTGGTGGCAACACATCAAAAGCAAAAGCCTGGTAGGGGCTACAGTGCTGTAGCCACCAGTGCTGCAGAGCTCTGAATTGCTGGTGCCAGGCCAGGTAACTGAGAAAGAGGAAGAAGGACAGGACCCCAAGAAAGGAGGCCAGTTTGTATGTGTGGATGCTGTATGACACTTGAAAAGTCTTGCATTATTCAAATTTCCCTTCCTTTTTATTTGAAGGTCTTTCTCCTGATTACTTGTAGAACTTACTATTTTGGAACTGAATTTTTAAATTTAACAGCAACGGAACTCAGTATGCAGCTCAGGGTGACCTATCCTGCAAATATGAGCTTAACATAAAAGAAGAAAAAGATGGGCAATCAACATCAAAGAGACTTTTGAAGAAATTTTTAAAGAAAATCAGAACTAAAGAGATTATTTGCTTCTTGAACAACTCAAACAATAGAAATGCAGAAGTGCATGAATGCAGAAGCCAAGGATAGCAACAACAGAGTGACAGCAAAGAGATCAATAAGAAACTTTTTTCTAATTGAACACAAGAAGACAGGGATGAAGATGGCATTCTGGTGGCAGTTACAGTAAGAGGTAGACCTGGGGCATTAAGAACAGAACCTGGTGACACCCTGCCTACAGGTGGGACTACATTACAGCATAGGAGGGTACATGAAAGGGGGTAGGAGAGCAACGAGATAGAGAGGAATGTGTGATGAGATGAGTTCAAAGCAAAGTCTAGTAATGGGGAAAGACAATCCCTGTGGTTTTAGAAAGAGAGGAGTCAACAGAGAAGCGGGTGAAGAGGAGAGGGGAAAGATTGAAAAGTGGGGAAAGAAAGGCCTTGTTTTGGAGGGTGCTCCACTGGTAAATATTAGGTATGGCTGAGAGATTTGGTGCTTGAAAAGTCTATTCATCCTACCTCTGGAGGGAGGGAAATAGAATTCTTAGGAGCAACATGCACTGGGCAGGGGAGTGGGAGGGCATGGACTCAGGGAGGGGATTTTAAGATAAATGGAGAAAAAATGGTAACCAGGGGAGGGCACAGATTAGTGGTTGGCTGCATAATCAGGGACATGGTAGGGAACAGGTTCTACCATGGGGCAGTGTCCTCTCTGATACCCGAAATAATTAGTAATGTTCTAAGAGTGAAGCACAATGGAAAAGGCAGTGGCAGAAACCACTTAGAGGGGAGAACCTAAAATGGATACCTTGGAAATTTTAACCACATGAGGAATACAGAAAAAAGAGAGAAACCAGAGGGAATAAATCAGAAAATGAGGGTCTAGAGTAGACAGAGAGGATGGATAATGAAGAGAGTGATACAAATCCTTCTTGGAAAGGGGAACAGAAATGAAATTTTAAAAAGTAATAAATAGAAATAATTGAAGGGAGAAGAAAAAGGGGAAATCTACTTTATTAACTGAGAGGAAAAAAGAGGGAAATGGGAGGATTATATAACTAGTTAAAAACAGAGATTAAAAAGGAACTAATAAAAAAAACCCTAAATGGAAGAGGGTAACAAATGAGAGAAAAGGTGAGGAGGTGATGGGAAATGTGCCAGTGGAAATAGAACTACCTTAAAAAAATTAAGGCAAAATAGCTGAAGGAACATAGCACTGTGTTTACAGCAGAACAGGGGAAATATCATAACTTGAAAAATCCCAGTGTTAGAGACAAATGGAATAAAGTATAAAGCTCTCATAATTTTAAATGGAAATGGATTAAAAAATTCAATAAAATTAAAATGACAGATTAGATAAGAAAACAAAACCCTACAATCTGTTGCTTATAAGAAACACATTTAAAAAATAAAGACATCCACAAAGTAAAACTGAGGGGATAGAAAAAAATCATTATGCTTACAGTGAACCCAAAAAAGTAGGAGATACAATCATGATATCTGACAAAGCAAAAATAATCATTCAAAAATAAAAAGAGATAAACAAGGAAATTTTATTATGCTGAAGGAACCATAGATTACAAAACAATATCAGTAATAAACTTATTATTATGCTCTGTTATTATTATGTGTTATATTATAAATACTATATTAATAGTACTATTAGTTATATTATATAATAATATATTAATAGTATATAATATTATTATTATTATTACCATTATGCCTTAGTATCCAGATTCATAAAGAAAACATTATCTGAGCTACAAGAAGACATAAACAGTAACACATTAGTCACAGGAGACTTTAATACCTATCTCTCAGTTTTGGATAAATCTAAAAGAGAGATAAAAAGGAAAATAGGGAACTGAGAAAATTGCTAGAGTAACTAGAGTTAAAATACTTATGGTGTCTTTTAAATGAGATGGCAAAAGCACACACACACACGTGTGTGTGTGTATGTGTGTGTGTACATCTCTATCTGTATTTCTCAGCACTATACGGAAATTTTAAAAAAATTGCTCACATAACAGAAATGTCACAAATATTTACAGACCATAAAGTAATAAAAAATAGTCATTAGTTGAGGGACCACAAACAAACAAAAAACCAGACGCAAATGGAAACTCAACAGTGAAATGAGTAGGTCAAAGAGCAAATCATAGAAGTAATAATTATAAAAAGGAAGTGATAATGCTGAAACAACATACCAAAATTTCTGGGATGCTGCTAAAGCACTTCTCAGGGGGATAATCATATGCTTACAAACATATATTAACGAAATAGAAAAAAAGAAGATAAATGAACTGAATATGCGTTTTTAAAAATGAGGAAACCAACAAATAAACAAATTCAAAATAAGCACAAAGAGAAGATAGTAAAAATTAGTAGAGGAAAAAGATAAATTGAAAACAAAACCCCCCCATAAAAATGACAAATAAAACTAAAAGCTGGTTCTTTGGAAAGACTAATAAAATTGATAGACCCTTAGTTAATGTGATTAAAAAGAAAAGAGCAGATCAAATCAATAAAAATAGCAAATCAGCAAGATGAAGTCACAGCAAAATTAGAAGAAATAAAAAGAATGATCAGAACATTTATGCAGAGTTATATGCTAGCAAAATTGAGAACACAAAAGAAATAGAGGAATATCTTTAAAATATGAAATATTCAGATTATCAGAAGACCAGATAGAGATCTTAAATAACTCAATTTCAGAAAAGGAAATAGATTTAGCTATAAAGGCACTATTGAAGGAAAAGCTCCTAGCCCTGGTGGTGTCACAGGAGAATTCTATCAGTCTTTTAAAGAACAATTACTTTACAATATTATACTTCACAAATTATTTTTAAAAATCGAGAAAGATTTATTCATAGTGTTTTACTCATAGTGTTCAGAAAATGGACAAGAAGGATTCCATGGCTTAAAATTTTTACATAAAGTGTCAGCCCAAAAGAATGTCCCATGATGTTCTCAAGAATGAAATTCTGAAAACACAAATATAAATGGCATGGTGAGGAAGAAGGAGAAAGGACTTTCTATAGAGACTTATGAATGAAAAAAACATTTAAGTGCTTATCATATGACAAGAACTGCGTGAATCACTCAGGATATAAATAGGAAAAGCAAATAGCCTCTGTTATCAAGGAGTTTACACTCTAATTGGTAGAGGTATTACATAAAAGAAAGTTCAACTGCAGGGTGGTTGAGAAGGCCCCTTTGTCCCAAGGGGATAGCAGTGTTGTGCATGGCAAGGTCTGTATTTCTTGGGATGATGGGGCCTGGAGGATGATGAAGCAATACAAAGGAAAGTCATGAGTGAACTTAGGATGCAGTTGCAGGGCATGTAGAAAAGCCTGATGGTCCTCCATCAAATCAGAAGGAATAGAATTGGCTACTTGCATCTTATGCAAGTGGTGTGAACAGTCAAGCAGCCCAGAAGGGTTCTGAGAGTAGAGCTGGGAGAAAAGGTGGCAGTGACAACTTACATTCTTAATAGATATGTTGGGAATATGGAAACAAGTGGCTGAGAATGAATACAATAAGTAACCTAAGGAGAATGATCCAAGATGTAGGAGTGAGACCAAAGGAAAACAGGTTCCCTTGACACCCTTCACCCTACAAAAAACAAACCAAACCCAACCCAATATTAGTAACATCAATGAGAAGAAAAGTGGGCTAAAATAACCTACCTATAAAAATAAAAATCTACCAAAAATAAATGAGCAAGGCTAAGAAGTACTGATTCCCCCCCCCCCAAATACTAAAGAACAGTTAGAATACCAGGAAAAATGGAGATAGAACATACACAAGATATCCCAAGAGAGGTCCTCAAATGGATAGCTAGATAGATGACAGATAAATAGATACATATATACATGCATACTTGCATGCATATAGTATTTGCTATATAGTACTTACTAAGTGATTACTATATGACAGGCACTGAGCTAGGATCTGGGGATACAAACATCAAACAAAGCAGTCCTTACTCTCAAGGACTTTCTTCATTTTAATGAAGAAAGACAACACATAAAAGGAGCTGGAAATTGGGGAGGGGGAGGAGAGGGTAGGAGCAAGACAACTGATAAGGAGGAAAAACAAGTCCAGAGAGTAAGTTGAGGTGAAATGTGGATATTATATAGATAAATGACACATCTAAGAAATTAAGCAAGAATTTATGGTGGTAGGAAAACCATAAGACTGAGTTTTAAAAGGGATTGAAAAGGGGAGAAAAGCACTGGTGTAAATCAAACTAAAATTTAAAAGACACTTTAAAAGATTGGAAAGGAATAATGAAGAAAATAACTCATGTAGATAATATAGTGGAATACCTTTAAAAATCCACAGAAGTTACCAGCAGCAGATATAGTACAGTGGAAAATGGAGTTGCATGCAATGAAGAGCATCTGGAAATATAGGCTCAAAAAAATCAGTGAATTATCTAAACTATTTGGAAAACATGCAGAACCAGGTGACAGACTTGGACATAACTGGATCACAACAGAGTAATCTCAGGATTACTGACATCCCAGAGAGCTTTAAAAAAAGAACCTGAATGTTATATTTCAGGAAATTGTCAAATAAAAATTCCCAGAATTGGCAAAAACAACAGGAAAAAAATATGGTGAGCAAGAATCCATTAGACACCAACAATAAAGAACTCAATATTTAACATGCCTAGACATATCATGGTTAAACACCAGTAAGGAAAAATCCTATACGCTGCCAGAAAAATGTAGAAATCAGTTCCCAAGTACCAATAATGAGGATCAAAGCAGATTCCAAGTAGGACTAGGGATGATTGGAGAAATTTGAATACATTCATAAAATTAAGACTCATGGGCCATGAACCCAGAATTTTCTACTCAGAAAAATTAATATATTTTATGAAATCATGAGATGCATGTTTGAGCAGCAAATAAGCTTTGACAAATTTATTTTGGGGAAAGACTTCTGGCAAGATGGCTGAATGAAAGGTTCATGCCTTAGCTCAGCTCCCCTCCATCACCTTAAAATAGTACCACATGAACCAAATAAACTAAAAACCCCAAAGACTATATTAAGGACAGAAAAGGTAAGAACTCCTTATAAGGAAAATCTTTACAGGAAAACTGAGAGGGGGAAAGGGAGAGGGAAAGAGAGACTGAAAATATGACTAAGAAAGAGAAAAAGGGCCCAATACGATGAAAATAGAAGGCAAGAAGATATGCCCAGGAAGAAATAACACTTCAACAACACTTCAACAATTCCCTATACTACAAGAATGGGGAGTAGAACAATTTCAAGAGCCTTTATAATGGTTTAGGAGCTCAACAGAAGAATTAAAGGAATACTGGACCTCTATAAGGACAGAGATAAATTCTCTTAAAGAAGAATACAAAAAAATCCCTTTATAACCAAGATGGATTTACATCAGGAAAACTAAGGATAGTTTAACATTAAGAACATGATTAGCATAACTAATCATTGATAAAAAATAAAAATCACATGATCATATTAATAGGAACAGAAAAAAACACTGGAAAAATATAACATTTATGTTAAAAAAAAACGAACTGTTGTTCACTGATTAGGAAATGGTTAAACAAACTGTGGTACATGAACATAATGGAATATTGCTGTACTGTAAGATATTATGAATATGATGAATATGGAGAAACATGGGAAGACTTTATGAACTGATGCAAAGTTTAGTAAGCAGAACCAGGAAAACAATGTACAAAACTCCAATAATGTCAATGGAAATAACACCACCACAAAAACAACTGAAATTGAATGCTATGAACAAGCTTGTGCCCAAAGAAGAAATATGAGAATGTACCTCCTTCCCTTCTTTTCAGTGCTAGGGGAATATGGGTATAGCACATTGCATATAATGTTGGAATTAATTTGCATGTTTTTTGGTTTTCCTAAACTTTTTCTTTTTAATCTTTTTTATTCTTTGTTATAAGTGACTCTGAGCTAGAAGGAGGAAAGGGGAGAGACATAGTGGAAAGTGTGGGTGATATAAAAACAAACGATATTAATAAAACCAAATAAAAAATCCCAACCATAGGAAGAAAAGAATCTTGTCTTAAAACAGTCAAATATATGTATCTAAAAAAAGCAAGAAAACCTCCAGAATTTCAGAGGATCTCAGAGTTAGAAGGGACTTCAGTGGCCATCGAGTCCAATTGTCCTTGATCAAGACTCCCCTCCACAACATAATAATAGATCATCCAGTCTTTCCTCAAAGACTTCCATTGTGAAGGGGCCCACTACCTGTGGAGGAAGCCCATTCTATACTGGGACAATTCCAGTCCTGACGCTGAATTTCT
Source organism: Notamacropus eugenii (assembly GCF_028372415.1). NCBI lineage: Eukaryota > Metazoa > Chordata > Mammalia > Diprotodontia > Macropodidae > Notamacropus > Notamacropus eugenii. The sequence goes on from NC_092879.1 coordinate 74,637,598, forward strand.
GCAACTTCCACTTCTTCATCCTATTTCTGTCCTCTGGCTCCAAGTAGAACAAGTGCTGCCTTCCACATGACAGCTCTTCAAATACTCGAGGAAAGTTATTGTGTTGCCCTAAGTCTTCTCTTTAGGTTTCATGAACTCAAGGACCTTCATCAGCCTAACTGCCTTAATCTGGATACTCTCTAGTTTATCAGTCTTTTCTAAAATGTGGCTACCAGAATGGAATGTGTTACTCCAGATGGGCCCTGATAAGGTAGAGTAAAGTGGGACCATCACCTCTAAGATCATGGTTGGTCATCATACTGGTCAACATACTTAGAGTTTTTCAAAGTTGTTTGTCTGTATAAATTGTTCTCTTGGTTCTGCTTACTTCACGCTATATCAGTTCACATAAATCTTCCCAGTTTTCTCTGAGACTTTCCCTTTCATCATTTCCTATAGCACAGAAACATTCTATTTCATCCATATGTCATATTTTGTTCAGCCATTCCCCAACTCATGAGCACCCTCTCACTTTCTAGTTCTTTGCCACCACAAAAAAGTTTCTATAAGTATTTTTGTACATAGGGGTCCTTTTCTTCTTTCTTTGATTCTGTTGTGTAGTATGGGACTGGTAGCGATATAGTTGGGTCAAAGGGAATACAAAGGTTAATGACTTTTAGGGCATCATTCCAAATTACTTCCTAGAATGGCTAGACTAATTCACAGCTCCACCATGAATAGATAATGTATACATTATATTTCAGACAAACTGTGCCCTAGCTGTTCCACAACCTAAACTTGCCATCTCCTGCCTCTGTGCTTTTATCTAAGCTATTCTGTATGCTAGGAACTCCTTTCCTCTTTATGTCTACATCTTTATCTCTGTCCTTGTATCTTTTCAAAGACAGTGCTGTCTCCATGAAGCCTTCTCTGGAAGATCTAGCTGAAAGTGAGCTTCCATTTTGGCCCCCTTCACTCCCTACCTTGGATCATATTTGTGTTCATGTGCCTGGTGTAGCCATATCATGTCCTCATCCCATAGAGGGACAAGGACTGTGCTATTTTTCATCTTTGTATCCCCTGGCAAGGCTCAGTGCCTTGGGCTGCTTACTAAGTGTCTGTCAAGTCGAACTGAATGGCAGGGCTACATGAAGGAGGTGTAAAGGGAAGCATGCTAAACTTGGAGCCAGAGAAAGTGAGCCTAAATCACCAGTCTACCACTTAGTACCTTGGGATAGTCCCTATCCTCTTCTGGACCTTAGTTTCTTGCTCTGTCAACTGCAGGGATCATACTAGGTGATCTCTGAGGTCCCTTCCAACTCTATGATAGAATGAGAGAATGATCTAGTTAAAGCTGGAAGAGACCTTGGCAGTCACTGAGTCCAACCCCCTCATTTAGAGTGGAGGAAACTGAGGCCGACACAAGAAGTGCCTTTGCCCAGAGTCACACAGGTCTGGCTGCCCTGTCTCTTCCTCAGGCCAGAGCAGCTCTGTTCACTTCAGCAAGGAGGAGGCGTGGACTGTAGTGTATTTTCCAGAGGGGCTGGGTCCAAGAATAATATCGCATCACCCAACTGACTTCAAAGGTCCCAGCCCTCGGGCTCACTCCTGTTCTGCCTAGTCCTGCCAAGGCAACCAGCAGCTGAGGGGGCTGTCAGGGACAGCTGTCCAGAAAGTCTATCCTCAAAGCTCTCAGCACACGGGAGCTCCACCTTGCCCGAGAAAGTCACGAGTGGGTATAAGCATGAGGGTAAGACATTAGAGGAGGCCAGGCCTGACAGTTGTGGGGTATGGGGCGGCCCAAGAAGAAGGCCCCATGTGGCCACTGGTGTTTACAGTAACCTCGTGGTGTGCAGGCCATCACCCGGGCTCGACTCCAGTCAGCTCAGGAACCGTTTATAGCCTGAAACAGAGGGGACTAGTGAACTGGGTGGACTAATTACTTCACTTTATGAACTAACGTCGTTTAGCACACTAATGTGGCCCTACTTTCAAAGCTTCTGTCCTGCTTTCAGCTCCCCAGTCACTCATACCCCAAATACCAAGGCGCACGTATATTGGAAAGGCTTCAGGAACAGGAAAGAGGCCAAGGGCCCAGGCGGGGAACACATCACTGGTGTTGTTATGTCTTGGCAAGGGACCTAGAGCTGGAAAATGGATGTTGCTGAGCCAGTGACCTGGGGCTAATGTCCAGGCTGCCCCAGGTTCTGTGATGTGGCTGAGGGGCTGGCAACCCAGGGAGTCACTGGGGGCAGCCGGAAGGTATTTGGGGTTTCATCAGAGGTCTCAGTTAGGAATGCAAACATGGGTCTTGTGGTAGCTGCTGGGCCTCATGGGAGGCCCAAGCTCCCAGCTGGGCAGCGAGGTATAGATGCAGGACATCATCCCCTGAGGGTATAGACTCTGGTCACAGGACTAGGGTATATAAAGAGACTTTAAGGTATAAGGTATAAGGCCACGGCGGCCCCCTTTCCCATCCCCAAGAAAAAGAAGCCACAGAGTGGACTGTCGTCCTTACTACTTTCATCAGCATATTGGTGATCTTCCTATTGTAATTGCTTCTTTTACTGAAACACATTGTAACTTGTCCACACATGCTCTTCTACTATTGAAGATAGCTCACTATTCTTTGGGACTATAAGCTTAGAATGTGCTTTCCTCAGAGCACGTGTCCAAAGCAGGGAGTCCTACCATTATGGTTCCCAGCTCACTGAAAGGGAAACAGAGGCTGAAGGAAGGGAAGCGATTTGCCCCACTTAGTGTCAGAGCCAGGATCTGCACTCATGGAGCCATGTTCAAGACTCTCCAGGAGTATCTGCTGCATCTCATGACTCCTCATCCACCCCACCCTGCTTTCAGGGTCCTTTCTGCCTACCCCACCTTTTATACCTTGGATTCCTTTGTAGAAGGCCTCCCTGAGAGTCAGAGGGAGTCTTGGAAGCTCATCTAGTCTCTAATTTTCCACTAAGACCTTCAAACAAAATGCAGCCAGGACCTAACTCAGGTGGTGCAGCCCCTTTCCCAGGAATCAATGGGATTATCCACATTCTTGTATGACAAAAGCTGGTCAGCTAGCATCCTGCCATTGCCTGCTATGGACCAGGCACTGTGCTAAGCTCTAGGGATACAAAGAAAGGCTCTGGAGGAGTTAACAGTCAAATGGGAGAGCCAGCATGCAAGCAACTGCATATAAACAAGCCATATCTGTAGGATAAATAGGAGGTATCCTAGAGGAAAGGTGTGAAGGTTAAGGTGCACCGGGCAAGTCTTCTTAGAGATGACGAGACTTTAGCTGAGATTTGAAAGAAGCTAGAGAAGCTGGGAAGTAGAGATGTAGGGAGAGTATTTCATGGATGGGGGACAGGCCAGTGAAAATGCTCAGCGTCAGGACACAAAATGTGTCACTTGGATCGCAAAGTGTATGGTGGGAAGTAAACTATCAGAAGACTGGAAAGGTAGAAAGGGACCAGGTTATGAAAGGTTTTCTAAGATAGAGGATTTTGCATTTAGAGTTAATAGGGAGCCACTAGAGTTTCTTGAGTAGGGGAGTAAGGTGGTTAGACGTGTCCTTTAGGAGGATCATTTTGACAGCTGAGTGAAGGATAGACTAATTCCCTAAGGAAACTAGAAGCCAGGGAGGGAAGAGGATTTACCTCAGGTCACACAGTGAGTCAGTGGCAGAGGCTGAATTAGAACTCAAGTCTCCTGACTTCTGCCTGGGTCAATGTTCTATATACCATGCTCTCTGGTTGCACCATATTTCTTCATTCATTTGTATTTCTTTTATCACTGGTATCCAGAATTTTGAGAGGCTGCACGGAGTAGTAGATGGAGAGCTGACCTCTGATCCAGAAAGACCTGGGTTCAAGAACACCCTCCAGTACAATCTGGCTGTGTGAGCCAGGGCAAATGATTGAATTTCTCAGCACTCTGGGCAACTTTCTGACACTATAATTGTCAGAGAAAGTACACATCACCATTGGCAGAGGGAGTTTCCTTATTGGAAGTTCCCTATCCTAATCAACTCACAGATCCAGTCTTATCCCATCTGATCCCATCCCAAATCTTAGAGTGGCCTAATAACTAAGAAAGATTTAAGTTATTTACTGTAGATAAAATATTTGATTGGGGGTGGGGTGGAGATCATTGCTGAGCAAATCCAATATCTTGGTTGATATTCTAAAACCTTGGCCTCAAACTTGCAGAAACTATGACTTCCATCTCCATTCTACTTTAGCCACCCACAGGCGTAGCCACACCTCAGACTTCAACATCATTTGGAATGGCTCCACCTCCAAGAGCATGAACTCTGAAATTCCTCTGTATGACTCTACATTTCTGTCTTTCCACCTCTCCCACACCCTCAATCCTACTGATCCTGCTTCTTTGTCCTTATTGAGATCTTTGTGTGCTATAATAAAAAGAACACTGCGTATGGAGTCACAGGACCAGGGTTCCAATCCTGACTCTGCTACTCTGTCACCTATGAGACTTGGGGTCTCTCAGTTCCCTTCTTTGAACATCATTCCTTCATCTCTAAAATGAAAGGGTTGGGCTAGATAATTTTTAAGGTCTCCACCAGTTTGAAATCTGATGATCCTCAGAACTCTGACTTATTTGTGGTCCTAGTCTATCACTGCCATTCTTGTTTCATTCGACTTCCAACCACACCCTCCCCCCACTAGCCTGGACCTCATGTCAGTGAGTAACTAACCACCACCCTCAAAACTCTCACCATTCCCTTCTGCCATTTTCACCTTGTTAATCCCTAACCCTGGATAACTCACACCGTCTGATTTTTTCCACTCCTACTTCACTGTTGCCAATCGTTAGCTGTTGGAAGAAGTCAGAAAACCACACTGACCTCAAATTCATGCTATCTGACCTCAGCTAGGTCTAGATTGTTGAATGGCAATGTTTTAATTCATCCTTTAGGGATTGCAACTTCTTGTGACTTTCTCCATACTGGCTATTGCAAAGCTTTTCCTTACTCTTTAAGTCCCCTAATCTCGAATGGGCCCCACCTTGCTCTCAGCAGATGAACTGGCTCCCAGTGTATTGAGAAGATTGAGACTATCTGACTTGGGAACACTCTAAGCTCCCCTCTTCTACATCTCACAATCCCTCTATGCCTTCAGTATTATCTTCTCCTCCCTCCCTCCTACCTCCAAGGAAAAGGCAGCTGTACTTTGAAAGCCAACCCCTTGACCCCAGTTCCTCCTTGCTCTTGTAACACTTTAAAAAAAATAAGTTGTTATTGAAGTCTTCTGTTTCTTATATTATCACAGTTATTCTCAATATCACTCTCCCTCCCCTTCCCAGACAGCCATTCCATATAGCAGGTAGGATTTTTTAGAGAGGAAAAAGATTGGCACAAACGATCAAAGCCTGAAAACACATGGGATGTAGAACGTCTGTGGACCTCCCAACTCCATGAAGGGGTCGGGGGATTCTCTCACATCTCTTCATTCTAGTTCTGCTTGATCTTTATAGTCTTGTTACATTTATTTTTGAGTTTTTGGTTTGCGACTGTTACGTTGTTTAATTACTGTATATATCGTTTTCTTGGCTCCGCCTACTTCACTCTTCATTAGATCATAGAGATTTTCCCATGCCGCTTTGCACTCATCACACCTATCATTTCTTACAGCACAGTAGTATTCCATTACGTTCATGAATCACAATGTGTTTATCCATTCCCCAGTTGATAGGTATCTACTTCCAATTATGAGCTATCACAAAAAAGTACTGCTATAAATATTTTGGAGTATATTGGGGCTTCTTTCTTATCAATGGCCTCCTTGGGGCATAAACCCAGTAATGGAGTCTCTGGTTCAAAGGGTATGGACAGTTTAGTCACTTTATTTGTATAATTCCAAATTGCTTTCCAAGATGGTTATACAATTTCACAGCGCCACCAACAGGTGCATACCTATCATCCCACAATCCCTCCAACATTGACTATTGCCAATTTTGGGCATTCTTTGCCAATATTCAGAGTATAAGATGAAACCTGACAGTTATTTTGATTTGCATTTCTCTTATTATTTGTGATTTGGAGCATTTTTACGTGCTTTTAAATACTTTGTAATTCTTCTAAGAATTATTTGCTCATATCCTTTGATCGCATCTTTTGGCAATGGCTATTATTCACAAATATATGTATATGTGTAGATATATTTATATGTAGTTTTGTGTATATAAACATGCTTGTGTATATATCTTCAAGATATCAACTTTTATCAGAGAAATTTGACACAAAGATTTTTTTCCCAGTTGATCACTTTCCTTCTTACAATAGGTAACATAAATTTTTTGTGTTCAGATTCTCAGTTTCATACAAGCAAAATTATCTATTTTATCTTTTGTATTTGCCTCTATTTTATTTTTGGTTAAGAATATATCTCCTACCCCTAGCTGTGAGAGGTATAGGATTTGTTTCTCTTCTAAGGCAAAAAAGTATTATGCTCTTTAATATTATATTGTGGAATATGGTGTAAGGTGTTACTGTTTAGTCATTCAGTCATATCTGACTCTTCATGATCCCATTTGGGGTTTTCTTGGCAAAGATACTGGAGTGTTTTGTCATGTTTTTCTCCAGCTCATTTTACAGATAAGCAACTGAGGCTAACAAGTTTAAGTGACCTGCCCAGGATCACACTAGCAAATATCTGAGGCCAGATTTGGATTCAGGCATTCGTGATTCCAGGTGGGACACTCTATCCACTGAGCCACCTAGCTGCCCTGAGATGAGGTGTTAGTCTAAGTCAGGCTCCTTTCCAGTCTTCCCAAATAAGAAGTATTTTCCTAGGTAATTTATGTTTTCTACCTCATCAAATACTGGGTTATTGAATTCTGTTCTTTTTGATTCTTCCTTGTCTAGATGTTCTATTGTCCTATCTCTCTATTTTTTAACCAGTATCTGAAGATTTTGATGACTGCTGCTTTATGATATAGTTTGAGGTCTTGAAGTGCTGTCCCTCCTTTGTCCTTACTTCCTTTCGTCATTTCCCTTGATATTCTGGATCTTCTGTTATTTTCAAATGAATTTTGTTATTATTTTCTCAAGTTCTAGAAAGGATCCCCTTAGAAATTTGATTGGTATAGCATTAAAAGTGTGAATTAATTTTGGTAGTATTGTCATTTTTAGGATATCATCATAGCCTACCCATGAGCGCTGAATACTCCTCCTCCTATTTAAGTTGTTTTTTTAAATTTCCTTAAGGAGTACTTTGCAAATGGATCAATACAAATCTTTTGTGTGCCTTGTGTGCCTGATTTCCAGATATGCGATATGTTTTGTAGTTATCTGGAAAGGAATTTCCCTTTCTTTATTGTTTCTTGTGATTTGTTATCAGTATACAAAAATACTTTTAATTTCTGAGGATTTATTTTGTAGACTGTAGCTTTGCTGAACTATTGTCTCAATAAGTATCTGCTGATTCCCTAGGATTTTCCAAGTAAACCACTGTTATCATCAGCAAATTGGGATAGTTTTATCTCTTCTTTACCTATCTTTATGCTTTTAATTTCTTTCTCATGTCTTTTTTGCTTTTCTGGAAGCATTTCCAGAACTATATCAAATAATAGTGGGGAGAGGGGGGTCTCCTTGCTTCACTCCTGTATTTAATGGAAAAGGTTCTAGTTTTTCTTTATTGCATTTGATGTTTGCTTTTGGTTTTTGATAGATGCTTTTTACTGATATTAAAAAAATAAAGATCCCTCTATGCCTATACTTTGTAGAGTTTTTAGCATTAAAAGAGTGATGTATTTTGTCCAAGGCTTTTTCTGCATCTATTGAGATGATTATTTGGTTTTGGAGGGTTTTATTTTTTTTAATATGATTATGTCAATTGTTTTCCTAATACTGAATTATCCATATATCCCTGGTATAAGTAGGTTACAATGAAGGTTTCTTGGATAAATCAGTGTAGTCTGTCTGAAAGGATTTTAATAAGATTTTTGAGTTGATGTTCATTAATTATATTGGCCTATATTATTTGATTTCTGTGTGTTATCTTTCCTTGGTTTATGTATAGGACTATATTTGTCTCATAAAAGGGTACTGGTCGAGGGCTTTGTTTCTGAGTTTTTGAGAGTAATTTGTTAAAAGTTTGTTAGAATTCTCCCGCGAATCCACTAGGACTAGGGTTTTTCGTTCAGTAGTGCCTTCTCACTTAGGTATATTTCCTTTTCTGAGATTGGGTTATTTAAGATCTCTATCTGGTCTTCTGATAGTCTGAATATTTCATATTTTTAAAGGTATTCCTCTGTTTCTTTTGTGTTCTCAATTTTGTTAGCACATAACTGCATTCTGACGATTCTTTTTATTTCTCCTAATTTTGCTGTGATATTTACCTTGCTGATTTGCTATTTTATTGATTGGATTTTCTGTTCTCTTTCTAATCAGATTAGCTAACGGTTTATCAATTTTATGAGTCTTTCCAAAGAACCAGATTTTAGTTTTATTTATCATTTCTAAGGGAGGTTTTTGTTTCCAATTTATCTTTTTCTCCTGTTAATTTTTTTTATTTTTAAAATTTATTTATTTAACTTTTAACATTCATTTTCACAAAATTTTGGGTTCCAAATTTTCTCCCCATTTCTCCCCTCCCCCACCCCAAAACACCGAGCATTCTAATTGCCCCTATCACCAATTTGCCCTCTCTTCTATCATCCCTCCCTTCCCTTGTCCCCATCTTCTCTTTTGTCCTGTAGGGCCAGATAATTTTCTATACCCCATTACCTGTATTTCTTATTTCCTAGTAGCAAGAACAGTACTCGACAGTTGTTCCTAAAACTTTGAGTTTCAACTTCATCCCTCCCTCCCTACCCATTCCCTTTGGGAAGGCAAGCAATTCAATATAGGCCATATCTGTGTAATTTTGCAGATGACCTCCATGATAGTTGTGTTGTGTAAGACTAACTATATTTCCCTCCATCCTATCCTGGCCCCCATTGCTTCTATTCTCTCTTTTGATCCTGTCCCTCCCCAAGAGTGTTGACTTCAAATTGCTCCCTCCTCCTATTGCCCTCCCTTCCATCATCCCCCCCACCCTGCTTATCCCCCTTCACCCCCACTTTCCTGTATTGTAAGATAGGTTTTCATACCAAAATGAGTGTGCATTTTATTCCTTCCTTGAGTCAAATGTGATGAGAGTAAACTTCATGTTTTTCACTCACTTCCCCTCTTTTTCCCTCCACTTAAAAAGTCTTTTGCTTGCCTCTTTTATGAGAGATAATTTGCCCCATTCCATTTCTCCCTTTCTCCTCCCAATATATTTCTCTCTCATCCCTTAATTTCATTTTTTTAAGATATGATCCCATCCTATTCAATTCACTCTGTGCTCTTTGTCTGTGTGTGTGTGTGTGTGTGTGTGTGTGTGTGTAATCCCACCCACTACCCAGATACTGAAAAGTTTCAAGAGTTACAAATATTTTCTTTCCATGTAGGAATGTAAACAGTTCAACTTTAGTAAAGTCCCTTATGACTTCTCTTTGCTGTTTACCTTTTCAGCCTTCTCTTCATTCTTGTGTTTGAAAGTCAAATTTTCTTTTCATCTCTGGTCTTTTCATCAAGAATGCTTGAAAGTCCTCGATTTCATTGAAAGACCATTTTTTCCCCTGAAGTATTATACTCAGTTTTGCTGGGTAGGTGATTCTTGGTTTTAGTCTTAGTTCCTTTGACTTCTGGAATATATCCCTTAATGTAGAAGCTGCTAGATCTTGTGTTATCCTGATTGTATTTCCACAATACTTGAATTGTTTCTTTCTAGCTGCTTGCAATATTTTCCAATGAGATATTTCACGTTGTCTTCCATTTTTTCATTCTTTTAGTTTTGTTTTGTGATTTCTTGGTTTCTCATAAAGTCATTAGCCTCCATCTGTTCCATTCTAATTTTGAAAGAACTATTTTCTTCAGTGAGCTTTGGAACCTCCTTTTCCATTTGGTTAATTCTGCTTTTGAAAGCACTCTTCTCCTCATTGGCTTTTTGAACCTCTTTTGCCAATTGAGTTAGCCTATTTTTCAAGGTGTTATTTTCTTCAGCATTTTTTTGGGTCTCCTTTAGCAAGGTGTTGACCTGCTTTTCATGCTTTTCTTGCATCTCTCTCATTTCTCTTGCCAGTTTTTCCTCCACCTCTCTAACTTGATTTTCAAAATCCTTTTTGAGCTCTTCCATGGCCTGAGCCCATTGAATATTTATTTTGGATGTTTGGGATATAGAAGCCTTGATTTTTATGTCTTTCCCTGATGGTAAGCCATGTTCTTCCTCCTCTGAAAGGAAGGGAGGAGACACCTGTTCACCAAGAAAGTAACCTTCTATGGTCTTATTTTTTTTTCCCTTTTCTGGGCATTTTCCCAGCCAGTTATTTGACTTCTGAGTTTCCACCTCACCACCAGATCCACCCAGCTAGTGCTTGGGGGCTGAGATTCAAATGCTGCTCCCCAGCCTCAGGGCTTTGGGTGGGGGTGGGGCTGCTATTCAGTGTGAGATTAAGTTCAGGTGCTCAGGTGAAGGCAGGGCTGCCACACAGGGCTCAGTTCCCTGGGGGGGAGGAGGCGGGGAGGGAGTTATGAGGAGACCTTCAACAATGGATCCAAGCTCCTGCCTGCTTAGGGAGACCTTGTCTGCTGCTGCCTCAGCTGTTGCCTCCCAAGGGGGCCTGAGTTATGGAGGACACCCCACTCCCCTCTTGGCCAGCCAAAGAGACCCTCTCACTGACCTTAGGCGCCTGTGGGTGGAGGGACCTGCTCGGCCGCTGGAGATTCGACCCCTGAAGCCTGCTCGGATCTGCTCCTCTTGGTGCTGTGTGGCCAAGGCAAGGCTGGGCTCTGCTCCGGGTCTGGGCTGTGACGAACCTTTCCTGTCGATTTTTCAGGGCTCTCTGGAACAGATATCTCCTCCACTCTGTTGTTCTGTGGCTTCTGCTGCTCCAGAATTTGTTGGGAGTTCTTCTTTACAGGTATTTTATGGGCTGTGGGTTCGGAGCTAGCATACGTGTATCTTTCTACTCCACCATCTTGGCTCCTCCCCCCCATTAATTTTTAATATATTCTCCTTTGTGCTTATTTGGGTTTATTTATTTGTAGGCTAATTTTTAAAAATGCATATTCAGTTTATTAATCCTCTCTTTTTCTATTTTGTTAATATATGTTTGTCAGCATATGATTGTCCCCTGAAGACTGCTTTAGCTGCATCCCAGAAATTTTGGTATGTTGTTACAATATCATCATTTTCTTTTCATAATTATTCTTTCTATGATTTGTTCTTTGACCAACTTATTATTTAGGATTTCATTTTTAAGTCTCCATTTGGGTCTGTATATTTTTTTTGTGGTTCCAGTTCACACTCTATGCATGCCTTTGCCTCCATATAGCTGCCAGAGTAGTCCTCCTTATGTGCAGCTCTCAGAATGTCACTCCTCTGCTCAAAAATGGTCAAACACTTTCTATTGTTTCCTTCATAAAATCAAAATTCCTTAGCCTGGCCTAGAAGGCCCTCTACAACATGGGCCCAACCCATGAGGCTTAGTTGAAGGAATCAGAGATGTTTATCTTAGAGCAAGGAAGAAGAAACAGAATCGCAGGATCTCCATGTTGGAAGGACTCCAAATGCCATCTGGTCCAACCAAAACCGGAGGAGAAAACTCTTCTACAGTATAACTGACAAGTGATCCTGTAATCAAGAACTGTACATAAAATGTAGCTTGGCCTCCCAGAGGAGATGAGAGGGCTGATGGGAGGAACAATATCCTTGCCCTGCCTTCCCCAAACTCCCCCAAAGAGCAAGTTTTTCCTTTAAAGGTATTAGAACCATCCTTGAGACTGAATTGGATCAAGGGACTAAGGCTCAGAGTGTTGACATCACTTCCTGGTCACCTGAGTACGAGTCAACCACACAGATTTCCTGCGTTTTTCTGATGCTTGATTGGCAGACCACCATAGGCAACTCAGAGGCAGGGGAGCTTTGCTCAGCTGAATCAACATACAGTGTCCTTGCTGCATTTCCCAATTGCCTATACTTCCCCTGCTGGAGAAAAGTCAATCTCCTTTTGTTAACTGCATTTGGTTCCAATATACTAGCAGGGGACTAGCCTGAATCAGGCCCAGCCTGAAATAGCTGGGGAATGCCTCTTTACTTTCCAGCTTATTGGGGAGAAGAAAGTGTTGCTTGAAAAATATGGAAGAAAAATTTCCAGAGGAAATCAAAGAAAAAGATTCTGAAGAGTCCAAGAAGAATGTTAACCAGATAAAAGGTTCTCATGGAGAAGAAAGGCCACTTGGGAGTTCTGATAGGTAGGAGGCTCTTCCCATAGAGGGAAGATTTGTACTCTCTGAGGTAGAAGAAGCTTCTTGTCTCTACAGAATAATAATGAGCAGTAAGTAGAGACAAGTTTTGGTGGGAGAGACTATACAGGGATGGGGAGCCAGTCTCAACATCACCAAAACTCATAGATGAAAGGAACCTCTGTGACCATCTAGTTCAACCCATACCTTAAAAAGAATCCCTCCGGTGACCCACCTGACAAGTCAGGTGTCAACCTGAACAAATGATTGGGAGGCATTGTCTCTTCTGACAGACTATATCCAGGACATGAGAGCGACTTCCCAAGCTTGTCAGGCCTGACAACCACTACCCAATTGGGGTAATTCACACAGGGATAAACGATACCACCAGAAAGAACCTAGAAAGCATTGCTGGGGATTATGAAGTCTTGAACAAGAAACTGAAGACCTTAGGGGCACAGGTGGTGTTTTCATCACTGTGGCTAATTGAAGGTTGTGGCTTTAGAAGAAGATGAAGGATATGGGAAGGGAACAGCTGCTTCGAAAGATACTATGTGAAAATAGGAATTATATTTCTCAATGGGGTCTTAAGATGCAGAAACGATAGGCTCTTGGCCAGGGCGAAATTGTATCAAACAAAGGTCAGGAAGAATATCTTTTCTTGGAGACTTTTAGAACAGATCATGAAGGCTATAAACTAGAAATGGAGGGGGAGGGAGAAAACCACCCAAATATAACCAGAAAAGCCAGATACAGAGAAGATATGACACCAAAAGAATATGCATGGTTATGCCCAGTAAGAGACAAAATGTCCAAGAAAGGAGCAGTAATGATACTCAAGGTCTCAGGGTATGGGTAATAAATAAAGTGAACTAGAAATCTTAATCCAAGGATGTAAATTTAACCTCATAAGCATAATGGAGACTTGGTAGGATGTGACACCTAACTGGAGTACCACAATGGAAGACTATGCCTTAGAAGGAATAGATGCTATTCAAAGGGTCATAGAGAAGCATAATATATTAAGAATATATTTCCTGAGAGCAAAACTTCAAACTAGAGGAGAACCTTGGTGGAAATCCATGAAGGGTGAAACAGAACACGCTGTGTTGGGAGTATATTATAGACTACCTGGCCAAGAGGGGTAGTGAGATGATGAGTTTCAGCCAACTTGAAGATGGTGAACTTCAAATACCAAGACATTTAAGAGAAGTCTTTTTCTTCTAAAAGCAGAATGGCTGAGAAACCTTTGACTTACCTGAAGAGAAATTTGACCTTCAGAAGGTAGAGAAAGCAAAAATGGAAACTGCTCATCAGACCTGATTCTAATTAATAAAGAGAAACTGGTCACCAAAGTAAAAATGTTTTGGGGTGTGAGCTATATCTTCAAAGGGTCATCACATGGAAGGGTCATTAGATTGATTCTGCTTGGCCACAAAGGGAAGAACTAGGGGCAGGAGGCAGATGCTACAAGGCAGCAGATCTCAACTTGACTTGATGAAGAATTTCATATGCTTAAAGCAGTACTGAATTGAAACAGGCTGCTTCAGAAAGTAGTGAGTCCTCCATCACTGGCCATCAGCAATCTTGGAGGGAGTTTTCCTATTTCTGATGGCTGTTAGACCAGATGACCTGTGAGTTCCCTTGCAATTTTGGCATGCTATGACACCTTTCCAGCCTTAGTTGTTAGTACTTCCCCTAGATATAACCTGTGCCCCTGCCAAACTAGAACCAGAGATTGGTTCAGGGCCCATTTCCTAAATGCAACCCAATGCTTTCCCTCCTCTATGCCCACTATCCTCCATATGCCTTATGCCTTCTCCTACCCCCATCTCCACCTGTTTAGAACCCCAATTACAATTAAGTTGGGGCTACCAGGTATCACCCACTAAATTTCTTAGTAGATCTGTACCTAAGGCACTTCTTATAAATGACATTCTTAAGAGGTCTGCACAAGGAAGGAAGGAATAAAGGAGGGAAGAAAAGAAGGAAGAAAGGGGATGGAGGGGAGGAAGCAGGGGAGGAAGGAAGTCCATAAGCAGTGTTTATTCTATGCCAGGAACTATTCTTTGTGCCAAGGATACTAAAAAAGGCAAAAACCAAGCCCTACCTTCAAGAAACTTACAGTTCAATGAGGTGGAACAATGCAAAAATAATTAGATACATACAAGATATATACAAGTAGATGGAAAATAATCTTACAGAAGAAGTCATTAGCAGCTGGAGGGACCAGGAGAGACAATCCATAAAAGGTATTAAGCTGAACCTTGAAAGAAGGTGGTGAAGCTAAGAGGCAGAAGTGAAGGAGGAAAGCATTCTAGGCACAGATGGAGCCCTGAATGGACTGAGCCATTCTGGAAACCAGAATATATATATATATATATATAAAATTATTATTATTATTATTATTATTAACAACTATGCCCAAAGAATCACTATTGTTTGTACCCTTTGACTTATTACTAGGCCTATGCAACCACAAGATATTGATTTTTATAGGGTATAAAGGAAATACTGGGAAGGAAGGAAAGGAGGGAAGAAAGGTAGAGTTTAACAGAGCACCCCTCTGCTCTTCCAGAAGCCGGGACATGACTTGTCCCACCCTGAAAAGGGAAAACAGAAGTCAGGCATTTCCACAAAGGGAAGAGGGAGAAATTTTCCTTGGACTTTTATTGGTTTCTCTTACAACGATGGTGTTACTGAAAATATGTTTGGGGGGAGGGGTTCTTTTTTTTGTCTCTCTTTAATATAGTCTCAACTCGACATAAAATGGAAAAAATCTACCGTTTCCACTGAGCTTTGAGTCCTTTGACATCTGCTCCAAAGTCTTACTCATCTTCCCACAATGCAACAATCTGCAAGGGAGTACAGTGTACCTTTCGGAAAAAGTGACTCTGCAATCCCTTCGGATAGCAAGAACCTGCCCTTTTCCCCCTAGTGATGAAGACTTGCTAGACGCACTTGGGGGAAGAAAAATTCCTCAGCTGCCCACCTCCACTTCCCAGAAAAGAGTGCTCATCAGGTACCTAGGCCTGGGGTCCCCAGTGTGTGGGGGTATCTCCAACACCCCCACCAGCACAGGGGCCTGAGCAGCAGGCCATTGGGCCAGTAATATCCATTGTTGTCAGGTTGCAGAGTGAGATGTAACCCTGTAAGAATACCATTGATCTGCATCAAAAAGCAGGGAAAAATGAGGGAGTGGGAAGGAGCATCTCGGTTACACCAGCAGCCTAGGGAAGGGAGGGGCAAGCAGAAACTAGTTGGCTCTGTGACCTCCAGCAGGCCATTTAACCTTTCTGGGCTTCAGTGTTGTCATCATTGTGGTGTGGTGAGAAAGAGCACCAGATCTGGAAGCAAAAGTCCAGACCCTGTCACTCACTGAGTGAATGATCTTGAGAAAGTCATTACTCTTTGAGCCTCAGTTTCCTCATTGGTCAAATCAAGACAGTGATGCCTGAATGGTCAACTTCACAAAGTGGTTGTGAACTCTTGTCAACTGCAAAGTCCTATATGGCTGCGAGCCATTATTAGCATTATTGCTATCCTAATCTAGTCCATGACTCCTCCCACCCATCCTAGGAACACTGGTAGCTGGTTTGCTGAGTAGAAATTGATGCCTTATAGGGACTCCCACCAGAGAAACCTATTGCTTTCTCTCAATAGATCTGGTCAATCACAAAATAGCTAGGCTAGGTGGGTTCTCCAGGGGTCATCTCCTCCTTTTTCCATATTTAGCTGGACCTTAACCTGATAAGGCAGACAAACGCTGATGTTATTCTGAAAGACCTTCCAAAGAATGAGAATTATCCCTCAACTCCTCATTCTGTTGTTTGGAAGTCCTTACTTGGGTCTAACCTGAATCTCTCTTGACTTCTACAGAAGCCCCACTTCTTGCAGTCCATCTATCTGCCTGCCAGTCCATTCCGCTTGATGTGACCACCCACCTGCATTTGCTAGCACTTCTCCACATGGGCCACATCGCTATTTTGGCATCCCCAGGGCTGGGGCGTACCTCTTCAGCTCCCAGTGCCTTGTCCCTTCTGACCCCTTAGGTAATCCACCCACACCCTGGAGCCAAAGCTCCCATTAGTCTGGCCTGATCGGCATGGCTGCTTCTGTTCGTTGCTCTTGGCCAAGAAGGTAATTACAGCAAGGTGTTTTTCATGGCTAAGCAAAGGATCGGCCCCGCAGAGGATCGGCCCGGCAGAGGATTGGCCGGCAGACAGGTGCAGGGAGATTGAAGGCAGGGGAGGCAGACAAGTAGCTTTGAACTCCTGAAGGCTGTGTCTCCATGACACCAAACACAGACCATTAGCTCAGTGAAAGCGATCAGCCTTACTGGCCATTTGGTGGTGCAAGGATCGAACAAGAGCCTCAGCTGATTGACTTTCTCACTTTTCAACTAATTGTCTGGGTATTGGATAACAATAAGAATAGTTAACATTTCTCTAGCAAGTTACTATGTTCAAACCCATTTCCCCAAGCAGCCTTGTGAGATAGACAGTACATGTATTATTATGTCCCTGTTTTACAGACAAGGAAATTGAGGTCTTTAGAGGTGATGTGACTTGTCCAAGGTCACCCAGCTAACACATGACAGACAGAACTTGAACCTAGGCCTAATGATTCTAAGTCCCAATGCTTGTCCTACCACACCACAATGGAAACCTATCATAGCATCACAGAAATCAGGATTGGAAGGAACCTTGGAGAGCATCAAGTCCAAATCTCTTATTTTACAGATGGGGAAATGAAGGCCCAGAGAGAAGTGATCTGCTCATGGTTATGTAACTATTGAGTGGCAAAGCTAGAATACAAACTGAGGGCCTGTGACTCCAAATCCAAGGCCCTTGTCACTATACCACACTGTCTCTGCTCAGCCCCAGTGAAGGGATTTTGGATTTCTGAGATAGGATTTTCCCAAATATATTGGGCAAATGTTCTCTGATGGTCAGCATACAGATTTGAGCCACCCACAGGTTAAAGGCAGAAAAGAAACCTCCTTGTGTTTTGGCTCTTAGTAAAAAAATAGGAAAGGATGAAGGAACCAGACAGTGCATAGCCACTCCTCTGGGTGCCTTCTGCTTCCCAAATACGCATCAGGCTATGACATGGGAATTAGAGGGATCACACATGTCACCCAGCCAATGATATAACATCCCCTAAGCCATTGGATTGGAAAGTCTTGCTTTGACAATCCAACCACAAGCAAATCAGCCAACATGTATTAAGGGCCTGTCATATATGTAGTGCTGGGGACAGGATAGGGAGAGGGACTGGACCTGTCACTTCATTGATAGAGGTGAGGAAATTCCCTCTTCCAGGGTAGGTCAACATCTTCTCTGCAACTTAGAGTCTTACAGAGTTGAGTAGCATGCTGAGAAGTTAGGTGACTTGCCCAAGGTCATACAGCCAGGATGTGTCTGAAGCAGGATCTGAACCCAGGTCTTTCTGGTACCAAGGCAAGGATCACTTTCTTCTCACTATATCCCATTACCTGAAAAATGAGAGTGAGTCCGCTGCCTTCAAAAAGCTGATAATCTGCTGCTGGGGATATGGCAAGTCCACAAATAAAGATGACACAAAATAAAGTATCCTGGGGGCAAAAGAGAGATCCAGATGGAGTTCTCTGGATGATCCCGAGTGGCTGCAGGACACTCCACAGGGGCAGGCTCCTGGTGAAGGGGAGTGTGATTCTGCCATTAAAAGACAAGGTGAAGGAACTAGGACTGGTTAGTTTGGAGAAGAGAAGCTTGTGGTTTGGGTGGGGAGATGAAGGGAAGGAAATGCCATGATTGATGTCTTTCAATAAGCATCGTGTGGAAGATTAGAAGACAGAACAAGGAGTACTGAGTAGAGGCTGGAACCCACCCCCCATCCCCCAGTTTCCGCTTGATGTCAGGAAAGGCTTCCTATCAAGTGGAGCTGACCCAGAGTCCAATGAGCTGCTGCTGCTGAGGCATGTAGTGGGGTCTTCATCACTACAGGTCCTCAAGCAAGGGCTGGATTTTTACTTGTCAGGGATGTTATGGTGGCGATTCTTTCTCAGGTATGGGTGGGTTAGCCCAAGTGGACCACTGAGGCCTCTTCTAGCTTAGAGGTCCCATCATTCTGCAACTTTTGGTCTGGGTGATCAGGGAAGTCTATTTCTCCAGAGAGAGCTACCTCATCCCTGCATTTCCAAAGAAGGCCATATCTGGAATGTTAGATAGTGCATATGTCTGTTCCAGGGCCTACTGCAGTCAGCAGAGTCAAGCCTCATTTTTATCTTTAGCGATTTCAGCCTGTACATTCCCTTCTTCTTCTACTTGGCTTCCATGGTGGGATAGAAGTTGATAAGATTGAGAGAATTTCATATTACAAAGCACTTTCCTCCATCCAGGCCTTTCTCTGCCACCCAGTGCTATGAACAAGGCCATTTTCCCCTCCCCCACAGGCCACTGGACATCCAGGTGCTCATCTCCAAGGGCCAATAGCCTAGGTTCCTAGTGCACAGATGTTCCCTGAGGAGACTAGTGGGAGTTTTGAGAGAAAAACAGAGGCAAAGGGTGGAAGGTGGTGAAGACTGATGCTGCTGAGCCCCTAGTGGAGGCAGAAGTGGTGTATATTTTTGACCCTGTGCTAGTTCAGGGCTGATCAGGCTTGCCTTCTTGCTACCTCAGAGAATCACCACTGCAGAGAGCTGGGCTTCTTCTTGCACTTGTCCTTGGTAAGCCACTCTTGTGAGTAAGACCGTGTTGCTCTTTCTCTGCTCCCTGGACCATTCAGAGCTGAGGGATTTGGGGCTGTCCTCCTCAGGGATCTACTCCAGACAGGAGGAAACCTGGACTTGAGGGCTGCTCTGTGCCTTCTTCTGAAGACCTTGGCTTCTTGCCTTGGATCCAGGGAGCCCTTCTTTGGCCAGCCTAGTGAAGGCTAGCCCCAACTCTGGCCTGTGAGGTAAGTAGTACAAGTGTGTTGCAAGGAAAGTGCTTTGGAAACCTTTAAGGAATAAGATTTGGAGCCAGAAACCCAATGGGCTTTTAGATCTGGAAGGGGTCATAGACGGTATCACTTTATAGAGGAAGAAGTTGAGGCCCCAGAAGGAGAAAGGACTTGCCTGTAAGTCATTAGCAGAGCCAGAATGGGAAGTCAAGTCTTCTGGCTTTAAAGCTAGGGCTCTTTCTGCTCTATCATGATGATGGATCATATTGTAAACCTTGGAGCGTCATTGTTAATATTATTATAATTCCAGGTCCACTTGTAGCGTTAACTATGTATGACTTGAGGGCAAGTCTACCTCTCTGAGACTTGATTTTCTCAACTATAGAATGGGTATAATAGCCCCTGCACTATCTTACCTCAATCAATTCAGAAACATTTACTAAATGCCTACTGTGCCAGGAACTGTGCTAAGTTCGAGGGAGACAAGGACAAGACTGAAGCAGTCCCCATCCTCAAGGAGTTCACATTCTAGGGACGGTACTTTGTGAGCCTTAAAGTAGCAAGACAATGTGACATGTTGCTGCTGCTGCCGCCGCTGCCACCACTGCCACTAGTGATCGGGACGGGGAGAGGATGGAGATGCCTTTCCTCCTGCTGGGCTTTGGAGGTACGACATTGCTAAATGATAGCCCTAGGAAGCAAGGATCCACGCACAAACACCTCCAACACTGAGAATAATCCTATGATGGCAAAATCTGACAAAGCATTGTCAGTCGGGCACAGCAGTTCCCTCACCGTGAGCCAGGCCACCTCAGGCTTCAGACCTGGCCTTTGTCTGCTCAGCAATAGCCCTGGTCCCAAAGCTTCTCCTTCCTCTGCTCCCATGGGAGATGATACTGTCATCTGGAAGGTCTGCCTGCCAAGATGCCTTTGGTCAGTCAGCAACCTTTCCTGCCCCTCCTCTGTTTCATCCCCAGAATTCCCTCCCCCTGCCCTAGAGAGGGCTAAATAATTTCTCTTCTTTTTGGATCTCTGGGGGGTGGCTACCAGGGATTCAACCTGCTTGCCCCTCAGGCCCTGCCACTATTAAAGTCATCCATCCTGCCTTCCAACTCCATTCATCTTCCAGGGGCTCTTTCCTAACCTTTCTCCAATTTGCTGACAACTTTCTGGATCTGGGATGCTCTTGGTCCCTTCCTGGATTCTTCCAGTGCCAAGGTACCACCAGAATCCAGAGCATTTCCATGACAGCATAATCCAGGCACTTGGGAATCATTCTGCGATTGTCCTCTCAAAGCCCTTTGACCTCCCAGTGGCTCTTCGAAACCTTGACTAGCTCATCTGAAGGGGAGGCAGTGCACAGAGTGCTCACTTAAACTTGGGGAGACCTGAGTTTGATGCCCAGCTCTGACACTATGGAGCTGAGTCATAATGTGAGACTCACTTACCCCCATAAGACTTCCTCTCCTTATCTATAAAATGAGATAACAAAGTGTACACTACCACTTCCCAGGGGAAAGGCCTTGCAAATAGTTGTTGGCAGAGTGGGGAAGGCCTGGGGTCCAGCCCTGACTTTGGCCACTTTCTGAGCCACCGAGTTGTAGGGGAGCTGCTCAGCACAGGGAGCAATTCCCATGCTGTGGCAATCCCTGAAAGAAAGTGGAAACCATTCTCTTACCTCTTCCATGGAGGCTTCTGCCTCCTTAGATTCTCCCACAACACTCTGGGAAGCTCACCATGGCCCTTACCCCATTCTCCCTGTTCTAATTCTCTATGCCCACCTTGAGGGAGTGAAAATGCCATTGGATAAGGTATAGTCAAGGAAAAGCAGCTGTATCAGAGCAGACTGACAATGGAGCCAATTTGTGTTAGAAGAGGCATAGGCACTCATGAATCAATTGTCAGTCATGTCAAATGTAGGGGAAAACCCCAAGGAATGGTCAAAATTGAGAATCTTTTCCTAAAATGGAGAGTTTGTTGAAGGACATGGCCAAGAAGGAGAATCCAGAGATGGGTTGCAATTTGCACCAGTGGAGGATCTTTGAAATGATACTGCAGGAAGTTTTTGGGAGGCTGGGGAAAGAGCTCTGGATTTGGAGTCAGAGACCCTCTAGCCACGTGGTTCTGCCACTCTGTGACCTTCCCTTCACTTCTCTGGGCCTCAGTTTCCTCCTCTATCAAATAAAGCGTTAGGCTATATGCTCTGTACTGCCTCTTCTTCCAGCTTGATGATTCTGGGCTATACGGGCAACCCCATTGGGTCATCCATTGAATTCTGTTTCTTAATGGGAATCTGAGAAGCACAGTGTTCTCAATCCTGCAGCTTCCAAGTCTTGTCTCAGAACAGGTTTCATTCAAACCTTTTGAGGCTTGAACAAACACCTCTGCTCCCTGGGAGCCCCAAGCACCCAAGGGGTAGCCCCATCCTCACAGTGAATGGAACTGACCATCATTGTGAGTGTTAAATGACATTTCATACTTGCAAACATTCAAGTACTTGATAAATGTTAGTGTACAGGGGCTAAAACAGGGACCTCAGAGGTCACCTAGTCCTCATTTACAGACAAGGAAACTGAGGCCTGGCCAAGTGAAGTGACTTGCCCAAAGGCATGCAGCTGGTAAGCTGGGATTCAAACCCAGCACTGAGTCCTCTCACCCCATAGTCAGTCACCAAACCCTGTTTCTGGCCTGGATGATGATTATCAATCCACAGTCTCTCTTTTAAAAATGATTTCATTTTCATTTTGCAAACATTTATTTTCTCTCTCTCCCATATCACCCCTAAAATAAGGAAAAACCAAATGCTTATAACAAATATGTACAGTGAAGCAAAATAAACAAATTCCTGCCCTGTCCATGTCCAAAGAGAAATGGCTCCTTCTGCATTTTAAGCTCATCACCTCTCGGTCAGGAGGTGGAGTGCATGCCTCACAAGCCATTGTCTGCACAAGTCAACTGACAGTTTCCTTGAGGGTCTCCAAATGGCAAACTTTTTGGAGTAATGGAGACCCTTAAAAGGAAAAGTTCCTGAGCACCTTTGGGGCCTCTGGTCTGTGAGGGGGGCATCCACCCAGTTGGGATGGAAAGTCATATCCACTCCTGACTCCAAAGACTGTTTCATCTTTTTCCAATTATCCAATTCATCTGCTGACATTCCTGCCCAGCCCTAGGAGCTAATCCTTGGATCTCTTGCTTTGGATGGGCTATCTGGAAATGGCTAAGGCCAGCAGTGTGACTAAGGCTAGGCTGAGTAGGCGTGATCACATGATTTCAATCTGGAAGATCAGCTCAGCTCACTCCCTCATTTGACAGATAAGGAAACTGAGGCCCACAGAGGGGAAATGACTTGCTCAAAGTCATAGATTGTTCCCATGGCAGAGCTGGGTGTCTGATTTCTATCTTCTGACAAGTAGATTGCTTTAAACAGCAGAAGGGATTGCGGATGGCACTCAGAGCCCCAATAGCAATTGTGGAACCTAGGGCAGGAGCAGGGGGAGGTTATGGAAGAGACCCAGGGAGGAAATTCACAGGGAAACGTCTAGGAGATAGACCTGACCCTGGGATACAAGATTCAGTGGAAGAAAAGGCCCTGGGGTGTCCCAAGCGGGTAACAGAGAACCTAGGCCATCCTGAGACCTCTGTTGCCTTTAGGGGAGGGAGTGATTAGAGTGAAACCCAAGGGGAGGAGCTCATGTCAGGTCCCTCTCCCTAAGTACCCCAGGCACAGGTGAGAGTCAGGAAGACAGATGGAAGAAAGAAGACCTGGGGCAGGTACACCTTGGCAAGTGCACATTCTCCTCAAAGCCCAACTCACTATCCATGGTGTAAGGTGGGGACAAGATCAAGTAAGGGCACACTCTCCAAGACACATGTAGGGCCTCAGTGTGCGCCATAACTGCTGTAGGAGTTGTGAAAGCCCAGCAGGAGCCCTGAAATGGCAGGTATTTGGGCTCTGATGATATCACTGGCTGGGTTAGCATTCAGATCAGTGGGAGGCTATTGAACCCATGGATCTAAAAAATAGTCAGGACAGCTTCAGGTTGTAGGTGGGCCTTAGTTAGAACCATCATGATGGACGGCTTAAGACACAGGACAGAGGAGCAAGCAGCTCTCCTTTGTGTTTGGTGCCCACAAGAAGGCAACTTAATATTGGAACGGACCAGAAATTCTAGTGCCCCACCTACTAGAAGTACTTTGGGGCAGATGGAGCTAACCACAATAGCAGGCACACCCCAAGTGTGCAATAAAAGGCCCAAAGACAGGAATGCTGCTATTACGCCCCAGGACTTAGTCAGAACAGACGTAGAAGCCAATCAGAACAGTCATGGGCAATGGCTACATACTGCATGATCAGTAATATCCTAGGAAGTGACCCCATTCCCAAACCCAAACTAGAGGGATATAGGAGCAGAAAATGAGGAATGACTTACATCTGAAGAGCTGGAAGCCACTGACAACCTCCACTTAACGCACAAACAGATTGCAAAAAGAATGTTGATGTCTCAAATGATTTTGAAAAGATGGTCATACTTAGACTGGAATTTTACAAGTCTCTTTTTGTATTTACTAGTACAGATTCACTTTAAAAAGCCATGATGAATAAATACATTCTTTCAGGCTATTTGACAGAGAATATAAGAACTTATACACAACAATATATGTTGCAGCTTCTGCCACAGCAAGAACCATCAGAGGAAAGGTGGCACTGTGTGAGAACGCTCTTCAAGACAGAGTCAAAAATGGCAGAAGCAACTTGGGAACACTTCTAAAGACCCAAGGAAAGACGTTGGAAGAGTATATCAATATCTACTTAACACCACACTACCGCTTAAAGCCAATGAAAAAAGAAACAGAATGGAATATGGGAAGGAAAAGCATGTCCCAAATTCTTGATACCCTTAATCAATAATTAAAACTAAAAACCAAAAGGTAGGGTGATAGAAAGAGGCGGAGCAGAGCAAAGAGCAAAGTAATTCAATACCAATGGAAAACTATCACAGAATAGTTTGAGGTTTGAGAAGCAAAGGAATCAGAGGAGAGAGAGGGACAGAGACAGAGACAGAGAGACAGAGACAGAGAGAGAGAGACAGAGACAGAGAGACACAGAGAGAAACAAAGACACAGAGAGAAACACACAGAGACAGAGAGAGACAGAGACAGAGAGAGACAGAGAGAAACAAAGACACAGAGAGAAACACACAGAGACAGAGAGAGACAGAGACAGAGAGAGACAGAGAGAAACAAAGACACAGAGAGAAACACACAGAGACAGAGAGACACACAGAGAGAGACAGAGACAGAGAGACACAGAGAGAAACAGAGAGACACAGAGACAGAGAGAGACACAGAGAGAAACAGACACAGAGACACAGAGAGAGAGACACACACACACACAGAGACAGAGACAGAGACAGAGAGAGACAGAGAGAGAGCCCTTAAAGGAGGCAGATGTGAAAAATTGCAGGTCATCTATATGGTCAAAAGAAGTCCAATGCAACCAAATCATATGTTGGATCAAATGTCAAACAGAAAGCTTGTGTACCATTGATACAATGAATGACAGAACAGGGATGTTAAGACAGGCAATGGAAACTCTAGATTTTGTGCAAAACTAGAAAGTGACAGCGGTCTGGATGAGATGCACAGTTCTGGCTCAGATATTTCAGAGTGGCTAATGAAAAACTAGCACTGTGCTTTAGCAGCTTCCTCTCTGATGAAAGCCCAACCTCACTCCCTAATAGGAGGCATCACATATTTATTAGCAAAAGATGAGAACGCTAGTGACCTCTCCAAATATAGGCCAATGATATTTATATACTTTATGCACGAAAACCCCACAGGTTCTATTGCTCAAAAACAACTATAAATATTTGCAATAAAATAATATTTTGGCTCCAAAGCCAAAAAAAGGTATACCAATAAGTCCCGGGGATTTAAAGAGAATCTTATTGCTGATTAGGTGAGAACTGTACAATCCGTCTAAAAGCGCCATTAATGTTTACATTGCCTAAGCAATAGATTATCTTGAAGCCTTTGACTCAGTTCCACAGTCGTGCGTTAGCCATGTACTATAAATATATAACATTGATAAAAGAACACAAGATTATCTGATGTTCAAAGAGAAGATTGATCTCTATTTAAAATATGCCACTGACACAATAATGTTAAAAATGATTCAAAACATGGCATCTTCTAGAGAGACAGTTTAAGCCCATAAGGTTCTGCTTAGCCTTAAATTCAGTATCATCGTAGAACTGAATATGGCTTTCAAATCAAAGTGCAATTCATATCAAGACATCATATTAATCACCTGATGTACACGGATGATATAAAGTTATATGGCTTCACTTTAAAGCACATTAAATAACTACTTCTCACGGAAATTTTCTCCAAGGATAACAAAACATCATTTGGATTTAATAAGTGTAAAATTCTTCTCGTGAGCCAAGGAATAATAAACACTAAAGGCTTTGAGCTTGAATACAGAGGTCAAGTCGAGACAATGGCTGAAGGTAATACTTAGAAATACCTTGGTCTTTTCGAGTCAAGACACGACAAATATATTATGATTATCAAGGAGAAAGTTGAGGTTGTGTATGTTAAGAGACTTATAGGCAGCCAACAGTCAAGGTGTAATGAGGAAGAACACATTAAAACCAATCAACACACAATGCCAGTCTTGCATACACTTTGAGCATGGTAAAATGGATCACAACTGATCCAGAAGGTGTCCAAAAAAATGTCGTAATATTAATGTACAATGTTTATGAAACACAGGACTCAACACCACAATGTAGCTATGGAAAGATTAAGGAGGAAGATATTCGACAGAGGTTCTCAGAGCACATGACAAAGAGGTTAAAAATTTATACTTTGTACCAAAGTACTTTTGCTACAAAAGAACTCATTTCATAAAACACTAGCAAAAGCCGACAACAGATGCATACACACACACAGACACAGACACAGACACACACAGACACGCAGACACACACACACACACACACACACACCTGCATTTGTTAACTGCAACCCCAAATAGTTTATTTCCGGAAAGCCTATGAAATAGCTAAGATTCCAGAGTAGAATCAAAAGACTTTATGGGCAACAACCACACAAACTCAACCAACAATATAGATAAGGAAGTGCCAAATAAGTGGCTGTCATACAAATTTGTTTATGATAGGTACCCAAGATCAAATTACAAAAAGAATCTCCATAAGAAGACCAGACTTACCGATTGATGCAGATTACGCAACAAATTGGAAGAAACTGTAAGATATCCCTGCAGGTTCCAAAAATTGAGCATCTGCTGGAGACCCAAGTGGACAAGATCAAGTGGTCAGATTTATTCATTAGAAGATCACTTTCCTCTATAAACAGGTGACAATTGCCTGTACTAGAATTTCAAACCCTTAAATGTCCTTGAGAATTCAGCAAATAAACTGCACCAGAAGCAGAGAATCATACACACATAATTGTTGCCCAAAATTACCTACTTGCAACATTTAACCATAAAATAAAAGAACAAACTTTTTAATAGATGTCTCCATCTGAATACTGAATATATATTGGTATTATAATGAATACTGAATATACTAAAACTACACAGAATGAAAAGCTTTCAACATATAGAGGTCCAATGAAAGAAATTAAAACCATGCAAGAACAGAATGATGTTGGTGTCATTCAATCTTATTGTCTCAAAAGTGTTTTCTGTGAGGTTTGCCATGGAAGATGAATTTATATACCAATACTCTTAGTGAGTTACAAAAAGCAGTCAGTTTACCCCACTATGCGACAGTCAGAATAACATTACAAACAGCAGCAAAATATTGACTTGTCCTGGGGATGCTTCTATCTGAACTTCATGGACAGGATGAGTAGAATGAGATAACAGCGATAAAAACAACAAAAATAACCCTCATTTATATAGCATGACATAACTCACCTTATGCAATCTTTGAGGTAAGGGTTGTTATTATGCCTGTTTCAAAGATGAGGCTTAACGTGAGTTATGTAAGTATCAGAATTTGAACTCAGGTCTTCCTGACTCTTACTATTGTTGCCAGAGCTCTGTCCTACTTTCTGGAACTTGTACTTTCTTGAGCTCTTGCACCTAAACCATCCCGTTAATATTTGAACCTTGTCTTACTCCTGGTTCGTTGCTTCCTTCTCTTCACAGCCTCTGGCTTGGCTGCTCCATTGCCCCTTTAAGCCTACCTCTGACGTGCCTAGAAGCTTCCTGTTGTTCACAAAGTTCCAACACTTCTGTCTGCTACTGAACCCTGCCCCTCTCTGATGCCACCCAACCTTTCTAGTCTTACCTTGTAGTATTCCCTTCTGTATTACACTCCTGCCAAACTGGACCCTCTTGCTCTTTCCAACATGCCCGGCATTGTCATCCTCATATATCTGCTCACACAGTGAGTTGGTAACAGAGCTAGGATATGAACCTATGTTTGTATATGATGTATGGGGAAAATGGAGATGGTAGTGTCCTAAGATTCATAACTCTATAGCAAAATAACATTTAAAAATATGAGTTGTTGCACTAAGGAATAGCTTGATATCATTAAAAAGCACTGTAAAATTTCTTTAAAACAATCTAACATGCTGTCTTCTTCATATTTAATCGTAGACCCAATTCATTGTTCATCTGTTGTTTCTAACTCATATCTACATACTAATAAATTCAATATACTGTTCATCCAACTATACGTCATAATCTGCAGCCAATAGACATCTTTCATTTTTTTTCATCCATTTGGGTTGTAGGGATTATTAGACTGATTCCTTCTGAGTGCACATAAATCTCATTGCCCCTCTAAGTTTCTGGGGTTTAACATGATCATCACGATGTCATCTACAAGCAAGGGCATCTGGAGGATCTGACCTTCTATTGGGAATCCCTCTTCTACTTGGACTCCATGCAAGGTATAGCAGCAAACACCATTAGCAACCATACATCTCCCTGCTTTCTGATTCACTAGATGTTGATAATCCTAGCATCGCTAAACAGAATACACACTGCAATTATATCGATCAAGAGACTTGTCTTATCTTGCATTATGAATGAGAGTCTTTTTGTTGGAGGAGAGACTTTAAGGCTATATTTAGCTCTACCAAGATGAGTGCTTTTAAAAAAAATCAACAAACACTAAACATAGTGGGGTCATATATTATCCGGACCTTTGATCAACTATGTGACTGTAATGGTATGTACTGCTGCAGGGAATCATTTGAGGAAGCCTGCCTCTTCCTTTCTCATATTTTCCTCAAGGATAGACTCAATGCATATGTGGAGCATTCTCATACAAGTAGAAGAACATACAAAGAAGAGAAAGCAGGCATGTGTGTCAGGAATTATTGACATTCACCTGATTGACTTTTGGGAGTTTAAATACCATCCATGACTTGTTCCGTCCTTTCTGAGTCTTCCTCTCTCATATCTCTTATAAGGCAGTCTTCCAATGCTATCAAGATTGTATTGCCTCCAGTATGGATTTCCTTGATGTCAATGATTCTAATTTAAGCCAATCTTTTCCTACTTCATCTTCCCAGGTGGGATTGTTATTTCTTCATACAGCAGGTTAGGAACTGAGGTGTTAATGGTCCTCTGTCACAGATGATAAGAATGCATCATTACAATAATGCTAACAGATTAGATTCATTTTTCTGTATATTTGTTCTCAATCTATAAACGGCCTTGGGATGATATGACTTAGGGTCCCATGCCAAGCTTTTTGTAAATTTGTTTTCATTTCCACTGCTTTTCCCTGTTCTTTGAGGCAACACTATTCGTAATCTGCCATCCTTCTCTGTATTGTTTTACAAACAAGTCCATATTCTAAACAAGCATTGTCCTTAGCTCTCTGTTTGGCAAGGATGTTGAGCATTTTCTGGCAAAGGCAGTTTTTTGGCAATATTGGTTTCCTCATTGTGGCAACTGCTTTACAACCATTAAACTTTTGCAGGAAACATCAAAAATTAATGTTGACATCTTTGCCTTTTTCCCACTTTTCCATTTCAATGGCTTGATTGAATAGCTCAGGTTGAAACTGTTGAAATGATTTGTACAGCGTCTTCTTTCCTGAGAAGAATGATAATGAATTTGACCTTTGTTTTACCTAGGCGATAGTCTGACTGTACACACACAATAAATGGGATGACAGGAGCCTGTACAAGATTATAGCTCTAGAGCTAGAAGGGACCTTTGTGGTCCTGTTAAATTATAGTCAGTTTCCTATTTTTGTGATGGTCTTAGGAGCTTGCCACATTCTGCACCTTCTGGCTCTCTTCTGCAAGAAGGTATTCATCATATAGAGGTAGGAAGTCTTTGTCTCCATTTATTTTTCAAACGTGGGTCGTATTTTTCAAGATTTTCTGAAATCCCCTTTATATATAATTTTGTATTGAAGTCACAGGAATGAAAATATATGTTGACATGACTTGGATTATCTTCTCAAGGTTTTTGTAGAATTTCTTTGCTTTTTCATCTTCCACAACAGATGTTGGTACATAAACTGTAATTAATCTTTAATATTGGTCTTTTTGCTTCTGCTCCACCACAATGCAAGACAACCAAGTGTCTCCATGCGATGATGTCTCTTGTTGCTTTTGCACTCACAATGAAACCAAAGCCACCATCTCTTTTATTTGATTAGCTAACAAGAATCCATAAGCCATTCTCTCCTATTTATCTCCCTTTTGCCTTTTTTAAACTGAATTTTATTTATTTATTTTTTACATTGTAAGTTCTCCCTCTCTTCCCATCCCACACTACAGAAGGCCACCATCTGATACGTGTGTGTGTGTGTGTGTGTGTGTGTGTGTGTTTGTGTGTCTATCAGTTTTTTCTCTGGAGGTAGATAGCATCTTTCTTCAAAGGTCCTTCGTAGCTGATTTGAGTATTTATAATACTCAGAATAAATTAGTTCTTCACAGCTATTCTTCGGACAATATTGCTGTTACTGTATACAACCTTCCCTTGGTTCCGCTCATTTCACTTTTTATTATTTTATAGAAGCCTTTCCACATTTTTCTAAAATCAATCTCTGCTCATCATTTCTTATAGCAGAGCAGTATTCCACTACATTCATATACCACAGCTTGTTCAGCCATTCCCCAATGGATGGGCATCCCCTTGATTTCCAGTTCTTTGCCACCACAAAGAGAGCTGCTAGAAATATTTTAGAACATATAGATTCTTGTCCTTTTTCCCTGATCACCTTGGGAAACAGACCTAATAATGGTATTGCTGGGTCAGAGGGTATGCATAGTTTTATCTCTTTGGACATTATTCTAGGTTGTTCTCCAAAATGGTCAGATTCAGTTCACAGTTATACCAACAGTTTCCTTCTGTCTTTTGGTTTTGATTATTATAAGAATGTCAGTATCAATATGGTTAGTTTTACAATAGTGTGTCTACTAGTCAGTCATTAGCCAAAGACATCACATTTTGATTACGTATGGTAAAAGT
Organism: Notamacropus eugenii; assembly: GCF_028372415.1. Lineage (NCBI taxonomy): Eukaryota > Metazoa > Chordata > Mammalia > Diprotodontia > Macropodidae > Notamacropus > Notamacropus eugenii. Next base: position 74,668,272 of record NC_092879.1, read on the forward strand.
TAACATTTACTGATGGTCGAAAACCTGTGATTCTTAGCACCTCCTGACAGCACCACTGACATCAGAAAGGGCCTGAACAGGACTGTATTCTTCTTTGATATAAAGATTCTCTTAGAATCAAAAGCATTAGAACCAGATGAAAACTTAGAACATGGAAAAGAAAATGTCCCAGCTGGAAGAGATTTTAAGGTCCATTTATTCCAGCCCTCTAATTTTACAGATAAGGAAACTGAGGCCCAAGTGTTCATCCAACTTTACACAGCAGAGTAAGGACCAGAACCTAGTTCTTCTGGCAACTTGTCCAGTATTCTTTGCCCTTGTCCATTTCAGATGTCTGGTCTCAGTAACCTTTGCTGTGAGTCACATGCCCTGACATCTTCCACCCTTAGGAATTGAGTCCAGGATCACACTGTTTCCCTCTAAGAAGGAGAGGCAACTAGGTGGCACAGTGGAAGGAAACATAACTGGAAGGCAGGAGATGAAATCTGGAGATTAGATAGAGAGAGATAGGTATGGATAGAAATGTAGATAGATACACATACATACATATATACGTATCTGTATATGTATATATTATATATACACACATATATGTATAGAAGATAGAGTACTGGCCCTACAGTCAGGAAGGCTTGACTTCAAATATAGCCTCACACACTAATTAGAAGTGTGACTTTGGGCAAATCACTTAACCTCTGCTTGCCTCAGTTTCCCCAACTATAAAATATGGATAATAACAGCATCTACCCCACATGGTTGTAGTGAGATGAAATGAGATAACATACGTAAAGTGCTCAGCACAGTTGCTATAGATACTTATTCCCTTCCCCCACTCCTTCATGTGCTCCCGTCTAAAACTGCAAGACAATCCCCCTTGTCTTGGGGCTGCCAAGTGAACCTTTGTCATAAAAACCGAGGCTCAGTGTTCTCCAAACCAGATTCTGTGACTTGCTCCAAGTGTCCGGGTGTGGGCTCTTCTTCTCTCCAGCTTGTATTACCTCAAGTTGAAGCAGGCTTATGGGGCTTAAATGAGCTGAGGACTTCGACAGTCTAGTTTGTGTATATTCAGACTTGCTAACAGATTAGTCATCAAGTCATAGGATGTCAGAGTTGGATGGAACCTCGAGGTCATCTAGTCCAGTCCCTTCATTTTACAAAGGTTAGAGGAGAGTGACTTGCCTAAGGTCACCTGAAGAATTAGGGTAGGAAAGCTGGGATCCAAACATATTGTTTCCTGACAGTATCCCAAACTCTATCCACTCCTATACATCTTGCTCATTTCTGTCTCCACACATGGAACACTCTTCCTCCTCTTCTCTCTGATTCACAACTCAATTCAATAAACATTTACCAAGCGTTTGCTATGCAGAGCACTGTCCCTTGGATCTCCCTCTCCTTTGGAGAGATCCTAAAGCGAAATAACTGAAATAAACTAGAGGAACCTTAACTAGCCCTAATTGTGCCTGGGGTAAATGCTTTCCATAGTGCGTGTATTGGGGTGGGGAGGCTGGCATCCCAGAGAATCCTGCCTGACTGGCACCATGGCAAAGGGACAGTGCCCTTCATTGATAGAGGACCAGCAGATGAGCCAGTGGTAGTAGGGGGGAAAGGGTGCTGCCTCTAATATTTACTACCTGTGTGAACAAATCACTTAGCTTAGCTGGATCTCAGACAGAGGTGAAATGACTTGCCCAGGGTCCCACAGCTAGTAGGTATCTGAAGTTAGATTTGAACTCAAGTCTTCCTGACTCCAAAGCTCAGGGCTCTGTGCATTACGCCACCATGGTACAAGCCAAACAAAAGTTGTTATCTCCTTCAAGACCCAAAGACCCAGCTGTAATCCCACCTCTTCTTAGAAGTCTTCCCTGTGCTCCATGTCTCCTCAAGGATTTCTGGATCCATTTTACTCCACTTGTTCCTAAGCCTGCACATATTACATTTCCCTGGCTAGATTGTAAACTCTTGGAGGACAGCATCAGGCTCTTTTTTATCCCCGGAACTGGACATACCACATGCGCTCAGCATATGCCTATTAAATGAACCAGCTGGAGTTGACTGGCTATGTTTAGCAGTTTCTGTTACATAGAGCTTTACTGCTTCTAACCATCTGTTAAGGAGGGAGAATGCTATGGTCTCCATTGGCTAGATGAAGGTAAGTGACTTGCCCTGTGTTCACTTTCCACTGTATCCCACACATGCTTGGATGGAGTTTATTTGGATGTCCAATGAGAACTCTAGTCTTGTTTCTCTAATGTGTGGAGGCTTATGCAGTGCTTTCTGAGCTCAGGAGCTGAAGGATTATTATCATTTTATCCAAGAGAGAAAAGAGGTTCTGAGATAGGAATGCAAGCCTAGCTCTTTTGCCCCCAACCAAGGCCTCTTTCTATTACCCATTGTTCTTCAGGCCTTTTGCTTTCCCCTAGAAGACCTCATTCTAATGGGTGAATTAGTTAAGGCTACCACATATTTATTTACATCCAAAAGGTCTTAGGATTTGCATGTAAACTGCACACTTCATTTTGTATTATATCATCTTGGGCATTTTTTGAATTAAAAGGTTATGGTTGTTAGGTGGCAATGTGGTGTTGACCTCAGAGTCAAGAAAACCTGAGTTCAAGTCCCACCCTGACACATACTGACTGGGTAACTCTGGGCAAATTCCTTAACTTCTCAATGTTCTAGATAATCTCTAAGACTATAGTTACAGAGAAGGTGCTTACCTGCACTGATGGAAGGAGTTTGCTCACCTAGGAGTTCCCTTCATCAATGAAATCACAGGTTTATTTAGTTCATACCCTAGTCCATGTTTCTACCCTTTACACAGGGGGGCTACTGACACATAGGACCCAGACATTCCATGGCAAATTCCCTCTTCCCACCCTCTAACCTCCTCATCTCCATAGGGAGGTTCTGAGGAGTTCAGATAATGGAGAATCTCTATAGTAGAGTGAATTGGGCTCATTGTTCAAGTTCCCATCACTTCTTATCTAGTTGAGCAGTGAGTCAGGGAAGTAGGGGTAAGGGGGAGAGAAGGTGACTCTGTCAACTCCTGGCCATGTTAGCTGGGGTTTATACGAGGATCATTTGCCTATAATCAATTCAGTTCGACGTTGGCTTAGTGCTGACAATATGCAGTGGCTGATGGGGAAGTTGAATAAAACATGATGCCTGCCGTCAGAGAGCTTATGGACTGGGTGATAGGAAATAAGGTACCACGTGAATAACTCTAGCATGAAGAAAGTGAACTAGAAATTCAAAGGAAGGATGGGTTAGGATGGGAAGGAATCAGGAAACGTTTGATGGAGGAGGTAGCAGTTGAGGGGAGCCTTGATCAAAGATCAGGCCATAATGAGATTAACTCCTTGATTAAGAGCGCATTTATTATTTATTAAGTACCTAATATACACAAAACACTATGTTAGGCAGTGGAAATATGGAGACAAAATGAAAACAGTACTTAACTTCAAGGAGGAAAGGTTTTCTATAAGAGATGGCCCCTGAGTTATCAAATCTGAAGGAAGTTAAAGATTCCAAATGGCAGAGACGAGGACTGAGTGTATTCCAGGCATTAGGGACAGCTTGTGCAAAATCACTGAGGTAGGAGATAGAATACCAAGTTTAGGGGACAGTAAGCAGAATGCCTTGACTGGAACATGACGTACATGAATAAGACTAATATGAAATGAGTCTGGAAAGGAGGACTGGAGCCAGATTGCAAAGGATTTTAAATGCTAAACTAAGGAGTTTGTATTTTATCCTAGATGCAGTCAAGAGTCACTAAAGAAAGAAATCACATGGTCAGACTTGTGCTTTATGATTACTGTGGCAGCTATGTGGAGGACAGATTAGAGAGGTGAGGAATGAAGGCTATTATAATAGTCTAAATAAAATATAATGAGGCTCTAAACCAGGGTAGTAGCCATGTGATTGGGGACAAGGGGATGGATGTCCTAGAAGTAGAATTCATAAGAGCTGGTCATTGATGGATGTCCTAGAAGCAGAATTCATAAGAGCTGGTCATTGATGGATGTCCTAGAAGTAGAATTCATAAGAGCTGGTCATTGATAGGAGATAAGAGAGAGGGAAGAGTAAAGGGTGACTTCAATGCCAAACAAAAAATAATAGTAACCCACGTGTCTACAGCACTTTAATTGTTCATATTTCCTTCTCTGCTCTACTGCTCCCTGGTTTGGGTATTATTATAATATTTGTCTCATGGACATAGAAGAAATTTGGCCAGTTCCCTGATTTCTCTGTTTGTTTGTTTTTGAGGAGTTTATGTAGCACAGGAATTCTTTGTTCTTTAAATGTTTGATAGAACTCACTTGTAAATCTATCTGGACCATGAGGTTTTACTCTGGGAGTTCATTTATGGGTTGCTCCATTTCTCTTCCCGAGATTGGGTTATTTCAATTCTTGATTTCCTATCTGAGTATTTTTTGTTTTTGCTTTTGCAAATATTTATCCACTTCATTTAAAATTTTCAGATTGGTTCACATAAATTGGCACAGTAGTTTCTGACCACATTATTTCCTTTACTATATGAATTTCCCCTGCTCATTTTTCATCTTAGTAATTTGTTTTTTTCCTCCTCTTAAAAATACTTGTCTTAATCAATGGATAGCCATTCCAGCAGCAGAGAGGCAAAAGCAGAACCACCAATGCTGTGGAAAAGTAGGAAGCATTCAAGAACTGTGCATTGATAAGCATACTTCTGAATCTTGTCCAGGTTGATGATCTCCTAGCCAGTGGTGCAGTGCCCATGGGCATAGTTACTGGAGGCATCTTCCTTCTAGTGATCAGCTGCTTAGGATAGAAATCTGGTAGTAGGTTTCAGTACGAACCTTGTCAATGACAGTTGGTTCCAGATCTACAATCATTGCCCAGGGAGCATGCTTGCTAGCACCTGTTTCACTGAAGAAGGTCTTAGTAGCTAGCATTTATTTAGCACTTTAAGGTCTGCAAAATACTTTAGACATTTGATCCTCACAACAACCTTTTGAAGGAGGGTTATTATCATTCCCATTTTACAGATGAGGAAACTGGAGTCGTCAGTAGGATTCTATCAGGTTGGATATCATGTTCCAGGCATCTATTAGCAGGTGTGGCCAATATGGATACCAACCCAGTCAACATGGATAAAGATACACTCATGTATGATGAAGATATGCAGGAGTCCTCTGGGCTAAGAATAAATGGAAAGGAAATGGCACAAGTTTCTCCCTGACTGAGAGTTAGAGAATCTCTAGGAGAAAAACAAGTGAGCTATCCCTTTCTTTGATATATTTATTTATTATTTCCATAATTTTTTCTTTTTTTTTATAAAGTAAGCCAATTTTATTGAGGGGATATGCTCACAATAAATAAGGCATCCAGGAAGAATGGAAATAGTGCCAGGTCCACTTAGGTCAGGTAGAACAAGGTACCCTACAGAGGCATCAAGTTGAATTAGGCATTAAGCACATATTCAAGATGCTCAGTGGCCTTATATGTAGGTACTTGCATTCTCTCTCTCTTTCTTTCTTTCTGCATACTCACACACAAACACACACACACACACACACAAACACTAGACTTGCCTGGACTACTGCAAAAGCCTTTGAACTGGCCTCCTTCCATCCATCTCTATCCAATTCTTACTCCACTCACCTGTCAAGGGGATTTTTCTTTTAAAAATAATATATTATTTTCCCCCAATTACATGTGAAGACAATTTTTAACATTAATTTAAAGAAAGTTTTGTCTTCCACATTTTCTCTCTCCCTCACTGCCCTCCTCCCTGAGACAGTAAGCCATTTGATGTATGTTATACATGTTCAGTCATGCAAAACATATTACCTTATTAGTCATGTGAAAGAAGACACAGACTCAAAAGGAAAAAAAAGCCATGAAAAAATACAAGAGAAAACTACTATGCTTCAATTTGCATCCAGACTCCATCAGTTTTCTCTGGAGGTGAATAACATTTTTCATCATGAGTCCTTCAGAATTGCCTTCGATCATTGTATTGTTGAGAATAGCTAAGTCATTCACAGTTGATCATCATACAGTATCCCTGTTACTGTGTACAGTGTTCTCCTGGTTCTGCTCACTTCACTCTGCATCAGTTCATATAAGTCTTTCCAGGTTTTTCAGTAAGATCTGTCATATCTAGTTTCTAATATTTTGTTCAGATCTTGAAGTTATTTCTTTTCTTTCTTCTCGATTGTTCTGAGGGAATTACATTGAAGTCACCCATACTTAGTCTTACTATGTCTTTTTACAATGAAGTTAGCTTTTCCTTTAAAGATTTCCACTTGCCATTTAATACTGATATCTATATCTATAATCATGTTGTTTCATTATCCATAGTGCACCAACAATCTCTGTTCTTATTTTTACCTTATTTGACATCGTCAATCAATCAAGAAATATTCATTAAGTGATTACCAGGTACAAGACATTGGACTAAGCTGTAGGGATACAAAGAAAAGCAAAAAACAATCCGTGTCTTGAAGGGGCTTGTGTTCTAATGGGAGAGGTAACATATAAATATCTAGGTCAATGTAAAGTATATTAGGAGTAGAAGGGAGGTCAGCTGAAAGGGAACCAGGAAATATCTCCTATAGAAAGCGAGACTCGAGTCGAGTTTTGAAGAAAGACAGAGAAACAAAGAGGTGACAAGAGGGCAGAACATTCTAGGCTATGAAAATAGCTAGTGCAAAGGCACAAAAAGGGATAATGGAGTGTTGTACTCAAGGAACTGCAAGCAGGTCAATGTAGTTGAATCACAGAGTGCATGGAGGTGAGTAAAGTGTAATAAGGGTGGAAAGATAGAAAGGGGTCAGGTTATGAAGTTCAAGTGTCAAAAAGAGGAGATTGTGTTTAATCCTAAAGGTAATAGGGAGCCACAGGGGCTCATTGAATAGGGAAGTGACATGGTCATACCTACACTTCAGAAAAATCACCTTGGCAGTAAAGCAGAGGATAGGTTGGCATGGGGAGAGACTTGAGACAGGGAGACCAATTAGAAGGCTATTGCTACTCTGTTTGTGCAGTTGAGATCGTAATTTCTTGTTTAATGCTTGTAATACTTGCTTTTTTACCTAAATGCTCTAGAACTTGGCCAATCCATTTCTGCCTGTTAAACTTGAGGTTCTTCTTTTTGGTATCATATAGATTCCATCATTTTTTAACTTTGCTCTCTTGGTACAATTTTCTTTTATGATTTCCTGAAATATAGTATTTAGGCTCTTTGTTTCATCATGCTTTCCTGGCCAATGAGGTCAATGAGACTAATAGAACATCTTCTAGATGTGTCAATTGTCTTTGTTTATGAAGACCTCATATATTCTTCAAATCTCACTGTCTTTTGACGTTCGTTTGATAAATATTTTTGGGTCATTATGTTTTTGAGCTCTGTCTCTCTATTCCATTTTGAAGAATATCTATTGTCCTGTTAAGGTTTTCCAGATTCTGCTAAAGACCATCAAGTCTTTTTTTGAGCTTTTAATTAAGAGCTCTAATTTCACTTCTTATCTCTTCTTTCAATTCTTTTATTAGGTCTTTGAACCATCTTGCTGCAAGTTCTTAATTTGCTTTTTAAAAAATCAGCCTAATAGCACAATTCAAATGCTGAGTTAAGATCACCAGTTAATATTTCTATGGCAGCTCAAGGTTTATTAATAGTTTCTCCCATTTTTCTAGTGCTTTTAGATCTATATTTTTTTCACAACAAATCTATGAGGTAAGTAGTATCAACACCCCACTTTACAGATGAATAAAGTGAGGGTCACGTAGGTACTAAGTGTTATAATCAGGATTCCAGTTCAGTCTTCTGACTCTAAAACCAATGTACTTTCTTCCTATATAATATTACTTCTTGCCTTAGGGCAACCTCCAGATAAGCCTTACAAGAAAGAAGCAGCAATATCAGCCTAGACAATAAGAGCCTTTAAACAAATGCAGAAGCCCTACACATTCTGGGTGAATCATTTTTGCTCAGTTTTGAGTTAAGGGGGATTTGAGCAATTGATCAATCAGTTCATAAACATTTATTAAGTGCTTTTGATGTGCCAGGCACTGTGCTAAGCGCTAGGGATACAAAAAGAGACAAAAGATGGTCCCTGAGCTCAAAGAGCTCTCAGTCAAATGGGGGAGACAATATGCCAACAAAAAAACAACAAAGCAAGCTATATACAGGATAGAGAGAGAATCATTAGCAGAAGGAAGGCACTAGCAACACTCCCCCCCACCACTTGGTGGCTGACAATGTAGTATAATGGAAAGACCACTGAATCTGTGGCCAGAATATCCGAATTCACATCCTAGCTCTGCTACCAATAACTCGTGTAGCCTTGGACAAGTCATTCAAACCCATTCAACTTTAATTTCTTCATTTAAATAAAATGGAAATAATATTTATATCACTTAACTCACAGGAATGATATGAGGGTAGTTCTTGTAAACTCCACAAAGCTATAGAAATAAACAACTGCAGCAAATGTATAGTCTTCAAATGCTCCCTCCACGCAGCCCCTTCCACAGCTAGCTTTGGTCAGGGCGTAAAATTGTATGAACACGTTTCTTTGAGAGCTTTAACTTTGAGAGCTGGCAGTTAAACTTGGAGATTACTCATGGGTTCTTACCCTGAGGTCCATGGACGATCTGTGAACATGGATCAGGAAAAATTACATCTTTATATTCACTAATACTTGGTTTCCTTTGTAGTTAGTTCTATGTTATTTATTTTATGCACTTAAAAAACATTATTCTGAGAGAAGGGGTCATGGGGCTTCACCAGACTGCCAAAGGGGATTATGACACACAGAAAGGTGAAAAATCCCTCATAAACATGAAGTCCTTCACTAGTGCCTGTTGATGATATCAAATATAAAAAACATCTCCAACTATTTCCCTGGTCTCTACAGGGACTTCAGGGCTCTCTAATTTCCACGGACTGCCAAGAAATGCTATTAAAGTTTGGCAGGCAGGGTAAAGATGCACTCTACCACAATGTCTTCTGTCCGTGACATTTCAGTGTCCAGCAGGCAGGTCTGCTCAGAGTTTATCAGCAGGAGTATTTCTTCCTGTCTTCCACACCCTTGCCTGCTCTCCCTCAGTAGAGCTGCCTCATTCCTGAGGGCAGTCCTTATTGCTAAGGGATCTCTGCAGCTGTCATCCATCTGGCTCTGTCTCTCTTAGTGTCTCTCAGTATGTCTCTATCTCTCTGTGTCTCGGTTTCTGGGTCTTCATCTCTCTCTGTAAGAAACTGCCTAATGTACTAAGGCTTCATCATTCACATGGGGAAATAGTTGTGAAAGAATATCTCTTCAAAGTCAACAAGTCATCTCTTGGAAGGCAACGCAGCATGATCCAATAAGCATTAGATCTGGAGCCAGAATACCTGAGGATGAATTCCACCTTTATTATTTACTAACCTTATAACCTCAAGTAAATTCATTTAACCATTTCGCCCTGGTTACACATTGGTAAAATGTGAACAATAACGATAATTCATGCTTCCAACTCCCATCTTTCTAGTGCTGCAATGCTACATTCCCTCCCAAGATCTTTGCTAGGTATGTGAGATAGGTAGGATTCCCGGCTGTAGAGATGAGAAACCTGAGCCTCACAGAGGGGATGTTGCTCGCTAGGGACACAAAACTGGTGAGTGGCAGAGCCACGACCTGAAATACTAGTGAGGAAAACACTTTGTATAATGTAAAGGTCTAAAGAAATGTGGGTTTAAAATTTTTTAATTTTTGTTGTTACTTTTTATTTTTATGTCACCTCCATTTCTAAATATATCTCTTTCCTCTGTCCCACCTAGTAAACCATCCCTTGATAACAGTACCAATTTTAAAAAGAGGGGGGAAAGCAGCTAAGCAAAACCAAAGAACTCATTAACCAACTCTGACAGGGTATGCGATGTTCCAGACCCTAGTCTTCTACCTGTACAACTAAAAGCATGAAGATGACTTTTGGGGAGTTAAATTTAGTCATTATAATTACACAGAGTTTAACTGCATTGGTTTTTGTTGTTCTATTTGCATTATTATAGTTCTATGTTGCTTTCCTGTTTCTGCTTATTTCACTCTCTATCAGTTCATCTATCTTCTCAGATTTCTCTGAATTCTTCATATTCATTGAGTTGCTATTTCTAGCCCACGTCTAAAACAGAACTCATCATCTTCCTCCTTTAAAGATAGCCCTTCTCAGACTTCCCTAATCTGCTGTGAGTATCATCATCCTTCCAGCCACTCAGTTCATGACCCTGGAATTGATCTAGGCTCTTCTTCTTCCCTCACCCCACCCAGCATATCCATATCCAGTGGTTGCCAAAGAGTCACTTCTCATCTGGAATAACTGCAAGATCCTCCTAAATGACCTCTGTTTTTCAAATCTCCCTCCTTTCCAACTAACTTCTGCAGAGTTGCCAAAGTGATATTTGTAAAGCACAAGTCTAACCATGTCACTCCCCTCCTCAAAAACTCCAGTGGCTCCCTATTGCCTCTAGGATAAAATACATACTCCTTAGTTAGACCCTGAAAGCCCTTCACAGTCCAGCTCTAGTCTACCTTTCCAGGCTTATTCCATATTACTACTATTCATGCTTTCTACATTCCAAACTGACCTATTTGCTATTTTTCATATGCAATATTTCATTTTCCATCTCTATGCTTTTGCAAGATGAAGTAGGCAGACATACTATATGCTAGTTATATATATGTAAGTATGTATGTATGTACATGAATATATAGCATAAATACAAAGTGAATAAATATAAGTATATACAAAATAAATGCAGGATAGTTTGAGAGGGTACTGGCCGTTGGGGACATTAGGAAAGGTTTTATGCAAAAACAGCGCCTGAGTTGCATCTTAAAGGAAGAGAGCAATTCTGAGGTAGAGGTAGGGAGCAAATGTATTTCTGGAATGGAGGATGGCCAATACAAAGGCACATAGGTGGGAGATGGCATATTATGAGTGAGGAGTAGCGAAAAGTCCAGATGGCTGGATTGAAGAGTATGGAAGGGGGAATAATGCCCAACGAATCTGGAAAGATAGATCAGAGCCAGATTAGACAGTGAAGCCAACAAGCCTTTATTAAGTGATTACTATGTGCTAATATCTTGCCAATCACTGGGGATACAAATACAAACAAATCCCAAATAAAGACAATTCCTGATTTCAAGGAGCTTATATTCTAATGGGGAAAGAAACACATAAAAAGAAGCTTAAAAAGTTGGGGCAAGGGGCAGAAGTATCCATGCACGGATATGGTGGCAAAGTCCAGAGGGTCAGAAGCAGAGTTGAAAGAGGAATGAAGGTTGGCCTGAGCCTTTTCTCACAATGGAGTTTCCAGGAGGAACTCACTAATGAGAAGAGAAGGCTGCAAGGGTGGAAAGACGTTCCAGGGTGAGAAGGCAGATGGAGAGCCAGAAGCAGAATCAAGAAAGGAAGGAGGGATTTAAAAGCTAAACAGAAAAGTTTTTAATTTATTCTTAGGACAATAGAAAGTCACTGGAATTGGTTGGGTAGAAGAGCCACATGGCCACATCTGTGCTTAAGGAAAATTACCTGGGCAACAATGAACAGGATGAACTGGAGTTATGAGAGACTGGAGACAGGGAAACCAATCGGGAGGTTGTTGTAATAATCTAGGCAACAGATGATGATGGCCTGGACTAGGGTGGTAGCTGTCTGAATGGAGAAAAAGAGACAGATTCAGAGATGTTGGGAAGATTTAGCCACTAACTAGATATGTGGTTGATGGAGAATGACACTGAGATGATGAACCTGAGATAATGGAAAGATGGTGGCACCTTTACCAAAAAGAATGAAGTTTGGAAGAGGTAATGGTTTAGGAGTAAAGATTATGAGTTCCATTTTAGACATATTGAATTTAAGATATCTCTGAGACCTCCAATTTGAAATAACTAATATGCAATTAATGATATGAGCCTGAAGCTCAGGGGAGAGAATGGGGCTGGATATACAGATTTGGTTGTCATCCAATATTCTAAATTCAATATTCTAAAACTTCATCCTTCCTTAAATTTCCCACAACACCTTTCCCCAACCCTCTCAAGTCTTTCATAAAGAGTTCCCTCTTCTCCCCTCTTCCTCATCTCAAACCACTCAGATTATCTTCCTCCATTATCTCCCCTTTCACTTCCACCTCTCATAAAGAGATAGTCCTTCTCTTTGCCAAGACATGCCCCTTTACATGCACCTTTGATCCCATACTATCCCATCTTCTTCAGCAGATTGCCTCCCATATCTCTATAATCTCACTAGTCTTCAGTCTTTCCACATCTACTGACTCCTTCCCTTCTACCTACAAACACTACCATGCTTCCCCCATACTTACAAAACTCCCCACTCGATCAACTTCCATTAGCTGTCATCCTACATCTTTTCTTACCTTAGTGGCTAATTTCAATGAGAAAGCTGTCTACAATTGGTTCCTCCACTTTCTCTCCTCTCACTGGCTTCTAAGCCCTTTGTAATATGGTTTACAAACTCATCCTTCAACTGAAACTGGACTGTCTAAAATGACCCATCACTTCATTGCCAAATCTAATGGAATTTTCTCAGTCCTTTCCATTTAATCTCTCTGCAGCTTTTCACCTTATTGATGGCCATCTTCTTGATAGTCTCTCCTCGCTCAATTTTCATGACACTGCTCTCTCCTGATTTTCAGCACCTGGAACCCAAATATTGCTGACTGATTCTACTGACCTCATCTGGAGTACTGTGTACAATTGTGAGTGAAAGTTACACAGAGTCAACTTTAGGCTCGATGTCTGGAAAAACTCACTAACAATAACAATGAGAAAACAAAGTGGAATGGGCTACCTCAGGAGTGGTGGGCTCCCCATCCCGGAAGGTCTTCAAGGAGAAGTTAGACTGATCAGGTGTGTTATAGTGGGGATTCCTTTTATTTCTAATTTGTACTTGATGATGATTCTCACAGTCTTTGATTCCCTAGTCCACTGCTGCCTACCCACAGCATCACTGAAAATTCTCTTCTGTTCATTCAGAACAACACTCAAACTAGTAGAACTGCCATCATCAGTCACTGAAGTGTCTCTGACCTGGATACTGCACAGAGAAAATAACACATACAAGTCTTTACCATTCTTAGACTCTAAATTGTAAAATGTAAGAGCCAGAAGTGAGATGTACCATGATGGGCTGGAAAGAAGCACAGACTGTTAGATCCAGCTCCTTGGGCAAATTCCATGCCTTAGATTCTCAGGCTATAAAACAGATAATAATGCTTGCATGGTATTTGCTTTGAGGCAATAACAAAACATATAGTGCCTTATAAACTATAAAGACTTCTAAATATCAGCTAACACTGTTATTTTGATTGAGGCCCTGAATCATAGGCCACGCCCAGTGCAAACATTTAGGGTGAGGGGGAACCAGCCCTGTGATTTCATTGGTTTGGGGAACTTCCGATGAGCCAACTCTCTACCAATGCAGAATGGCACTTGGTCTGCAGCTTCTAGTTTTAAGAAAGTTGCCTGGGCAACTGAGAGCTTCAGTGATTTGCTCAGAGTCACCCAGTCTTTCTCAGGTAAGGCCTTAGTCTCCCTGGTGCTTAGCTCTACACACCCCAGAAAGCACAATGGAATTTAAAACCAGCCTGGTACCCTCTAGGATCCCTTGAGATTAAAAAAACAGAGCAAATACTCAGAAGGAGGCTGGGCGGAGTGGGAGTAGGGGGGACTTCTGGTCTCCAATAAAAATTCTGATAGGCAACATAAGGAGATTATTGTATAGAAATAGATCTGTTCAGATAGGTTCTGATAGATGGAGCCAACCAGTAGGGATTGGATAAAGAGAAACAGAAGCACACGTTCAAGAGTCCCTGGGTATTTGGGCTCTGGGTTTCCCAAACTGGATTGAGAATGGAGGCTCCCCTTCATGAGAGCCTTATACTTCAGTACTTCAAAAGGAACAGCAGCGAGTTGAGGACTTTGAACTCAACTTAGGGCAATTACTGGATATGGGACCATGGACAAGTCATTTAATACCTCAGACCTGAAGTTTCACCATCTGTAAAATGGAGATGATAATAATACTTGTGCTATTTACCTCACAGAACTGTTGTGATGAAAGTGATTTGTCAATTCCCAGGTGTCATCGAGATGTAAGTTATGAGTCTTCAATAGATCTAAATCTTATCAATGGGGACATCTCCTTACAATGGTACCAGAGGATAGTGCAATGGAAAGAGCACTGCATTTGGAGTCAGAGGACCTCTGTTAGAAAATTCCAGCTCTGCCACTTAGCTCCTGTGTGAACTTGGGCAAGTCACTTAACTTATACTGGCCTCAGTTTCTTCATCTGTAAAATGAAAAGGTTGGACTAGATCCCTTCCAGCTCTAGTTGCATTTCACCCATTACTTCTCATCCTGTATGATCCCTGTGCATGCCTTCCCATTAATCCTCCACGGAAGGTAAATCCAATGTATTGGTGGCTTTCTTTGAGGCTACCATTCCATGGGTAATTATAGAGCATTTGAGCTGCCCATCTATCAGCCCTCATTCTCACTACATGACTAGCCCACCTCCATTCCCAGTCATATATTTTCTATGTAATATCTTTTATGCTACTTCTCAGGCAACAGACATGATTGTTCTTATGCAGTGGTCCATGTATGCCCGCCATACAATTCTCCATTGTCATTTAGATGACAGGTTGCAGTTTGGTTTTAGATTACGGTGTTCCATGATTAACAGTCATATAGCTGCCCTGGGAGAACACCAGGGTTAAAAGCATGGATTTTGTGTTTGAGCACAGTTTGGGGACAATGAAAGTGATGTGTAATTTCCCAAATGCAATCCAGTCCTCTCTCTTCTTCCTATCCAGCTCTGGGACCAGTTCATTGTCCATCCACAACGTCTGTCCATGACACACATACAGATAACAGCTGAGTGGGCTGTTCATTAAACTGGACAAAAGAGATTCTTTCATCCACTTAGTTTTTCCTATGTGGATTATTCAACCAATCTCTTTTAAGTGTTACAGATCTTCTAGAAGGCTTTGCAATGTTCTGGGACATGATACAATTACCACAATGTTGATAGCGAACAGGACCATCTGGAGGAGCTTACTAGCTTGAGGGCAGTGGTTTCCAACATTTTTTTGTTTCATGAACCCCTTTCAACAAAATAGTGTTGTGAACCCACAGGGAAATTTAATATATTACTCATAATATTCTTTTTTGTTTATTCATTAAGTGCTTGCAATAACTACAATGATAACTTTTGCCCAAAAAACCTCATGATGATTTTAAATCGCTGCAGAAATAAACATATAATGCTTCAAACTAGCACATGCTTGTTGTCACGGAGGAAAAATATATTTGTAACATAATTGGACAATTATGTACTGTCATTAAGGAATGTTTAACTTGAGCCTCTTGGACCACAGTCAGGAACCCCTAAGCAGTTCACAAACCACTAAATGGGAACCACTGCTCCAGGGAATCCTGCATGTGTCACTTAAAACCCTTTCTTTGCTCCCTGGCTCTGTTTACCTCTTTGGGTCTATAATATGCCTTTGTTTCAACATGGTTCCTGTTATCAGCTTCTTGGGGCATTGGGTTCAATTGTTTCATCTGACAATTTGACCAGATCTGGGTTAGTCCTCTCTGAAGTCATGCCCTGGAAGCAGCTTGGATTCAACTGGACAACCTGGAGGGAAAATGGGTGCCCTATAATTATGAGACAATATTGCTATGGTAATGAGGACTGGAGCCTCCAAATCTACAATTGTACTCATGGAAATCTACAGGTAATAGGATTCCTGAGAAGAAATGAGATGGAAGACTCACTGCCTAACTCTTAAGTCTGCTGATAATTGCTTCGGCAATCAGTTAAGAGTATCTTTTATCTACCCATTCCTGTGCTGGATGTAGTGAGAGATGGGTGAAAAATTGAAGACTTGAATCCCACATTTTACTTTATGCATCAAAAACGATGATTCTGGGGAGTCTATAGGCTTCATTGCACTGCTTCAGGTGGGGGTCAATAGCAGAAAAAAAGGTGAAGGAGCCCTGATAGAGTCCAACCTTCATTTTACAGATGAGGAAACTAAGCCTAGAAAACTATCTATGATCTCATAGTTAGTAAATATCAGAAGCAGGATTTGAACCCAGTTCCTTCGTAAATTTACTCTCCATTCTGTCCTGCTGCTTCTTTGCACTGAAAATGTCCTTCCTTCGTATGTGGAGTCAGATGTTGCTATCGGTGGGTTGTGAGCACTTGATATTTTCCGTTGTAGGATTGGTACGCTTGATTATAGTTTCGGTGGGGGCCTTTAAGGACCTCCATGCCACTCACACAGCAGGCACTTAATAAACAGTTGTTGATGATTGATCAGGAAGTAATCAAAGCCGTGGTGTGTGTGGTGGTGCCTTAGAGGTGGTTGGAGACTGGTTTGGCTTCTCTGAGGATTCCAGTGGTGAAGCAGAAGTAGTTGCGGCTATGAGTATATTTTTCAGGTGCACATTCAGCATGGGAGGAGGGTGAATAGAAGGGGAGGGAAAGATGACACCCAGTATGCATTTAGGCATGGTCTGACAGGTGGCAATGAGCATAGCAATAGGTACCCAGGAGTTGGCTAATGGCTAGTTGGCCATACCCCCTCTTCCACCCCTGGGCAGCAGCAGATATCGACCAATGCTGAAAAGTTTAAAAAGCAGATTTTACATAGCACCACTCATCTGAATCATGGACAGCTTAAGTTCACCTCTGGTTTTCTGTTTTAGAAGGAGAATTCTGGGGGGTTGGAGGAGACTGGGTGAATGAACAGCCACTGTAACTGAAAACTTGGTGTGATTTTGTCCTACCTATAGGCATTTGATAACATTAACTGCAAAGCAATGAAGCAACGTGATCCTGGAAACCAAACATCTGTTCCAAGACCTGGGGTGAGCATGTTTTTCTGGAATATCCCCTTAGAAATGTTTTCTTAACATTTGTTCAAACAAGTTGAGGTCTGGCCACCCTCTCATGTCTTGCTTGATTGGGTAGGCGCCAAGTATGACATTATTCACCTCCATGTGGTTTGAGTTAGGGGGAGGTGCCGTGTGAGGCAGAGACACTGGGGTAAGCCCCAGTGGGACGAGTCAAGTGGGACCCTAGAGAGGACAGCTTCCTTTTGCAAAGTGGAGGTGGGGAGGGGTGGAGACAGGCCACTAGGGAGCTATGGTTGCCCTCATATTCCCTCTCCTGCCTGCTAGGCCATCCTGGATTCTTTCCCCCAGCCTGCTCCATTCTCTCCTTTTGCTGGACTATTTTCTGTGTTCGGAGACAGAATTCAAATATACCCTACAGGCTTCTGGGAATCTTAGGGAGATCTTGAAGCTCTGCACAAGACTCACATTGGCCTGCCTTTGCTCTGGCCTTGCTTGCTTGACACAAGCAGTGAAATTCATAGGGTCAAAGGATTTTTAGTGGTAAGTGTATTTAATAAGAGGACCTGGGTTCACAGATTCATAGTGTCAGAGCTGGAAGGGATCTTTGAGATCATCTGTCTTACCCCACCTCACTCATTTTACAGAGGAGAAAACCAGGACCAAGAGAGCTAGGTGACTTGCCCAAGGTCCTACAAGTAATGAATGATCGGAAACAAAAAGAACTCTAGAGTAGGAGTTTGGAGACATGTGGTTGAAGATTAGCTCCTATACTTCCTGGCTAGGTGACCTTGGGCAAGTCCCTTCCCCTCTCTGGGTCTCAGTAATCTCATCTATAAAGTGAGGCAGTTGGGTTGGATGATCCTGAAGGTCCCTTCCTGCTCTGACGTTCTATGATTCTATGAACCCAGGTCTCCTATCTCCAAACCCTCCCACTAAAAAGGTTAGGTAACTGATCGATGTCATTGCAGATGCCTCCCAGAGCCCATAAATCAAAAGGACTCTTATGAAGGCAGTTTTCTCTCTTGGGCAGAACAAGAGAGCACCCAGTAAGCAGGTTGAATATCATCCCTTGGTCTGGGCTGGCCAGGGAATAGCTGTGGAACTCCCCAGCCATGGTGGCATGTGATGAGGCCTCTGGTAGTGATGGAGCCACAGAAAGCTTGCCAGGGGAAAGGTCCTTTATCCTCAACACTTGCAAGATCTGGACGTGCTGGAGGGCACTGGCAGAGGGGGTGATGAGGAAGCTTCAGCGGGAAGAAATGTGATGTACTGTCAGACATAATCACACCATTAGATGGTTTTACTTAACTATGTTCAAGGAAGGTTGCTTTGGGTGTTTGTTGGGAAGTGTCTGATGTATCCAAACATAATGTGCTGATATACTTTTAAAAGTTTTTGTTTTTCTATTATAAACTTAGTAATCATCACCAAACACAAACATTTCAATATACAAAGAACAAAAGAAGATCATATAAGAAGATGAAACATTATGTGCAGTTCTTTTTTTAAATGTATATTAAATTTAACAAGATAGTAACAAAAGCACCCTGTTTGTCTCAACATATTGTTTTTAAAAAACTTGTTTTGTAAAAAGCAGATTAAGACCACAATACTGACAACAGGGAAAGAATCAGAAATAACATTCTAGAAAAGAGGTGCCCACTGTCATTTTTATATCCATGTATACCATAAGTACAGAAAAAAATACACTTACCAAAAATATGTTTTATTCGTGCCTTTTATTTTCACATCCCAGTTATTTCTTAATAAAATACATTGGGCCACCTCTCTGTACCCCACTCCACAACTAAACTCTGTTGAAACAAAGCAAAATGGGTCAAACCAAGTGATACAGTAGCTACTTCTGTCAATGTATATAGCATCCTGTCCTTGTAGTTAGTCTCGCACCTCTCTCTGAGAGGGAGGAAAGTTTGTTTCATTCTTTGTGGCTTTTGTACTTCTTCAGAGATCAGCTCCTTTTTAGTGCTCTTTGACCATGTCACCCCACCCTCTCACTGAAACTCTAGTGGCTCCCTATTACCTCCAGGATCAAACATGAAATCCTCTGTTTGGCATTCAAAGCCCTTCAAAACCTAGCCCCTCCTAGCTTTCCAGCCTTCTTACTTCTCAAGGCTGTTCCACAAATAAGATGCTCCACCTCTTAGCTCCAGGGATTCTCTTGGGCTGTCCTCCACACCTGGAAGACTCTTCTTCCACATCTTCTCCTACCAGCTTCCCTGGCTTCTATCATGTCCATCTTCTGTAGGATGCTTGGTCCAACCCTTCTTCATTCTAGTACCAGCCTGCTATTAATTACTTCCTATTTCTCCTGTACAGAGCTTGCTTTGCCTATATTTGTTTCCATGTTGTCTCTTCCATTAGACCGTGAGATCCTTAAGGGCAGGGATTGTCTTTTGTCTCTTTTTGTATCCCCAGTGCTTAGCACAGTGCTTGGTGCACAGTAGGTGCTTAATAAATGTTGAATGACTGATATTTACAATAAGTCAGGGTATTGTAACCATGGTTATTGTTCTGGTTCTGCTTATTTCATTCTTCATTACCTCATATAAATCTTTCCATCCTTCTCTAAATTACCCATACTCATCAGTTACATGATATTCTATTATGTTCATTTACCACCATGTGTTCAGCCATTTCCCCCAATCACAGGGCTCCTTTGTCTTTGATTCTCGGTGGGTGCTAAAAAAGCACTGTGATGAATATTTTCTTATGTACTAGACCTCTGTATCTTCTGAGCTCCCTGGAATATATGCTTAGTAGGGAATCTACTTTTTCAGGAAGAAAGCTTACATAATGAAGTTATTTTTAAAAATCTGAATGATGGGGACAAAAGAAAGACAGGAAGCTAGAACTATACAGAGCTATAGCTAGAAGAGACCTCAGACATCTAATTCCATGAAAAAGGGAACTGCCTAGGCAGAAACATGGGCTTGAAGAGCTGAGGTTACTGTCGAGATCACCTGATCACAGCTGGGAGACACTTCCAAGGCTATCTCATGTAAGAATGCTTGACGCGTGATCATCTGGGCTTTATTTGAAGATCTCCAAGGAGGAACATCTACTGACTCCCAAGGCAAACCATTCTGCTTTGGGAGAACTCAGCATTGTGAGGAAATATGTCTTTACCTCAAGCCTAACTCTGCCTCGTTGGCTGCTTCCCCTCATTCCCCTCTTCCACATGGCAGAGACACCTATTATGTTCCCATCAAAAAATTGGTCCAATTTGGGTTAATCTCCCAGATAAAGCAAGAGTGGAAAAGAGCAGCAAGGAAAGTTCCCTGAATTTGGACTCAAGGGCCCTGAGTTTGAATCACTGACAAATTGGAGCTAGTTCAGAGGAGGGCAACACAAACAGAATGATCCAAGGAACTGAAGAGAAGGAAAGACTTGGGGGAGGCCTGGTGGTTATTTTCAAGTATTTCAAGGGCTGTGTGGTGAGAGAGCCCTTAGACTTCTTGTTCTGTGTGGCCCCTGAGGGCAGAAATAGGAGCCAGGGTTGGGGTGATGGAGAGAAGGTTGCATGAAGGCAATTCGATTCAGTGAAAAAAAAGTTATTAAGCACCTACCATGTGCAAGACCCTGTGCTAGGCTCTGGAAAGAAAAAGATGAATCCTCAAATCATCCGGCTTGGTCTTTCCTTGGGCAAGTCCCTTCTTCTCCTCTCTGAGCTTCAGGTCCCTCATTTGGACTCTATGGCCATTAAGGCCCCTTCCTAGCTGACCTCGGATAAGCCACCCTGAGGGGGGACGACTCAGAAGCTATTTCCTTACTGAACCATAGGGAAGAGTACAGGAGGCTGGGGGGGGAAGGGGAAAAAAGGGAGGGAGGCAGAGCCCAGGGTGAACCTTCTTTCAGGGAGGCCCCTGTCTCAGACTATTTCTTTTCCCCAGCCTTTCCAACATATTTTGGAAAAGCTTAAACAGAAAGGAAATGTGCTGACAATCCCAGGCTGGCCTGGAGTGTATGAAGCCTGAGAAAGTTATCTGCCCAGCTGGCCAAGGGACCTTTAATCTTTGGGGAGGAAAACCGGGAGAATTTCAGGCTGGAGAGCTACCCCAGCCCCTAGTCCCCTAGATGTGCCGTCTCCCCCCCTGAGGCCCTTGCTGGGAGAAAGAGGAGGTGAAAGGGTCACTAGAGGGGAAAGGTGGGTCTTGGTGGATGAGAGAGGTGACTCTAAAGGCTTAGCCCCTTGGCACTGGCTATCACTACCCAGAGGACTTTCTGAGGCAAAAGGCCAGAAGAGAGCAACAGAGAAGACAGAGGAATCATGTGTGTGGTAGAAAGAGAACTTGGGGTCAGAAGACTTGGGTTCAAGTCCCAACTTTACCATTAAGTCATTGTATGACCTTGAGCCAGTCCCTTGGTCCCAGATTGCTCCTCTGTGAAAGAGACCCCACAGTTGATACTTTGTGGTTTGCAAAGCAGGATGGGACTTTAAAGTGGAAGCTATGCAAGTGAGTTTGCTTTGAGTCACAGTGGTATTAAAGGATTTGGGGAGACATCATTGGAAACCATTTTATAAAATGAAGAAGTCAAATTGCATGACCTCAAGGGCTGATACAGACCCTTTAATCCATCCCTCAGAACACAACTAAGCCAGAATGCTGAGCCAGGAAGGCAGGGTTGAGGGTCTTATCTAGAAAGATCAATCAGTCCAACCATTGGAGGCTGGAAATACCAGTCCATCATTGGCACAATCAGGGAGGCAATGGTTGCTGCTACGTTTTAGTGCTGGTGGATCTGGTCTTTATACAGGGAACATAAAACTGAGTGTTTTGAAGAAAGAGAAAGTCAGATAGCCCTGGTAAGACTTCATGAGACAACCATGAGGCTCTGAGGAGTCTAGTTCTCCCCAGGTGCAGAGGTGTGCTTGTAAGTGTTTAACAACCGGCTCTCAAAAAAACCTAGTACATGACCCTCTAAAGTTCTATCTTCATTATTAACATTTGTTTCATTGCTCCTAAAGTAGAAGTGTTCACACTGAAAGTTTAACAATCAACTCTCAAGAGCCTGTCCAGTTAGCTCCAGAACTGCTGTGTATGTGTGTGTGTGTGTGTGTGTGTGTGTGTGTGTGTGTGTGTGTGTGTTCTCTTGTGCTGTTAGAGTTTCCAGGGAATGTGCGGTCAGCCACCTGACCTTTTTTCCAGGGACCATCAAAGGCCTGGGTGATGATAAAGGCAGCACAGCCCCAGCCTGCAAACACTTTCAGATCCCTATACTAGGCTAGCAGACTCCCTAGTCCTCCCATGTAGCTTTACATTGTCCTCTGTGTCACTTGCAACTGGAATTTTGCCAGGATGGTGATCTCCCATGATCTACAGCCATACAGGATCACCAGGAGAACACAGGTGTTAAAAAAAAGGGGGCTTTTGCTGCAGGGAATCCCTTGGCACCACTGATAGTTCTGTACATTTTCCCAAACATGGCCCAGCAACTCAACTGAAGACCCTGTCCAAGATAGACAAAGGGGTGGAGGGTGGAGAGGGCATGGGTATGTGTATGTGGGGGGGTTGCATATACTCCTTTGTCCACACACATTGATGGACGAATTCATTGGACTCCCTGTTCATCCGCATGCCAGATTTCCGTGCAATGTGGATTTCATCTGCTTTTTCTTATCTAGGGCTTGATCCAATTAGTACAATGTCAGCTGTGGATGGGAACATTTAGAGACCCTCAGGCTCTGTGACTATGAACTAAGTAATCACCATCATCACACCTGTCATAAAAGCTTAACAAAATTTATAAAATACCTAGATAGATCTTTTAGATGTAAATATATGTATTGTTAGTCAGTCATTTTTCAGTTGTGTCTGACTCTCTGTGACCCCATTTGGGGTTCTCGTGACAAAAATACTGGAATGATTTGCTATTTCCTTCTCCAGCTCATTTTACAGATGAAGAAACTGAGGCAAACAGGGTTAAGTCCAGGGTCACACAACTAGTAAAGGTCTGAGGTCAGATTTGAATTCAGGAAGATAAGTCTTCCTGCCTCCAGGCCTGGTACTCTATCCACCCATATATGTTATATGCTCGTATTTTGATATGTGGGAGTCAGTACAGTGACATAAGGGGTAGAGTGCTAGGCAGCTTGAAGCCCAGATCTGAGTTCAAATGCTACCTTTGATATTTTCTAAGTTAACATATGGCCACTTATGCACCAATTAGTGCCTTCTCTTTCTATTTGATTTCAACACCACTGACTTAAAAGTCATAGACAGGTTGTTATCTGCATTGGTGAAGGGAGTTTCCACATTGAGAATTCCCCAGGCCAATCCTTCAAGCATATTTTGGTGACTTTGTTATTGTTCTGTTTGTTGTCTGGGACCATACCTGGGTTGTCATTCTACAGGGAACTGCTGGTGAGAAAATTCCTCTCCCAGTGCAGACAGGCACCTCCCTCACGAACTTTTTGTCTCAGAGATATCTTGGGGTATGGAGAGGTTAAGTGGTCTACTCAGGATCACACTAGATAAATGTTTATTTCTCAAAACTATAATTCCTTATTAAAAAAACTGATCTTATTCTGTGTTATTGTAACTTGTGTATGTGTTCCATCCCCTTACTGTTTCTAAATATGTTGGCTCACAGGACTCAGAGCTACCTGCAAGAGATGTTGGAGGTGACCTAGGTCAATGTCCCCAGTGCCCAGAGGCATTAAGTGAACTTCCTGAGGTCACTTAGTTTCAAGCAGCAAAGCCAGGATCCCACCAGACTTAATGGTCTGTGCCTCTCCAAGATGAGGGAAGATTTGAATGAGGTTCCAAGTGCTTAAGAAACCAAATCCATCCCTACTTGGAGCCCAGGCTTTAATCACCTTGGGCTGGATCATCCACAGCCATAAAGTGTGCTTGGCCTCACAGGATATCCAGATGGTAGCTGGAACCCCAGGCAAGGCCCAGATAGGTCCTGGCTTCATAGCCAAGCCCACCAAAGTACACTGGGGCTGGGTTTGGGGGCCTGTGTTTTGCCTTTAGTTGGTTTCTGTCTAAACACTTTGGTGTTTCCTTTATCTAGTGTCTACTGTTCTTCCCCTCTTTCAGAGTGTGAAGCTATTAGTTCTGGAAGTTTCTCATTCTCCCCTATAACTGAAGAACTGCTTTCCCTCCTTCCATCCTTCCTTTCTGCCTTCACTTTTCAATTTTCTCTCTTTTCCTTTTCTCTTTTCCTACTCTTTAGGATCCCTTCTCCACAAGCAGATTTCCATATTCAAATACACAAATAAGAAAAAAAAAAGATCTCATGGGAGGTACTGCTCAAAGCCTGGGAGGCTTTATAATACATAATATATTATGGATTATATACATAATAAAAGTGAGAATTTGGAACAAAGAACTGAGGTGAAAGGCTCTAGCTAAAGGGTTTTCTTCCTTGCTTTTCCCCATTCCTTTCATTTGCATGGGGCACCAAAAGAATCTGGGGGTTGAGGAAACCAAGTGGCCTTAGACCTTTATTAGTGTCCTTAAAAAGCAGCCCAGCAGAAAAAAATTCTGAAGGGGTATATGTTGGCAATCAGAAATTAGTAAGATTTAGAATGACTTTCTAACTTTAAATCAGATAGAGGCATGGGATAGAGAAAGGCATTGTTTATGATGTGGAGCAGCAGCAGAAGAAAGGTTAAAAGTTTAACCTCTGAGCTAGCTTCTAGTTTGTTTTCCTAAAGAGCTTAGTCCTTGGAGGTAAAGATCCTTTTTAAGGAGAGAAAAAACAAAAAACAGCCAACCACAACCAAGATCTGGGAACTGATCAATTTCCTTGTCCTTATGGGGAGAAAAGCATCTGAGGAGTTTTCCTCTTATCTTATCTTCACACTGGGTGTGTGAAGTTTTTGCTTTACTAGCTGTGCAACCCTGGCCAAGTTACTTAACCTCTGTTTCCCTCAGTTTCATCTGAAAAATGGGGATCATAATAGCACTTACCTCACAGGAGCTGTTGTTAGGGTCAAATGAGATAACAATTGTAAAATGTCTGGTGCATAGTACACACTATATAAATGTGCTCTCTATGTTCTCTCTCTCTCCAATCTTAAGCATCTGGGCTTTCAGTTAAAAGAGAGATTGCAGAGTTCTATTTTCTAATCTAGAGCACTTTAGCTAACTGTATTCCGCCTAAAGCTAGAAACAGAAAGAAGTCTCACAGCTTTGTGCTTCCCACAGGCACATTATTTGCAGAGCTCCTAAGATCAGTGTAAATGTAATGAGTGTACTTGTTAGGGTCTTTAATCTACTCTTCTGAAAAATAAGGAGGTTTAATGAAAAAAAAAATCAAGTCTCTTTTAGCTCTGATATTCTGTGTCCCAGCTCTGATGGTCTATATTCTAAGGTTCATTCTATCTTGGATGGCTTAGGTGCTATCATTTCTTTAAAACTATCTAAATGAGGGTGGGGGCAGAGCCAAGATGGCAGAATAGAAAGACAGACCTGCTCTAGTTCTCCCGCCATAGCCCATAAAATACCTGTAAAAAATGACTCTAAACAAATTCTAGAGCAGCAGAAACCACAAGACAACAGAGTGAAAGAAATTTCTAGCCCAAGACAGCCTGGAAGGCCAATAGGAAAGGTCTATAGCACGGGACTCAGAGCAGAGCACAGCCCAGCCTGGGCCAAGCAGCACAGACAGGACTGGAGCAGGCTTCAGAGCGTGGAATCATGGGTAGCAGCTGTGGTTCCCAGATTTCTCAACCCACTAACACCAAAGATAGCTTCAAAGGTCAGGAAGAAAGCTCTTTCACCTGGGTGAGAGGGGGAGCACAGTGTTACCCTAGCCCCAGCCCCGGCCAATAGCAATGTCCACTTTTGGAGCCCTCAGCCTAAAGACCCTGGGGGATTTGAGCAGCTGATCTGGGTCTCAGTGCTGAGTGACAGTCCTGGGGTGAGGAGGAGTATTGGCATGGTACAGGGGTGGTGACTGTGGAGAGGGAATCCTACTCACAGGTCCTGGAGAGAAAAGAGTGCTTGTGGCTGCTCACAGACCAGAGCATAGGCCAGGAGAGGAGTAAACTTGTCTCCCTTGATTCTGCCACACTGGAGGAACTGAGAACTTACAGGTCCCTAAAGTATACCCTCCACTTGATAAAGGATTCAAAAGTCAAGTAACTGGCTGGGAAAATGCTCAAAAAAGGAGAAAAAATAAGACTATAGAAGGTTCCTTTCTCCTTTCAGATGAGAAAGAACACAGCACACCATCAGAGGAAGACATCAAAGTCAAGGCTTCTACATCCAAAACTTACAAAAAAAATATGCAATGGTCTCAGAACATGGAAGAGCTCAGAAATGATTTTGAAAATCAGGTAAGAGAGGTGGAGGAAAAATTGGGAAGAGAAATGAAAGGGATACAAGAAAATGTGAGTCAACAGCTTGCTAAAGGAGACCCAAAAAATGCTGAAGAAAATAACACCTTTAAAAATAGACTAACACAACTGGCAAAAGAGGCCCAAAAAGCCAATGAGGAGAAGAATGCTTTAAAAAGCAGAACTAGCCAAATGGAAAAGGAGGTTCAAAAGTTCACTGAAGAAAATAGTTCTTTAAAGATTAGAATGGAGCAGATGGAAGCTAATGACTTTATGAAGAATCAAGAAATTATAAAATAAAACCAAAGGAATGAAAAAATTGAAGACAATATGAAATATCTCATTGGAAAAACAACTGACCTGGAAAATAGATCCACGAGAGATAATTTAAAAATTATGGGTCTACCTGAAAGCCATGATCAAAAAAGGGACTAGACATCATCTTTCATGAAACTGCCCTGATATTCTAGAACCAGAGGGTAAAATAAATATTGAAAGAATCCACTGATCACCTCCTGAAAGAGCTCACAAAAGAAAAACTCCTAGGAATATTGTAGCCAAATTTCAGAGTTCCCAGATTAAGGAGAAAATATTGCAAGCAGCAAGAAAGAAACAATTCGAGTATTGTGGAAATGCAATCAGGATAACACAAGATCTAGCAGCTTCTACATTAAGGGATCAAAGGTCTTGGAATATGATATTCCAGAAGTCAAAGGAACTAGGATTAAAACCAAGAATCACCTACCCAGAAAAACTGAGTATAATACTTCAGGGGAAAAAATGGAATTTCAATGAAATAGAGGATTTCCAAGCACTCTTACTGAAAAGACCAGAGCTGAATAGAAAATTTGACTTTCAAATACAAGAATCAAGAGAAGCATGAAAAGGTAAACGGGAAAGAGAAGCCTTAAGGAACTCATTAAGGTTTAACTGTTTACATTCCGACATGGAAAGATGTTATTTGTAACTCATGAGACCTTTTTCAGTATTAGAGTAGTTAGAGGGAATATATGTATATGTAGGTGTCCATGGTTATGTATGTATGTGTGTGTGTGCATATTATATACATGTAGGTATGTATGTGTACATGAGTATATGTGTGTATGTGTGTATATATGTATATATGCATATGTGTGTATATGTGCATATATATACATATATATATACATACACATAGAGAACACAGGGTGAGCTGAATATGGAGAATACCTAAAAAAATAAAATAAAACTTACTGTTGAATGGAATGTACTAAGAGTAAGAGAAAGGAGAGGTAGAATTTAATAAATCATCTCACATAAAAGAGGGAAGAAAGAGCTTTTACAATGGAGGGAAAGAGGGGGGAGATGAAAGGAAATAATTGGGCCTTATTCTCTCATGGGATTTGGCTTAAGGAGGGAATAACACACATTCAATTGGATATGGAAATCTATTTTACCCTGCAGGAAGGTAAGGGGGAAGGGGATAGGAGAGGGAAGATAATAGAAGGGACAGCAAATTGGGGAAAGGGATAATCAGAAGCAAACACTATTGTGGGAGGACTGGTCAAGGGAAAGAGAGGAATAAATGGAGGGCAGAATAGAACAGAGGGAAATGTGGTTAGTCTTTTACATCATAACTATTCTGGAAATGCTTTGCATTATTACACATGTATGACCTATATAGAATTGCTTGTTTTCTCAATGAGGGTAAATGGGGAGGGAAGGAGAGAATATGGAACTCAAAGCTTTAAGAATGAATATTAAAAATTGTTTTAGCATGCAACTAGAAATTAAGATATACAGGTAATGAAGTAAAGAAATCTATTTTGTCCTATAGGAAAATAGAGGAGAAGGGGGATGGCAGAAGGGTGGGTAATAGAAGGGAGGACAGACTGGAGGAAGGGGTGGATGGGGTGATGCTGTCCTGGGGTGGGGGGTGGGGAGAGATGGGGAGAAACTTTGAATTCAAATTTTTGTGGAAGTGAATGTTTAGAACTGAAAAATAAATAATGCGCATATATATATATATGAAAGTAATAAAAAACTATTGAAATGTACCACAACACACTTGAATACTAAAACTCCTATTGCACCCCTCCCCGCCCCCCCCCCCTGGCCCATTAAAAATCTGACTATGACAGTTCTAGTGAGCTCCTGCAGAGAATATCTGGGGAAGAGATTCAGTGTGTGTGTGTGTGTGTGTGTGTGTGTACATGTGTGCATCACCATTGCCAAGTTCAGCCTTCATCCTCCTCCTGACCCTGAGAAGCAGACAGTCTTCAAGGATCTCTCAGTAACTCTGAAGCTTTCTGCTCAGTTAAAGAGGCTCCAGTCACTTCCCGCAGCCCCTCCCTCCCCCCCTCCCCTACCCCGCCCCCAGCACTGCCCAAGGCTACAGAGAAACTGGAGAGAAGCAGTAAAATGCTCCACAGCCCCCCTCCCTTCCATCCCTTGGGTTGAATTTGGGCAATTCTGGACAATGGCTGACGCTGGGCCCTAATGTTCCACATTAGGGGGGTCTGAGCAGCCAGATTACAGGGCTTCACTTTCACACCAGCCTTAACAAGCTGGAAATGGGTTTCCCAGAGAGTGAAAGTAAGACGCTAATTTGAAATGGAAAGGGCTTGGAATTTTACTGGAATCTTAAAAATAGCCAGCCTGAAAGTACAGACACACAGTGATTTCTTAGGTTTGCCTATTGCCTTATACTTTTCAAAGCATTTGCATATCTATTTTCACATTAGTTCTTTAAAAAACAACAACCAATAAACCCTGTGGGAGAGATAGCAAAGTTTCCTGTCACTGGAGGTATTCAAGCCTCTGCTTAGGGATATAGATATTCAAATAAGGGTTGAAATTCATTTAAGAGAATAGGATTTAGGCACGAAAGGGGCCTTAGAGATAATATAGTCCAGAGATTGTTAACCATTTTTGTATCACAGGTTCCTTTGGCAGTCTGGGGAAACCTATGGACTCTTGAGAATAATCTTCTTAAGCATTTTAAGTGTTTAGAAATACATAGAATTCCCAAGGAAAATACATTTGAAAGAAATGAAATTATCAAGGAAAACAAATCCCAGAGTCCCTGAGAGTCCATGGATGCCAGGTTAGGTTAAAAAATCCCTGGTCTAGTCCAATCCCTTCATTTAACAAAGGAGGAAAGTGAGGCCAAGAGAGAGGAGGTGAGTTGCCAAAGTTCACACCTATCAGATGGGGAGGCTGATGGGGAGCCCAGGCTACTGACTTCAATTTTCTTTTCCCGCTATTCAATAGCTGCTAATAGAGGACTGTGAAAAGAGCCTTCAAACTACTGAATTCTATGATAAGATGAGAGAAAGACTCATTGTAACAAGATCTGGAGGGATGAGGGAGAGATATTTCAAAAAAAAAAAAAAAAAGGAAACAGGTTGGAAGGAAGGAATTGGGCATAAAATCTACAGGGGATGGGGGAGTGTTAATGGTCTCTGGCCTATGTTATTTCTAAGGCCCTTTCCATGTCTACAGCCTATGTAAATTTCAGCCCCTATTTGAATAGCTACAATATCCCTAAGCAGAGGCTTGAATACCTCCAACGACGGGAAGCTCACTACTTATTCTACCAATATCTAATTTGATCTTCCTGTCCTCCTTCTGCTCCCTTTCTTAGTGCTCTTCGTGCAGCAGCTTCTTAATAAGTGTTTGATGAATACAATGGAATTTTCCTCTACCTGAGCTAGCTGAAGCCCCTGAAACCAATCACTAACTGAAAAGTGTTTGCTAGGCCTCTTCTGCTCACAGGACATGGTGCGGGCTCCATGGGACTGCAAAGAGATCCAACATGAGGGCTCTCCCAATCTCTTGTAAACATATGAAAGCAGCCAGCAATACCAGGAGAAATGAGCATCAGGCGAGCAGCCCAGGCACAGTGGCAAAGGGAAATGATGGGTTAGAGAGACAGTAAACATTTAATGAGTGTGGGCTGTGTGCCAGGCACTGGGCTAAGCAAAGAGTCCCTGCCCTCAGGGAGCTTATACTATAGTAGGAAAGAGAATATATCAAAGAATCCTAGAAGGCAGAGGGAGGAGAGAAGCAGGATGAGCGAGAAGACCAGGAGACTGTAAGAGCTGGGAACGTGATGGCCGAGTTACGTTTGGTGATGTCTGAATGGTCCTGCAGAACAGAAGAAGACAGGCCCATGGGAATGAAGAAGGGTGAAGACTGACTCAGTTTTTTAAAAAAGAAAGAGCGCACAGTTTGCATGGTAGACCATCTAGCTTGGCTTCCATTCCTGAGCAAATTCTAGAATATATCATCAGAGATATGGCCAGTAACTGTCTAGAAAAGGAAGAGGTGGTCACAGAGAGCCAGCTGGGCTTCATCAAGACCGAGTCATGACAGCCTTGAGCTGATCCCTGCAAGGTAAGCACAATTTGAGTAAATGAAGGGCATCCCAGGTATTAGGAGATGGGGGGTAGGGTGAGGAAAAGTATGTGAGTAAAGAAAATTAGGCAGGAAAATACAAGGGATGCTGCATGTTAGAAGACTGAATGACCAACATGGAGCAAAAGGCTTCTGGCAGGGAACTAGTCAGAGCTAGGGGTGTATGAACTGTTCAGGGTGGGACAGGCACTTCTGGTGTGATGGCTTACTGCTTATCCACCTTCCCCCCACTCTCACCTGTGGCTCCATGAACCTGGAGCATGTGCAGATGGGCTGAGAGTAACTGCAGGCCCCCAACCCATCAGCATGTGAAGACTTTCCTCAGCAGGATGGACAGATGAGAACAATTTGTTCCAGGGGCCATGAAGGTGGCTAAAGCAGGAGCTATGGAGACATCCAAGATGCCAAGGTCATCATCCATATACCAGGCCATCACCAATCATCATGACTTTTGTCCTACCGCTGGACTTCAATGAGTCAGGAAGAGAGGCTGACAACTTTGTGCCACTGCCTCACTTAAATCCAATTCACAGACAAGTCAAGACATCACCCTGGGAGGTCACTGGATCTCTTTGAAAAAGGAGAAACAACAGTCAGAGATAAGGCTGGGTAGGTTGGGTCACAGGATGTGGAGTTGGAAGCAACCTTAAGGATTACCTAGGCCAACCATTTCAACAGACAGAGGAGGAGCAGAAGAGGAAATGACTTGTCTAAGGTCACACAGGTAGTAAGTGATGGAAGCAGGTTTCAAATCCAGACCCTTGGACTCCAAAGCCAGTGTTCTTCCTTTTGGACTGAAGGCCTTGAATACTCCAGGCTCAGATTCCAGGATTCTATAACTTATATAACAACAATAATCATCCTAAAAATAGCTATCATTCCTAAGGTTTGCAAAGTGCTTTACTTATGTTATCTCAGTTGATCTTCACAAGAACCCTAAGAGGTAGACATCGTTATTATTATCTCTATTTTACAGATGTGGAAACTGAGGCTCAGAGCGGTTAAGTGACTTGGCTAGGGTCACACAGCTAAGAAGATGACAAAGGCATGATTCAAACTACCATGTGGTGTTTATGTTTATGTTCCTTTTCACTTCTCACGTACACCAGCACTCTCTCCATCATCTTTAACAGGCAGCTCCACATCACATGTGCAGAGTTGGGAAAAGAGCCCCCTTTTAGTCATGTGACTAGAGTAGCTATTCAGCTGTTAAAAGGGGAAGAGGGGCAACCCAGTCATTTAAAGAACTCCCATTTCCCAGACTCTTCCTCTAAAGCATCACAAGTCACGTTATTGAAGCACTGCACACAGTTTGGGCAAGCCCAGGACCAAGAATGCGAGATGCCCCCAATGGCAAAAGCGCTACAGAGACTTAGAGGCAATGGAAACTGGTGTTCGGGATGGAGCTCAATGGAGGCCTCTGGTGGCACTAATAGTTTGGATTCCATGGGCAACACAGGGTAGGGGGTTCTAGTTTCTCAAATCCTTATCTATGGGGTCTTCCTGGCCCACGTTAGTTTGGAAACCAGCCATGGGGATCTATAAGGGTAAAGTGAAAGACTCAAAGGAGCCCACCAAATTTTAAAAGGGGCCCTTTTGTTGTTGGCTCAGAAGAGGAATGAAGCGCTTCTTCAAATGTGATTTCGCAATGATCACTCCTAGGTCACCACCACTGCTAACTTTACAAGGTGCTTACCTCACACTGAGTATGAGCCTGGAAGTGCAAGGAATATTCTCCTCCACTTAACACATGAAGAAACTAAGGTTTAGACAGTTTAAGTGATTTGCCCAATGCAGGCCTTTCTTGATGCCAAGGCTAACACTTGCTCTACTACACCACAATGCCCCTCCATTCACTATCAAAATTCTCCTCCAAGGCTATACCATGACATGGGAGTGACCCTGGGCTCTCCATGGTTTTGCAGGGAACTCTGGCTACTTCTTCTAACTTGAGAAGGCTTCAAGTCCAAGCTGGCTTGCAGAATGTGTGTTTGGCAGCAACTCATGAAGTCTATCTCTTAAGGTGTGGAGTGAGGGCCTAGAATTTGTGTTTGCCCATGTTGGGAAGCAGCCACATTGCTGAACTCACAAAGTATTGAAGGTCTTTCAATGGCCAATGTTTGTTTCAAGTAACCTCTGGATATGAGTATGTCTCAAAGTCAAGTCACATGGGCACACCCCCAGACTTCACTGGGGCCTCTTCTTTGGTCTGTCATCTTAGGGATGCAATCCTTTCCAATGTCTCCTCTAACATATCTCAGATACTTCAGATCAGGTTAGCACAATACTGAAAATCTGAGAGTTGGAAGGATCCTTCCAGATCACTGAGTCCAGCTCCTTCATTTTACACATAAGGACACTGAGGCTCAGAGGGGTGACTTGCCCAAGATCATACA
This sequence comes from Notamacropus eugenii, assembly GCF_028372415.1. Classification (NCBI taxonomy): domain Eukaryota; kingdom Metazoa; phylum Chordata; class Mammalia; order Diprotodontia; family Macropodidae; genus Notamacropus; species Notamacropus eugenii. The sequence goes on from NC_092879.1 coordinate 74,701,298, forward strand.
GTTAGTAATGGAAGAACCGGAATTTGAAGGCAAGTTCTTGACTCCAAATGTAGTCTCCTTTCCAGGACAACATTTTGACTCAATAACAATAGTAATAATCAATAATAGTAAAAATTCATATTAATAAGAATCAACATGCATTTATTAACCACCTCCTATAGGACAAGCATTGTGCCAAACTCTGGGGCTATGGAGACAATGAATTTAAAAGCCCCTGCCTTCAAAGAGCTCACAACCAGAATTCCTCTACACTGATATAATCATAGGGCTGAACCAAAATAAAGAGAGCAGCTGCAATGACTCCCAGAGTTGTTGTGGGAAAGGGGAAGCCCAGCAGTAACCTGGAGTGACTGTGGATCCTTTGGCTTTGTGACTGTCATGGAGGACAATATCGTGCATAGAGTCCAAATGGAAGGATTCCTGATAGATGAGGGAGTCTTCCAAGTGCTCCTGTTTGTAGGCGACATTGTGCTGAACGCATTGAGTCTACGAACACTGCGGGATCTTGTCATTGAGACCTAGCTGATCAAAAAATTGGCTTAACCATTTATAGAGGAAAAACTAAGTGGAAGAAAAATGTCTATTGTCAAGATTATCACAGTTGGCTATCCATCCGTATGAATGGTAAGGACACAAATGAATTGGTATATCATTGCATATAGCCAGGGGAGGAATTGTAGATGGATGATGAATTGAGTCCGGAATCAAATAGGAGGAGAATAGAGTGGGTTGTATTTGGGAAGTTGGTGAGTACTTTCAGTGATCCCCTCGTGCTCCTTGAAACAAAATCCCATCTTTCTAATATTGATATCTTCCTGGTGGTGCTGTATGAGTATAACCCAAACAATGCCATGATCACTGGAACACCCAAACTGCAGGTGACTCACAAATTGGCATAAGCAGGCTGCAGAAGATTCCCATCCAAGTGAGAGTTTATATAAAATGATGGATATAAAAGATAGGTAAACATAGCCGTGATTTGTTCAATGTGGGGAACTCTTGGTGTGGAAAATCCTGCGACCAATGCAGATCATAACCCATCCATGACTTAGGAGAGAAACCATAGGGAGGTACATGAGGCTCATTGTGAGGTTGGCTGCAGAAGAAGAGCTGCACTTTTCAACCTTAGCAACTCATGGATCTCTCAACTAAACCATGCAAGGACTATGGTTTGTGTCAATGGAGGGAAAGCCACACCAGTGAAGTGGTAGAGTCTTGACATACTGTGTGCCAAGTGCTAGAGGCATAGAAGAGAAACAGTTGTCATGGTTCTAGCTTGAGGTGTCCACCTCCAATCAATGATGCCTGTGCTAGCACATGTAATCCAGAGAATAGATACTTCTGAAGTCTGAGAGATCCACGTGAGCTGCAGGAGTTGGGACTCGAGTTAGGCCTTGAAGAATTTGGATAGGTGAGGAGAAGCAGGGAAGGAATCTCAGACATGGAGCAAAGGCAAGGATGGAGAAGGATTTGCGGGGAGGACCAGAAGGAAAGAACCAGCAAAGATTCGGGACTGAGACAAATCCCAACTTCGAGATCTTGGCCCAGTCACTTCCCTTCTCTAGGCCTCAGTTGTGAAATAAAAGGACTAAGCTATGGCGGAGGTTTCTTCCAACTCTGTTATGCTACAGGAACCCATATCTTTTTTGGAAAAAGATCTCCTGCCTGCTATGGCAAAGGGTTGTGACTGGGATAAGAGTGGTAAATCAAAAGCAGTGAAAATAAAACACTGTCAAGAGAAAATGAAGCAAGGTCACAGTAAGATGGTGAATCAGCCTAGAATGGAGGAGTTAAACTGAGTCAATTACTAGCATGACACAGGCTTGACCACAAATAGTTCTTGTTGCTTACCACCTGATTCCCTGAGAGAATGGTTAGTGTAGGGCCTTGTGGAAGGGTCCCAAGTTCTCGAGAGAACCCAGGCAGAGGGGTAGAACCCAGGCAGTGGGGTAGAACCCAGACAGTAGTGTAGCAGGAATAATTCAAATCCTCTTTCTAGTTTTTAACTAAAACATCATCTCAAGGGATCATTTTTTTTACATATAAAGAGACTGAGGCCCAAAGAGGTTAGTTGACATGCCTAAGGAAGCCAGGTTTCAAGTTTACTTCCCTTCTCACTAAACCTTATTGGTACACTTGTACCCATCAAAGAGCATCTGCCATTTTTCTGCTTGTTCACTCAAAATCCTTCCGCAGTTTATTCCCATCTGCCTGGTACAGAATTACAGAATCACAAAATTTCAGAGTTGGGAAGGGTCTCAACAGACACCTAGTCTAACCCACACCTGAAAATTCCCTCTACAAATGGTCATCCAATGAGAACCCACCCAGTCCGTTCCATGTTAGGGTAACTCTGACAGTCCTGGAGGAAGCTTGGCATCATCTCCAAATATAGTTACCACCGTGCATTACAACTCTCAAACGATCTAGAAAATGCTGAGGCTAATCTGCATCGAGGTCCTTGTTGGACTCCATTACTTAGCTAGCTCCATCCAGAACAGGACCTACTGATCCTTGCCCTTTGTTTCTTCTTAGTTCCCTCGATGCAATGAAACACTCTCACCAACCTTATAGCATTTTTTGTTCTTAAAGATCTTTCAAGAACTCCACGAAGAGCGCTACACACTTGTCTTCAGCTACTCATGTTTGTTTCTACCTGCCCTGGCTTTTGGGGGTGTGGTAAATAGAATATCTAGGCTCACAAGACCCACATGTATAACATGGCTCTCCCTCTTACAAGCTGAGTGACTTTGAACAGCCTTAGTTTCTTGATCTATAAAATGAGAGAGGTTAAGATAAATGAGTTTTTAGCATTACAGACTATGATCAAACCAAAGCATCTCGTCTTCCACTTAAGCACATTTTCTCTTCCTCCAATCTTGAGAGGAAAGGAAATTAGCTTCTTTCTCTGAAGAATCATAGCAGACGAGAGCATTTTGTTTCTGTAAGGCTGCCTTTAAGTATCCCAACGAGGACCATTTGTTTTCAGCCTTGTGGGGCCTCTGAGCCCCTTTCCCTTTGGGTTTCCTAGCTAGCATGTTGGGGACATTCCTGGGTGTCAGCTCTAAGGAAGCCTGCTTCCCCTCTGAAAGGAAGCATTGTGGGCCTTCTCCTCAGGAATGTCGGAGCTATCAGTTCCTCCAGACTCCTCTCAGGTCACCATGGTGACCACAAGGTAAAACCACTGCATTTGTAAAACCTGTTAGGATGGAAGGCCCCACCCCAGCCCTGGAATAATTGATTAAACATAATAGGGGAAAAATTGGCCTCTGTTGTTTGAAATCAGATCAAAGATTTAAAAGGGTGTCATTGTAGAAGGTTGGGACCTATTAAAATGTTCTAATTGTGCCGCCTTTGCTTAATGTTATTAGTATTTTCCATGGGGTGATGCCAAAGTGTAGCTGGCACCCACAGGGCACAGCAAACATCTGGCTCTGGGTAACCTAGCAGGGCCATTTGGTAGCTATAGCGATCAAACAGGCGTTGACCCCAATGGAGCAGGTAGGGGCCAGACAGGGAGAGCAGCTATCCTGGGCCTGACTTGATGTCAAGAAAAACGTTTTGCTTCATCTCTCCTTGTCCTGGGGATGGTGTCAGGCGCTGGGAATTAGGCACTTGCTTCACTGTGGGATGGAAGGTTTGGATTCTTTAATAGCACCAGGCTAGTGTTGTTTGTCCAACTTTGTAGGTCTTTGGCAGGGTCCCTTTGTGTTCCCCCTCCTCTCCATCTGAACCAGCGAGGGATGCAGCAGACCGTTTTTCCTCAAAGTCTGCCCTTTCTGTTCTCCCCAAAGCCCTCCTCTCAGCCCTGGAAGGTCCTCCCAAACTAGAAGGTTTTCAGATTTGGGTCTGGCAAGGGGCTGGATGCCTATTACCTAAAGATCAGCTGAGCTGGCCAAGTGCTGAGAGTCTTAGCACCCATAGAACAATTATATTTCTGGCTACAGGTCATCTCAAGAGGGTGGAGGGGCTTTGATCTGTAATCGCAGTGCCTTGAAATCCTGAAATATGCTGGGATGAATAATGCAGAGAAGTATGGAATATGTTCAGAAAGACTTCTTTCAAGAACATTGATGTCTTGGCATTTAATAGAGTAAGCTTCAGTTATATGGAACATTAACTTCTATGGAGCAACATAGATGATCATTAACGTTAATAACACTCCCATTGATACAGGGCGTTAGTGCTTATACAGCACTTTTCCTCACAACAAAACTTCTTCAATCATACTAAGAAACTGTGGAAAAAACACTGAATTTAGAGACAGAAGCCCTGAGTTCAAATCCTGACTGCGTGACACTGGGCAAATCCCTTTCCCTCTCTGGGCCTCAGTTTCTTCATTTGTAAAAGGAGGTGACTGCTCTAGATGGCCTCTAAAGTTTCATCTAGCACTAAGTCCTTTGATCCTATGGCCTCCAAATGCTTGAGAAGCTACTGACAGAACTAGCTGAAGAGACAGATGCTCACAGAGATGGACCATGCAGCCCACCATGCTTAAACAAGAATCTTCTCTACTTGAAGGCCCCTAGTAAAGAGGAATTCATTAACTCTCAAGGCCCAAAGGCAAACAAAGCTGACCATTTCCCTATTCCCAGGGTCTTTCCTCACTGGACTGAACTTTATACTCTAGCCTCCCCTCTCCCAACCAAAAAGAGCTGAACCCAGAAGATGCTAGTCCTGACCCAATGACTTATGGGACCTAGAGTCAAAAGATTGGTTCTGTCACTTATAAGCTGTGCAACCCCTTGCCCTCTCTGGGCCTCCATTTCCTCCTCTATAAAGTGAGGGAGTTGGACTAAATGATCTTTCAGTTTCTTGCCAGCTCCGATAATCTCTGGTTTGCTCTACACCACATTATTTTTGTTAATATCATTATTATTCCCGTAACAAAGACAGGACATTTGGAAAGGAAGCAAACTGGGCCTGAACTGCTCCCCTCCCCCGCCTTTTTTCCAGCTCCAGCTCTGGCTGACAAGTTTCCAGGGCCGCCTTTGAGCAGGGTTTGTGGTGGCGTCAGTCCCCAAAGACTCCCCCAAAGAGCCCGGGCTGAGGACAATGCAGTGGCTGCTGTACTCCTTCCACCCGCCTTCACTTCCTCCATCTGATGGCATTTTGATATTCGAAAAAGATGAATCTACACCCTCCCTGTCTGTCCTTTTGACTTTTCACAGGCTTGGAGTTTATGTGGCGTGAAATCCTATCCAGGGAGACGCTCAAACCCAAAAGGAATAAGGTCACAGCTTTGAGAATCTGAAGTGAGGCCTCTTCCAATGTATGACTAGATCTTTCCAACTCCTATGTATATTGTGTTAGGAAGAGGAAAATGAGCCATGAAGGAATGAAGTATTTTTTATCGATGAGCTTGACAAACTGACTTTCCTGAAGGGTGAAAAGGTTGATGGAAAGGAGAGAGGGTCAGGAGCAAGACCTCAGATGCCGCCTGTCAGGCTGGAAATCAAGGAAAATAACCCGATGGGGTTCGTTAAATGGCCCCCATGTGCCCAGCGTGGTGGGGTGTAAGACACAATGCTTGCCCCTCAGGGACCTTCTTCTGGTCACCCAGGCTCAAAGCCTCCCATTTTTGGCCTTTCCCTCACCCTGAGCCCACATTTTGGATCAGTTGCCAAATTTTGTCATTTTTATCTCCACACGATCATATCCATCTGGCCCTTTCTCTCCTTTCACATAAGCACCATCCTGGGGCAGGCCCTTGTTACCATCTCTCCACTGGCCCAGCCCCACAGACCATGTCATTGCACTGAACTAAAACCTTCAGAACTTCCCAACTGACTCCAGGATAAACTGAATTCCCCGTAGCCTGACATTAAAGGCTGTCCATAATAAAATGGGCCTACCCTCCCTTTCCAGTCTCATTATACACTAAGCCCCTTCATGCAAACTGCACTCTCCATCAATCTCCAGGATGTGACCTCTGTGCCTTTTATGTACAGTTTGCCATCCTCAGAACACACCACCATTTTTCCTTCTTTAACTAATGAAATTCTTCTCTTCCTTCAAGACTCAGCTCAGACACAACTCCTCTACGAATTCTTTCCTGATTCCCTTAGCAAAAGTCCTCCTTCAAGTCCCTCAGCCCTCTCTGTTTAGCCTCTCCTAGTTACTGGTTTTCTAACTTGTATTAGGATTGTATAACTTTGTATGTACATTGTGTTCATCAAGGCATTACAGCAGATTGGTTGCAGGCTGACAAAGCTTTCAGTCATTAACAGTTCTCAAAGACCATGTCCTAAGACAGGTCACAATATGTGTTGGGAAAGGGAGCAGACTTTATTTTTTTTGTAAACAGTATTTTGTTTTTCCAATTTCATACAAAGATGGTATTCAACATTAATTTTTTCTAAAATTTTGAGTTCTGAATTTTTCTCCCTCTCTTCTAACCCCCCTCCCCAAGAGGACAAGCAATCTGATATAAGTTATTGTACATGTGTACAATCATGTTAAACATGTCTCCACATTAGTCATGTTTTGAAAGAAGAATCAGAACAAAAGGGGAAAACCATAAAAACAACAAAAAAACAATAGAAGGAGAAAATAGTATGCTTCGATCTGCATTCAGACTCCATAATTCTTTCTCTGGATGTGGATGGCATTTTCCATCGTGAGTCTTTTGGAATTGTCTTGGATCATTGCATTGCTGAGAAGAGCTAAGTCAATCAAAGTTGACCATCGTACAATATTGCTGTTACTGTGTACGATGTCTTCCTGATTCCAGCAGAGCCTTTAAAGGCTGAAGTGACCGTGTTATTTGTAGCATATTACCAACAATGGTTTGTGCACAGGACGTGATGTGAGAGATAGCAATGAAGACAGGTATGACCAGGAAAGGAGGTAGATCAGTCATGTAAGTATAGCCAGAATGTATCATGGATACCCCACAGAATGGTAAAAGACCTAGAAAAAGCAAGTTTCCCCATATACTGGGTAAGTTTGATGGGAGGATGTCTCAAAGAATTGCACAAAACCAGGAGCCTTGAATAAGTTTTGTTTTACATCGCTGAAGGGAATAATTTGCATTGATGAGCTCAGAGATGCATAGAAGTCTCCCTACTAGAATGGAAGCTGTTTGAGGCCAAGGACTGTTATTCAGTGAGAAGTATAAAGCCTTGCAAAGAGAGGGGATTTGTTGAATTGAACTGAATTATAGTCTGGCTGAGAACGTAAGACCTATTCACATACAAAGTTAATAACACAAAACAGAACACATTAAATGGCCAGATACTCCTCAGAGGAGCCAGGACCCCAGTGGGACCTTGGAGGATGGTTAAGATTTACATAGGAAAAATGTAAAAGAAAGGAAAAATTCCTTTCCCATAAGAAATGGAGAAGGCTTTGCCAGGCCTGGAGCTAGGAATTTGTGTGGATGACATTAAGGAGACCAGTTTGGATAAGTAGAAGGCTTGTGTTAGGGAACAGTTGGGTCAGCCACACTGAGGAAGGCCTTCAAAGTAAGACCGAAGACTTTGGACTTATTCTGAAGTAACTGGGGTACTTGACCTGTGTATTTGGATGAAGCATCTGGTGGTGGTAGTATGAGGGAGGAATAATTTGCTAGAGAGAGGGAGACTTACTGCAAGACTATTGTATTAATCCAAGTGTGAAGTGAGGAGAGCTTGTTGTATTAAAAAGCGGCACAGATAAAAAAGAATGAATGAAAAATAAAAGGATCCTCTGACTAAGATCTCATTTCTAATAAAGATAGGGAACTGATTAAAGTGTATAAGAGTAAAAACCATTTCCCAATTGACAAACTGTTAAAGGATGTGAACAGGAAGTTTTCAGAGAAAGAAATCCAAGCTACGAATAATCATACAAAAAAAATGTTCTAAATCACTATAGTTGGAGAAATGCAAATGAAAGCAACTCTGAGGTTTCACCTTATACATATCAGCTGGCAAAGTTGACAACTGCTGGAAGGGCTGTGGAAAAACAGGCACCCTAATGCACTATTGGTGGAGCTGTGAAATGGCCTAACCATTCTGCACAGTAATTTGGAACTATGCCCCCAAAGCCATTAAAAACTGTACATATATGTACTTTTTGACCCAGAAATAACTCTTCCAAATCTATCCCCTAAAGAGATCAAAGAAAGAAGGTAAGAACCCGTATATACAAAAACATTTATAGCAGTTCTTTTTAGTGTGGTAAAGAATTGGAAACTGAGGATACCCATCAATTGGGACATGGTTCAACAAAGGAATGTGACGGCATAGTGTTCCTCTGTTAAAAAGATAAAAAAAATGATTTCAGACAAACCTGGGAAGACTTGTATGAATTAATACAGAATGAGAGGAGCAGATTCAGGAAAACAACTTCTACAATAACAATATTATGAAGTCAAACAACTTTGCAAGTCTTAGGAACTCGGATTAACACAACGACCAGAGTCCAAATGATGAAGAATGTTACCTCCCCTCCTGACAGAGCTGTGATGGACTTCATGAGACATATTTTATACATGGCCAAGTTAGAAATTTGTTTTGCTTGACTATACATACTTGTTTCAAGGATTTTGTTTTTCTTTCTTTTTCAATGGGGAGAGAGAAGGGTAGGGAGAGAATGTGAATTTTCATTCTTGAAAAAAAATAAATTTTAAAAAAGAGTCCATGCAAGAAAACTAAAAGGAAATATTGAAGGGACAGGATATTGGGGGGAGGGAGCAGAGTAAGAAAAGATACAAAGATTTGAAGTCTGATTGACTTAGAGAATGTGGTATCACTGACAAAAATAGCCAAACCAAGAAAGAAAGCAATCAAAAAGCATTAATGAAGAACTACTATGTGCCAGCCACTGTACAGGTGGTAGAGCTAAAAATGCAAAAGTAAGATAGTGTCTAGCTCCCCAGATTCAGGGGGGAAGGGGATGAATGCCATTTTAGCAATGTTAACTTGGAAATGAAACTGAATGGCTCAGTGGAGCTGTCTGGGGGACGTTTGGAGAGGTAGGAATGGAGCTCAGGAAAAAGAATGATAATCCCTTAGAAACCAAAGCACTTCCAGGGTCATAGTGAAGTTTAAATGAGATTGTGTATGTACCATGCTTTGGAACTACAAACCACTACCCAGATGAGAGCTCTGATTAACTCTGAGAGTCAGCAGAGCAAGGTTTAGTAGCCCTGATATGAATCTGTGAATATAAGCGACATGATGTAGCAGAAAGAATGCTGGAAGACCATACTTCTGATCTGGGCCTTGACATTTACCAGCTGGGTGCCCCTGAGCAAGCCACTTACCTTCTTACCCTCAGTTTCCCCATCTGTACAATAGACAGGGCAGGAGTTGATCTAGATAATCTTTACACTCCCTTTTAGTGCTTGAACCTGCTCACAAAAGGCAGTTGTTAAATTTTCAGCATGAGCCTCTACACCTCAGAAATGGGCAAACACTACAATTTGGGGTTTGATTTATATTGTTTTGTGGGTTGTCTAAATTTAAGAAAGTGATGAAGAAAATAATAATAATGCAGATTTAGCTGAAAAGTCAGCCATGGGTCCACTTTATTTTTTGGAGAGCCAACTCTTAAACATTTACCAGCATATCTCTGATTCAAACCCACATCTTCGTGCTCCAACGTCTAGTATGCCTGCTGCCATGCTAAGTTGCAACTGTTCAGTGAAGACAGATAATCAAACCAACTTTTATTCAATCTCCAGTTTCCTCAAGGACTGTACATTGTGCAGGAATGATGGAAACTGGCCCCTACCTCGTGGCGATATAAGTTGTTGACAACACAGCTCTCATTTCCAGTTCTTGGTGTTAACCAAGTAGACCAGAGGTGAGCAAACCCTGTTCCTCTGCAAGAGAACTGGAGGTAGTATTCACAGTAGACAGGCCAGACCCAGGCCAGGCCCTGCCTAGTAAAGAGTTAGAAGGAAACAAGTAGGATCTCAGAATTGGAAAGGAACTCAAAGAGCAGCCAATTTACCACACTGGAGACTTTGGAGAGTTACTCCTTGAGATTGGCGACATACCTTTCTTCTCTCTCTCTCTCTCTCTCTCTCTCTCTCTCTCTCTCTCTCTCTCTCTCTCTCAGATATGTCATGCCCAGGTAGGAGAGCTCACTCCATCTACTCTCTGATATATCTCATCTATACAACTTTAATGACTTCTGTTTGCTATCAGCTTGGATAAATTGGTTTATTTGCTATTCACTATATGTGGTCTTTACATAACTGACATTTGGTGAGGATTCAAATCTGGGATACATAGACTGGGGCACTCTTTTCCAGTAATGGGAAAGTGATCAAGTGTGCAGCTTGAACCTAAAAATGGTTTCCCATACGCTAATGATATTTGGAGGCAGAAAGCACTCCCTCTCTGAGGAGAACAGAATGACCAGTCTCATGACCTCCAACTCTTGTTCCCCCTTTGAGAAGGGCGAGGAGAAGAGGCTAGAGATATCTAGTTATGTTTCCCTGCAAGTCACATCTAGACAGACCCACATGACCATACATAACCTACATAGGCAATACCTTAGAGACAAAACCAGAAGAAATAATCAAAATGAGAAAAGTATATGGCATGCCACTTAAAGAACCATTTAAAGAACCTGAACCATTTAAAATATTTAATTGCTACTGAGAAATAGGAAATAAGTAAAAGAATAAATACAAACTATTACCCTTTTCAAAGGAAGCTGTTGGGGGTTTTACTATTGTTTCAGATTTGTAAATTCATTGACAAAAACATCTCTCTCAAAGAAGAAACTTCCACAAGCAACTCGTCAGTACCTACTCTAGTCTTGGAAATTTGCCTGGGCCACCGAGAGGTGTCAGAAGCAGAACTTGAACCCAGATCTTCCTGACTCCAAGGTTAGTGTTGTATCCACTGCTCCACTTGCCTCTCAAGTAAATTTAAATCATGTAAATCAAATGCCACAATAAGGAAACCAAAAAGACTTAGAAACTACCTTAGTCATCAAACATTTGCTTTATTTGCCCAACAGAGAGGTATGGCAGCCAAAGTTGGTGCCAGTCTAGAGTAGAAACTCATTTGTAAGGTCTTACATAGAAAGGTGGGAGTGTGAGTAGTATTTCCTCTTAAAACAACAAGAAATAGTGGAATGAAAAACTTATTTTAAAAAAATTTGGCAAGAGATCTAAGTAAGCAAAGTCATCCTGAAGATCTTTAAGGATGAAACTGGAAGAAAGATAACAGATGTGAAATGAAAATACATATAAAGAGTTTCCATCATTGAGGACAGTGGAGTCATCATATTTATACATTAGCATCCAAAGCCATAACTAGGAATTCGTGTACCCTGAGCAAATTCAGTTGTGGGGTAGAGGATGGTCTGTCCCAAGTATAGTTTCTACAGTTTCATCAGGAAAGGAAGGGCTCCATACTCTTGAGAGTCTGGTCTTTGCACCTGATCCTTCCCAACCTCCAGGAGGAAGTAGAAGGACATTGTGGTGAGAGAGAGCAGACCCTTGAAGAGGGGTATGATAGTGATGGGAGCATGGAGGTGGCAGCTCATATACAGGTAAGGGAGTAAGTATACAGCAGTGGTTGTAGCATACAGTATGGGTCACTCATAGTGTAGGGAAAGGAAAAGACTTCAAGGTGTGAGGTCGACAGGATGGCTAGAAGAGGAAGTCTCCCTGCTAGATCTCACCACCCCGGGAAGAGCTCCATTTGTTCTGTCCTAGTTATAGCTCAGCTAACAGTCCCCACTATGCTTCCTGTGGAAGTAGAAAAGGCATTGAAGAAAACAAAGCTGAGGAGAGCAACTGGGTCTAGACCAGAAACATATGGAGGAGATCCATGCCTGAAGAAACAGTTTGGAGGAAAAAGAAGGAGGATGGCAAAATTTGGAAAAATTTCACCTCTCATTGGTACCAAAAAATCTGACCAGGAGAATAGTTATAACTGCATACCCATATGCCTACTTTCCCACCTCTGAAAACTGTTTTGGAGAATAATTCACACATACACACATCAGTGTACACATCTTGCTGAAGGTATAAAAAGAAAACCATCTTTTGCAAATGCCATTTCACACCACATCACGTCTTTACACAGTTGTTTTAAAGGTACAGAGAAAAAAAATCCCAGGTCCTCATGTTCTCATTGTTTGTTGATTATAAAAAGGCATTTCACTTAGTAGAGCAAGAGGCTTCCTGAAAGGCCCTCTTCCAATAGGATGTCTCCTGTGCACATGTCAGTCATGTAAGATTCCTTGAAAGAGATATATGTTGATTTCATGACCCTCTGCTTCTATCAATAGCAAACAAGGGTGTGTGTTTGCCAAAGTCATGGAAGCTGTCCAGTGAAGAGTTTCAATTGACCAGATTGTCTATAGAGGCTGAGGACCTCTAGCAGTTCCTGTTTTCAGATGATATTGTGTCAAGTACCAGAACATTACAGGGGCTCTAAATGAGATCCATAATTACTCAATAGAATTCATCCTGACTAGTCACAATGGAAAACCAAGTAGATGAAGAGTACCTATTGCCACTGAACTAGTCCATCGTTATCTTGGCCAGGCACTACATTCAGAAAAAGGACCAGGCCCAGAGTTGAACAGGAGGAGAACAGGTAAGACTGCTTCTGGGAAATCATGAGTGCTATTGCCTCTTAAAACAGCAAGAAATAGGAAATTATAGCCACACTGAGAAAAGCTTTTAATGATCCATCTTTTTAAATATCAATATTCTTCAAGTGTTGTTGTATGGATATGAGTCATGAAATTGTCCAAAAGACAATGGAGAAGTGCATAGTAGGCATGAGAAAGCTGCAATACATTACAAACAAGGAAGTACTATCGAGAGTCAGTGTGAAGGATGCAACTAACCAGTGAAGAAGATGGATTGGTTATGTAATGAGAGAGAGGGATATCCAATGCATTCCAGTGATTACACACAATGTCAAGACAATTAGAGGAAGACCCCCAAGTCTGTGGGGTGGACCCTCATGGTAAATTTAGAGGAGGACACAGACAAGAGTCACATAGGACAGGAAGGCATAGATGGGTTGCAAACTGCATTATTGTAGGGAGCACCACCTTGATGAGATCACAGATCCATCAAAATATCAACGCACTTTATCCTACAGGTAATGAGAAGTCACTGAAGGTTTCTCAGCAGGAGATTGACATGGTCAGCCAGACCTGTGCCTTAGGAAGATTATTTTGGAAGCTGTGTGGAAATGGAATTAAGAGGAAAAATATTGGAAACAGGGAGACCAGGTTGGAGGCTATTGCATTAGTCCAGGTGAGGGATGGTGAGAGCTTGAATTAAGACTGTGGCCATATAAGTAGAGAGAAAGGGACAGGTGTGAGATATTTTTCAGATTTTGCTAAAGCCAAGAAGCAAGAGGGTAGAAACAAGATGGAGTCATAGAATCCTAGATGAACAGGGAATGGATCCTTCAGCTCATCTAATTCAACTCCTTCATGTTACAGAGGAGCAAAATGAGGGATGAATAGAGGAAAAGCTTAAGATGACTCCCAAGTTTTAAGTATGGGGCGTAGGGAGAGCCCTTTAAAGAAAATCATGCCATTGAGAGAAATTGGTTTGTTTGGAAGAGCAGCATGTTTGTACAGAAGTATCATCAGTTCTATTTGGGATATGTTGAGTTTGAGATCACAGTAGCCATGCAGGTGGAGCTGTCCCCCAGGCAAGTTGGATATTCAGGTCTGAAGCTCAGGATAGTAACTGGATCTGGATGCATAAATTTAGATGTCATCTGGGTGGGGGGTGATAATGGAAGCTGTGAGTGGGAGCCAGTCAACCAACAAGCGTTTATTAGCACCTTCTTTCTGGTAGACACAAAGACAAAGTCCTAGAGGAGTTATTGTTGTGTTTGTTCTTCATGACATCAGGGAAATGATGACATGAGTTGCACTTCACTTTGTTTTTGAGTGAGGTAGGGCTGTACAAGGTCCCCAGTCTCACTTCTCCTCCAGAGCCATCTGGATCCGGTGACCAGATATTCATCAGGATGACTAGAGATGGCCCAGGATGCAAGGAGTTAGACTCTAATGAGAGACCCACCATGCACATATATAGGTATGAAATCTATACAAATCTATACAAAATGGATTCCAGGTAGTTTCAGAAACCGATGGGATCAGGAAAGGCTCCATGTAAAGGTGGAGCTTGAGCTGAATCTTGAAGAAAACCAGGAATTCCAAGAGGTGGAGGGGAGATGGGGGTGCATTCCAGGCATAGGGCATCAAGTAAGTGGACGCAGGTAGAATCTCAGAATCAGAAAGAACTGAAGGCCCCCTAGTCTAAGTCCTATCTCTATAACATTCCTAATAAATGGTCAGTATGTCTCCACTTTTAATGAACTCTCTGTCTTCCAAGGAGGTCAAGTCTACTTTTGAAAGAGCTCTAATAAAAAAAAAAGTTATAAGAAGTTTTTACTTAGATCCAGCTTATCAGCCTCTATTTTTTCTGCCTGTTGTTCAGAGTTCTGTACTCCAGTGCCAAGAGAGAGGCAGAAAGCAGTATGAGCCTGTGATAGAAACAGAGAGGTAGAAGCAGAACCAGAATCATACAATGACTCCATGGCCAAGGGAAGAGAAGTCTTTCAAGAAAGAAGTCTGATTCTGCAGAGAACTCAAGGAAGGTAAGTACCATGCTGGGAAGTCATTGGATCTGGTGACCTTCAAGGAAGTAGTTTCAATTATATGGCAGAGGTAAAAGCCTGATTTCAGAGAGAAGTTTGTTCCCCAAACAAAAGGTCCCTCCCCACCAGACTACAGACCCTCCCCAAGAGGCCCTTCCCATAAAAACCAATCCCAGTCTACTGAGGGCCCTGAGCTCTTGTGGTTTCTATCAAGAGAAGAGAGGCAAGTCAATCTGGATACAGACTACAGAATGGAAGGATCTGCTATGGACCAAAATAGCTGGAGATACATCAGATGGGAAGGTAAGAAGGGCACTTTGAAGGAGGGTGGGATCAGGGTCCAGCTCTGAAGGGATCAAAGAGATTTGAGTTGTCCTGAACATGAAGAGACCAAGAAGGAAAAGGGAGGGGTGACTTTAAATGCCTCCCCTTCCCCACCTCCTAATAAAAAAAAAAAGCCATCCTCTGTGCCCAGAGATGAAATATAGACACATTGGCATGACTTCTGATGGCCTCACCCCAACCCAGCACACCCCCGCCCACCTGCAACTGAGTAGCCTCTAGGCTGGGATTCCAGCAGTCCATTAAAGCCAAATTTATGGTGATTGCAATGACTTTTCTGAATATTTTTAGCGTGTGTGTGTGTGTGTGTGTGTGTGTGTGTGTGTGTGTGTGTATGCTCGCACTTCTCTGCCCTCCTCCAATATAGTTATTTATGAGGTCACCTCCTGAAATGGCCTATTTTCAGTCGCTCCTGCAGACCATACCCGATCCCCCACAACTAATTTTAACTTTTTCATCTGATGCCAGGAGGGAGCCAGTGCCCAGCTCAGAGCTGCTCTTGGAATTTCACACTCTCTCTCTCCCAGAAGAACTCAGCACAGGCCTCTCTTTGCTCTGGAACACAGCAGATTGGGTATGATGGGAGGTATGGACTCTCTGGCATTCTGAGATCTCCTCCTGTTGGTTGAATAGTAACCTAGGACCCATTATTTACGTTCTCTGGGCCTCCGTTTTCTCACTTCTAAAGTGTGGGAAGGAGACTAAGTGATTTCTAAGACCCTTCTAAACTCTAAATCCTTTAAGGATAGTATGGACTACAGGAATTTAGCATGTATTGTTTGATAATATTCAAAAGTAGGAGGAAGCAGAGAGATCACCTAATCTGACTCTCCGGGCAGAGGCCCTGGGATGCCCTGCCTTTGCCACTATGACTTTGGCCAAGCTCTTGAACACCCATGGGTCTCAGTTTCCTCATCTGTAAAATGAGAGGGCTGAATTAGATGGCCTCTGAGGTCCCTCAATTGTCTAAGAACTCTTCCCTTTTATTGAAGAGGAAACAATAACAATAATAGGCATTGCTGCTGCTCGGTCACGTCAGACTCTTGGTGGCCCTATGTGGGGTTTTCTTGGTAATGATGCTGGATTGGTTTGCCATTTCCTTCTCCAGCTAGTTTTACAGATGAGGAAACTGAGGCAGACAGAGTGAAGTGACTTGCCCAGGGTCACACAGCTAGTAAGGAATTGAGGCCAGATTTGAACTCAAGAAGATGAGTCTTTGTGACCCCTGGCCGACACTGTCTGCTGCATTCCCTGGCTGCCCAATGATGAGGATGAGAATCACTGGCATTTACAAAGCACTTCATAAATGTTATCTCATTTGATCCTCACAACAACCCGGTGATGGAGGTACTATTCTTATCCCTATCTTACAGCTGAGGAAACTGAGGCAAACAGAGATTAAGATAACTGCCTGGGGCAGGATTCAAACCCCCATATGCCTCACTCCAGGGCCACAATGCCATGCTAACTTGTTAAATCCTGAACAGCTGCTTTGGCTGACTTTTGTTCACTGCATTGATTGACCTGCCTCAAAGGATAGAAATACCACGGGCTCCCAAGCAACCCCCCACTCCTCTGGAAGAACACGGCTTCTCTTTTTCCGAGTGTTTATTCAGTGAATAAAGACAAAGTAAAGGAACTCTCCTGGACTCTGATACTGATATTGCTATTTTACAGATAAGGAAACTGAGGCTCAGAAAGGTCAAGTAACTCATTCAGGTCATCCAGTCAGTAAATATCTGAGGCGGACTTTGAACCCAGGCGCTCCTGATTCCACATCCAACTTTCTATGTACTCGAGTATCCTAAAGGTTTCTTTCACAGCCTGAAGAAGGCCTTGAAGCACCAACGCCAAATGCAGAGTACACTAACTTGAATCCATGTATCGCTGGAACATCCATTCAGTGGAACACGCTTCATTGGGAACATCCCACAGGGTCTAGTCAGCTTTTCCCTTGAAATGGGTGCTGCCCAGCATGGGGGCTGCCCTCAAACAGCCTACACTGCATTCCTTCAACATTGATTAAGCATCCACTGAAAAGGAAAGTACTCTCCTACATTCTGGGAGAGATAACAAATTGCAATAAGCAGTAGCCCTCATGCAACTTCCAGTCTCACAAGGGAATGAGATGCAAACACAGATATTTTTAATGTACTTTAATGGGGTGAATTAAAGGGATACCTGGTGCTGTGTGAGGGTATGCCAAGAGGAAAGGTTGATTCCCCATGGGAAGATCAGAGGCGGCTTCCTGGATGAATACACACACATATACATGTGCACACATGAACAATAAGAAACCTTAAGCCAAGGCTGTAAGGATCTTACATCCAACACGGGCCAGAAGAAAATGTGCTTTAGGAGCAAAGACATAACTGGGCAGGAGCAAAGGGCGTAGCTGTGGGACTCTACTACCCAAACAATGCAAATCAAAGGGAGGCTTTCATCTTTCCTCTCCTCCTTCTCAAAGGCTTCCCGAGTTGGAAATCCATCTTGACTTAATCAGATCCTTTCACAGACTCCCTGTACCTCCACCCCATAACACACCCCATGTCTACACAGTACAGTCACTGGAACATTTTAAAACCCTTGAGTACCCACCCTTTTGTCTCCTCCAACCCCCACCCACTGCATCAAGATTTCCAGTGAAGGAGTCCAATCATGAGATTTCATACCAAAGGTCTTTGTTGCACAAAATAGCCACAAAGTTCTATTTAACTACTGTGAGGAAATCACTGTATTTCTCTGGGCCAGCCAGCTGTAAGGATGAGCCCACCAGCCTTGGGATCAGAGCTCAGTCCCAGTCCCACCTTTTACCAACTGAGTGACCTTAGGCAAGTCATTCTTCCTCTCTCAGCTCAGGTTTTCCCATCTGTAAAAAGGAGGCTGTTGAACTAGATGAACTTTAAGGGCCTGTCCAGCTCTAAAGGACCATGATTCTGTTGACAAGCTGTTCGGTTTGATTCAACTGTGCCTTAAAATGTTCAGAAGAGAAAAAGGCAGAGCCCCTTTAAGAAGGTTTTGGCAGAATTGGCCCTCAGCCCACATTTTGTTGGAAAGGGGGCAGTGAGAATGAGTAACTTGATTGCCAAGGGAACTCTCTCCCGAATGGAAAAATGTCACAGGAGCTATGGACATGCAGACATGCCTGCACAATCACGATCTTTTTCTGCCTTTTCTATTTTGTCTAGCACTTTTAAAGGGGGAGAGGGGAGTGGGTGGAAAGACACGGAAAACAGAGAGCTGTTCTCTCTTAGAGTTAAATGAAAGCTGAGTATGAGAAAGCGTGGACCATCAAAGTCCTCTCAATGGACACCAGTGACGAAGTGGACTTTACAAAATGCAACTATGTCCAAACTTGGCAGTATCCAAAGTGTAAGCAACAGAAAGTAAAGGAGAATAAGAAGAATAAGAGGTGGATGAAATACGGATAGGAAACAGGTGGAGTTTAGTAGAAGGTGGTACTTAATTTGTAACCAGGTGTTTATATTTATTTAGTCTTTCCTTCCATCTTTTAAGTCTTGCTGCTTATAAGAAGAAACAACATCAATACTTGGGCTTTTAGTAGTCATACTTCAATAGTTAACACTTCTGTAGAGAAAGCATTGATCTCCAATTTCTTTTTATAAGCAGTCAGACTTAAAGCTAAAGGAATTGGTCTTGGAAACACAAACTTTGGAAAGAGAGCTCCTTCTGGAGTTAAGGTGGGTTCTGTTGTTTGTGACCTGTGTGTGCCCTTAAATAAGCTGCTTTATGTATCTTCACCTGTAAAATTAAGTGTGGGCTCAATGACCTCTAATATCTCTTCCCAATCCGAACTCCACAGTCCATATTTCACTGGGCCCACAGCCTGATTTCTTTCAGCTTTGAGCATAGTATCCATTTTACTGGCTGGAAGATAAAACAAAAGAATTCTTTTTTCCATTTCTGCTGTGGACTTAAGGTCCTTTGGAAGTTGGTTTTTTTCCTCTGTGCCTCAGTTTTTCTGGAGAAAATGACAAGTCAGATGGACTTTTCTCAGGACCTCTGAAAGTGTGTGTGTGTGTGTGTGTATGCGTGTATATTTGTTTGTACACACACATATAGTATAACAATAGTCAAAAACTTCTTGACAACTAGCATATCCAATTCCTGCAGAATAGTGATGACCCATTAAGAATAGAAGAGTAACGGCCCAGATCCCTCCCCTCTGGCAGTCATACAAAGCCCAACTGGAGGTGTTATTTTTTTCCTTCTACATTAATTTTTCTTCCTGATTTCAATTAGCCAAACTTCAATGGAGTCATTACAGACAGTCCAAGGCCAGCTCAGAGCTGTGCAGACAGCCCTTGCTTGCTCGCTGCCAAGCTGTCTATCACCAAGACAACTAGACCAGTGTGCTTGGCTCTGGACGAATAGCTCTGGGGGCTCTTTTCAGAGGAGCCCCAGTGAGTCGGTGGGCCTTAAGCTTTAGTCCCCAGTTAGCTGCTCGCAAGCTGTGTGACCTCGAGCAAGTCATTGAACTCTTCCCAGACTCTCAGAGGCCCTCAGAACATGGGGAGGTGGCTGAGCTGGGAGGGAGGGAGCTGTACCTTGCTCAACAAGAACCCATCCTCCACCTCACACCACACAAAGCAGTGCACTCGCCATCCAGGCAGCAGCCCACTCCCGGTTGGGCTAGCTTCAAGGCTTCAGGGCCCATTCCCTGTGACAACCCTCTGAAAACTTAAAAGTGATGGTCATGTCTCCCCAGGGGCTTCTGTTCTTTGGGCTAAACATCCCCAGTTCCTTCAACTGACACCCATCTGGCATGAATCCGAGGTCCTTCTTCATCCTGACTGCTCTCCTGGTATTCTCCAACTCACCACTGGCCTTCCTGAAATGTGGCCCTCCAAAATGAACATAATGCTCCAGATGTGGTCTGAGTGGGGCAGAGGAGGAAGTCACTAAGTCTCCTTCTTCCTGGATGTAAATGGCTCCTTTAGCGTAGCTTCAGACTGAACCTGTTTTCTTGTGAGAGAGGAGAAAGGCTTCCAACTGAACAATGTGCCAGGCATTGTACCGGTCTCTGTCCTTAAGGATCACATGATGTACTTTAAAACACAGAGCCTCGAAAGCCAGTGGGCAGGCCGTGGAGCTCATCTAGTTCATTTGACATAGGAGGAAACTGAGGTCCAGAGAAGGGATGGGGAGTCCTTTGGCCTTTGCATTCTCTGCCTAGCCAGTGAAATAAACCCTGAATTTTCCCGAGAATAAACCCTCACTAAGAGAGGGGACCAGAGAACACATCAGTTTATTTGACAGATCGCTTTGACTTTTCAAAAGAAAAGGAAGGAATGAGGGAGAGAGGGTTCAGATCCGA
Source organism: Notamacropus eugenii (assembly GCF_028372415.1). Taxonomy (NCBI): domain Eukaryota; kingdom Metazoa; phylum Chordata; class Mammalia; order Diprotodontia; family Macropodidae; genus Notamacropus; species Notamacropus eugenii. Next base: position 74,721,569 of record NC_092879.1, read on the forward strand.
GGCATTTATGTCATTGTTAATAACCAATTCCAAGTGAGATGATCTACAGGAGGCTGGCGTCAACAGCTCTACAGGAAAAGACCAAAGTCTCAAGTTATAGAAAATGGCAGAAATGCTGTCAGGGAGGTTGCTTTGCCTCCTTGGCCAGAGCAGGATTTGATAAATCTGCATTGTGACGTGTACAATACACAGGAAGGAACCCAAGTCAAAAAAGACCAACTTCCCAACAGATCACAGAGGGTTAAAAAAAAGGCGTTGGATTAGGTGAACCCTAATCCATTTTCCTTCCTTCCTTCCTTCCTTCCTTCCTTCCTTCCTTCCTTCCTTCCTTCCTTCCTTCCTTCCTTCCTTCCTCCCTTCCTCCCTCCCTCCCTCCCTCCTTCCCTCCTTCCTTCCTTCCTTCCCTGACCTGCTCTGTTCTAAGGTGTCTCACAACTCTCGTACTTTATGCTCTAAATTTACTCCTAGTTCTGAAATCCTGTGTCCTAAGGTCTTTCCCAGGTCTGACACTGTGTTCCAAGGACCCATCCAACTCTGATATTCTCTGCTCTCAGGCCCTCTCCAGTTCTGATGCTCTCTGCTCTAAGGCCTCATCAAGCTCTGAAATTCTCTGCTCCAAATTTCCTCCCAGATCTGCCATCCTGTGTTCTAAGACACAATCTGCCTCTATGGTCTAAAGTCCAGTCAAGCTATGATATTTTCTTCATTCTAAGGTTTCTTCTGGCTTTGAAATGCCATGTTCTAAGGTTTCCTCAGAACTCTTAGGATCAAGCCCTCCCAGCTCTAACATTCTCCATTATAAGATCCTTCCTACTGCTGACGTTCTCTGGTCTCTGGTCCCTTCCTGGCTCGGAGATGCCCAGCTATGACACTGTATGTTTTAAAGTCCCATCTGTGAGCCAAGGTCCCACCTCTGATCCAGCTTTGCTATAAGGACCTTTCTCTCTCTACCGTTTGCCTTCCTTTCCTTCCGTGCAATGGCGTTCTCTGTTCTAAGGTCCCTTCCCATCTTTGACAACTGGGGATCTTAAGGTCCCTCAGAGAGGCAGCTAAGTGATGAAATGGGTTGAGTGTTGGGCCCAGCTCATTTTGGCTTTGCCTTTGTCACTTCTCTTCTTTAGCTTTAGGACTAATCTCCTCCACTTCTGATCTCCTCTTTGCCTCCTCCTCTCACTGACTGCCAAGGCCTGCTCACTCTTTGAATTACACTGTACCTTTGATATATCTCTCTCCTCTCTTGCAGCTACCTGTCCATGCCAGCAGTCCTTGGAAGAGAGTAGGACCAAGAGAATATTTCCATTCATCCTATGACCACATTATTGGACTTCAAGCACCCCAAGGAAGACAAAGGAAAAAGTGTTTTTAATTCTCTTTCAGAAGTCTAATCTCCCATGCTGTAAACCAAATAAACACAATCTGGGCTAAATGCATATCACCTTCATTTCCCACTTCGTCCTTCAATCCTCTACTAAATCCCCCTGGATTAATCTCCTCAGTAGAATAAGAACATCAAGGCTTGAGACTCACTTGGACAAATCATTTAACCACTCTGTGCCTCAGTTTCTCCCTCTATGAAATAGTGAGAATCATACTTGCCCAACAGTGGTGTTACACTATACTGAGTATATGCATGGATGGGTAAGGATCAGTCACTCTTACTCCAGCCCATCTTTTTGGTGAACTGAGGTACTCTTTCCTTTGAGGTATGACTTTCTCCTAAAGTCATTCCTTTGGCCATGCCCCCCCATGAATGGCATTTCCTTCAAATTGGGCTAAGACCTAGTTAGATAGCTACTTCAATGAAAGCTCTGCCATTGCTGCTGACTCATTTATCTAGTGAAGCTCCAGTAAATGGATTTTCTCTGCACACTGAGAAGTTGTAAAAATATACCAATAACTTTTTTCAGCTCTAAGCCGCCAGCTAGAAATCCTCGTCAGGCAAAAGGTGCAGCAGGTTTCGATCTAGCTTTCTTGTATTGGACCTTTCCTGGCCAGCCCACTCAGCATGGCATTCAAACAACAGAACACACAGCTTAGTGAAGCTGGAGAGCAGAAGCTTTGCCACATTTGCTGGCTTAAGAAAGCAAAGACGATGTTTCAATGCAAACAGGTAAACAAACTTTTCAGAAGTCAGGATTACACACCCCAGGGAAACATCAGGTTCCAAATCAGAAGTGGCCACTCGGGAGAGAGAAGAAAATGGAAGGGAAAACGGACAATGCAAAGATACTGGTTTCAATCCACAGCCTGAACAAATTTCAGCAGGGTGAGATCTGGCCAATGTGTCTGATGCATAATCCATGCACACCAGAGTCCTTGCATTGGCCATCTCCCATATGCTCCTTAGTAGTAGTCATGCCCCTACCATTTCTACCTCTCTCGCTCCTATATGCCCTCGACCTCTTGTTCCAAAAAATCCAAAGGTGGGAGCAATGGGTTTCTGAGTCAAATAAGACCTTTCTGAAGTTCCAAAAACTCCCCAGAGAACCAAGGAAGGGAATGCTGGGTGATTTTTGCCCAACCTAGCATGTATCCATCACTAGCATCCTGTTCTCCTCAGTAAGGCCTAGAGGAAGTATGACCAAGATAGCTGTGCTACTGACTTCACAGGGTAATCAGAAGGAAGGCATCTGGTAAACTTTAAGGTACTAGAAATATGAGTTATTATTTTATTAATATTATTAAATAATAAAAATAATGAACAACATGGATGATGAGTTGGGTTTGGAAGGGGTATTATCTATGTTGGGTGTATGTGTGAGGGAACAGAGGTGAATAGCAAAGCAAAGACATATCAGCCAGGGTGACAGACAGTAGGAATTCTTTCTGTTCTGAGAAGACCACAGCAGTCACAACAGTATGACAGGAACCTTAGCCAGTCAGGTTCCAGTGATGCCACTGCTTAGTCTAGTACCCACACGGGTGTGATAAAATTACTATTATGAATCCAAGATCTAGGTAAAATATATGAATGTGATGGAATACTATTATGCTGTAAGAAATGATGAAGAGACCAGAGTGGAGCCAAGACGACAGAATAACAGCATGCACTTTCTATAGCTCTGCTCCCAAACCCAGCCAAAGACCTGTAAAAAATGGCTCCAAACAAATTCTGGAGCTGCAGAACCCACAGAATGATGGAGTGAAGCAAATGTCTAGCCCAAGATAACCTGGAAGGTCTCCAGGAAGTGTCTATTGCACCATGCAGGGGGTAGGGCACAGTCCAGCATGGGCCACGCTGGCACAGACAGGACCTGAGCACACTTTGGGGAGATGGAATCTCTCACACCTGCGGTAGTTTCCAGACTTCAGGATCCCAAAACGCTGAGGACAAATTGGAAGGTTGGTGGAAAAAGCCTGTGGGACCAGTATGGGAGAGTGGAGTGGACCAGCCCCAGCCCCAGGATGGCAGAAGAGGAAGGGGGTGGAGGAACCTGCAGCAGCCACAGAAGCAGCAGGGGCAGACACAGCTACTGTTTCTGGAGTTCTAGGCCCACAGATTGCAGAGGATTTGAGCAGCTGACAGTACACCCCCTACCCCCACTGGAAGCAGAGATCTATCTTGACAAAGAGCTCAAAAGTCAAGTGAATGGGTAGGGAAATGAGCAAAAGTCAGAAAAAGAATTACTTTGGTGACAAGGAAGACCAAAGCATGGAAACAGAAGAAAACATAGTCAAAGCTCCTCCATCCAAAGGCTCCAAGAAAAATATGACTTGGTCTTGGGCTGCGGAAGAGCTCAAAAAGAATTTTGAAAAATCAAGTAAGAGAAGTAGAGGAAAAACTGGGAAGAGAAATGAGAATGATATAAGAGAATCATGAAAAATGAGCCTACACCTTGCTAAAGGAAACTCCCCAAAATTCTGAAGAAAATAACACTTTAAAAAATAGACTAGCCCAAATGGCAAAAGAGATCCAAAAAGCCAATGAGGAGAAGAATGCCCTAAAAAGCAGAATTGGCCGGATGGAAAAGGAGGCCCAAAAGCTCACTGAAGATAATAATTCCTCAAAGATTAGAATGGAGCAGATGAAAGCTAATGACTTTATGGAAAAATCAAGAAATTATAAAATAAAACCGAAGGAATGAAAAAATAGCAGACAATGTGAAATATCTCATTGGATAAACAACTGATCTGGAAAATAGATCCAGAAGAGACAATTTAAGAATTATGGGACTACCTGAAAGCCATCATCAAAAAAGAGCCTAGACATCATCTTTCAAGAAATTATCAAGGAAAACTGCCTTGATATTCTAGAACCAGAAGGTGAAATAAATATTGAAAGAATCCACCAATCACCTCCTCAAAGAGATCACAAAAGAAAAACTCCTAAGAATATTCCAGAGTTCTCGGGTCAAGGAGAAAATACTGCAAGCAGCCAAAAAGAAACAATTCAAACATTGTAGAAATACAGTCAGGATAACACAAGATCTAGCAGCTTCTACATTAAGGGATCACAGGGCTTGGAATATAACACTTCAGAAGTCAAAGGAACTAGGATTAAAACCAAGAATTACCTACCTGGCAAAACTGAGTATAATACTTCAGGGGAAAAAATAGTCATTCAGTGAAATAGAGGACTTTCAAGCATTCTTGATGAAAAGACTAGAGCTGAATAGAAAATTTGATTTTCAAACACAAGAATCAATGAAAAGGTAAAGAGGAAAGAGAAATCATAGGTTGAACTGTTTACATTCCTATATGGAAAGATAATATTTATAACTCGAGACTTTTCTCAGTACTAGGGTAGTTGGAGGGATTGTATACATATAGACAGAGGGCACAGGGTGAATTGAATAGGAAGAGATGATATCTAAAAAAATAAAATTAAGGGGTGAGAGAGGAATATACTGGGAGGAGAAAGGGAAAAATAGAATGGGGCAAATTGTCTCTCACATAAAAGAGACAAGAAAAAGCTTTTTCAATGGAAGGGAAGAGAGGGGAGGTGAGAGGGAAAAAATGAACCTTACTTTTATCACATTTGGCTTAAGGAAGGAATAACATGCATACACAATTTGCTATGAAAATCTATCTTACACTCCAGGAAAGAAGGGGAGAAGTGGATAAGCGGGGGTGGGGGTGAAAGTAAGGGGGGCATGATAGAAGGCAGGGCAAATGGAAGGAGGGCATAATTAGAAGTAAATACTTTTGAGGAGGGATAGGGTCAAAAGAGAGAATAGAATAAATGGGGGACAGGATAGGATGGAGGGAAATATAGTTAGTCTTTCACAACATGACTTTTATGGAAGTCTTTTGCATAACTACACATGTATAACATTTTTGGAATTGCTTGCCTTCTCAGTGGGAATGGGTGGGGAGGGAAGAAGGGAAAGAAGCTGGAACTCAAAGTTTTAAAAAGGAATGTTAAAAATTGCTTTTACATGCAACTGGGAAATAAGATATACAGGCAATGGGATATAGAAATCTAATCTGCCTTCCAAGAAAATAGAGGAGATGGGGATAAGAGAAGGGAGGGGTGTGATAGAAGGGAGGGCAGATTTGGAAGGGGTAATCAGAATGCATGCTGTCTTGAGGTGGAGGGAGGGGAAAGATGGGGAGAAAATTTTGGAACTCAAAATCTTGTGGAAATGAATGTTGAAAACTAAAAATAAATAAATACGAATTTAAAAAAAAAAAAAGAAAGAAACAATGAAGCGCACAGTTCCAGAGAAACCTGGGAAGAATTATATAAACTGACACAGAGTGAAGTGAGCAGAAACAGAAGGATTTATACAATAACAACAATATTGTAAAGATAACTCTGAAAGACGTGAAACTGATCAATACAATGACCAACTATAATCCTAGAGGTCTCATGATAAAATGATCTGCCCTCTTCCTGACAGAGAGCTGACAGACTCGGAGCACAGACTGAGGAGTACTTTTTTGCTACGGCAAATATGGGAATTTGTTTTGCTTGATTATGCATGTTTGTAATGGGGATTTTATTTTTCTTGCTTTCTCAAAGTGGGTAGGGGAAAGAAGGGAAGGTGTGAGGGAGAGAAAGCGTCTGCTCATTTGTAAATAAAATAAAATTTGATTAAAAAATAGATGGACTTTTTCCAAATATCAATTATATCTCTGTCTCTGTACTTAATACAAAGCTTTCATTCCTTACATCTCTTTAAAATATTATAAGCACTAGGAAGCAAATATCAATATTTTTTGACCTCTTGTTCTTCCAGATGAATTTTGTTACTCTTTTTTCTAGCGCTATAAAACAATTATTTGGTAGTTAGATTGGTATAGCACTGAATAAGTGAATTAATTTAGGTAAAATTTTATTATATTTGTTCAGCCTACCCATGGCCAATTAATATTTCTCCAATTGTTTAGATTTCGTTTTGTGCAAAAGTGTTTTGTAATTCTGTTCATGTAATTGCTGGATTTGTCTTGGCAGGTTGACTCCTAATTATTCTATATTGTCTGTAGTTATTTTAAATGGAATTTCTGTTTCCATCTCTTCCTGCTGAATTTTGTTGGTAGTACATAGAAATGCTGATGATTCATGCAGATTTTATATCTTGCAACTTTGCTAAAGTTGTTAATTATTTCAACCAGTTTTTTAGTTGATTCTCTAAGTATACCAACATATCATCTGTAAAGAATGATAGTTTTGTTACCTCACTGTAAATTTTTATTCATTTAATTTCTTTTTCTAGTCTTATTGCTATAACTAGCATTTCTAGTACACTATTGAATAACAGTGGTCATAATGGACATCCTTGCTTCACTCCTGGTCTTACTGGGAAGGTTTCAAGTTTATCCTCATTACATATAATGTTTGCTTTCAGTTTTTAGATAGATATTACTTACTATTTTAAGAAAGGTTCCCTTGATTCTTATGCTTTCTAGCATTTTTAACAGGGATGAGTGTTATATTTTGTCAAAGGACTTTTCTGCATTTATTGATATAATCTTATCATTTTTTGTTTTGTTATCGATGTGGTCAATTATGCTGATAGTGTTTCTAATACTGAACTACCCTTGCATTCCTAGTATACATAGGACTTGGTCATAAAATATGATTTTTGTGAAATATTGCTGAAATCTCCTTGCTAGAATTTTATTTAAATTTTTGCATCAATATTCGTTAAAGAAATTGGTCTATGGTTTTCTTTCTTGTTTTTGCTCTCTTTGGTTTAGATACAGAAACCATATTTGTGTCGTAAAAAATTTAGTATGACTCCTTCTCTACCTATTTTTTCAAATAGTTTATATAGTATTGGGATTAAATGTTCTTTACATGTTTGGTAGAATTCACTTGTGAATCCATCTGGTCCTGGAGATTTTTTCTTATGGAGCTCATTGATGGTTTGTTCAACTTCTTTTCCTAAAAGAGGGTTATTTAAGTTTTCTATTTTCTCATCTGTTAATCTGGTACGTTTATATTTTTGTAAATATTCATTGATTTCACTTAGATTGTCAGTTTTACTGGTGTATAATTGGGCAAAATAACTTAATAATTGCTTTAATTTCATCTTCATTGTTGATGTAGTCACCCTTTTCATTTTTGATACTAGTAATTTGATTTTCTTCTTTCTTTTTTAAATCAAATTAACCATTTTATTTTATTGGTTGGGCTTTTTTCTTAAAACTGACTTCTAATTTTATTTTATTAATTCAATGGCTTTTTTCCTTTCAATTTTATTAATCTCTTCTTTGAGTTTCAAGATTTCTATTTTGGTGTTTGATTGGAGATTTAAAATTTGTTCTTTTTCTAGTTCTTTTTTTTAATTTGCATGCCCAATTAATTGATCTGTTCCTTCTCTCCTTTACTGATGTGTGGTTAGAGATATAAATTTTCCCCTAAGTATTGCTTTGGCTGCATCCTGCAAATTTTGGTATGTTGTCTCATTGTTGTCCTTCTCTCTAATGAAGTTATTGATTGTTTCTATGATTTATTCTTTGACTCATTCTTTAGGATTAGATTATTTAATTTCAAATTATCTTTTACTATGCTTCTACAGCCCTTTATTATTGCATTATGGTCTGAAAAGGGTGTATTTAATATTTCTGCTTTCTGTATTTGTTTGTGAGGGTTTTATGCCCTAAAACTTGGTCACTCTTTGTAAAGGCACCATGTACAGCTGACAAAAAGGTATATTCCTTTCTATTTCCTTTCAGTTTTCTCCAGAGGTCTATCAAATCTAACTTTTCTAAGATTCTATTCATCTCCTTGGCTTCTTATTTATCTTATGGTTAGATTTATCTAACTCTGAGAGGGGAAAGTTGAGGTCCCTCACTAATATAATAATACTTTCTATTTCCTCCTGTAATTCATTTAACTTTTCCTTTGAGAATTTGGATGTTGTGCCATTTGGTGCATATATGTTTAGCACTGATGTTACTTCATTGTCTATGGTTCGTTTTTAGCAAGATGTAGTTCCCTTGTTAATCCCTTTTGATCAGGTGGGGTTTTGCTTTTGCTTTGTCTGAGATCATGATTGCCTTTTTTACTTCAGTCGAAGTGCTCCAGCCCCTTATTTCATCTCTATGGGTGTCTCTCTGTTTCAAGTGTTTCTGGTAAACAATATATTGTTGGATTCTGGTTTCTAATCCATTCTGCTATCCACTTCCATTTTATGGGTGAGTTCATCCCATTCACATTCACAGTGATAAGATTACTAATTGTGCATTTCCTTCCATCCTATTTTCTTCTGTTTATCCTTCTCTTTCTTTTCATCCTGTCTCTCCCCTGAAGTCTGTTTTGCCTTTTTTTGCCTGCCTTCACTTTTATCAGCATCCCCCTTTCTCTGCTAATTGTGTTTTGTTTTCCTAATTTTCTTCCTTTGCTTTCTCATGTCTTTATATAGTTTTTCCTCTACCACTCTTATTTGATTTTGAAAATAACTTTTAAACGCTTCCAGGAATTCTTATTGGGCTTGTGTCCAATTTACATTTTTTTCTTTGAGGCTTTGTTTATAGTTGTTTCAACTTCATCATCTTCTGAGTTTGTGTCTTGATCTTCTCTGTCATCATAGTGGATTTTTATGGTCAGGTTTTCTTTCTCTTTCTCTCTCTCCCTCTCTTTTTCATTCTCCCTCTCCTTCTCTCCCTCCCATGGCCCCCCTCCTTGCTCATTTTTCCATACTATTTCTTATTTGGAACTTTATGTTAATGTTGGGCTCTGTTTCTGGAGACAAAGTTTGTCTCAAGTTTCAGGCTTTTTCATACAGATGTTTTCAGAGCTAGCTCTGGGGATTTCGAAGTTTTGGGCATTTCCCAGGTGGTATGATCTGGGGAGAGGTGTAGTCACTGCTCTCCTGGTCTACACTCTGATCTTTACCCAGGAAGTGACCCTGATCCCTTGGGATTGCAATGGATACTGCTCCTCAGGACCCCAGATTTCTTGAGGACAGAAGTGATAACTGCCCTTCAAGGCTTCCACTTTCTCTTAACTGAAAGTTCTCCTCTATGCCCTTGAACTGTGTCCCAGAAGTGGGTACAGACAATGGAATTACCAAACAGCATCTAGTCCTGTGTTCAGTGCTAACGCAGGAGTTCCTTGTAAACAGGGCTCAGGTGAGAGCTTCTCTATTCTACTATTTTGGCTCCACCTCCAGAAGTCCCAATAGGCTTCTTATAATAATTATTGGACCATGCCCCACCTTCCCAAATTAGACTGTCAAAAACTAATCATAGCCTTCCTAGTCTTCTTAATTTTGCCTAGGACAAACCCTGCCCAGTGTTATACTTCTCAAAGAAATTCAACATGTAGTTCTAGATAATTTCCAAGTTTCTTAACCTTGAAGAGCATAGGATTTTGGGTTGGAAAATGCTTTAGACCATAGAGTTCAAATGCCTCAATTTATCAAATGAAGAAACTGAGGCCTACTGAGGCTTACAGAGGCATGCTGACCTGTCCAGAGTCACCCAACTAATAAACAACAGGCCTGGGCTTCAAACCCAGATCTGCTGAACAATTGTTCTTTCTAGCATGTCAGGCTGTCTTCAACTAGTCACAAGGGTAGGTAGAGACAGGAGCTGGTTCTTTCCTGTAGCTAGGCTGCTGTCATGTACTAGTCCATCAAAAACCAAGATCCCTAAGTCACTTTCTGCTTGGCCTGGGGAGGAAAGAGAAAGAGAAGGCCAGACCAGCTGCAAGGCTCACCAGCAAGGGGTTCACAAGTGTGAGCAACACAGAATGCTGAAGGTTTATGGTTTCTGGGCTGGAAAAGTCCGTTTATGAGCTGATAATAAGTTAAGAGCAGCTTAGCCATAAGCATTTTCCCAGGCAAATTTGGTTAGGGCAGCTGTTGAAATAGTGACTGGGAGAAAGTAGAGCATATATTGAAGACAATGCCCCAGGGAGTGCAGAAGCCAAGCCTCAGGAGCCAAGCTGAACCCCACAGATTTCAAGTGGGTGTGTGGGAAATAAGGACTTCAAATTTCATAGAATGTTAGAGCTAGAAGGGATGAAATCACAGAACTATGGGTCAACCAGTCTAACCCCTTTATTTTATAATGTGGGGAAACTGAGGCTCCAAAACATGAAGTAACTTGCTTAGGATCATACAGATAATAATTAGCAAAGCCGAGATTTAAACCCTGTTCTTCTTACTCTAAATTCAGGACTTTTTTTCATCCCACTATGGTCAGTAGAACCTGGGAGAGAGACTTGAGAGGCCTTGTGATATATTTGGTTGCATTCAAGATTTTTCCAATAAACTTAGCACCAACCAAATCTAACAAGCTATACATTGGCACCTGAAAGAGCCTTCTGTTTGGAGCTCAATGCTAATGGTTTAGGTGAAATCAGAAGCAAGAGAAGCCCAGAAATGGGTGAACAACTGTCTACTTACAGCTCTCTTTCAGAACATACAAAAAGAGTTATCACAAGGAGGGGAGGGGTCAATTGTTCCTAAAATCCCAGAATCCCAAAAGGATCCACCGCCCTACAATGTCCCTGCTAAATGGACATCAAACCTTAAAGTAGAGAAAGCTCTCTACTGGAGGGCACCAGGGATTTACCCTTAACTCTGTGCTATTTGAGAGCTTTGTTAATAACTTAGATGAAGGCATGGATGGTTTGTTGGATTTGTGGATGACACAAAACTGGGAGGGATTGTTACCATGTTGGATGGTAGAGTCAGAATTCAAAAAGATCTTAGTAGGCACCAACAACAGATGAATCTAATAAGATTAAATTGCCTAGAAATCAAGAATAAAGTAAAAAATCCTGCACATGGGTCCAACAATTTGTGGTGCAAGTAAAGTACAGTGGAGGTCTGTGGGTTTTGATGGACTGAAAACTCATAAGCCAACCAATGTAACTTAATGTTTCAATGGAACTATGATCTGGTCAGTAGAGGTATTCCCTCACAGAATGTAACGTAGCTGTGCTGGAGCCAGTTCAAACCGGCTCACAAGAGTCAACTGTCAAATTTTCAGTGTAATTTTCACCTTGGAAATAATAAAGGTTACAAATCAGGGCTTGATTTATTGTTTTTTGACTGTCTGGAGTTCGACTTAAGAAAGTGATGGAGAAAATGTTAATGATGCGGATTAAACTTAAAAGTGTCATGCCCCACAAAAATATTTATAGCAGCTCTTTTTGTGATGGCAAAGAATTGGAAACTGAGGGAATGCCCATCAACTGGGGAATGGCTGAACAAGTTGTGGTATATGAATGTAATGGAATACTATTGTGCTATAAGAAATGATGGGCAGGCAGATTTCAGAAAAACCTGGAAAGACTTACACAAACTGATGCTGAGTGAAGTGAACAAAACCAGAACACTGTACAAAGTAACAGCAGCACTGTTCGATGACCAACTATGAGAGGCTTACCTTTTCTCAGCAATACAATGATCTAGGACGATTCCAAAAAAATCATGATGGACAATGCTGTCCACATCCAGAGAAAGAACTATGGAGTCTGAATGCAGATCAAAGCAGATTATTTTCACTTTTGTTTTTTCTTTCTCATGGTTTTTCCCTTTTGTTCTGATTCTTCTTTTACAACATGACATGTGGAAATATGTTTAATATTATTGTATATGTATAACCTATATCAGATTACTTGATGTCTTGGGGAAGGGGAAGGAAGGAGAGAGAAAAAAAAATTGGAACTCAAAATCTTATAAAATTGAATGTTGAAAACTATCTTTACATGTAATTGGAAAAAAATAAAATACCATTAAGTGGAAAAAAAGTGTCATGCATATATTTTTCTCCAGAGAGACCATTTTAAAGTATAGTGTAGTGTAGATCACTAAAGTAATTTTATTTTTGGTTTGGATCTCTTATTTCATATCTGTGATATTAGCTCCTGGCAGGGAAACTGAGAGGTTAAATAAAGCCAATACGTGTTAGAGATGAGATCTGAATCCAGATCATCCTGTCTCTGAGGCCAGCTATCTACTCCATGGTGTCTCTCAGAACTATGGCAGACTACATTGAAAAAGGTCCAGGGTCCAGAATAAGGAAGGTGATAGTCCTGTTGTATTCTAACAACGTCAGATGACTTCTGGGGTATCATGTTCATCTCTGGGTGCCAGATTTGGGCAAGAACTTTTAAAATTAAGTGCATGCAAAGGAGGATGAAGATACATAAGCAGAGAACTTGAGAGTCACTTGAAAGAACTGCCACATTTAGCCTGGAAAAAAGAAGATTCAATAGATACCTTTTAAATATTTGAAAGGTTATATAAGAGAGGGATTAGATTTACTCTGCTTGACCCAAGAGGGCAGAGCTAGGAACAATGTGTGAACGTTATAGAGATACAGGCTTTTTTTTCTTCACTTTTTTTCAGTGGTGTCTGACTCTCTATGAGCCCATTTGGAGCTTTCTTGGCAGAGGTACTGGAGTGATTTGTCATTTTCTTCTCCAGCTCATTTTACAGATGAGGAAACTGAGGTTAACAGGGTGAAGTGAATTGTCCAGGGTCACAGAGCTAGTAAGTGTCTGAGGCCAGATTTGAATTCAGGATGAGTCTTCCTGACTCTAGACCCAATGCTCTATCCACTGCAGCACCACCTAGCTGCCCCATACAGATCTGGTTAAGCCTCAACATAAGAAAAACTTTCTATTTATAACTGTATGAAAGGGAAATTGGTTACCTTGGTAGGTAGTGGATTCTCCATCAATAAAAGTTTTTATGTGGAGGCTACTTGTCAGGGATTTATGTTTCTATATAGGTTACATTATATGACCCTCTGAAATTTCTTCCACCTCTAAAATTCAGGGATTTTTTCATTGAGAGGTAGCATGACATACTGTGGTAGATAGACTCCAGGACTTGGTGTCAAGAAGATCTGAGTTCAGATCATTCCTTGGATACATGAAAAGTAGTTTACCTTCTTTGAATCTCTCCATCCTTTCCTGCAAAATGCAGAGCTTAGTGCCCTTTCCAGCTCTAAATCTATCATCCACAAAAATTACCAACAGTAGTTTGGTCATTGCATCTACTACTTCTTTCAGTAGTCTGGGATGTAGTTCATCTTGGCTTGGTAACCTGAAATGAGGGCAGCTAGGGTACTCTCTTCTCACTTTTCTTGAGTTTGAGTTCTCTGTTAACTTTTTCTGTTCTGTCCCTTACTGCCCTAACACAGATTGTTTTCCTTGGCAGAGAAAACAGAAGCAAACTAAGAGTTGAGTAGTTCTGCCTCCTTTCTGTTCTCCATTTGTACTCAATTCCTCAAGCAGTAGTCCTGTGCTTTCTCTGATCCTCTTACACCCAGCACAGCTAAAATGGCCTTTTTTGTTGTTCTTAGATTTCCTTACCAGCCTCAGCTCATTTGAAGTGTATTCCTGATGCTTTTCCTACAAGGACATGCCTTGTACCTGGATTTATCCTCCACCATGCCCCTGATTCCATCTTACCATCATAAGATCATAGGATTTAGAACTCAAGGGACCTTAGAGATTTTCTGTAAATGTATTTTTAAAATCTCAGTTGGTCAATTTACTTTTTTTCTCTTTTAAAGTTAAAAACTCCATTATTGCATTATTTTAATTGTACTGCTTTTTGAGCTGCCTTGCCAATGACAACATAAAATCACATAAACCTACGCAGGAAGGGGTTTTTTTTTTGCCTCTTTGGCATCTCTCCATAATACTGTAGCTCATAGGCTCCTAGCATTTCAATCTGGATGGAAACTTAGAGTTCATCTAGTTCCCTCTCCCTTGTGTTACAGGGGAGGAAACCGAGGCCCAGAGAGGAGAGGGGACTGGCTCCGGGTCAGACCTGTAGTAAATGGCAGGGTTGGAATGTGAACCCTTGTCTCCTGGCTTGAAGCCCAGGGCTCTTTTCTCCACACTGCCTTGCAGTTGTACTATCTAACCCTTTCGCCACCACTCCTCAGACGTGGCTCCCTCATTTTCCACATAGGCAAGAAAGGATTAAAACAAACAACAAAAGATATTGGCTTCCCCCATCAATCGTAAGTCAACTCCAGGTCAAAGGGACAACTGTCCTGATCTTACTGGACACCTCCCCTCCTCATTCCCAAAGGAAATGTTTCCTAGAACATTTTTTAAAGACTTCATACATCTACAGTGGAGAGAATGCATAATATATGTTAAGCTCTAGTCTGAGAGACATCAGAACTGGGTTTGAATCCCTGGACAAGTCACTTCCTCATTCTGAGCCTGTTTCCTCATCTATATAATGGTGACCACTGGTTGTAGAACTGTCAAGGAGCCTCAGATATCATCTGGTCCAATTTCCTCATTTGAGAAGAAGAAATCAGGGTTCAGGAATAGGAAGTGACCTGCCCAAGGACAGTGGAAATGACACTTAGTAAGTGGCAGAGGCAGGATTGGGTATTTTTACTCCAAATCTGATGCTCACTGCATTGTGTCATGGTAATAACATTTACATTCCCTACCTTACATGGTGGTTGTGAGGAGACTACTTTATAAAGCTACAAGTGCTGGAGAAGTATTCTAATATGTTATAATAATATTACAATAGCATGAGCTATTAATATTGGAATTGCTGCCCATCTTTCCAAATGCCATCCAGTTGGCTCATTTTCTATCTATCCAGTGCTGGATTGGTTGGCTCATTGTTTGTCCATCTACAGAATACTGACAGATTCATTGCATCAGCTGCTGGTCCAACTACATATCATCATCCAGGCAAAACTTATTCCTCACCCACTTTGTTTTTCCAGTGGCGATGGCTAAGCTAATCCTTAATACTAACTGTAGGACAAGCAAATCTCCTTAATATCAATGTTCTCTTAGTGATAGTCTGGCTGGGGATAGATGATATGGTGGAAAAAACACTAGATCTAGAATCAGAGGACCTGGGTTCTGATTCTAGTGCTTCATGACTTTATTAAAGTCACTTAAACTTAAATTCTGTTTCCTCATTTGGAGGAAGATGAAGGAGGAGGAACTAACTGGCCTCTAAGGTCCCTTCTAGGTCTTATCTATGATCCTAAGACCCTGATCTCTGAGGAGTCATAATTATAGGTGGCCTGGAGAGAACTAGAATATTATATTCAGTTCTGGGAACCTCATTTTATCAAAGACTTTGACAAACTGCAGTGAATCCAAAAGAGGTTGAGCAGGATAGTGAAGGTGCCAGAGAGTATGTCACAGGTATACCAGGTGAAGGAATTTAGGATGTTTAGCCTGGAGCTGAATAGTGAGTTTAAGCAGGCTGTAGAATACCAGCCATAGTATGTGTGCGTGTGAGAAGCAGTGCAAACGACTTCATCAAGGGCATTTTTGTAGGAAAAAGAGGTAGGTTAGCCATGTAACAAGAGCGAGAGATAATACTGGACAGACAATGTGTCCAGTGCCAGAACACTGATGGTTCATGGTGTCCATGAAATAGTGAAAGATCCAAAGAAAGGCCTCTGGCATGGTGGGTATGGCCTTCATGGATGATTTGTAGAAAAAGCAGGACAGAAATTATCAAAGATGGGAAAATATTTGATAGTTATGTTCTATACTGGTAGAGAGAGGATCCATACTGCTATGTTTCATGAGTATCTCACTGTCTAGGGCAGCTAGGTGGTGCAAGTGGATAGAGCATCAGCGCAGGAGTCAGGAGGATCTGAGTCCAAATCTCACCTCAGACACTTGACACTCACTAGCTGTGTGACTTTGGGCAAGTCACTCAACCCTAATTGCCTCATTCTGGGTCATCTCCAGTCATCCTGATGAATATCTGGTCACTGGATTCAGATGGCTCTGGAGGAGAAGTGAGGCTGGTCACCTGCACGACCTCTCCTCACTCAAAACAAAGTCAAGTGCAAGTTATGTCATCATTTCTCTGATGGCATGGTCTTCTTCGGCAAAGAAGGACGAACACACATCTCACTGTCTATTTGAAAATGTCTTTATCTTGACTAAGGAGCCAACAAAAAGACATAGATTATAGTAGAAGAGACTGAAGTCACAGTGTCTGGAAAATAAAAGGCAAATTAATAGAGGCTTGCTTGGTTGGCTAACTGTTAAATATCAGAGAATGAGGAGGGATAGGTAAGAATTATGTTTCCTATACATTATCTCAAATGACCTTCCCAGCAATACTGTCAGGTGGGCAGAGCAGGAATGAGCACTCCCATTTTACAGAAGAGACCTAGGTCCAGAGAAGGGAAGGGATTTGCTGATAGCCCCCAGCCAGTGTTTTTCAGGACCCAGACTAGAATCCAACTCTGATGACTCCAGGGCCCAGCACTCTCTCCCATTGTCAGCTGGACTCAAGCAAAGCATTTATTTCTTCTTTGACAGAGGTTCCCTGTACTCCCTGTATCTCTGTGACCCCCCTACATATACCTCCATTCAATTCTGGCTTCTGACCAGCTTGATAGAAGCCTGATGTTTGCCCCAGCCCAACAGCGCCTTGACCGCCCTGAGTAAATTGTGGATATTGGCCCTTGGGTGAGACAATGATGTCGCCCTATGTTGCCGGGAAGCCTGCTACCCAGAGCCAGCCCAGAGGAAATCTGTGGAGTCTGGGAAGGTCGAATTTAATGTCTCATCTCCCTCTGAGCAGTCTGACTCTTCAGGACACTCTCCCATTTTCTAGGCCTTGCTTTCAGCTGTCAGGTAAAAGTTATGGTACAATCAAGGCACCCCTTCCCACACAGCCCCAGACTTGGGAGGAGGGTGTCACTTTTCATAAAAGATTATGGAAAGTGAAAGTCTTTGAGATTCCAAGGGATGAAATGCTAATGATAGAAATTCAGGCATGGTCATTGGCTCACAGTTTAAGGGCAGAGGGGCTTTGAGAAAGCTGATTGAATCATTAAAAGTTCAAGCTGAGAGGAACCTTGGAATATAGAATATGTGAGAACCGGAAGGGACCTTAGGACTTAAAATGTTAGGTTTGGAAAAGACGTTGAGCCACAGGATGTCACAGCTGAGAAATGGGGGAAGAAGGGAGGGCGGGTATTAGAACACAGAATGTCAGAACTGGAGAGAACCTTAGCACACAGAATGTCAGGGCCAGAAGGGACCTTGGAACATAGAATGTCAGAGCTGACAAGGAGTAAAGAGCATGAGATCTTAGAGCATAGAACACAGAATATTAACCCAGAAAGGATCCTTAGAATACAGAGCAAAGAACATCAGAACTTATAGGAACCTAAAAGCATAGACCACAGAACAGAATTTTAGAACTTTAAGAAGCCTTAGAGATTGCCTAGTTCAACCTCCTTATTTTACAGATGAGGAAAATGAGGTCAAGAAGAAGAAAATCCCCTTCCTTAGTACCTAAATACTGAACAACTTCCAAATCATGCCAAGTTGGCACTGCTCATTGACTTTATTTTAGAGGAAACCGGACAGAGCGACTTGACTCCCTCCCTGGAAGATAGTATCGCAGTCACAGAAGATTATAAAGGGCCGGGACAAATGTCAAAGGCACAGTGGACAAAGTCAAGTAGCCCAATAAAAGAGACAGCATTGTCCGATGGGGAGAATGACAAGGTCTGGGATCAAATCCTGATTAAGTTACTTCCCATTTCTATCACCTTGGGCAAATCATATCATCTCACTAAGCTTTGGTCTCCCCATCTACCAAATGGGGAGAAAAATATCTGCACTACTTACCCCATAGGGCCATTGTGAGAATCATCTGAGATAATGTATGTAAAACTCTTCCCACATTTGAAGTATTTTTTTCCCATTTTTTCCCATTTTTATTTAAAGTTCTGAGTTCCTAATTCTATCCCTCCCTCCCCTCCCTGAGATGGTAAACAATCAGATATAGGTGATACATATAAAAGCCTACTGTTGTGATAATATTTATGGCAAGCATTTCTCTAGCAGCTACTTTATGGGGGGGGGGGGGCGCGGTCAGTACTGAAATACAATACAATAGAATGTGATACAATAGAACACCATACAGGCTTTGCCCTCAAAGATCCTACGTTCTTGAGGATAATTGTCACACAAAGTAAGGTGTGCTGGAGGGAAAGTGACATCCTGACAAAATGTTCTTGTACAGTGATGCCAAACTCAACTGGAAACCGATGCCTGTTGGCAGCATATTGACTTAGAAAACCACAAAGCAATTTTATCTATTTCTATTGCATTTCCATTCTCTATTTTATTGTTATTACTGCAATTTCTATTGCATTTTATTTTATTTTACCGACATGTGTTTGACCCTTCTATTCTAGAATATATGCAGGAAGACACTTTCAGATGGGTCAGAGGAGAGATGGCTTTAGGAAGGAAGGAGCCTCTGAAGGCTTCTGGGTATGGAAACCATTAGGGTTGGCAAAGCTGAGGCAAGACAGACAGTGGTGCAGGGAAGATGCCGCATTTCTGCAGCTGTTCACCGTCGTTAATTACCCACTGGGATGTATCCTAGACACAGGTGATTGCTGTTCGGGTTGTGGGGAGCGATCTGGCCCCAGGCGTGTTTGTGATAAAGTCCTGGGTGGTTATTGCCTGAGTAAATTAGAATAGGGCTGAGAAAGAGAAAATAGAGCAGGGAGCTATTACTGAACACATGTGAACTGGGGAGAGACTACTGGGCAGTGAGTGTGAACTGAAGCTTGGCGTGGATGAGAAAGGCAATAGAGAGGTGTGTTTGTCCTTTGTTGCCAAAGAAGACCATACCATCAGAGAAATGATGACACGACCTGCACTTGACCTTGTTTTGAGTGAGGGAGGGCTGTGCAGGTGACCAGCCTCACTTCTCCTCCAGAGCCATCTGAATCCAGTGACCAGATATTCATCAGGATGACTAGAGATGACCCAGGATAAGGCAATTGGGGTTAAGTGACTTGCCCAAGGTCACACAGCTAGTGAGTGTCAAGTGTCAGAGGTGAGATTTGAACTCAGGGCCTCCTGTACTGGTGCTCTATCCACTGCACCACCTAGCTGCCCCGATAGAGAGGTGGAATCAGCAAGACTTACTTGTCCAATGATTGGCTAGGATGGGTGAGGTGGAGTCAAGCACCAAGGCTGCACCTAAGCTTACCAACTGGCTGAATGAGAGGATGGAGAGGCCCTCGAAAGAAAAATGGGTTGTTTTGTTTTTAACTTGAATTCGCCAGAATTTACCTGAATCACCCAAATTCAGCAAATAAATAAATAAATACATGTAAAATTCAATATAAAGCTTTTGCTTTCAGAAGACTCCGTTTTTGTTTGATTTGCCCTTTTGAGCAGGTAGTGTGGATGCCCTGAAGGTCTAGCCACCGCTAACTCTGCTCCCAGCCCTCGTTCAGACCTGGCAGCTGAAATTCCAGGCAGTTTGGTGCTTCCTGGCTCAATCTACAGTGCTCTGCCTGGATTCAAGTCACCTGTTAGTTTCTACTTGCAAAACAGTCCTCAGGCTTTGAAAATCCCATTTTTAACAGCCCCCTTTTCATTTCCTGGCAGGCCCCTAGCTTCACTTCAAAGTCCATTTTCCTAGTGAGAGGATGGGGGTAGGGAATCTAGAAGCAGTTCCTGCTTTGCTCTGCTTCCACAGCCAGAGGGCTCTTTGCAGTGGGCCCAGAAGGAAAGGAGGGAGAGAAGGAGGCATCCGGAGGCTCGATCTTCCTTCCCTCCTGCCAGGCCTCAGGGAGGGAGAAAGACAACACAACAACACAACAACACAGCCTCCTGAACAGAGACCCAAAGGGTTCAGAGGAGGAAGGGACAGACCTTGGAGGGGACCAAAGAGAAAGAGCTGAAGCTTGTCCCC
Organism: Notamacropus eugenii; assembly: GCF_028372415.1. Taxonomy (NCBI): domain Eukaryota; kingdom Metazoa; phylum Chordata; class Mammalia; order Diprotodontia; family Macropodidae; genus Notamacropus; species Notamacropus eugenii. The sequence continues at coordinate 74,741,677 of NC_092879.1, forward strand.
TTCACTTCCTCCATCCCACTCTCTGACCCTGTGGCTTCCAACCCCGTTCTTCACAGAAATTGCTCTCTGCAAAGTTATTATTGAGCCCTTCATCTGCCCCATATGATAGCCTTTTCTCAGTTCCAATCCTTCTCCACCTATCAGCTGCAGCTTACGCTGACCATCCTGGACGCTCTCTGCTCTCTCCCACCTGTCTGTCTGACCGACAGCTCCCTCTCAATTTCCTGAACTGGCTCATCTTCCAGATTCCACTCCCTAACTATGGGTATCCCCCAGTGTTCTGTTGCTCTCTAGTCTCTAGGTAACCTTATAAGCTCCCTTGAGTTGAACTATCATCTCTACACAGATGATTCACAGATATCCATATCCAGCCCTAGCTGCTCCCACAAGCAGTTGTTCCCCTATCACCAAATTGGATTGGAGATTGGATCCAGTTGAATATTTGGATATTTCAATCTGGGTGTTCTGGAGACATTAAACTCAACATATCCAAAACTGAACTCATTCTTTCCTCCTAAACCAGGGCTGGAAGAACCTGCGGCCTCGAGGCCACACATGGCCTTCTAAGTTTTCAAGTACAGCCCTTTGACTGAATCTCTAACCCTATCCCTAAATGTTCTGTGAAGTTTGGATTCAGTCAAATGGCCACACTTGAGGACCTAGAGGGTCACGTGTGACTTCGAGGCCGTAGGTTCAACACCCCTGTCATAAATCCTCTCCTCTTCCAAACTTGCCCATTCCTATCAAAGGTACCACCATCTTTCCAGTGGCTCAGGTTCATAACCTCATCATTACCCTCCACTCCTCACCCTAGGTTCCCTCTTCCCATATCCAATCACTTGCCACATCTGGCCATTATTAGCTTTATAACATCTCTTGAAACTCACCTCTTCTCTCCACTTGCACAGCTCTCACCTTAGGTTAGGCCTCATCACCTCTCACCTCAACTACTGGGACTTGGTCTCCCTTGTCTCTCACCACTCCAATCCATTCTACACACTGCTACCAAAGTCATTTTTCTTAAGCATAAATTTAACCATGTGACTTCCCTACTCAATAAACCCTAGAGCTTCCTACTGACACTAGGAGAAAACAAAAGTCTTGTTTAGTTTTTAAGACATTCTACCTTTTAATACATTCTGAAATACAGCCAAACCAACCTCTCTTTTCTCCACATACACTTTCTATGTCTATACTTTTTCACTGGCCATCCCCATGCCTGGAATGCACAGTCTCCTCACCTCTACCTCACAAAGCTTCCTTTAAAATGGAGCTCAGGTACTTTCTTCTGCATGAAACTTTTCCTGTTCCTTCAACTACTCTCTAGGATAACACCTTGTATTTTACAAAGGGATGCATCTGTGTGTGTAAGGAGAACTGGCTCACTCTTACCCTAAGCCAGCATGAAGCCAAGACGCATGGTGACCATAACAAAGAATGGCCACTGAGCATAACCCTTTGGAGCATCTGCCACGTGGACTTTGGAACACGCATTGTTCTGGCCTCCTAAGCACACAGTAAACATGAGCATCTTTGGCTGCTTCAGCGGAACCAGGAAGCATTCACAAGGTATCAGTTGTCCAAAATCTATCCGTTCCTTGAATGTGACATTCCTGCCTGATGGTGTTCTTGTAAAAAAAAGAGAGAGACAATATTGAAAGGGGAGGGAGAGGTCTTGGACCCTCTCCATCTGAGGCTAATAAGTAGCCCCATGAATACAGGCCCTGGTTCTTTACCTTGGCATTTATTCTTTCATTTTAGGTAAATGAAATTGGAAACTATGACTTGGGAGTTTCAAAAGGTCAGGAGAACAAGTCACCAGCAGATCTCGGAATGGAATCTATGCTAAGGTTTGCAGTCAGCTAGGCCAGGACTTTGGAGGCCCTGAAGAAGAAGAGGTGACTTTTAGGGCCCAGTTCAGCAGATAGCTGAGACAAGGACATATCCAGCAACGATGCTACATCTCAATGGTGGGACTAAGGCTATCGACAAACTACATTAAGCCTCAGCCTCCTCTCCTCAGGTACCAAGGTGGTAAAGGGGAAAGTGTAACCCAAAGTGTTGGGGTAGAAATGGCGGCACTCCTGCTATTACTGGCCCTGGAATAAATACCCCCTTGTTTAAGCTGATTGATAATATTCAGTTAAATGGAACTGCAGTGCTAAGTCACTGGCAATTAACAATGGGGACTCAAACTAACAGCATGAAAGAAGAAATACCTCAACCCTTCAAGAGTACCCTGAGAATTCCCAGAGGATGATGCAGCCACTGCGAAGGAGATCAAAGTACTCGTTACATCTACATATATGTATATTAGTTATACATTTATATGTGTGTCTATTTATTGTCTCCCCCATTATAATGTAAGCTCATTGGGAGCAGATGTTTTTTCATCCTTTGTACTTGGATCTCCAGTGGCTAGCACAGTACCTGACACACAGGAGGTACTGAAGAAATATTTTTTTAATTTAATTTAATTTTTTATTTGAATTTTATTTATTGAATGATTAACTGAAGAAACTGAGATCCCTGGGAGTCAAAGTGATTTGCCAAGGGTTACAAAGGGAATACAGAGCCTCTGCTAGGATAATAATAATGACTTCCATTTCTCCCCTTTAGCACTTTAAAGTGTCTGAGGACCTCATCACAATGAACTTATGAGGCAGGTACTTCAAATATTATCATCCTCATCTTACAGATGAGGCAAAGTAGTTGGCCAAGGTCACAGAGATAGGAAGTGTCAGCCCTCACGCTCACTGGCTTGGGATTGAGCCTTCCTCTCACTTCCTCATGGGCCAGGGGCTCTTATTTATTTCCTGGACCTTCTTGCCCTGAACTAGCTAAACTGATGGTGAAAAGAAAACTAGCATTTTGCACAGTGTGTTTCTTTTAGAACTCCAACCTCTTAAAATAGGAGAGCAGGACTTTGGCCAAAAAGCTCTTACTAGTACAAACACCCATGCACTTTTACAAGGCAGGTAAAGCCCCAAATTATGTTACTAATTAATTTTATGTTTCCTTTAGCTACCCAGAACCTCCTGCAAGCCCAATATTCCCTAACCTGGGATTTTGCCAAGAATTCAGATAATGCTGTTTATAGACCATGCCAATAGTTGAGGTCATGCTTTCTGTCTGAAAGGATGGCAGGGGGGGATGAGGAAAGGAAGGAAGGAAGGAAGGAAGGAAGGAAGGAAGGAAGGAAGGAAGGAAGGAAGGAAGGAAGGGAGAGAGGGAGGGAGGGAAGGGGGAGGGAAGAAGGCAGGGAGGAAGGGAGGGAAGAAGGTAGAGATATTAACGGAGGAGGAGAGGAAAGAAAGAAAAAGAGGAGGGGAAGGGAGAGAAGAGGGAAGGGAGGAATGGAGAGAGATAAAGGGAAGAAGGAAGACAGCATTGTAGAAAAAGTGCAGCAACTGGCTATATCATACTGCTGAGAGATAGTAAAGCAAAGAAAGAGATGAGGATAGCAGTGGGGAGAGAAGGAAGGAGAAAGGGCTGGGGTCTTGCATCATGACCGGTGTGAAGGCTATGCATTCCAAGAATATGAATCACATGCAACTCACATTTCAGTTCCCATTATGAGCAAGCTCTTTTTTTTCAATCATTGAATCCAACTCCTGAAGCTGGAAGGGCCTCCAGAAGCTACCCAGTCCAAGGCTGGGCTGCCAGGCAAGATAGCACTGGCATTGTCTAAAACAGTCTCTCTCCTGTTCTGAAATACCCAGAAGTGGAGATCTTTTCAGTGTTGGAGAGCTCTCTAACCTTTCCTAAAAGGCAAGCCATGGGGTATCAGAAAGACACACAGGTAGGGATGGAGGGGTAGATAAAATAGGCTAGAGATGAATTAGGAGAAAGAGAAAAAAAGAGGCTGAAGTCCAGGGAGAAGCCCTCTGCACTTGGGATGCAGAGAATTTAGGTCCTTAACAATCCTTTGGCTGGCTAAACTAGAGGGGATTACCCTCAATTTACAAAGGAGGAAACTGAGGCCCAGTGATGAGAAGTGACTTGACTAAGGTCAGGTGCCTCATTTGACACAATATCTCCTCCCCTTTGGAGTTCTCTGCATCAGATAAGAGCTCTCCAGGAGAACAGCCTTCTCAGATGACAGGAAGGTAGCATGGTGTGGCCTAGGAGCCACAGACACTGGGTGAGTCCTGGCACTGCTGCCATGTGACTGTGGGCGAGTCATTTAAAGCTCTCTGGGTCTTTGTTTCCTCATCATTCATGCCCTACCAAACTCCCAAGTGTGTTGTGAGGAAAGTGGTGCCTACATAAACTTTAGAGAGGGAGAGAGATGGAAATAGCTCTTCATCAACTTTGGTTGATATTGGCTCTTTCTGGGCCATGACTTCAGTGGGATTCTGCTACACTCTGTGTTTGTCATTTCACCAAACTGAGATTGTAATCTCCAGAAGGGTGCCTCTCCACGCCTCTGTATTCCTAGAAATGAGCAAAGTGTCATAGTGGGAGTTTAATAAGGGTCTGTTCATTCATTCATTCATTCATTCATTCATTCAACAAGTGAATATTTATTGAACTGATGTTGAATTGTTTTTCATCCTTTGTTTTTAAAGAGGACAGGGTAATGCCATGACTTCCCCATGAGGTGGATTTAAATGAGGCAGAGTTGCACCAAGTCATCAGCCTCACTGTCTCTTCCAGAGTCTTCAAAGTTCAGTGATGGGACAAAAGTCAGGACGACTGGCTCAGAATGCAGTGAGTGACCTTGGCATCTTTGATGTCTGACTGACTACAGTCACCTTCATGGCCACTGGAACAAATTGTTCTCATGTTGAACTAGAGTAGAAATAACACAGGACCAGGAGTCCAGAGACCTGAGTTTTAAGCCTGGCTCTGTGACTTGAGCAAGTCACTTCTCCACCTAAGCCTTCATTTCCTTCTTTATAAAATGAGATGGTTTGACAAAATGACCTCCAAGACCCTTTCCAGTTCTGCATTTGATGCTCTATGGCTTCACTTCTGACCAAATCCTAGTCATGATATGTCAAGGATCCCTTTAGGCCCTTTCTCTAGAAGTTCTGCCCAGTAACCAGGGATCATGGGACCTGGTAAGGTCTAGCAGGCAAGTCTTACACTGCAGAGATCTTTTTAGAGGCCCACTTTATTAACTCTATCTCCACAGGTCAAATTGTGGCCATGGAGGGCTACTGTTGCTCCAGCAGTCAGCAGGGGCTGGTGGGGAGAAGAGGACAACTGTTCTCTCTGTCTCCATCACTGTTCCCTGGCCACAGGTTGATTTAGCTGATGAGAAATCAATGCTCAATTGGCCCTGCCACTGGGGATTCCTACTGTAACCTCAATGACTGAATCCAAAAACCCAGCTAAATCTCCAAAGGAGTCTCCCTACAACTAACATCCAGTTACCTTTACTAGTCAATTCCCAATCATCTGTTGTCATGAGAATATCAGCTGTCAAGTGAACAAGGACAAAAAGCAAACAACAGAATTACAGAGGCCGTGTGGTGGAGGGAGGGAAGAAATGGTCTTGAAGGTGGGAGATCTGGGTTCGAGACGCGACTCGCCTGCTTCTTGTTTATGACCTTAGACAAGCCTCTTCCCTGCTCTGCCTCCTAGTTCCATCATCTGTAAAGCAGGCATAAGCAGGATTCAAACAGGGTGTAGGCAAAGCTGTCCCTAATTCTGACTTGGCCTAGGGTACTGGCTCAGCACTTGGGAGCTTTGATGATGATGGATCCTGGATACTTCAGGTCATATGTGACTTAGCACCAAAGGGCTTGTGCTTTGAGAAGCTGGAGCAACCCCCTTACTGGCCTCTGGCCAAGAAGAGCCAGTAACTAGTGACTCCACCCTGCCACACTCTTCTCCTCTTTCTGGCTGTGATAGGTGTTATGCCATACCATGAGGGGTGTAGCAGATGGAGTCTAAGTGAAAGAAAATGGAGCATGGATTGGAAGCATGATAGAGGTTCAGGAGAGAGGTTCGAGGTGGCAAGGGTGGACAGGGAAGGCTTTAAGGCCCAGCTCAGTCCCTTTCTTCTCCCTGAAAGAAGGGTATGATGCATGGAGGGCCTTGAGTGCCAGGCAAAGGAATTTGAACTCCCCAACTGGAGTTTGGGAAGGAAAAATACTTCCAGTTTGAAGAGTGTTTACTTTCGTGAGCTTTCTAAACCAATATAAAGGACCTGGTTCTGGGTCATATGACTTTGCAAATACTGAAATTCCTGCAAACTAGACAGATGGCCTTACAAGTAAAGGGTTTCCTCTGGTTAGAGGCAGGTCTGGAATTCTTGCTGGTGAGACTTTTCCTTCCTACTTGGCAAAGGAGCAGATCTATTCTAACAAGCCACTGCCTTATTTTTACATATAATTTTCTTAGGACCATAGGATTTCGCACTGAAAGCAACCTTAGAAGTTATGTAGGGCAAGCCCCTCATTTTACAGAAGGAAGAAACTGAAGCCCAGAAGTGGCTTGACCAAAGTTTTACAGACAGTAAACAGCAGAATCAGGATTTGAACTCAGGCTCTCTGATTTTGGATTCTTTTCACTACACCACATTATCATATGGATAGATAATTACTCCACCTCCCGGGCCCCTGAGTTCCCTCCATTTTAAGCCAACAGTCCTGGGCTCTCCACCCATACAATCACCCTCCCACCTTGGCCTTCCTGCCCTTGGACTGGGCCATCTCCCAAATTCCAAAGCCCCTGAAAGCTCCAAGCTCGGCTTTAGTTCCCAATCCCCTCCCAGAAATGAGCATATCTGGCCTGGAGCCCAACTCCCACACTCTGATGTAGGGGAGGCAGGAGAAAAAAACCTGGCTTTCAAGTCACAGAATCATGGAATCCTAGAATCTCAGAGGCAAAAAGGACCTCAACAAACACATGAACAAGAAGTGGCCAACCTGGCCTCTCATCCCAGCTCTGCCCCTTACTAGTGAAGTGACCCTGAGTGAGTCCTTTATCTTCTCTGGGCCTCAGTTTGCTCTTCTGTAAAATGCACATCCTGGATGATCTCTATGATCCTAAGAAATAAAACTGCCAAGGGCCATGGGAGAGAAGTCAGCCCCCAGATAGTGTTAGGTGGTGGGTTGGTGGCTTTCTGGCCCCCCTCTTGGGGGCTAGTCCTTGAATCTTGCTAAAATGGCTCAGAATCCTTGTTTTCCTCATTCCTGATCAGAACCCTTCCTCTTAGATAATTGCCATTATGCTAGCCCCATAAACTGGAGGTAGCGGGGCAGAGGGTCAGGTCTTCTTTTCTCCAAGCACACATATCTACATTTAAAAACCCAAGGTCTGGTTGCCAGCCAGATCACCTCTAATCAATTTGAGCATATAAAGCTGGAAAAGGGGCTTTGGAGGTCATTTAGTCTAACCCTATGATTTTACAGAGGAAGAAACTAAGGTTCATGGGGAAGTGACTTGTCCAAGGTCACATCACTAATAAAGCAAAACATCCTAGATTTAGAACTAGAAGGGACCTCAGAAGCCATTTGGTCCCACCCACTCATTTTCTAGAGGAGGAAACCAAAGCCAAAGGGATTTGATTTGTTGGGTGCTGGGGGTGGGGCTAGGTGGTACAGTAGACAAAGTGGCTGACCTGGAGACAATATCATCTGAGTTGAAATTTGACTTCAGACATTTACTAGCTGTGTGACCCTGGGCAAGTCACTTAATCCCTATTTGCCTCAATTCCTCTTCTATAAAATGGGAACACACTGAAGAAGAAAACGGTAAAACACTCCAGTATCTTTGCCAAGAAAACCCCAAGTTCACAGGATCATGAAGAGTCAGAATGAATGACTGAACAGGATCCTGGATCTAGAATAGCAAAGAAAGAAAGAGGCAAAGGGTAAGACCCAGGTCACATTGACAATTAGTCGTTAGGATGGGCCTGGCTAGTGGACTGGAAACCCCAAATAACTTCCCTTTCCTTTGGTTCAACTCCTCTAACAAAAAATGGGAACAGGAACAGTAGTCCATGTCCTTTCTGACTCAGAAAGGGATCATGAGACCATTCAGTCCATTACCCTCCCCCATCTCCTCAATAGCCACCTGCATGCTATAATGGGGCGTTGGAATATTTCAGTGGAGGATTATTATTAACAACAAGAATAATATGTCCCATAGTGCTTTTCCTGTGAAAAGCTGAAATTACTTTTATATCTGTGACTTTATTTTAGTCTTCTAATATCCCGGCAAGGGAGGAGAAAGCATAGGGATCCTTTTCTCTATCTTACAGACAAAACAACTGAGATTCAGAAAGGATAGGAGGCCTTTCCAAAGTCATACAACCATATCAGAGTCAAAATCACCCAGCCCCACTTAGCCTCACTACATCTATCAGGGAACAAAAGATTATTCACTAGGTGTAAACAAGGCCTAGGTAGCTCCCCAGGTGTGACCTGAAGTCTGTTCACATTGGTTGTTCCTTCTGGGGCCTATCTAAACTACTGAGCTGGCTGAAACTCAGGATTCAACCAAGCCAGGAGAGTTCCAGCCAGACCAGAGAGGGAATCACTCGGGAGAATAGGATGAAAGCCCTTTCACCCTGGCCTCCTCCTCCTGCCCACGTGGCAAACTTCAGAAGACCAAAAGATGTGAAGTCCCTGGGATGACAGTGGCTGGAGGCAGTCTGCATTGAGAGCCAAGGACAGATTGGTCAAGATGAGGAAAGAAAGAGTCAAGGCTCTATAAAGAGTCTCTGAAAAAAGGATTTGCACAAGGTTTTAGTTACTCCCTTTGCCACATGTACTCCAAACTTGAGCCCACTTTCCCTTGGATTCTGTGCGTGCTTGTAGGAGACTATACCAGATTTTTAGGTGTCCTAACACATTTTGTCCTAACACATTGCTTTATTAAATATCCCTTTCTAAAAACCAGTTGAGTCTGGTTAATTTGATATTGATATCAACCAGTAATAAGGGGAGAAAACACACTGCTGAGTACTTATAAGCATTAGAAATAGAACCCAACCTCTCCGAGTTACCCCTAGAGCTCTAAGGGACCATAGTAGTCATGCTTTGGAGACCCAACTTCCCAGTGCAAATGGGGATTGGGATAGTTTCTCCAGAGCCTAAACGTACCAGAGAAATCCTACTGTCTGAGAATTGATGGGAATCTTTTCGTCTAAAGGTTATTAAAATAGGATTGGTTCTTGCTTGGATGTGAGAGTTTAGATGCATAACTGCACAGACAATCTTCCCTGGATTTTGAGTCATGGGATAGAAGTTTGAATCTAGCTTCTGTAATCACGTATGATCTTGGACAAATAATCTTCTCTCTTTGGGCCTCAGTTTCCCCAAACATAAAACGAGAGGATTGAACTATATTATCTTTAAGGTCCATTCTAATTCTGCAGTCCTCTCATTCCTGTAAACTAAATGATCTTTTAATGGTCCCACAGCAACCCCACAAGAGCCTTTCACTGGCCTAGCCACCTGGATACAGCACACTGCCCCTTGGCCAGAAAATAGAACTCTGACAGACCAGAGGGAGAAGAGCAGGAGCTTTCTATGAATAGAGAGCACAGGGCCGAATGAACATATGACAACTGGATCTGAGTACAGAAGCCAAATCAAGAGCTTTGTATGCAGCAAGCACTTAGTAAATGTACTCTGAATCTAAAGAAATCATTAGGATATGCCAAGGGGATAAAGGATGGCAGGAAACAGACTGATAGGTAAAGGACAGTTTGTTACCCAGATGTACACATATGGTGCAGGTTGGTTAAACTAAGAACCTTTCACCCAGAGGGAAAGGAGAGACATGCAGATAGACAGCTGGAGAGACTGATGAAGATCCATGATAGCACCCCCTCCAAAGAATTCTGCCAACCCTCAAGTGTAGCCTTATCAAACTACTAATGATTAGTGGATTCAAGGGCACCTGGGGCCTGCTCATCCCGTATTGGTACATTGATATATTGTTGGGAGACCTCGGCTCCCTTAAAACTGCACTGCCTCTAGCAGGTATGGGATATCTGGACCCATTCCATTGTCTGTATAGGTTGCAATCACACATGCAGTTTCATTTCCCTGAACCAGGCCATAGTAGGGAACCTGGCATGTCAGTGAGATAGATATATACGTCTTCTATCTTTCTTGTACATTCACTAAAATGGTTTATTTACTCTCAGAATAAATTTTGTCGCTATTCCCTGAAATCCTGACCTTGATTAGCATAGCATATTTTATTTTAACCAGGTATGCATGTACCAGTCACGTATCCTTTCTCTTGCCTTAAAAGGAAACCGAGGAATATTGGCACTGTCCAGTGTCAGGTGCTAACTGGATTCAGAGAAGGGCAGGAGGAAGAAAAGTTACAGTTAGGCTGAGCTGCCTCTAATGTCTTCTAAGGCATCAGATTTGAAATAAGAAGACCCGAGTCTGATTCCCAACTCTGCTCTTTATTAGCTATGTGAACTTGGACAAGTCATTGCCCCTCCCCCATCTCAGTTTCTCTATCTGTAAAATGGGGATGTTGGATGGGATGATCTCCAAGGTCTCTTCCAACTCTACATCCTAGAATCTTACATTCATCTCGATTCCTCCACAAAACTCACACCCTTTCAGTTTCAATCCATCTGTTTGGAAGGCAGTCCAGAGACAATTCCACAAGAAGAGACATCCCATCCCTCAGAATGAGGGATTGCATCCAACATAGCCCAATTTGGACGATGGCTTTGGGGCCATTGCCCTGTCCCAGAAGGCAGCTCGCTGGCCAGTACAGTCCCGTTCCATTCCATCAAATAGTTTCTCTCCCAGTCTTTGCTTTCCACTATAAATCAGCCTCATTCTGACATTGGCACAGGGGACTAAGTAACATGTGACCTTATCTTACTTAAATGTGGTATTAATTTTCACAGGAAAAAAAGTGGTTTATGAAAATCAGGCATTTAAGGTAACAGGAGGAATATGGTTTTGCCTTTGGGGGAAGCATATGGGTTTAATTTACCTTCTGTTTTCAAACCGATTCTGAGAGCTACAGCAGAGTCTTGCTATCAGGTGACACAGAGCAGCGTGTCCAGCCCCTAGTTGAGAAGCTGGTGAAGTCCCATAGAACCAGAAGAATGTCAGAACGGGAAAGGACCCAAAAAATCGTCTAGTCCGACCCCCTCACTTTAAAGACATGGTAACTGAAACCCAGAGAAGGGAAGTGACTTGTTCAAAATCACACAGCTAATTAGTGTCAGGGAAGAGCTACTAATGCAGTGTTCTTTTCCAGTATATCACCCTGGCCCTACCCAATTGTAGAAGGAATCAGAGAATCTCAGACTTGGAGAGGATCTCAGAAGGTATTTAGGATCATCGGATCATAGGTTTAGAGCTGAAAGGGAACCCAGGGGCCACCTAACCCAATCTTCTCATTTTATAGATGAGGAAACAGAGGCCCAGAGAAGTCCAAGGAGAAATGCCCTCTATGACATCCCGAACAAGTGATTAGCTAGCCTTCTCTTGACGACTGCCTCCCAGAGCAGCCCATCTCACTTCTGGAAAACTACAGAACATTTTTTGTGCCATTGATCCCAAATCTGTCCCTCTGCAGCTTCCCCCAAACTGCTCCTAGTTTTGTCTTCTAAGCCAAAGAGAAGGAGTAGAATCCCTCCTCTTGATGACAGCCTTTTGAATACTTGAAGACAGCTGCCAAGTCTTTCCTATATGGCTCCTTTTCCAAGGCTAAACATCAATCAGATGTTAATTAAGCACCCACTATGTGCTGAGAACAATGCCAAGCTCTGGGGATGCAGAGACCAAAGTGAAACGGTCCCTCCTCTTGAAGAGTTTATGTTCTGTTGGGGGAGACAATGCATATGTATATAACTATATGGGAAATAACTAATAATTGGATAAGTACAAAATGCACGCAAGGCAAGCAGGACACATCCAGTTCCTTCAACAGGTCCTCACCATGGAGGGGCCTCAATGTGTCAAAGTCCCTTCTAGAACTGGACACGATGTTCCAATATGGTCTGAGCAGGGCAGTGACTTTTGTAGTCTTTTCATTACGTGATGGGGCTCTGGCATATGTGCACACATCAGCTTGCTAATGTGGCGTCTCCTCATGGAGGACACTATGAAGCTGCTTCCAGGAGAATTGGGATGATGAGTGAGGGAGGTGTAGACATTTAGAACTGGTTCCAGGTGGCCTACCATATGGTTGGGAGGAATATCGCTAGAACTGTCAGGGTCTTCAAAAGGGCCTGAGTAAGCTTTGGCCATTGCTCTTTGTGTCTGAAGGAACAAAGTGACGCCTTCACTCATGGCTTCTAGTGAGAGAGCCATGCTGTAAGGAGAAGGGCCTTGGGGGCTTCCCCACTGAGACCACGTGTGCCCCAAGAAATAGACCTGAGTCCTTGGCTCTAGGTGTACCGAATGGAGTCTCCAACCTTGGGAATTTCAAAAGCCAGTGGTATAAGCTGCAGGAATCCAGGAGTCCAGGGATCCAGGACAAGTGTTGTAGCCAACCCAGGGGCAGGGCCTTGAGGAATATGGGGCAGTCATCTGGACCTTTGGGATCCCAGCCTAGCAGAAGTTAGCAGCAACATCACCTTTGGAAGAGAACTTGATGGCACCAGTGTGAGTTAAGTTGTGAGCTGATTCCTACTCCATCTCCTGAAGCCAAAGTCGGTAGGTGGAGAATTACATTCTCAAGAAGTTGGGGAAAACATTTCTACGTTTGTTTCTGCTATATCTGTGAAGTAAATATTACTTTATAAAAGCTACTCAATGTTAAGTGGTTAAAGTGGTTAAGTGGGATGCTAGTTACTGACTCGTTAACAAATGGGGTGAATTCAGGTGGTGGGGCTTGAGCCACGGGCCATAGAGAAGAGACATCCATGAACCCCTCCAGGTATTCCGGAACCCTGAGAGGTGTAACTTGCCCGCCCTGAGAGAGTGGGGCCAGAGTATATTCATTACAATTTTATCAATGCTGGGTATAGAACCTCAGAACCTTCTTCAGTTCTATCACATATAGAAAAAAAAAACTTATGCAGTCATGCAAAAATAACCTTCCAAAGTGCGGTAGATCTGAACATGGAAAATAGGTCGGGTAGAGATGGCCTTATGCACAGGCTGAATACACAGTTGTCTACATGACAAGAAGAAACATATCCTAATCAACTTCCACCCTTAGCAATTCATTCCTTCAGCTTAAGAATTACTGTTTTTCTGTGTCTTCTTCTAAAATGCCAAACCCCACATAAGGACAATGCATTCGTGTAACAATAATTTTCAACTGTATGGCGTTTGACAGTTTGCAAAGCATTTCATTGGATTTTCACAACAACCCTATGAGATGGAATAGGAATCTGAAGAGCTGTTGATTAACTCCAGTATATCCTTATATGTCTTGTCTGTACATGGTTGTTTGCATGCTCCCCTGCCCTGCCCCAATACCCTATGAGCTCCTTGAGGACAGAGGCTATCTTTTGCTTTTATTTGTATCCCCAGTACTTGGCACAATGCCTGGAATATGATAGGTGCTTAATAAATGCTTATTGATTAACTGACTTAGGTGCCTTGCATTTCACTCATACAACTCGGGGCAGAGCCAGGACTAGAAGTCAGATCTTCTAGCTCCAAGCCCTGGGCCCTCAACAGTAATAGGGGTACTGTGAAGAGGGAAAGATTTGTGAGACAAGATAATGGGTTCTGTTTTAGACATGTTAAGTTTGAGATGCCTCTAGGCCATTCAGTTGTCAATGTGACCTTAAAGTTATTTCTGTAGAAAACACCATCATAATAATAGCCAGGATCAAAGGAGATACTATACGTAAAGTGTTTTGAAAACCTTAAAGCATCATATAAGTGCTAACTTATTATTGTTTTTCTTCTCCCTCTAGTCAACCACATTCACAATCTTGATGTCATTCTTCATTCCGCTCTCGCTCACCCCACGTATCCAATCAGTTTGCAAACCTTTTCAGTTCTTCCTCCACAATTTCTCTCTTCACAAGGCCACAGCTTAATTGAGACCCTCATCACCTCTTGCCTGGACTATTTTAATAGCCTCTTCTCTGGTGTCCCTGCCTCAAGGCTCTCTCAACTCTATCTTTCATACAGCTGCCGAAGGGACTTAACTAAAGCACAGGTTTGATCATGTCCCTCCCCTACTCAATAAACTTCAGTGGTTTTCTAATACTTCTGGGATGAAATATATATTCTTCTGTTTGCCCTTTAAAGCTCTTCTTCAAAAGCTGACTCCAACCTACCTCTCCGGCTTCATTTGACATCACTCCACTTCATGGACTCCTACAATCCAGGCAAACTAGCCTTATTGTTCTTCATGAAACACTCCATCTACCATCTCTGTGCCTTTGCACTGGCAGCCTGCCATCCCTCTAATGCCCTCCTCCCTCACCTCTGCCTTTTAGAATTCTTTGTTCCATTTAAGAATCAGCTCAAGTACCATCTTCTCTATGAAGCTTTTCGGGATCTATTCCCCACTGCCAGCTGTTCATCCTTTCCCCTAAAATATCACCATGTTGCCTCCCTCCAGTAGAATGTAAACTACTCAACAGCAAGCCCAGTACCTAGCATACTGCCTGGTCGATAACAGGTGTTTATTAAATGAGTGTTGGTGATTAATAGATTGATTGGTTGGAGCGCAAGAGAGAAACTGGCAGCCAGAGGGCTGGCTAAAAATATGAAATTCATCTGCATGGAGAAGATAATTAAATCCATGGGAACTGACGAGATCACCAGAAAAGGGTGTAGAGAGAAGAGAGAAGAGGATCCAGGATCGAGTCCAGGGCATACTGATGGATATGTTGGATGGTCCAGCCAAGAAGACTGAGAAGGAGCTGTAGGAACAGGCAGTAGGAAAACTAGGAGAGAGAAGTGGCATGAAAACCCAAAGGAGAGAGAGTATTAAGGATTACAAACAAGGTGGCCAACAATTTCAAATGCTGCTCAAAAAGGATGAGGATTGAGAAAAAGTCATCAGATTTGGAAATTAAGAAACTCCCAGTTTTAGAGACAGCAGTTTCAATTGAATGATGAGGTTGGAAGCTAGACTGCAAAGTATCTAAGAGGAGAAATGGAGGCAATTAGAAGAGACAGTATTTTCTTTTTTCTTTTCTTTTATTTAAAAAAATATTGTTATTTATTTCATCAAATATTTCCCCATTACATGTAAAAATAATAATTTTTTAAAATTTTGAGTTCCAAATTCTCTCCTTCCCTCTTCTTACCGCTTAAGAAGGCAAGCAATTTGATTTCAATTATACGTATGAGGTCATGCAAAACATATTCCATATTAGCCATGTTGCGAAAGGAAATACAAACAAAATAAAACTAAAGAAAGTAAAAAAACGTATGCTTCAATCTGCATTCAGAGCTCATCAGTTTTCTCTCTGGAGATGGATAGCATCTTCCATCATGGATCCTTTGAAATTGCCTTGAATCATTGTCTTCATCAAAATAGCTAAGCCTTTCACAGTTGCTCATCCTTACGATATTGCTGTACTGTGTGCTGTTACTGTTCTCCTGGTTCTGCTCACTTCATTTTGTATCAGTTCATATAAGTCTTCCAAGGTTTTTCTGAAAGCATCTTGCTTGTGATTTCTTATAGCACAAAAGTATTCCATTGCAATCATATGCTACAACTTGTTCAGCTGTTCCCTAATTGATGGGCATCCCCTCAATTTCCAATTCTTTGCTGTTACAAAAAGAGCTGCTATAAATACTTTTGTACATATAGGTCCTTTTCCTTTGTCTTTAATCTCTTTGGGATATAGACCTAGAAGTGGTACGGGAATAGTTCCAAATTGTTCTCCAAATGGTTGCACTAGTTCATAATTCCATTAACAACGCATTACTGAGGAGACAATATTTTCTAGGAGTTTGGCTGTGAAAGGGAGAAGATATATAGGATGATGGCTTGAAGGGATGGTAGGATAAAGAGAAAGGTTTTTTTTAAGGAGAGAGACCTGAGTATGTTGTAGGCAGCAGGGAAGGAACAAGTAGAAAGAAAGGGAAAGATTGAAGATTAAAGCAAGAAAAGTGATGGAGAGGAGCAATCTGTTAGAGGAAATGAGAGGAAGTGGGACATGTGGAAAGGTTGGCCTCATAAGGTGAAGATCCAACATCCACAGCAAAGAACAATTAGTATGTTCATGTTGATGAATTGTGCTTCTGTTTGTACATCTGTCTCCAAAACTCATGATTTACAAAAGATAGTCTTCAACCCAACTGGTGCTAGCATGATATTTTTGCACTTCCTAAGTGTCTTGTGTTAACCAGGAAGCCCCTGTGGGAGAGATGGCATTCTGGACGGCCTTGTCCTTGTAGCTAAGTGCCTTCTGAGACTGAGATGGAAGTATGAACCTGGACCAGAAACCGCCTTGCCCTTCACAAGTCTTACATTTCTCACAATGAAGTACAATAGTGCCACAGGTGGAGTCAGAGGACCTGGATTAAAATCTCAGCCCTGTGTGACCTCCGGGTGAGTCATGCAACCCCTTCATAAATGAAAGGATGCAGTTATAATCTCTATCCTCTTCCAACTGTAAATCTATGGATTATGAAACCATACCCCAGAAGCTAGGTTCGGTGAACACATTGATGTGTTCACATCTCTTCTCAAGGTCCAACCAAAATGAACAAGTAATTAGTCCTAAGAACAGAAGCATAAATGGAGCCATAATTTGTGAATCTGCTGATGGTTCTTCCTCGTTGTGAATATTAGCAAGCATTTGGTCTTTGGCCAAAACAGATCCATGAAAAGGGGGATAGAAGTTCAGGACTATGAGAAAGAGGCACTTGTTTAGAATGCCCTCTGTCTGGTCTTATTTTGGCTTTTGTCCCTTCCCACCCAGCACACTGACTCCAGAGCAAAGCTAAAGAAAAAATAAAGATGCTTAGCCCTGGGTCCCTCATGGACAAAAGGAAAACTCAGCCTCACCGTCTGTCTACCATTGGTCTTGCTGCATCAGATAAACTATTTCATACACCATTACTCACTACCATTCTTATAAATACCATAAGATACGTGCTAAGCAGCCAGCATATTGCCACAGTTTCTGGGGAATTAGCGTTGGCACACAGTATTTCCATCGCCTTTGCATGATTCAATGTCCCCAGCACCCCCACACACACCTCCTGCTGTGCCTAAGGGTCTCCTGTTATTGGCCACCCACGGACAGCCCTCCCTTCTCACCTCCGCCTGGAGGATGTGGCAGCCCATGCCTTCAGTCTCCGGCCCTGAGAAGCTTTCCAGGGCAAGGAAGCCAAGCTCTCTAGGGGGCCCAGAACGCAGAAATCTCTTGAAGACCCCTGCTGCCTTCAAGGGGATGGCGGGGAAGGGGGAGTCTAGTGTCATCTGAAACCCTGTGTGAACAATCACAGCAGGCTCAGGAGAACCAACCAGAGAGAGCTGCTACTGGAAATGGACTCCACAGTGACCAGTCCTGAAGCCTGCTTCTTGTCAGAGGCATGCCCAGGTTTCTAGGAACAAGCCCTGGCCAACTCACTGGAAGTACATCATTTTCAAACTACTTTAATTCACCCTTGCAGATAGATTTCTGGAAGCTACCAGTCTGCTCACATGATGCAAAATTTCCCTTACATTTCCCTCCCTCCCCCTATCAACTTCAACCTGTAACTATGCAGTATAGTGGAAAGAACACTGAATTTAGAGTCCTACACTCATAGAGATTTTAGGGTTGGAAGGGATCTTGGAGCTCAGAGGATCAGAGCTCGAGCTCTAGGAGGGTCATCAGAGGTCATCAAATCCAACCCCATCATGTTATACGTAAACAAACTGAGGCCCACAGAGGTTAAGTGGTTTGCCTAAGTTCACACAGGTACTAAGTATCACAAATAGGATTCGAACTCAGCTCCTCTGACCAGGGAGCCAGGTAGGTGGTACAATGGAGAGAGTGGAATCAGGAAGATCTGAGTTCCTATCTGACCTCAGATGCTTACTTAGCTGTGTGATCCTGGGCAAGTCACTTCACCCTGTTTGTTTCCATTTCCTCAACTGTCAAATGAGCTGGAGAAGGAAATGACAAACCACTCCAATATCTTTGCGAGTCACGAAGAGTCGGACATGACTGAATGATTGAGCAACAGTATATGACTCCAGAGCCAGTGGAGCCTGCCCCCTCACAATCTGCCCAAGGTCATCTATGACCAACTCTCTCATTTATGAGAGTTAACTAAAACCCAGAGAAAGTGAAGCAACTTGCCCAAGGTTATATGGGCAGTAATTAGCAGAGTCATGCTTCCCACTTAGGTAGATGACTTCAAAACTTACATTTCCTCATGTGTCCCCTCTAGCTCTATTTCCTATCTATCATGTCTGAGCTTAATTCATTAGGTGATTCTGGGGAAATCACTTCCCCTCTCTGGGTCTCAGTTTCCTTGTGGAAATAATAATGGAGATAATATTAAATCTACTACATATCTTGCAGGGCATTTGTGAGAAAAGCATGTTGGAAAAATTTTAAGTGCAATAGGAATGTGAGCTATTTTGATGATTATTGAAACTGCTTTGTCAGTGAGTGAGATGAGCCTCAGAGACCTGCGTCCCAAAACAGTGACCTGGAGGTTTTCTGTCTTTCTTTGTATCCCCAGAGCTTAGCACAGTACCTTGCCCATAATAAGCACTTAATAAATGCTTGTTGAGGGGAGGAGCCAAGATGGCGGAGTAGAAAGATACACATATGCTAGCTCCGAACCCACAGCCCATAAAATACCTGTAAAGAAGAATTTCCAACAAATTCTGGAGCAGCAGAAGCCACAGAACAATGAAGCAGAGGAGACTTCTGTTCCAGAGAGACCTGAAAAACCAACACGAAAGGTCCATCTCACACTGGACCCGGAGCAGAGCCCAGCCCTGCCTTGGCCGTGTGGCACCAAAAGGAGCAGATTCGAGCAGGCTTCAGGGACAGAATCTCCAGCGGCCAAGCAGGTCCCTCCACCCACAGACCCCAAAGGTCAGTGAGAGAGTCTTTTTCGCTCGCCGAGAGGGGAGTGGGGTGTCCCCATAACTCAGGGCCCCTCAGGAGACAGCAGCTGAGGCAGCAGCAGACAAGGGCTCCCAAAGCAGGCAGGAGCTCAGATCCATTGTTGAAAGTCTCCACATAAACCCCCTGAGGGAACTGAGTCCCTTGTGGCAGCCCTGACCCCACCCGAGCAGCTGAACTTAATCTCACACTGAATAGCAGCCCCGCCTCTACAGAAAGCCCTGAGGCTGGGAAGCAACATTTGAATCTCAGACCCCAAGCACTAGCTGGACAGATCTGGAGGCGAGATGGGTGTGGAGAGGACACTCAGAAGTCAAGTCACTGGCTGGGAAAATGCCCAGAAAAGGGAAAAAAAATAAGACCATAGAAGGCTATTTTCTTGGTGAACAGATATCTCCTCCCATCCTTTCAGAGGAGGAAGAACAATGCTTACCATCAGGGAAAGATATAGAAATCAAGGTTTCTATATCCCAAACATCCAAAATAAATATTCAATAGGCTCAGGCCATGGAAGAGCTCAAAAAGGATTTTGAAAATCAAGTTAAAGAGGTGGAGGAAAAACTGGCAAGAGAAATGAGAGAGATGCAAGAAAAGCATGAAAAGCAGATCAACACCTTGCTAAAGGAGACCCAAAAAAATGCTGAAGAAAATAACACCTTGAAAAATAGGCTAACTCAATTGGCAAAAGAGGTTCAAAAAGCCAATGAGGAGAAGAATACTTTAAAAAGCAGAATTAGCCAAATGGAAAAGGAGGTTCCAAAGCTCACTGAAGAAAATAGTTCTTTCAAAATTAGAATGGAACAGATGGAGGCTAATGACTTTATGAGAAACCAAGAAATCACAAAACAAAACCAAAAGAATGAAAAAATGGAAGATAATGTGAAATATCTCGTTGGAAAAACAACTGACCTGGAAAATAGATCCAGGAGAGACAATTTAAAAATTATGGGACTACCTGAAAGCCATGATCAAAAAAAGAGCCTAGACATTATCTTTCATGAAATTATCAAGGAAAACTGCCCTGATATTCTAGAACCAGGGGGCAAAATAAGTATTCAAGGAATCCACCGATCACTGCCTGAAAGAGATCCAAAAAGAGAAACTCCTAGGAACATTGTGGCCAAATTCCAGAGTTCCCTGGTCAAGGAGAAAATTTTGCAAGCAGCTAGAAAGAAACAATTCAAGTATTGTGGAAATACAATCAGGATAACACAAGATCTAGCAGCTTCCACATTAAGGGATCGAAGGGCATGGAATAGGATATTCCAGAAGTCAAAGGAACCAGGACTAAAACCAAGAATCACCTACCCAGCAAAACTGAGTATAATACTTCAGGGGAAAAATTGGTCTTTCAATGAAATAGAGGACTTTCAAGCATTCTTGATGAAAAGACCAGAGCTGAAAAGAAAATTTGACTTTCAAACACAAGAATGAAGAGAAGCATGAAAAGGTAAACAGCAAAGAGAATTCATAAGGGACTTTACTAAAGTTGAACTGTTTACATTCCTACATGGAAAGACAATATTTGTAACTCTTGAAACTTTTCAGTATCTGAGTAGTTGGTGGGATTACACACACACACACACACACACACACACAGAGAGAGAGAGACAGAGACAGAGAGAGAGAGAGAGAGAGAGAGAGAGAGAGAGAGAGAGAGAGACAGAAAGCACAGAGTGAATGGAATAGGATGAGATCATATCTTTAAACAAATGAAATTAAGCAGTGAGAGAGAAATATATTGGGAGGAGAAAGGGAGAAATGGAATGGGGCAAATTATCTCTCATAAAAGAGGCAAGCAAAAAACTTTTTAGTGGAGGGAAAAAGAGGGGAGGTGAGAGAAAAACATGAAGTTTACTCTCATCACATTTGACTCAAGGAAGGAATAAAATGCACACTCATTTTGGTATGACAACCTATCTTACAATACAGGAAAGTGGGGCAGAAGGGGATAAGCAGGGTAGGGAGGATGATGGAAGGGGGGGCAATGAGAGGAGGGAGCAATTTGAAGTCAACCCTCTTGGGGAGGGACAGGATCAAAAGAGGGAATAGAAGCAATGGAGGGCAGGATAGGATGGAGGGAAATATAGTTAGTCTTACACAACACGACTATCATGGAAATCATTTGCAAAATTACACAGATATGGCCTATATTGAACTGCTTGCCTTCCCAAAGGGAATGGGTGGGGAGGGAGGGAGGAAGAGAAGTTGGAACTCAAAGTCTTAGGAACAACTGTCGAGTACTGTTCTTGCTACTAGGAAATAAGAAATACAGGTAATGGGGTATAGAAAGTTATCTGGCCCTACAGGACAAAAGAGAAGATGGGAACAAGGGAAGGGAGGGATGATAGAAGAGAGGGCAGATTGGTGATAGAAGCAATCAGAATGCTCGGTGTTTTGGGGTGGGGGGAGGGGACAAATGGGGAGAAAATTTGGAACCCGAAATTTTGTGAAAATGAATGTTAAAAGTTAAATAAATAAATTTTTTTAAAAAATAAATGCTTGTTGACTTGTTGCTGGCTTGGGACATGGGAATCCCTCACCATCATGTCCTCCCCCCTTTAACATTTATGCAGCATTTGAAAGTGTCAAGCATTTGAGGCCAAGGCCTAGGTCTTCCTTATTTTTCGATCTCCCGCATTATCTAATGTAAAAAAATGGAAGAGGTGGTGTAGGGAATGCACTGTTGGCCTTGGCATCAGAAAGACCTGTGTTCAAGTCCTACTCAGTGAACTTGGGCAAGTCACAATCGCTCTGTGCCTCAGTTTCCTCATCTGTAAAATGAGGGAGTTCGACTTGATGGCTTCTAAGGTCACTTCTCATTCTAAATCTATGATCCTATGCTCCTAAAGGATATAGGGACATAGGTTCTTAGAGTTTATCTAATCTCCCCTCTTCCTTTTACCCAGAAGGAAACTGAGACCCAGAGAAGGAAACTGATTTCCTTAAGACCACAAAAAAAGCCAGTGGCAGACTTAGATTCAAGGGCTAGGATATAGGCCCACTACCTCTGAACCAAATATTCTTCAGGACAGCTTTGGGTGATAGCTTCACCCTAGAAGGTTCTTGGCCATCATTATTATTCATTAATATTGACTATTAAAGATTCATAAGGATTCAGAAAAGCAATGACCAATCATGACTCCATCTGGACTACTAATGAAGCATTTCCTGTGTCAGAGAAGCAGTATGAGACATCCCTTTTCCCATAGGCCCAATGAGTGCTCTCCTGCCAAGGGATGGCTTTCTTCCGAGGGGTCAAGAGCTTGGCAGAGGAGCAGGTGGAGCAATGAAAAACATGAGAAACACTAGAAAAATACACGGACAAGAACATGAGGATGTTCTGAAGGTGACAGAGAAGCAAGGCGGCAAGTGCAAATTCATTTTAAGCTGCACTTGTTGGAAACCTGGGCTGTGTGTAATAGAGGTTCACAGCTCCCCATACAATCCTCTTGTTGTGTTCTCCTTTGGGTATTGAAACGCTCGTGTTTGGTGATTTCATAATAAAAAAAGAAAACTGTGAAAATTCAAGGGGTCAGTGAAGCAAGGAGGCTACAGGGCAGAGCCAGCAAGAACAAGCCAAGTGGAAGCCACTGGGATTTAAGGTTAGGCGTTCAGAGCCATGCAGATGGTGGGACAGTGGGCTTCCTCATGTGCTCCCCACAGAGCAGAGGATCACCTACATTGGTCCCAGTTTTATCACCAGGAGTTCCCTACACCAATGAAATTCCAAGTTTGGACACACATGCACATATGTACATACACACATGAAAATATACATGCACATGCACACACATACACATGCCTCAGAGTCCTCTGGTACTTGAAGGTTTACAAAGTGCTTTCCTCACAACAACCCTGTGAGGTCAGTAGTACAAGTGGAATTATCCTAATTTTACAGATGAAGAAACTGAGGCCCAGAAACTATCCCACAGGCAGTTAAGAGAGGATCTGGCATTCAAATACAGTTTCTACTCTAGTACACAAGAGCCTATGATGACAAGCAGAGTGGAGGAAAAAGATCCTAATGGGCCATTCCAAGCTCTCGGAGTCCAGCTGGGAGGTGACCTCATCATACAGCAACTTAGGGCCAAAGGACAAACAGGTGTGGGTGGCTAGGGCCCAGACAGCCCAACCCAGCAGGGAGGCCCCAAGCTGGGAAGTACATTCATGGACGATTTGCACACAGTAGGCACTTGGGAAATTGCTGCTAAAATGCACCCTTATATCCAAGATGCATGACTAAATACTTTACCGGACTGTTTGCTTTTCACCTCCCTGATCTGTCATTAGCTTCTGCACTTACCAGCTCCTTATTGCAGAGCTGACCAGGGGATCTACCCTCAGCACACCAGAATATCACCTTTTACAACTCACTTGATTTCCCTGACCTCTGACTTTGAATTCTAGTCTAGCAGACCTTCCTAACTTGAACTTATTCAGATATCTGTCCCAGCCCATCAGGGATCATTTGGCTTCTTCTGCTTAACCAGGGGAGAGGCATCTTCTTTCTAGGGCACATCCAAGCTATATTTGAGATTCCCCCCCTCCAGCTCCCCATTACTACATTCCTCCCAATCCTGGTCCCTTCTCACCCAATCAGGAAGCCAACTGACAGCAGAAAGCTTTGGTGGCACTCTCATAATATATTACTGGTGGATAGAGGCAACAGGTTTGACCTTAGAGGGCCCACATTTGAATTCCAGCTCTGCCACTTACTACCTATAAGACCTGGAGATCTCAGGATCCCAGGAACAATCTAGATTCAATGACAACCTCTCTGGGCTCCAGGTAGTTCTTGAAAAATGAGAGGATTGAAATGGATGATCTCTAAGGCCCCTGCTAGGTCTGACTCCTGTGATCCTACCTGTGTCACCCTAATAAAATCACTTCTCTCTAGCTCAAAGTTTCCTCCTTTATAAAAGAAGAGATTTGAAGTCAATGATCTCTAAGGTACCTTCGACTCTGAAGAGTGCCATGGTCAGTTCTCTGTTTTAGGAATACTGGCAGTTGTATAGAAAGCAGATTAGAGAAAGCCCAAATCTCCTAACATTTGAAGAGGGAGGGAGATCAACGAGACTACTGAAACGGTCCACGTGAGAGATGATGGGGCAGTGAAGTATGGCGATGGCTATGTGAGGGGAGGAAGGGGAGCAATAGAAGCAATGGATTATGGTTCCCTCAGCACAAAGAAGGAGGTGTTGCCTTTGAAATGCTAGATCATCCAATTGGAAATGTCTGATGGGCCTGTAGCTCAGGAGAGAGATGAAGGATGGATATCTAAATCTGGGGATTAGTTATACAAATATAATCATTGAGAAGTGCTGATGAAAATTAGGGGAAGGTAGTGGTAGATTAGAACCTAGAGCAACCCAAATTCACCCCAAACAGCCCAGTAATGCCCTAAAAATACATCAGAAGGAACAATGACATTGAAAACCAAAAAAAAATAGCTCTAATCTCCTTTATCCAGTGCAAGGCTACACAAAAACACCCTGAGAATCCTACAGGACTTCTGAGTGTAGCAGAGAGAGGCCAGACCCAGAACAGAAGACAAGGCCTGAGCAGCTGACAGGCAGAGCAAGAGACAGGGCTGGATCACCACCCAGTACCCAGGCACTGGGCCATCATAAAGCCCGGGCAGCACAGCACCCAAACAACCCAGCACCCAGGCAACTCAGCAAGAGGAAAGATCAGAGCAGCCCCTAGGCCACGGAGCACCCAGGATCTTGAAGGAGGCCTGCCACCAGCACCATCGACAACATGTGAGTAGGGCCTGTCAGGTTCACAGCAAGGGAGAGAGCCAAGGCCAAGTTTCAGAACTGGGCAAGAGGGAAATGGAGGAGAAGCTAAGGATCAAAACTTGGTTAAGCCACCAGATATCTGGACAATCACCTTCTAAGTGTTGTCCCTGCTTCCAGTCTCTTTCCTCTCCAAGCCACCCCCCCCCATATCTTTAATATTTCAGTGATAACATGTGGGTGCCCAATAGCCATCTATAGCTCATTCTGTCTGACTGCCAATGCCTTCCCATACATAATGCACCTGAAATGGTTCTTTCGATCTCTAGACAAATACCTGTGTAACAATCCAGAACCAAGCTGTGTGTCATCCCTGACGTAAGCTCCCAGAGAGCAAATGCTGTTTCATTTTTGACTTTTCATCCCAGCAAAGTTCACTCTACAACAGATAATTCAACCAGATCATTCCACCAATTCATGACCTAGGATCAGCCCAAGTGAATCCAGATTCTAGGTGCAAAGTCAGGGGAAGAAACTCATCTTGCTGCCTCTTGAATTGATGACAGCTATTTTGACCAGTGTAATCACTAAGCAATGGAGAAGAAAGAGGATCTGAAAGTGGCACTGGGGAGCAAGGAGTAGGCCACGTCCAGCGTCAGAATCCATGGCTGACGTCGGCCCTCTGAAGCCCGATGTTTCTGGACGTTCTCCTTCATCTAACTACTCACATCCCCAACCTGACTTCCAAAAGGACAAGACCTTCAGCTATCTGCCAGAGTGGCAACTGTGCTCAGGCACAGACCAGACATACTGGGGATACTCCCAGTCCCCTGAATGACCTCCAAACATCAGTCTTGCTGGAGGAGACTCAAAGGAATGGGCCCAATCGCTTTAGGCCTCAGAGCACTGCCACAACTCCAATCCTGAGACTTTTCCAAATGGCCTCATGATATCTTATATTAAGTATCAGCAATGGCAACCTTTACCATCCTCTCACCGTGGGCCACAGAAAGCTCAGGGCAGGCAATAATCACATTAAGTATTCTCACAAGCCTCTTAATTAACTTGCACAGCACCATTGGTTTGGATACTATTTTCATGACCATTATCCCACTTCGTAGTGGTACTAATAAAAATTTTCATTTTTATTTCCTTATGAAGCAAAGCAAACCCCTTCAAAGCCATACAGAACAATGTATTGCCAACCACTGCATAGTAATGATAAGAAATCACTTCATTCCTAAGGACAGCTAGGTGGTGCTGTGGATAGAGCACCAGTGCAGGAGTCAACAGGACCTGAGTTAAAATCTCACCTCAGACACTTGACACTCACTAGCTGTGTGACCTTGGGCAAGTCACTTAACCCCAATTGCCTCATCTTGGGTCATCTCCAGTCATCCTGATGAATATCTGGTACCATGTGATCATTTCTCTGATGACATGGTCTTTTTCGGTAACGAAGGACGAACACACACACACACATGCACACACTTCATTCCTAAGCCTTGATTAGATAAAATAAGAGGTGAAGTTGAGAAACTATGAAAATCTGAAGAGGGAAATATAATAGCTAGCATTTATATAGAATTGCAAGGTTTGCAAAGTGCTTTATAAATATTATCTCACTGTATCCTCACAAGCCTGAGATGTAGATGTTTTTATCCCCACTTTATAGATGAGAAAACTGAGGCAGAGGTTAAGTGATTTGGCCAGAGTTCACACAGTCAATAAGTACCTGAGACAGGATTTGAGCTGAGGTCTTCCTTGACTCCAAAACTAGTGCTTTGGCCACTGTACCACCTAGTTGCCAGAAATGGGAAAAATCAAAGATCCTAAAGTCAGACGTGCAAACTTCAATAGGTGGCAGCTATTGTCACGTTAAGAGCTACAGGAGGAAAAATGGACAGGCTTTGGTCAAACAGGTCAGCACAGCAGAAGCAGCTTGAGAGAGTTATTGTAGACATGTGGAAAGGCTGCCACCTATACTGCTATGTGCAGGTCATGAAATGTTTTATTTTTTCCATTTTATGTCAAATATTATGGGAAAATGTTAGTCTGTGAAGGTTATAGTGGGTATCACTTTTTAGAAATTACTTTTTTAACTGCAAATTAATAACAACTATGTGAAAGAATTCTCCAGATTACTAATAGACCAAAACACCTCTGATGTGTCATCTCATACTCAGCAAACTGTCAATGAAGCCAAAAGATATGAATAGTCAATGTTGGAGGGGTTGTGGAAAAACACAAATGCATTGATGGTGGATCAGTCCTGGGGATTGATGGGAATTGGTCTTATCATTCTGAAAAGCCATTTGGAAAAATGAAAATAAAGTGTCTAAAATGCCCATACATATCCTTTGAACCAGAGACTGAACTATTAGGCATTTAGCCAAGTGAATGACAAAAAGAGGGGTCTCATAAAAAAGTATTTATAGCAGCACTTTCTGTGGTAGCAAAGAACTGGAAACACTTAAGGATCGGGAAATAGCTTAAACAAACTGAGGCACATGCACGTAATGGAATATTAGTAATACTGTAAGAAATGATGAATACAGAGGAGCAAGGATTTATATGAACTGATGCAAAGGGAAGTAAGCAGAACTAGGATAATGATAATCACAAAGAATAGAGTATAAAAGGACAAAACAACATGAAAGTAATCAATCACTAATCACTTATTAAGCTCTTACTGCAGGATACAAAAAAAATGCAAAACCAAGCCCTGCCCTGAAGGAACTTCCATTCCAAAAGAAGAGACATCGGTAAACAAGGACATATAAGATAAATACAGACTAGGGAGAAGGGAACAGCCCTTTTGGGGGGAAATCACAAAGGCCTCTTGTAGAAGGTGATGTTTGAGCAAAGTCCTAAAGGAAGTCCCAGAAATTAAAAGGTGAAGATGAGGGAGAAGAACACTATAGATTATAGTATGCTAACAACAGATTAAATATGCAAGGTGAGTGAGATTGAGCAAAGCCTTCAGCATACTGGATGGCCCTCTGTGGCAGAATTTCAGGAGGTTGTGGATGAGTCACACAGAAAGGGTACACTTAGATAATTTGTGACTACATCACTGAAGGGAAATATCTGAATCAATGAGATCAAAGAACCATTTGAGAATTGGGAAGGGAAGCTCTTGACACTAGCAAATGGGAGGTTCAAGATAGTCCTTGTGTACAAGGTGGCATTTGAGTTAAGCCTTAAAGAAAGTCTGGAATTTTGAAGCACAGAAGTGATGAGGGAATATATTCTAGGCCTTGCTTATTCAAAGATATGTAGGAAAAAGCTGGAATACTATGTATATCATCAAATAAGCCAGTTTAACTGAACATAGAATCTTTAAAGGAGAGTAATGAGAATAAACCTTGACAGATATTCCAGGTTGGGAACAATCTAAAAAGAGAAAGTTGTATTTTATCTTAGAGGCAATTGGGAGCCACTTGCACTTCTTGAGCAAGGGAGTGGCATGGTCAGACTTGTGATTTAGGAAAATCTCCTGGAAAATTGGCAGCTCTGTGGAGGATAGATTAGAGAGGGGTAAGACTGGAAGAGGACAGACTAATTAGGAGGCTATTGCAATAGTCCAGGAGAGATGTCATGAGAGCTTGAATGAGGGTGGTAGCCATACTGCTCTCCAGCTTATCAACAGCCTCCCTAAAAGGAATATAATACTCCAGATGTGGTCTGCCCTGGACAGCATACAGTGAAGTTATCACCTTCCAAGTCCTGCTCTCAATTCAATCTAAAAGTTAATTTGGAGGGAGGAGCCAAGATGTCAGAATAGAAAGACAGACTTGCTCTAGCTCACTCCCCATAGCCCATAAAATACCTGTAAAAAATGACTCTAAACAAATTCTAGAACATCAGAAGCTACCAAATGACAGAGTGAAAGAGATTTCCAGCCCAAGACAGCCTGGAAGGCTGACAGGAAAAATCTATCACACCTGGGCTCAGAGCAGAGCACAGACCAGGAAAGTAGTAAACTCCTCTCCCTTGATTGTGCCACCTTGGAGGAACTGAGAACTTACAGGTCCCTAGAGTATACCCTCCACTTGACAAGGGACTCAAAAGTCAAGTAACTGGCTGGGAAAATGCCCAAAAAAGGTAAAAAAAAAAAACCAAGACTATAGAAGGTTACTTTCTTAGTGAAAAGGTATTTTCTTCCATCCCTTTGGATGAGGAAGAACAAAACATACCATCAGAGGAAGACATCAAAGTCAAGACTTCTACATCAAAAGCCTCCAAAAAAAATATGCAGTGGTCTCAGTCCATGGAAAAGCTCAAAAAGGATTTTGAAAATCAAGTAAGAGAGGTGGAGGAAAAACTGGGAAGAGAAATGAGAGCGATACAAGAAAATCATGAAAAGTGAGTCAACAGCTTACTAAAGGAGACCCAAAAAATGCTGAAGAAAATAACACCTTAAAAATAGTCTAACCCAAATGGCAAAAGAGATCCAAAAAGTCAGTGAGGAAAAGAATGCTTTAAAAAGCAGAATTAGCCAAATGGAAAAAGAGGTTCAAAAACTCATTGAAAAAAATAGTTCTTTAAAAATTAAAATGGAGCTGATGGAAGCTAATGACTTTATGAGAAACCAAGAAATTACAAAGCAAAACCAAAAGAATGAAAAAATTGAAGACAATGTGAAATACCTCATTGAAAAAACAACTGACCTGGAAAATAGATCCAGGAGAGATAATTTTAAAATTATAGGTCTACCTGAAAACCATGATCAAAAAACGAGCCTAGACATCATCTTCCAAGAAATTATCAAGGACAGAGGGAAAAGTGATTTTACAACATAATTATTATAGAAGTGCTTTGTATTGTTACACATGTATTGCCTATATTGAATTGCTTGTTTTCTCAATGAAGGTGGGTGGGTAAGGAGGGAGAGAATATGGAACTCAAAACTTTACGAATGAATGTTAAAAATTGTTTCAGCATGCAACTGGAAATTAAGCTATACAGGCAATGGAGTATAGAAATCTATTTTACCCTATACAAAAATAGATGGGAAGGGGGATGGAAGAAGGGTGAATGATAGAAGGGAGGACAGACTGAAGGAAGGGGTGGATGGGGTGCATGCTGTCCTGGGGTGGGGTAGGGAGAGATGGGGAGAAATTTTTGAATTCAAATTCTTGTAGAAGTGAATGTTAAGAACTGAAAAATAAATAAATTATATTTAAAAGTTAATTTGCATTTTAGCTAATAACAAATATCTGTTGGTTTGAATCAGTACCTGTCTGTTAGTATTAGAATCAGTACTATACTGTTGACCTATGTCTCTTTTAGGCCAATTGCTATATAGCTACAAGTATGCCTTTAGCTGGGTGGTGTGGTGAGTAGAGCACTGGGCCTCAAGTCAGGAAAACTTATTTATCTTCATGAGTTCAAATTGGGCCTCAGACACTTCCTAGCTGGATAGGTCACTTCACCCTATTTGCCTCAGTTTCCTTATCTGTAAAATGAGCTGGAGAAGGAAATTGCAAACCACTCCAGTATCTTTGCCAAGAAAACCCCAAAAGACAGGTCATGAAGAGTCAGACACAACAGAACAACATACTACTTTTTACTTGTGAAGTTGACTTTTTTAACCCAAGTGTAAAAACTTGATATTTTTCTTTATTAAATTCCGTATTATTTAGTTAGGCATAATGTTCTAACCTATCAAGACCTTTCTGAATACTCTCAGCCAATGTGTTAACTATCCCTGTTAGCTGTATGTCATGTGCAAATGTGATAAGCATGCTTTCTATGACTTTATCAAAGTCATTGACAAAAGTGTTAAAAAGGCCCAGAGCCAAACAGTGGAGACCTCCTTCCAACTTGACATTGGATCTTTGGCATTGGATTCATATTTGGATCTGGCCATTTGTCCACATATGAATCTACCTAACTGTACTATTGTCTGGACCACACGTCTGCATCTTGCCCAAAGCAGCAGCATGACAAACTTTGCCAAATGCTTTGCTAAAACATTAAAAAAAAAACCCTATATCTCTAGAAGTCCCCTTCTCTACCATTCTAGTAACCCTGTCAAAAGAGGAAATGAATTTAGTCTACTTGACCCATTCTTGATGAACGCAGCTTCCCTTTTTAGATGTTCATTAACCACCCTATTAATAGTACATTTTTCAATTAGACTTGGAAGCAATGTCAAGCTCGTTGACCTATCTGTGATCATGCCCATTTCATAAATGGAAAACCTGAAACTTTGAGAGAATACGAGCATTCCAAGGTCACACCACTAGAAGTGACAAGGATGAGGCTTGAGTTCAGGCCCTCCAACTCCAAAACAAATGTGGTTCTTTCCACTACACCAAGCTATTCTCTCACTGCCAAGGATAAGGATAGTTCATACTTCTCCCTGGAGTCAAAAAGACCCATCCCCTAAAGAGGCACCCAGGTTTGTCCTACTAACCCACAGGTGGGAAGCCTGCAGTCTCAAGGCCACATGTGGCCCGCTAGGTCCTCAAGTGTGGCCAGTTTAGAAAGGGCTGCACTTGAGGACCTAGAGGACCACATGAGTCCTCAAGGCTGCAGGTTCCCCACCCCTGTAACTAACCCCAAGGGGAATTCCCTGCTGTGTTCCTGGGCTGGGGAACAGAACTGTGACCTTTCCATGCATGTTCTCACCAAAGGAAAATTGTAAGTCCTAGGGAGATGAAAAAGAGTTGAACCTGATCATGTGGTATGCCAGAAAGGCAAGGAAAATCTTCATAGCAATTAGAGCTGCAGAAAAGCAGAGCAGGGCAGGCCTCAGGAAGGAGTGGGCCTACCTTCACTGGAGGCCATTAAGCAATGGCAGGATGACCATTTGTCTGGAGTGCTATAGAGGTGACTCTGTGCTTAGGTATAAGCTGATTGATTGACTGATTGACTGAAGCCTTCTGTGGTCCCTTTTAACTCTGAAATTAGGTGCTACTGAATTTCTTTCTATATGGTGCCTCAAAACCACAGACACATGGCAAGGATTTGGAAAAAGAGATTGAGGTGGAAGAGAGTGCCTCAGTGGGGACTGAGCTGAGGTATTTTGGGTTTTACTCTCTGTCCCCCTTTCATTTGCCCAGGAGGCCAAAGGATGCTGGGGATTTCTAGCTTTATGTCAGATATGTAGGAGGCACTATGGCACAGTGGAAAGAACACTGACTCTGGAGGTAGAAGACCTAGGATCAAATCTCATCTCTCCATGTGACCTTAGCCAAGTCACTTAAACTCCCTAGGCCTAAGTTTCCTCATCTCTAAAATAGGGAAGCTGGCCTAGATGGTCTCTATGGTCCATTCCAGCTTTCCGTCTATAATCCTATGAATCTATATGTACCTGTCACAAAGGACTGGAATTCAACCCAGACAGAAGAAGTTTAAAAAACAGATAAGATACCTGGGAGCTTTATTTCACTTACTTGCCATTTTGTGTTCCAACCTTGTCTTCTGGAAGCTTCCAAGATTGCCCTGAAGAGAACTCCATCTTCCTTCCCAAATGAATGAATATCTTCTTGAATATCCCCAAGACAGGATACAATTCTTCTGTGCAAAGTGTCTTGGGAAAGGAATGGCTGGCTGGAAGAGCAATGGGGCACAACTAAACAAGAAATGAAACTGTTCACGCTCAAAAGGATGACCAGAACGTCTTGGAAGATGTCTGGAAAAGGTGGGGACCAGAAAGATATGATCAGGGGGCTACCAGGAATGTCTATGGCCTGAGTTAGGGGAGAAGTGTGGGAGGAGTTGCTGTGGATGTTTAGTTTGGGAAAGCAAAAGTTCAGGAAGGGTACTGGAAGGGGGACTGACCTCAGGGAAGGGCAGCTAGGTGGCTCAGTGGATGGAGCACCGGGCTGGGAACTAGAAAGATTTGTTTTCCTGAGTTCAAACCTGGCCTCAGACATTTACTAGCTGTGTGACCCTGGGCAAATCACTTAACTCTGATTACCTCAGTTTTCTCATCCTTAAAATGAGCTGAAGAAGGAAATGGCAAACTATTCTAGTATTTTTGCTAAGAAAACCCCAAAAGGGGCATGAAGAGTCAGACACAACTGAGCAGCAAAGTTTGGCCTCAGAGGGCAGAACAAGAACACAGGGAGTCAAATTTCTGCTCCAAAGCAGAATAGGCTGCCCCCCTAACAATAACCACAAGGAATCATTGAGTTCTTTCCAGTTTTTATAGCTCTTTTTCTCAAAGCCCCGGAAGGTTGATTCCACAAGCACTGTTCGCTTTCTTTCTACACATAAGCAAACTGAACTACAGAGAGAAGGAACGTGCCCAGGGTCACCCAGCTGCTAAGCAAGTATCCAAGGGGAGCCATGACCCCAGACCTCCTGACTCCAAATCCAGTGCTTTTTCCACTGTTCCATGAAGCTCACAGCTTTTAAAGTCCTCACTTGCTGGGCCTGCTTCTGAGAAGATTCCTGCTCAGGTGTGAGTTAAGCTGGATGGCCTCTGATATCCATGAACAGGAGACCTTAGAGAAAACTGGAGCTTGGGTGGGGAGAGAAGACCAACTCCTATTCCTGGCCTGCAGACTCCTAAGCCATGCTGCAACTTCCCTCAGTACCTGGGGCCTCCTTGCCCTGGAACATCTAACCATGCTGTGGCCTTTTCAACACAACCCTTTCCTCTGTAATGGTCACCCCTTTCTCTCAGTGGTGAGTTCCTCCTGGAGCCTTCATTCTCCTCCTGGCCCTGGTCCTGACTTTCCAGACTTCCAAGCCATGCCCTTGGGCCAGGGACCTTCTTGCCTTTCCCCTTCCCACCCTGATTTTCAGATGCCTTTTTGCATGTTGCCTTCCCCTTTTAGGATGTAAACTCCTTGAAGGCAGGGGACTATATTTCTATTTGCTTGTATGTGTATCCACAGTGCTTAACATAGGGCCTGGCACACAGTAGGTACTTTTGAAATGCTGGTTTCCTTCCTGCCTCCCAGAGAAACCTGTGCCTGAAAAAGGACATCATAAAGGACCTACCTATGAACCAATAAGATTCTACTTATGGTCTTATTTACTTTTACTATACTAGAGACACGATAAGAGATGCTTCCCAAGCAGCCTTCAGGGACCAGCCATAAAAACTGTGCAGAAAAAAAGATGA
Source organism: Notamacropus eugenii (assembly GCF_028372415.1). NCBI lineage: Eukaryota > Metazoa > Chordata > Mammalia > Diprotodontia > Macropodidae > Notamacropus > Notamacropus eugenii. The sequence continues at coordinate 74,775,455 of NC_092879.1, forward strand.
AAAACCCAGGGCTGGCCCTGGTAACGGTCTCTTTCTGTGCAGAGTCAGTTTTATTGGGACGAAAGCAAAGCCCATACAGTGAATGGGAACAAGAACTGCTCCTCTCACTGACCTCTGAGAAGGAAAGCAGAGCATGGACCTGGGGGTGGAGGAGGCAATCCCTGGCCTTTAATGGCAGTCCATGGTTCAGTCCATGGTTCAGGAATGTTTGCTTCTATCTCCCCAAGCATATTCCTATGGGCCCAAAGGGCAAAAAGGACCTTAGAACAGAAAACTCAGACTGTCAGAGCTGGGAGGGTGCTTAGAACAGAGAAGGTCAGAGCCAGGAAGGGCTTCAAAAAAAGAAAATGTCAGAACTAGGATGTATATTAGGAGAAAGACAGAACTGAGAGAGACCTTAGACCACAGAAGACCAGAGCTAGAAGAGGTGTTAGAATATGAGTGTTCAGAGCCAGCAGACACCTTAGAACAGAAAATGGCCAAACTGGGAACAACCTTAGAACAGAGCATGTTGGAAGGAAACTTAAAAATCATCCAATCCAACCCCTTCACAGATGAGGAAATTGAGGCCCAGGGGATGGAAAGTGATTTATTCAAGGTCACATAACTAGTTAGAGTCAAGGCCAGGACTCAAAACCAAGTCTCCTGACTGACTCAACTACTATACCACACTTCCTTCCTCCCATGCTCTTCAAACAACCCATCAACCCAAATCATGCCTCCCTGGATATCCCCAGCAGGAGCTCATATAGGAATTATTTTCTCTACCATTCACTGTGTACTCAGAATCATAAACACAGAGTGCTGGAACTGGATGGGACTTTAGGGATCATCAAGACCAACCATCCCATTTTACAGATGAGGAAACTAAGGCCACAGAGATTAAGGAGTTTATTTATCATATACTAATTTTAATTGCTGGTTAACCTTTGATGTACATCTATCTTTCTCCCCAACTAGACTGAGCTCCCTGAGGGCAGCAACCAAATCTTCTCCACCATATCAAAACCTAACACAGACCTGGGCACATGGTAGGTGCTCATTAAGGACTTTATTGATCTCCCTACCTCCAGTTTGTTCTCCTCTTTTATCCGTTCTTGACAAAGATGTCAAATAGTCTGCCTAAGGCAATGTGACTACGTGGTCCCGTGAAAAGGGAAAATTTGAAGTCAGAGCACTTGGGTTCAAAGGCCATCCCTTCTGTGCCCTTGGCACAAGTCAGCTAACCTCTCTGGCCCTTATGGTCCTCTTCTGTAAAATGAAGGGATTGAAATTAATGACCTATCAGGTCCTTTTCAGCTTTCAGATCTATGCTACTTCATCATTTCCTGTTTAAGGAAAAAAGGTTTTGGTGGCTCCCTATTGCCTCTTAAATAAAACACGAAGGTCTTATACTGGCATCTGATGACCTCCAGTGTCTGCTCGCAAGCCAATAATCCAAGTTCTCTCGAAGCAAAGCAGGCTTCCCCAGAGAGTAGGCTCTCCCTCCCTAGAAGCCTTCAAGCAAAGACTTCTGGGTGTTGTAGAGAGGGGATTCTTGTTGAGGTCTGGGTTAAATTAATTGGTCGCTAAGCTTCTGAGATAGTCCAACTTGGCAATTTGGGGACAGTGACATTTCTTACAGCCCTTTCCCAGGATTCCTCCTTTGCCTGAAAAACATTCTCCCTTGAATCATAGCTGTATATGTACATCTCCTATTCATATCTCTTCTCCTACCCCGAGCAGGACATACTACTCCTTCCAAGCAGGGACCATGTCATTTTCCATTTCTATGTCCCCAGCAGCAGATCCACAGCATTATTAGGAGCTGAATAAATGTTTTCTGAACTGAATGCAACTGAATTGGTGGTTTAATTTAGTTGGGGCTGGATGGGGGGGGGGTCTCTCTGTTTATGAGGCCACACATGCCTCAGGATCTTCTTGGGAAGAGCATGTGACCCAAAATTACACTTCCAGAATAGTCCGAGTCTGTGGAAAGATCTTTGATTTAGATTCAAAAGACCTGGGCTCAAATCCCAGCTCTGTCACTTACTAGCTGGAATACCTTGGGCACATCTCTTAACCTCTCTAAACCACAGAGAAGGCCCTCCCCTGCAGAGCCCAAGGTCCCTCGCTTTCCCCCTTCCAGTGAGGGAAAGGTCATAGAGGACCAGGTCAGAGAACTTGTGGTCCTCACTGCCAGGCAGTCAGCATCATTCTCTACAGCCCTCTGTTGATCCTGGACCTGATCTCAAGGCCAGACAAAAATAGGCCTTTGGCTGGGAAGGTTGACTTTCCACCAACCAATCACTTCCCGGTGGCCAAAGCAAACGAGGCTGGGGCTAAAACCAAACAGGCCGCTCTGGGCCATCGGCCACAGGCCATGGGCCATGGACCGGCCAGTGTGGGCAGAGAAAGGTACTGCATCAAAAATACATCCAAGAGCCTTTGGGTTCTTACCTTCTGGATTATCTTCCAATAGTTCTCCCCTCAGGGTTTAAAAAGAACACAATCTAAAACCCCCAAGTCAGCTCGAGCCTACAGGGGAATACAGCAATGGTTACCATAGCAGTTATGGAAGGATATAGAAGAAGCACACTGGATCACAGGGTTTAGAGCAGAAAGTGACCTTAGAACATAAAACATTAGAGCTGGAAGGGACCTTAGAGACCATCTTGTCCTACTTACTCATTTGACAGATGAGGAAACTGAGAACTAGGAAGGGAAAAAAACTTGCCAAAGATCACAGAGTCAGTTAAGATCCAGACTGGGATCCAACCCAGGTCGTCTGATTCCAAATTGAGTACATTTCCCACAATACTATGCTGCCTCTCCCTGCCCTTTCCCTCTTAGGGGAGGGCCAAAACCCCAGTACATCATCCCTATCATCATATCTACCACTTTCTTGTCTGTGCCTATGACAGGAATAGAAAAAATTAAGAAGAGGAGTGGGCTTGGGGAGACGGAAGTACTGAGTTCTGCTTTGGACATGTCTAATTCAAGATGGCTGCAGGATGTTCAGTTTGAAATATCCAATTGAAATTGATTATGTAGAAGTGAAGTTTAGGGGAAAGACTAGGGCTGACTATGTCTGGATAGACATGCTAGTCAAACACATAGGAACTAATGAGATCACCAAAAGGGAGAGCAGAAAGAGAAGAGGGTCCATGATAGAGTCTTAGGGGGTACCAACATGTAGTAAGACATGGATGATGACCCAGCAAAAGAGACTAAGTAGGAATAACAGGGGCAGCTAGGTGGCACAGTGAAGAGCATGAGTGCTGGGCCAGGAGTAAAAAAGACTCATCTTCCTGAGTTCATATGTAGCACCAGAGATACTTTCTAGCTGTGTGGTCCTGGACAAGTCATTGAATCCTGTTTGCCTCAATTTCCTCATCTGTAAAATGAGCTGGAGAAGAAAATGGCAAACCACTCCAGTATCTTTGCCAAGAAGGTCCCAAATGGGGTCCCAAAGAGTTGGACATGACTAAAACAACTCAACAACAACATCAGGAATAAATAATCAGATAGACAGGTAGAAAACCGGGAGAGAGCGATGTCATAAAAACCCAGGGAGGAATGGCTATGCAGTAGAAGGAGGCATGGTCAGCAGCGTCAAATGCTTCAGAAGGGTCAATAAAGATAAAAATCGAGAAAAAGTCATCAGATTAAGCAATTAAGAGATCACTGGTGATCTGAGAGACAGTGAGCAGTTTCCCTTGAGTGATGAGTTAGAAGCCAGATTGAAAAGAACCACGAGGGGCTACATGAGAAGAAGGGAAAAGGAGGCCGTGCATATAGACAAGAGTTTGGCTCTGAAATGAAGGAAAGATCTAGGACAATAGTTAGATGGGACAGAAGGATAAGCTACATTTGGGCATGTTTGTAAGGCAGCAAGTTAGGAACTAATGCATAAAAAGAGACCGAAAAATAGATAGGCAACAGGATAATTGTGGGATCAATCTGCCAAAGGAGATAGGAGAGAATGGGATCAAAGGTTGGAGTACAAGCCAGGTTTGGCCTTAGGAGGAGAAGGATCATTTATTCAAAGACTGGAATAAAGTATAGCAAGGGGAATAATGTCCGGGAAGGTGAGATATAGAATGGAGAGAAAAGGGAGCTCACAGGTAATGATTGCTTTTTTCAGTAAAATGTGGATGTGAGATCCTCAGCTAAAAGGGTAGGGAGAGACAGTATTATAGGAAAGTTGAGGAAGTAGTCTGGAATAGCTCCTAGTTGGGGGTGGGTGCCAGAGAAAGTCAATTAGGAAGGAGGAGAAGAATTGCCTTGCTGGAGTGAGGGTCTAGTTGAGATTAGATAATGCAAATTTGGAGTGGACTCAATCGGCATGGTTCTGACTTCTTTGGGCACCCATTCAGCAGCATGTAAAAGAAAACAAAACGCTTAGGAGGTGATGAGCTCCCTTCACTAGAAGTTTCTTAGTAGAGGTTGGATGTCATAAGAAGAGATTTCTGTTCAGGTATAAATTGGACTGGATGTTCTCTGACGTCCCTTTCAAGATAGAGATGCTATAACTAGATGATCTCTAAGGTTTTTTCCAGCTCTAAATCCTATCATTCTGTGATTTCTTCCCCAGAAAATCATAACCCAGAGAGAGAAGAAGATGGGTCAAGGACCTAGAGTGCTCCTTTCCCAGGGTAGAATGTGATCAGAGACTTCACTTGGATAAAAGGTATCTAGTGAACTCAGAATTCTCACTACTTTGCCAAGCGGGCATTTGCCTGCTAGGTTCCTCCTTCTCTGTGGTGAGGCCCAAACCTTTTCTTCAAAAGTAAAAGCATCAGTGACTCAATTCAAGTGCCCTAAGGCATGTTGGAGCTAAACAGGACCTTGGAGATTATCCCATGCAACCCTCTCATTTTATAGAGGAAACTGAGGCTCACAGTTGCAGTCTTTCACCCAATGTCACACAGTCAGGGATTGGCAGAAATTCCATTTGGGATCAAAGAATCCTAAATTTAGAGCTGGCTAGGACCCTGGAGATCCTCTGGTCCAAAAATTCTTAACCTGAGGTATCCTGAATTTGGTTTTTTAATTATTTTTATAACTGCATTTCAATATAATTTATTTCCTTTATAATCCTAAGGATTTTAAGCATGGACATTTGAACATATTCTGAGAGGGGTTCCACTGCCTTCATTAGACTGCCAAGGGATCCATGATGCAAAAGCCCCTGATCTAATCCAAGTCCCTCATTTTAAGCCAACAGGATAGATAGCATAGCTAGTATTTGAACACGGGTCTTCAGGTTCCAAACAATTCCCTATCTCCAGAATTATTCAAAGGGAATCTTTGTCAGAATTTCCATGCATGGCAGGCTTAGAGGTAGGAAGGCATAAGATGTATGTCAAGGGCATTGTTCTGCCAGCTTTGCCCAGCCTCCTGGAGCATGGATCTCACTGCAGGGAGAGCAAGGCAATGGTCCTACAGCTAGAAATCTATTGAAATCAAACTCAGAAAAATTAGTGTATTGGTAGCTCAGAAGAATACCCACTCCTCAGTGATAGGGGTCACTTAGGCAAATATCCTCCATAAGATTAGTCCAACGACTGCATTTTCCAAGCATAAAGGGAATGTCCTGGAGCTGTTCTCTCTTGCAGTGGTGCATTCTGGGAAGGTACAAAATAAATCAACCTTAGACAGCATTCAGCTGAAGACAAACTCCAAAGCCCCAACCCCAGCCTGCTCTGGGCCATTTTTTTTTATTTTAATGTTTCTAAAGTGAATTTGTTTGGTGGGTGATGAAAGAGCTGAGATGGATTGGCTTGGAGAATGAGGACCTCTATTATAACTAGAAGAGGGACTAGTATGGAATGGAGAGGGAAAAGCAGGGAACGCTATTGACCTGAGTTCCTGGAAACCACCTCGTCACCTGGCATCCTGAAAACTAGCCAAGCCTGCTTAGAATAGTAGGATTGTAAGGGACTTTAAAACATAGAAAAAGAATATCAAAGCAGGAAGGTATCTTAGGACCAAGAATATTAGAGCTGGGAGGGAATTATACAATAAAGAACACTGAACGTCTGATCTGAAAGAGACCTTAGAACGTCGAAGTTAGACTATTCACCCAGTCCAATTAGCTTATTTTACATAAAAAAAAGGAAACTGAGTCCCAGAGGGGTGGGGTGGCTTGCCCATTGCAATAGAGTGAGTCTGTGGCAGAGTCAGGACTGGAACCCAGGTCTCCTAAACCACAATCCAGGGCTCTTTTGTCAAATCACTTCTTCTGTCTGTGTCAGTGGTTACAGATTCCATCTTTGAACCCATAGAACAAGTCCAGGGAGCTCCAAACACAAGAAAGCAAAAGAAGCAGTGTCTGACTCACTCGAGAGGGCAACGGGGTCTGGGAATGTGAGGTTCCTGTCCTACTGGCCCTTTCCTAAATAAAAACGGTACTGCTATGATGGGTATGTGCCTGGTGGTTGAAGAGATGTTCCCCTGATTCCTCCCCCAGCATCCCCACACACACAGGGGGACAATGGGCTTTATAGCCCATCCCAAAGGCCAAGAAGGGGAGAACCCTTGACATAAAAAAGATGAGGAAGTGAAGGAGAGAACAGGGTGAGGCAAAGAAGGACAACACAGGACTTTGGGTCCTCTGCTAAGAAACATGCACATGGCCTATTGCTGCCAAATGAGGTAGAAAAGGGTTCACCTCAAAGGTTGGCTCAAGTTAAGAGGGGCACTAAGTGCCCATGGAAGGCCTGCCCTGAAAAAAAATCCACCCCTTCTGGAAAATCCTGGCCTTTAGCACATTCCCCAAGATGACATCAGCAGGGGGGATCCCTGCCAAAAATGTGACTTTCACATTTCTGCAACAACAGAGGATCCCACCCCCAACTTACTCAAGTTCAGACTCATTCTCTGCCTCTTCCCCCGCCCCCGCTTCTCCCTTTCTCTCTCATTTCTGATTCTCCATCTCCCTATCATTGTGGTGCCACATCTCCCTGCCCCTCTCTTTTACCTTCCTTTCCATATGTGTGTGTGTGCATGTACATGTGTATGTACATAAAGGATCTGGTCAATGGTTCAAAAAATATTAATATTAGTAATTATTAATAGAAGCAAGTGACCGTGCCTCTGAAAAATGTTGTTTTATGTATCCCTTTCTTGGTTTCTTAGAGGAGATTTATATTTGCAACCATGCTGAACTGAAATAATAAGGGCTGACACAATGACCACACCAAAATGGATTTTTCCCCACTTGATTTATATCACTAACCTTGCTGGTAGTGAATGTTCCAGTTGATCTGCCCAGTGAATGTCTCTCATGCTTCTCACGGGGTTGGAACACACAGAGCACACAGTGTCTGAGGGCCTGTTCCATCAGGGAGGCAGGAAGGACAACAGTGCCAGAGGAACATGGCGGTGAGACCACCCCAGAGTGGTGCTGTACTCCCCAGGGTTCAACAAAGAGTCGATTGGCTGCTAAAAATCAGCTCCCATCACTAGGATCTGCCTTTAATGGCTGCTGTTCGATGAGTCTTCCCTGCAGACAGATTGGCCTCCCTGCTCTTATCTGGGGATTCCTGAAGAAACTTCAGTACTTTGATGGATCTATGACCCATGACAGTACAGACCATAACTCATCCATGCTCCATGCTGAGGAAATCTTGTCCATGTCCTCCCATAAAACTGCCCCAGAGGGGTCCACCCAACAAGTGGGGGGTCTTCTCTACATCTCTTACCATCACCAGTGGGAAGAATAGCCTGTTCAACAGCTATCCTTTACTCCTACTACATGTTCAATTCAGCTTTTTTCCCTTCACACATTTCTCTGATGCTACTTTCATTGTGCAATACCTCATTTGTAATGTTGTAGCTGGCTTGCACTCACTATGTACCTATGACTTTTTTTCAATTAACCAAAATCTATTTCTCTCTTTTCTACTTTCATGCCCCTCCCCAAGGAAAAAGAAAGAAAAACAAAGTCCTGGTAATAAATATATACAGCCAAGCAAAACAAAGTCCCACATTGGCCATGTCAAATTTATATATATTAATCTGTATCCTAGTCAATCTTCTCTCCATCCAGAAGTGGGTAGCATGTTTCATCATGATTCCTCTGGAATCATATTTGGTCTCTGCATTGATCAGTGGTCTTAAGTATTTCACAGCTGTTTATCTTTACAATGTTGTAGTTACTGTATAAACTGTTCTCCTGGTTCTGCTCACATCACCCTGCATCAGCTCATACAAATCCTCCCAGGTTTCTCTGAAGCCATCCCCTTCATCATTTCTTATACCACAGTCATTAGCATTCAATCACCTTCATATACCATAATTCATTCCAATATCCCCCAATAGGTGGGCACCACCCTTAGTTTCCAGTTCTTTGCCACTACAAAAAGAACTGCTATGATATTTTACATGGGGTCTTTCTCCTCTTTCTTTGATCTCTTTGGAGTATAGGCCTAATACTGGTATTACTGGGTCAAAGGGTGTGCATAATTTAGTAACTTTGGGGATAGAGTTCTAAATCACTTTCCAAAATGACTGGAACAGTTCACAGCTTTAGTAACAATGTTCTAATGTGTCTGTTTTTCCACACTTAGCATTTTCCTTTTTGGTCAACTTTACCATCTCATAGATGTGAAATGGAACCTAAGAACTGCTTTAAATTGTATTTCTCTAATTATTAGAGATTTGGAACATGCTTCATAGAGCTATTAATAGCTTGAATTTCTTCCTACAAAAACTGTTAATATTTTTTAGCCATTTATCAATGAGGGAATAACCACTTTTTCAAAAAATGGTAATATGATCTGAGATTTTTCCAAACTGTTGGCCTCTTCCCCTCCTATTTTGAGAATTAATCCCTGAATGTCCTCAAAATCATGTTACTTTCCAGTACAGAACTCTGTGGAGACTTGGTCTAGCCCAGTTAATCTTACTGTGTTAATTTTTTTCTATACCATCTCCATTTCTTCATGCAATAGTACATCTAGGACTGTGATGGTTCCAGTGTGCCTGATGGTTAAAAGAGCTTGTTATAAAAACCTTTACAGATTGTTTCCATTGTTCATTTATTTGTCATCCTACATCACATTTTATCCTTAAAGATCTTCAGGCTGACTTTGCTAATTTGGATCTATTAGCAATCTTTCTCTAAAATTTTTTCTTTAGTAAGAAATCCATGAAACCAAATCACTTAAAGGGGAAAACAAGTAAAAAAGAGGAAAGGAAGGGGACTTCTGGAAAGATGAGACTAAGTGAAGTTGAAGCTGTTGTGAAGTTGAAGTGACATCTAAGTCAACTTCCCTCTATCATCTCAACATAGCAAGAACTCTACCAAATACAGTAAAAGTATAACAAACGAGAAAGATACTTTACAACAAAAACCTCATTGTCAAACCAGCCAAAAGACTGATGACAAAAGAAAAGTGAGTAAAAAAATTGACAAATACTATACAGTAAAAGAAATTTAACTTTGGGGGAAAAACCCTAAGGAAAGAGAAAATAATGTAATAACTACCATGAGATTCCCAGAAATTAGAATGAAACAACTGAAAGAACCTTCAGAATGGCTCAGAAGGGCAATGAAGACTTAAAAGAAGAAATAAGGATGGAAATTAGAGCTCTCAAAGAAGAAATTTAAAAAGCAAGTAAGGGAATAGACAATTTAGAACAAAATTACCTAACATCTCTAGAAAACTGGTAGATTCTCTGGAAAAAAAATAAATGGGACATTTGTAAATCAAAAAGGCAGAGGCTGGAGATTGACGGAATAAAATTAAAAGACAATGAGACTGAAACAACAAATGAATTCTCTGTAAGCCATGGCAAGTGCCTTTGAAAATAGAATATGCAGAGATAATCAAAGGATCATAGGTCTTCTGGGAGGGAAATGATGAATGAAAAAGTCTGAATACTACAGCAAATTATACAAGAAAATTGCCCAGAAGCATTGAAGTCAGAGAGTAAAGTACAAGTCAATAGAATCCACAGAATTCTAATTGCAATGGTAGAAAGAAACCCTGAATTTAATTCAGTAAGAAATATTAGACAAGTTTCTTGACTTCAGTATTAAACTACAAGTCTTGCAAGCAGTTAAAAAGCCCCTTGCATACCAAGGAAAAACAGTTCAAAACTAATATGTAAAATAATACATACATTTTTTGAATAACCAATATGAAAATTGGTTTGGATTGACTCTGCACATTGGTTACAAAGATTTTGTGATTCTTTTTTTTCTTCAGTGAAGGGGAGGTGAGGAAAATTTAATTAAAAAAGAAAAAACAGCTCCAAGCATCTAGTATAATAAAAATCATAACACTATTTAAATTAATGTAAAGATTCAGCACCACACCAGTCAAACTATCAAGGAGTTAATTTATAGAACTAGACAAATTTTTTTAATTCATTTGGAGGAACAAAAGGTCAAGAATTTTAAGAGAAATAATAAAAAAAATAGGAATGAAGGAAGCCTAGTATTACCAGATCATGAATTACATTATAAAGTTGTAATCATCAAGAGTATTCGGTAATGGTTACAAAAATAGAAAAGTAGATCAGTAGAATAGACTAGCCAAGCAAGCTCTAGAAGGAAACAAACACAGTACATGCAAAAATACAAATGACAGAGGGAAAGGCTCTGTATTCAACAACAGCTACAGGCAAAGTTAGAAAGCTGTTTGGCAGAAAATAGGGTTAGACCAACATCTTAAGCCATATGCCGCAATAAGCTCCAAATGCAAAAGAAATGAGTAAACCAAAAAAAGGTTCCAACGAGTATATTTAAAAACAAAAACCAAAAAAAGGTCATATAGTTTTAAGGGGTTAAGAGGAAGGATAATACCATGGAGGAAATGGCCACAAACTAACTTCCTGATCCTGAGGGTGGTGGTGCAAAAGGGAAAGAAAAAAAAAGAAAAACCAAGAACTAAAATATAAAGGAATGCCTTACTTTGCGACTTAGACAGTCGGGGAATGGATGAACAAACTGTCGTATGGGAACTTAATGAAATGTTACTGCGCCATGAGAAATGATGAAAGAGGTTATTTCAGAGAATTCTGGTTAGAAGACAGAACCAGGAGAACAATGTATCTGATGACAGCAATGTAGTAAAGAAACACAACTCTGAAAGACTTCAGAGCTCTGACCAATGCAGTGCCCACCCCCATCTCCTGAAGCCCTGTGATGAAGCATCACATCTACCTCCTGACACAGAAGTGACAGACTGAGACGCAGAAAGAGACACATTTTGGGACATTGGGGATTCATTTTGGTTTATGATGTTTATTTCTTACAAGGGGTTTTTTTTCTCTCAGTTTTTAATTGAGGGAAGGGGTCTGGAGGAAGAGTAGGCAGGGATGCCCAAAAAAGAGGGCCAGTGAAACACTTTTTTTTAAAAAGCACAAAATATCTTGTGTTTTTTTCCCTTTTGGTTCTAAATCTCCTTTACAACATGACTAATGTGAAAATGTGTTTAATATGATTGTACACGTAGAACCTATATCAGGCTGCACACTGTCTCCGGGGTGAGGGAGAAAAGAGAGGGGGAGAAATTTTAAAACTCAAAATCTTATAGAAATGAGTGTTGAAAACTAAAAACAAATAAATAGATAAAATTATTTTTTAAAAAAATTAATAAAAGCACAGAATAGAGATCAGAATGGAGCATAGACAAGCAAGTCTGGATTTATTATATACTTTTTTAAATTTATTATATACTTTTATATAAGTGTGGATTTATTATATACTTTTTTTTCCAAGCAAGTGGTATGAACTGGGGATTACTGACTTCAGATAGAATTCTCTTTTTGTGTTCTGCTGAGTGTGTAGAAATGTTCTTTTGGGGGATGTTTAAATTTAGAATTTAAAAATTAAATTTGCCCAAAGAAAAAGCTGTACTTATTTCCTCTCTCCTCACTCACCTCTCAACCCCCTGAAATCCAGCTTGTGGCCTCATGACTCAAATGAAACAGCTCTCTCCAAAGTTACCAATAATCTCAACTTTAGTTTGCATGTGTGACTGATGGATGGCACTCCACTGGTATCCTCCATACGTTAGGCAAAATAGAGGAAGTCTAGTCTGCCCTCATCCTTCACAAAGATGAGGTTGTAAAGGTCATGGAAGATAGAAAGAATGCACTCATGAAAGCAGCAGGTGTAAATGTGGAACCATTTTGGTCTGGTTTATTTATTTGTAAAGGCCCTGTCCAACGTAAACACTGGGAGTCTCATCTGCAATGTAGGACACCCCAGCAGCTGGAGGGGCTGCCCCAGTGAACACAGCTGAGGAGGAGAAAAAAGAGGAAGCCAGGGGAACAAAAGAATTTGAGGAGTCTGATGATGATGTGGAATTTGGTCTGTTTGACCAAATCTTTTTGGTAACATTGAATAAAAAGCTTAACTTGACTAAAAAACAACCTCTTGGGAAAATACAGACATGAGCAGTACAGGATGGGCAGGCACAAATGGGTTGTCATAGGCACTGAAGGGAATTCCCAAGATGCATCTGACCTGAGAACAGCATGGTCCTGTCCACACTGCCTCTCCCATTTGAATGTAAGTTCCTTGGATTGTTTTTCTTCTGTCTTTGTGTCTTCCATACTTGACACAGGGCCTAGTACACAGCTGGCATTTAATAGATGCTTGTGGATTAATCAATTGCCAAATCCAGTGTCCTTTTCTCAATTTTCATCCTTTGGGACCTCTCCAATGTACTTAACATTGCTAACCTCCCTCTCCTCCTGGATATTCTCTCATTCCTGGGTTGCCATGACACTGGTTCTTAGCTTCTTTCGAGGTCTCATTTGCTACTCCTCAGACATGCTCCACCTAATACTGTTGCCCCAAACTGAGTTAACATCTGCACAGTATCAATTAACCAATTAGCATCAATTAGCTTTTACAAAGGGATAGTCATAGCCCATGGTACATCATCATCTTTCCAAACCAGGAGGCTAATTCTCCCCTCTATACTCCCACTTGGTCCCCACAGAGAGCAGATTCAATGTGGTTGCTATAAAATATTCCCCCCATCACCAATGAGGAAATAAGATCTTTCTTGTCCCTGGAAACCCTCTTCTCCCTTTTAGGAGTCACCACCAGGTTCAGTCCTGATCGTGGTATAGCCAGGAGAAAAAGTGTTCCCTTGCTTAGCTTAGCTGGCTCTTTGCAGTACTAGCTCAAACAGAACACTATTCAGGGCTGTTGGGAGGTCTCTAGGACTCTAGTTGGTGGGCCCTCAGGTGACTCTGATGGATCTCCCAATCTTACCGGCTACGTGGGAGTTCCCCTTGATAGATTTCCCAATCCCACCAATTACCCAGGTAACCCCATCTCAGGATATTCATTGACGAAAGACCAGGAAGGAAAGGACACACAAAAAAAAGAGGCACTATGTGTTTGTTCACAGATACAGGGACTCCAGGTGGGGGAGACAAGGCAACAGCTTCTGCTGCTCCTCTGATCCAGAGATTAACAACACTTCTTCCACTTCAGCCATCAGAGATGAGAGACTGTCTGCTTGAATCTTTTGTATGGACATCCAGTTCCAGCTCAGCAGCCAATCAAATGGGTTTTTGTCATCATGCAATAAACCAATAAGAAAGGCCAAAGGATAGCTGCAGGTGTTCTCAAGAGGGAGAAAGGGGGGTGGATAGCAGGCTTGCCAAACTTCTTTGTGGGTTAGAATATGGCAAGGAATGCTGAGCATGCTCTAAGGAGCCTCATTGTCCCTCAGTGGCCAGTCCCTATCTTCCACTCAGGTCACCCTACTGCATAGGAAAAGCAAAAGAGCTTAAGAACTGGAGCCCTGCTGACCACCAACCTAGCACTGCCTGCCCTCAATCTACCTTGTCAGAATGAAAAAGCATTTCTCACCACACACTTCCCAGCATCAGTTTTCTCCTCATGTATACACAACGCATTCAATTTTCCAGGCCCTGTGCCTCCCCTGAAACACTGCCTAATGGATAACAGTTTGATAAGGACAGCAATGAGGTCTTGCATTTCTTAGTTATAAATGGAATTTCCTTTGAACAGCAGCAGACTGGGTTTTAAATAAGCATTCCAAAATCATCCAGAAATAGCAAAGTATCCATTCTAAAGTTTGTTGAGTTTTTTGGGTGGTTGTTTTCTATTTTTCAAATTCTTCGCTAAGTTATTAGGCACACGTTCAGAAACAGGATTTCAACTTAAGAGATGTTGTAATCAAACCTCCTCCATTAACAGATGAAGAAACTGAGGTCATTATAAAGGTTAAGTGATTGAACCATGTAAGTCAGTAACCAGGATGGAATAGTATTTGTGGCCATGGATACAAAATTATAACATGGCCTTCAAAGTCTTTAATAACATCCTGAGAAGCTGCAAGATTGGGCTGATACATTATGAAAATCAATGTTGTTATCTATAAACATGAGATGCTCACGCACTTGAAGTTTCCACAGCAAAAAGTTCAAAGTTTTTCCATTCAAAATGAAGAAAAGAGAGAACTCTTACCATGACCATGCTTCCAAACTTTTGGTAGGAATTATAACATTTTTCAAAAGAAATATTGGAAATGTTTTCCCTTAAAAAAAAATCTAGAGGGGTAGGGTCAAGATAGCAGAGTAGCAAGAAGTAGAGCTGAGTTCTACCACATGACTTCTCCAAACAAATATAGAAAATCCACCAGCCAGACCCTTGTTTGGGAAAGCTGACATAAAAAAATCACAGTGAGTAATTTTTCCAGGGCAGGTTGGCAAAGGAAGACACACACAGAGGTTTATGGATATGGAAGATAGGGTCCAGCCAGGAGCATTCCAGCACAGGGAATGGCTGTGGACCAGGACAATAAGAGGTACCAAATCAGTACAGAGGGGCCTAACCTTGTGCAGGGTGTAGGAATCTGTGCCAACTGACAGCTCTGCTGCTCACTATCCAGTTTGGGTCAGAGATCTAGGGCTAATTAAGGAAGGGACCTGAGCACTCCAGGGTGAAGTGGTACCACAGAGGGGAGGGCATTCCAGGGTGAGAAGCAGTGACCAGCCCCACGTTCTGTACTGAGAAAACAAAGAACAGCTGTGTGGTTCTGAACACAGGAGCAGAGCAGGGTCTCAGTTCTCACCCCTAACCCAATCTGAAGGCTACAGTGGATTTCCACCGCAGGAATCCCAGACCAAAGAGGAGCCTGCAATTCTCTTACTCTGAAAAAGCAGAGCTACCCAGCTGGCTGATAGGGGCTGAATCCAGCAGCTGTCAACTGGAATTCCAAACTAGGGAAGCCTAAAGGCAAGTTGCTCAGACCAAAACCCAGAACAAGAATTTTCAGAGCTCAGACCTAGAAGGCAGTAATCAGACTTTGTTCTAGATCAGACAACACTGAGAGCACTGAAATGTTGAAGGTCCCCCATCTAAGCTGTTCCTGGAGATCCTGGAGAAAGGGCAATACTCCAAGAAAGTAGAAGCAGTACCAACCCAGACATTCCCTCCAGAAGTACACCGAATCTGCCCCTCACATAAAGTTTTAAATCAGGAAAAAAGACTGGGAGAATGAGCAAGCAAAAAAAATCCCACCATAAAAAGCGAATACAGTGACAGAGATGCACAAGGCACCCACTCAGAAGATAAGAATGATTAAATCATCTACAAGCAAAACCTCAAAGAAAAACACAGCTTAGGTACAAGTTCAATTAGAATTCCTGGAAAAAATGAAGCAAGTGTTTAAAAGAACGGAGTTTAAAATGTTTTTACAAGGAAACAAAGGCCCTAGAAGAAAAAAAAATTTGGAAAAGAAATGAGAGTTATGAAAGAAAGAATTGGAAAGGGAACCAAAAGCTTGGCCTAAAAAGTACAAAACCTCACCCAAGCAACAAACTCCCTGAAAATTACAATGGACCAAATAAAAGACACTTATTCCATAAAACAAGAAATATTAAAAACAAAGTCCAAAGACTGATAAAACAGAACAAAATGCACTGTATCTCATAGCAGAAACAACTGACCTAGAAAACAGATCAAAGAGAGATGATTTACAAACTATTAGATCACTTGAAAGCCATGACCTAAAAGAGCCTAGATATCATAGTTCAAGACATCATAAAAGAAAACTGCCCAGATCTCTTAGTACCAGAGGGCAAAGTAGAAATAGAAAAAATCTACTGGTCACCTCCCCAATGTAATCCTTAAATGAAAACTCTCAGGGAACATCATTGCCAAACACTTTAAGAAAAAAAGAATTCAAGTATCAAAGAACCACAGTCAGGATCTCACAAGACTTAGCAGTCACTATTTTTATGATGTAGAGAATTTAGAATACAATATTCTAGAAGGTAAAAGATAATGCAGGTTTACATCCAAGAATAATTTACCCAGCAAAAAAAAATTAGTATAATCTGATAGGAGAAAAATGGATCTTCAATGAAAAAGGAGACTTCTAAACATTCCTGATGAAAATATCAGAGGTTCATAGAAACTTTGAAGTGCAAATACAGGAATCAAGGGAATCATACAAAAGTAAACATGAGCAAACAACAATAAGGGACTAAAAAAGAATAAATTGTTTACATTCTAATATGAGATGATACATGTGCCCCCTCAGAATCCTATCATCATCAAGGGTCACAGAGGGAGTCTCATTAGACTGAGGATCTGGGATTGACTCTGCTCTGTTTTAATGATCTTAAAAGAAGAATGGAAAGAAAGAGGAAGAGGAAGAGGAAAGAAAGATAGGAAAAAATATCTCATATAATTGCAATGCATAAGTAAAAGTCTATACAAACAAGGAGGGAGGGATGAGGGATGATGAATACTGAAATCTCATTCTCATCTGAAGTGATCAGAGGAGGAAAAAATACACACACACATACAGCTGAGTAAAGAAATACATTTCACTCAACAGAGAGACAGGAGGGAAAGAGGAAAAGAGAGGAAAGGATTAGTCTTAAACAAAATAAACTCCAAGGACGTACAAAAATATTTAGAGCAGCTCTTTTTGTGGTGGCAAAGAATCAGAAACCGAGGGGATGTCCATCAACTGGTGAATTGCTGAACAGATTTGGTCTGTGAATGTGATGGAATATTATTACGCTATAAGAAATGAGGAAGGAAATGGTTTTAGAGAAACCCAGGAAAATATGTATGAAATGATGCAGAGTGAGGTGAACAGAACCAGGGGAATGGTTTATACAGTGACAATATTGCAAAAGCAAACAATGTTGAAAAACTTAGAAACTCTAATCAGTGTAATGACCAACCACAATTCTAGAGGACTCAATAAAACGTGATAAAGAAGCCCATGAGGCTCAGAATGCTAACAGATACATCTTTTGGACATAACCAACGTAGGAATGTTTTGCTTGACCATACATGTTTGTGACGGGGCTTTTGTTTGTCTTTCTCTCTCAACTTGGGAGGGGGAAAGAGGTAAGAGGGAGAGGAGGATTTTTCTTGATTGAAACAAGATAAAATTTAATTTTTAAAAAATCTAGAGCAAGACTTCTTAATATTTTTTGTGTGTCATGGGCCCCTTTGACAGGCTAGTGAAATCTATGGCCCCATTCTCTGGATAATGTTTTTAAATACATAAAAAAATCCACAGGATTATGAAGGAAACCAATTATATTGAAATAGTTATCAAAATATTATTTTTTAAAACAAGCTTAAAGACCCCAGGTTAAAATCTCTGACGTAGAGAGTTGAAGGGGTTTTTTTAATGTTATTTTCCCCCCTAAAAGAGCAGGATTTTTAAACAAGTTATATCATTGCCTCCCAGGACTTTGATAACCATGAATGTTGTGTTTTTATAATTCTAGGGTACAGACTGAATAGTTTTCTTTTCCTTATTTATTTTCCTATGAAAAGTTGACATATGGTATGTTTCCTATTTCTCTGACTCTATTAAAAAATTATGTAGTTTTTTGACTTATGCATGACCCTTGATTGATTTTTTTCCTATAGGTCAATTCCCCTCAACAGAAAAAAAAGGTTCTCTGTTTCTGCTCTCAACAGGCCTTAGGCAGGAGGGCTGCAGTTTACGCAGGAAGAATCACCCTTCCCCTCCACCCCCCATCTTGCTGCTGTAGGACATCTGGAGAGAGTCCCTGATTACACTAATCTAACAGAAGAGCCACAGCATTTAGGAGCATCAAGAAGTAGGCAGCCCACTGCTGTCAGTGGCAAAAGTGGTTGACTGAGGTCAGCCTGGGTTAGGTACTGCCAAAACATGCAAAGGCCCAGTAGTTGTGGTGAGTTAGGTCTATTTGGTGTAAGAGCAGTGAGTGACTGCACACGGAGCAGAAAAGCATGGAGGTCCAATGGAGCATGCGGGGAACCTCCTTCCCCTGAACAGCTGTAATATAAAGGTAAGGAAGGGATCTGGATGTGCACAGATGTTTGTCCTGAGCAAGGCCCATGGTTTGCCTGCTAGCCTCCCTCTCCCAGGGCAGAGCAAGCAATGATTGGAGGATCCTAAAACGGCAGCCCGAAGAGACCTTGCAGGTCATCCTCCTCATTTTACATAGGAGGAAACTGAGGCCCAGAGAAGAGAATTACTTTACCCAAGGTCACTCTAGTGGTAAGGAGCAGAATGGGTTCAAACCCATATCTCCAGGTTCCAGATTTGGGGAGTAGGGGGTGGAGAGTAAGCATTTATATAGCGCCTACTATGTGCCAGGGACTGTGCTAAACACTTTACACATATTATCTCATTTTATCCTCACAACAACCCTGGGAGGTAGGTGCTGTTATCATCTTAATTTTACAATTAAGGAAACTGAGGCAAAGAGAGGTGCCCTGGGTTACACAACTAGTAAGTGTCCAGACCCAGAGCTCTCTCCACTGTGGTGTGGTACCTCATTGGTCTTTCCACCGTACCAAGCAGTTTCCCTATAGGGGCTATGAGATTGGCTTCGGTCTGCTACAACTTACCGAAGTTGGGAATGAAGCAGGATTTCACCTCTAGTTTTCATGCTTCTTTGGGGTTGGGCTGTTGGGCAGGGAGTATACTAAGCAATCTAATGATCACAAGTCTCATTCACTGCACTGTTACAGCAAAGGAGGTGAGAAAGGGAAGCTTGAAGGGGCAGAGAGGAAGGCTGGGGAGGGAATTCTAATAAGGCATTTGTTAGACTGGTTCAAGATCTTCAGAACTCCCCACTCCGGTGAGGATAGACCTGACCCAAGCAAATAAGGGAACGTTATTCACCTTCACCCATCAGGTCCTAGGATTCTAAGCAAGATCCCAGGAGCCCCCAGGAACTGGCCCCACCATCCTTCAGCCCCCAATCCCTCTGCTGCCCAGGAACAGTTGGAAGTACCACTTCCCAAGGCCCAGGGAGGTCCTGCCTGAGCTGATTAGAAAATCCCACACAGTCAGCACGGGGGACCATCTGAGATTCATCCAAGAGAATTCACCCATTATCTCATCTAACTGTAGCCAGGCTTCTAAGATTCCTCTCTCAACTCAACGATCTTTATTTCAGTCATAGTTCCCTGCCTAGTAGCCAAGAGGGAGGCCTCTATCCCTCTCTCCCTCCAAGAACCAAAATCTTGGGTTCACAAAACCTGTTTCCCTAGGAAGCACAGTGAGACTCACCTTCCTCTTGCCCCCATAGGAAGGCTAACTGAAAGTATGGCCTCTGGGGTGGGGGGAGGGGTGTAGGGGGGAAAGAGAGAAAAGTAACTGATAGGAACAACCAGTGTGGTAAAGGGACTTGAAGCCATTTCACAGTGAAATGTTTAACCTGGAGAAGAGATAAGGTCATGCCATTCCCCTACATAAATACCAGTGGCTCTCTATTAGGGAAGGTAAGTGGTGCTGGATAGAGCACTGGTCCTGGTGTCAGGAGGACCTGAGTTCAAATCTGACCTCAGACAAGTCACTTCACCCTGATTACCTCTCCCAAAAAAATTATTTGGTGACTCCCTCTAGCCAACTGGATAAAAGTTAGGCTTCTGTGCCAGACATGCAGGTTCCTTCCTAACCTGGGACCACCCTAACTTTCCAACTTTCATCCTCTACTCCCTCTAGATTCCAAGCAAATTAGAGTTCTCTCTGCCCAGGGAATATGCCCTGTTGAGCTATCCCTCTGGGCCTTCTCATACAATATGCCCTTTGCTAGGAATGCCCCTTTCCCTCTCTTTGGCAGAATTTCCTCCCCATTCTAGGAACTTATTATTTAATTCTCACTTCTTCTAAGAAGCTGATAGTAAACATTCTCCCTTGACCTTGTTTTACATCTCTCTGATGCACTTAGCATGTGTTTCTTGAAGGCAAGGGCCAGGTCTTAGCTAAGCTTCATATCTCCCCCAGGGCCTAGCACAGAGTTCTGCACACAGTAAATGCTTAATAAATGTTTATGTATCATGTGTGAAGGAGAACAGGAGTAAGACAAGACTCAGTGGAGACGATCACCATTCTCAAATATCTAAGGGACTGTCATGTGGGAGAAGGATTAGCCTTGCTCTGCTAGACCCTCGAGGAAGCAGGAGCAATGAAGGAAAGTTACTGGAAAGCCAACTTCAGCTCCATCTAAAGAAGCCTTCTCCCCCTACCGAGCAGTCTCAGGGTAGAATTCTGAAATAGTTGGTTCCCCACAACTGGACTGGATGACCATTTGTGAGGGATGCTATAGAGGGGATGCTTGTTTCGGGTCCAGATGTTGTAGAGGGGTTGCCTGTTTGGGGTCCAGATGTTATAGAGCATTCTGCTTGTCTCAGCACTAGTTGGTCTCTGACATCCTTTCTAACTCTGAGAATCTATGACTCCATGAGGCAGTGTTTGAACCAAGGTAAAGAACCAGTTCTCACGCCAGATCTCACTCAACTAGGCCCTTCTTCATCTTGATCTAGGCCCCCGCCAGAGGTATGGTCACAGAGTGGCTATGGTTTTGGATTGAGTGCCTTGACAGATGGTAGTAAGCTAAAATATATGTATAGCAAGATTTCCTTACCCCCTCAAATCACAGGAGTTGATGGTGGATCCCAGAGTAGTAGAGCAGATGGGATCGAATATAAATCTGACTGTAAACTTATTTATGGATATGAGGAAAAAAATTAGACTTCTCATCTGTTATGAAGATGAACATAAAATCCCAGACACTGGAGTTGAAAGCAACCTAAGAGCGCATCTAATCCAACCTTTTAATTTTACAGATAGGCAAGTGTGCAGGAGGAGTTGAAAAGAAGAACAGGTTAGAGGCAGGGAGGCCAGCTAGGAGGCTGCTGCAGCAGTCCAGGTATCAGGTTGTTAGGCCCCCACCTAGAGGAACAGCCATGGAAAAAAGATAGAGGACAGAGAGTTCTAAGGGAACTCAAACCTCCAACTGGGGGTGGGGGTGGGGGAGATATCTACCAAAGTCCTCATCCAAAGCTTCATCCACACACACAGTGAACCCTGGGCTCTCAAAGGCTTGGCCAGTAGGTCATGAGCTCCAGCAGATCCTGCCAAGCTGGAAAGACTTTGGGTCTGAGCCTGGCCACAAGCTATATACCTGTCATCTGAGGCCCACCCTAGTTGAGCTCAGAGAGGCTCATCACCAAAAAGTTGTCCATTAGAAGATGAGGCTTTTTTTCACTATGGGAGCTCACAAAGACCTTTTCCTAAGGCAGCAAGGGGTTGTAATCCATGGCAAGGGAAGAAAACACCCACATGGATGAAATCCCTAAAGTACTCAAGTAAGCAATGCGGTGGGCATTTTTTGGTCCTCAAAGTCATGTATAGAAGAAACTGAAATCCCCAGCCTTCTGGAATCACTTGGTCTTCCCTTGTCCCCCATGCATCTGGAGAAGGCATAGGTCCCCCTCTTCTTGGAAGCATAATTGGCTGGTTCTTCCCATCCCTCTCCCCAAGTCTGGCACTAACGAACATTTGGAGCCATTCAAGAGAAAGGGATTTCTGACTTCATCAAAACTGAGGAAATAAAACCCCCACAAACACGTCACTAGCACTCATTTGGAACAGTCCAGGAACTCCAAGGTGCATGTAAATATCATTCACAAAATGACCCTTCCCTAAATCTAGCCAAATTTTGGGAATCCTGCCAGTCTGCACAAGATGCTGTGATGGACCTGGATACTGACACAGTCCATCTCCTTCATCAGGATCCAGGATTGCAAAGCTCCTCAGAGCCCCAAACTCCTTTATGATCCTTGTTCTTCATGGTCCACTGAGCAGCTGCGTGACCTTGGACAAGTCCCTGCCCCTCTCTAGGCCTCAACGTCCTCCTCCATAAGATGAAAAGGTTGGACTAGATGTGTTCCAAGATCTCTTCCAGCTCTGACATTCTCTGATACTCTGGCTTCATTCTTGATTGGGTGTGGGTTGGGCTAGGTGGCCTCTGGGGCCCCTTTTAACTCTGACTTTCTGTGAAGAATCCCCTCCATATCCCTGAAGGAGTCATCCAGCCTTCCAGTGAAGGGGAACCCATTAACTCCCCAAGCAGCCCAGTACACTCTGGAGCAGTTCTTAAGTATTAGGAAGGTTTTTCTTTCATCGAATCTCAATTCATCTGCCTCTCTGCATCTTCTGCACCCTCTGCCCATTATTTAGTTCTTCTCAACAGGGCCAAGCAGAATAAATCTTACTCCCTCTTGCACAAAACAGCCCTTCATATACTGAAAGACTGCTGCCTAGTTCCACCACCAAAATCTTCTCATCTTCAGGTTAAACTTCCCCAGTTCCTTCAACCGATCTTTGTGTAGCATTATCGAGGCCTTCACCATCTCATTTTCCCTTCTTGGTGGGCCCTCCAGCTTATCTATGTCCTTCCTAAAATGGGGCACCCAAAACATAATAATCCAGAGATGGTCTGACCAGGGTAGAGTACAAAGGGTCCTCCCCAGACTTTAACTAACAATTTTGGCCCCCGAGGCAAGCACCATGAAATGTGTCCTTAGACCTTCCTCTGCTCTCCCTCCTGCCTTCTAGCCTGCCAAAATAGTACATTATATTACATTACGTTACATGAGGCTTTACATTTTTACCCTTCCCAATTTTCCAGCCTAGGGGCAAAGCTCCAGTGCTTCAAGCTGGTTACAATTCTTTCCCTTCTTTTTCTGTACACTATGCTTCTCCTAATGTAGACTAACATGGCATTAGCTTTCTTTTTTTGGTTTCTATATCATAATGCTGACCTGTTTCAAGCTTGTAGTCCACTAAGACAAAGAAATATTTTTCAGGCAAACTACTATCTAGCCATCTTTTATTTGTGAAGTTTACTTTTTGGAACTCAAGTGTAAGATCTGAACTTAGTTTTATTAGATTTAACTAGCTACTCCAGTTGATCAAGATCTTTTAGAAACTCCTATGGTGTGTTTCTTATGCCACCCAGTTTTATGTCATCTGGAAACTCTAAGATTCTGTGACCTATACATGTATAGAGAAAGAGGTAAAAATCATAGAATAACAGACCTTAGAGCAGAGAACACAGAACACAAAACTAGAAGGGTTATTAGAGGAGAAAACACCCAGTTCAGGCCCTCATCTACCTCTCAACTCCATATTGGTCTGACTTCAGTCTCTGCCTTCTCTAATCCATCCTCCACACAGATGCCAAAATGGTATTCCTAAAGTGTAGGTCACTCCCCTGTTCAAAAAGCTCCAATGGCTCCCTATTGAGTCTGGGATCAAATGCATCTGTTTTGCATTTAAGATCCTTCCCAGGCTATCCTGGCCCCAGTCTACCTTCCTGGGTTTGTATATTATTGTACTTCTCATCATGCACTCTATGGGGCAGCCAAACTAGCCCACTTGCTATTCCCCATACACCACATTCCATCTCCTGCCTTCATACCTTTGCATAGGTGGTCTTCAATGCCTAGGATGCCCTCCACCTCTTGGAATCCCTAGCTGAGTTTCTTTCAAGCCTCAGCCACTGACCTCCTTTAAGAGGCCTACTGAAATCCCTGCAATTGCTAATGCCCCCCACCATTAAATCTCTTGGTATTGGCTCTATATGGGTTTTGTGTTGACTTAACTGTGTGTAACAAGGATTGCACCTCATGAAGCATTATAGCCTCTCTGGTTCCAACTGACCACATATGCTGGCTCAGTGCTTTGGGATGAGAAAGCAAAACTGGACCCTTAGCCCCATTATGGCAGTGGGGGAAGGAACTGTATCAGTTTTAAAAAGGAGAGACAGATCATTCTCTTCCCCCAGCTCTAGCACATGGCAACCAGAACACATGATGAGCTAGATGAGCTTGAGGTTGGATCTCAAAGCCATAGCTGCTGCTTCTGTTTGGTGTTCTTTCCCTGAGCATACATGATCAAACTGTAATCCTCAAATGAACATGTCCAGTCTTGGTGACCTTGTGAGTTCAAGAGGTCTGAATACTCTGGGTCCATTGGTCAGAGGTGAATGACAGCAGGGAGAGTTTCTGCATCAGAGAAAATAAAGACATGTACCTAGAAGGAACTGTCTGGACAATGCAGAGAGAGGTGAAATGGAAAATGCCTATTCAGCAGTACTGCAAACTATTTTATGTTCTGATGTTTAAGGCTTATCCTCCTGGGAGAAAATAATAGCAGTTATAAGTTACTGTATCCTGTTTTGAGGCTCTGTCAATATGTGCGTGTGCATGTAGAAAATAAATAGCTGTCCCATGCATGACTTACATTATACATTGTACTTTCTACTCTCCCCTTTGGGGAGATCCTAGACCTGAGTTATGAGAACTAGAAAAAACAGAGATCTATTAGTGAAGGCTAGAAGGAGCAAAGTCACTTTGACTTACAGCCATAAGGGACCATGGAGATCATAAAGTCCAACTCTTTCATTTGACAGATGAAGAAACTAGTCAGAGAGGGGATATGACTTGCCCAAGGTCAACAACCTAGTAATGCTACAAAGCAGTAATAACAATAGCTGACATTTCCATAGAGGCAGGCACTATACTAATTGATTTAACAGCTGATATCTCATTTGATTCCTCACAACTCTGGGAGGTAGGGGCTGTTATTATCCCCATTTTGCAGATAAGGAAACTGAGGCAAACAGACATGAAGTGACTTGTCCAGGGTCTGAGCCCAGTTTTGAACTCAGGTCTTTCTGAGTCCAGGCTCAGCACTCTATCCACTTCTCCACCTCATTGCCCCAAATAACAACTTGCCATAATTGGTAAATAACCGAAGTGGAACTGGAGCAGAACTCTGACTCCAAGTGGAATGCTATTTTTTAGAGAGCTGAGATTTGAACCCAATCCTCTGATACCCAAGTCAGTACAAGTCATTCAACTAACAAATGACATTCCAGTCTTCCAGGTCTTCTCTCTCCAAATTCAGTGATCTTTTCATCATACCATCCACCACTTCAGGTTTTGCTGTTTGTGTGCTGGGGGTGAGGAGTTAAAATTCCAGGGCCCAGTAATGATGTTCCCAGCATCTTTTCTGAGGGCCTTCATAGCGGCAGTGAAAGGAACATTAGATTTGGCACCAGAAAATCTAGGTTAGAATCTCATACCTGTGTAATTCTGGGCAAATCATTTCCCCTCCTTTGAGCCTCTGGGCTTTGGACTAGATGACATAAGGAAAGGGTCCCTCTCTCTCAGCTCTAACTCCTATAAATTGACAAAGAGGAGACATGCCCAGAACTCGTGCAAGAGGAACTCTGAGTGTGGCGTGCATCTCAGGTGGTCCACAGAGAGTCAATAACAGAAAAGTACAACGTGTACAAGCAAGACTGAGAAGCTGCGCGCCCAGGAGAACATGGCAGGTGCATACATTCTGTTAGCAGGATGGGGCAGGAGTCATTTGGGAACAAACAAAATTTTAATTTATACTGAAGTAGAACAAAATTAGAAGCTTGAGGCACATTCTTCCTGGGGAGCATCTTTTTTAATAGGTTTTTATTTATTTCATTAAATATTTCCCACTTATATTTTTAAAATTTTTAATGTTCATTTTTTTTAAATCTTGAGTTCCAAATTCTCTCCCTACCTCCTTCTGCTCCCCCACCACTGGAGAAGGAAGGCAGGATAATACCTGCTAAACACATGAAGTCATGCAAAACATATTTCCTTATTAGCCACATTGTGAAAGAAAACACACATACACACAAAAACAAGAAAAAATAAAGAAAGTGGAAAAAGTCGGCTTCAGTCTGCACCCAAAGTTTATCAGTTTTCCCTCTCTGGAATCCTGAGTCCTTTGGACTTGGATCATCATATTGATCGGAGGAGCCAAGTTGTTCACAGTTGATCATCATCACAATATTGTTGTTACTATGTCTAATGTTCTTCTAGATCTGTTCACTTCACTTTCCATCAATTCATATAAGTCTTCCCAGATTTTTCTGAAAGCATCCTGCTTGTTATTTCTTTTTTTTTTTTTATTTAACTTTTAACATTTATTTTCACAAAGTTTTGGGTTACAAATTTTCTCCCCTTTTATCCCCTCCCCCCCCAAACCCAAGCATTCTAATTGCCCCTGTGACCAATCTGCTCTCTCTTCTATCCTCCCTCTCTGCCCTTGTCTCCGTCTTCTCTTTTGTTCTGTAGGGCCAGATAGCTTTCTTTACCCCTTAACCTTATTTCTTATTTCCTAGTGGTAAGAACATTACAGTTGATCCTAACACTTTGAGTTCCAACTTCTTTAGCTCCCTCCCTCTCCACCCCTTCCCTTTGGAGGACAAGCAATTCAATATAGGCCAAATCTGTGTAGTTTTGCAAATGATTTCCATACTAGTTGTGTTGTATAGGACTAACTATATTTCCCTCCATCCTATCCTGTCCCCCATTACTTCTATTCTCTTATGATCCTTTCCCTCCCCATGAGTGTCGACCTCGGATTGCATTCTCCTCCCCATACCCTCCCCTCTATCCTCCCCCCCACCCTGCTTGTGCCCTTGTCCCCCACTCTCCTGTATTGTGAGATAGATTTTCCTATCAAAATGAGTGTACATTTTGTTCTTTCCTTTAGTGGAATGTGATGAGAGTAGACCTCATGATTTTCTCTTGCCTCCCCTCTTTATCCCTCCACTAATAAGTCTTTGCTTGCCTCTTTTATGAGAGATAATTTGCCCCATTCCATTTCTCCCTTTCTCCTCCCAATATTTCTCTCTCACTGCTTGATTTCATTTTTTTTAAGATATGATCCCATCCTCTTCAATTCACTCTGTGCACTCTGTCTCTATGTATGTGTGCGTGTGTGCATGTGTGTGTGTGTACTCCCACCCAGTACCCAGATACTGAAATGTTTCAAGAGTTACAAATATTGTCTTTCCATGGAGGAATGTAAACAGTTCAACTTTAGTAAGTCCCTTATGACTTCTCTTTGCTGTTCACCTTTTCATGGTTCTTTTCATTCTTGTGTTTGAAAGTCAAATTTTCTTTTCAGCTCTGGTCTTTTCATCAAGAAAACCTGAAAATCCTCCATTTCATTGAAAGACCATTTTTTCTCCTGAAGTATTATACTCAGTTTTGCTGGGTAGGTGATTCTTGGTTTTAGTCCTAGTTCCTTTGACTTCTGGAATATCCTATTCCACTCCCTTCGATCCCTTAATGTAGAGGGTGCTAGATCTTGTGTTATCCTGATTGTATTTCCACAATACTTGAATTGTTTCTTTCTAGCTGCTTGCAATATTTTCTCTTTGACCTGGGAATTCTGGAATTTGGCCACAATGTTCCTAGGAGTTTCTCTTTTTGGATCTCTTTCATGCAGTGTTCTGTGGATTCCTTGAATATTTATTTTGCCCTCTGGTTCTAGAATCTCAGGGCAGTTTTCCTTGATAATTTCATGAAAGGTGATGTCTAGGCTCTTCTTTTGATCATGGTTTTCAGGTAGTCCCAGAATTTTTACATTGTCTCTCCTGAATCTATTTTCCAGGTCAGTTGTTTTTCCAATAAGATATTTCACATTATCTTCCATTTTTCCAATCTTCTCGCTATGTTCTGTGATATCTGTCTTTTTCATAAAGTCCTTAGCATCCATCTGTGCCATTCTAGTTTTGAAAGAACTATTTTCTTCAGTGAGCTTTTGAATCTCCTTTTCCATTTGGCTAATTCTGCTTTTGAAAGCATTCTTCTCCTCATTGGCTTTTTGAACCTCTTTTGCCAATTGAGTTAGGCTAGTTTTCAAGGTGTTAATTTCTTCAACATTTTTTTGGTTCTTCTTTAGCAGGGAGCTGATCTGCTTTTCATGCTTCTCTTTCATCCCTCTCATTTCTCTTCCCAGTTTTTCCTCCACCTCTCTAACTTGATTTTCAAAATTCTTTTTGAGCTCTTCCATAGCCTGAGCCCATTGGGTGGGCTGGGACACAGAATCCTTGATTTCTGTGTCTTTGTCTGATGGTAAGCATTGTTCTTCCTCATCAGAAAGGAAGGGAGGAAATGTCTGTTCTCCAAGAAAGTAGCCATCAATAGTTTTATTTCTTTTCCCTTTTCTGGGCATTCTCCCCAGCCAGTGACTTGACCTCTGAATATTCTCCTCACATCCACCTCGCCTCCTGGTCCTCCCAGCCAGCGTTTGGGGACTGGGATTCAAATGCTGCTTCCCGCCTTAGGGCTTTTGGTGGGGGCAGGGCTGCTGTTCAGTGTGAGAATTAAGTTCAGATGGTCAGGTCAGGGCAGGGCCGTCTCTCAGGCTCAGTTCCCTCAGGGGGTTTTTGCACAGACCTTCCACAATGGATCCAGGCTCCCGCCCGCTTGGGGAGTCCCTGTCTGCAGCTGCCTCTCAGCTTCTATCTCCCGGGGGGGCCCGAGCCATGGGGGCACCCCACTCCCCTCTCGACCCGCCAAAGAGACTCTCTCACCGACCCCCATCACCTGTGGGTGGAGGGGCTTGTGCCGCCACTGGAGATCCCGTCCCTGAAGCCTGCTCGGATCTGTACCTCTTGGAGCCGCGGCCGCCGCAGGTCTGGGCTGGGCTCCGCGTCTGCAGTGCGATGGACCTTTTGTGAGAGGTTTGCAGGTCCCTCTGTGGGTGGAGGGACCCGCGTGGCCGCTGGAGATCCCGTCCCCGTAGCCCACTCGGATCTTTTCCTCACGGTGTCGTGGCCGCTGCAGGGCTGCACTCAGCTCCCAGTCCCGGCGCCCAGTCCGCAGCGTGAAGGACCCCCCCGCGAGAGGTTTGCAGGTCTCTCCGGAACAGAAATCTCCCTCGCTCCAATATTCCATGGCCTCTGGGTGCAGAATTCACCGTGAATTGATCCCCTCTAGCCATTCTGTGGGTTGTGGGTTCAGAGCTATGTGTATGTGCGTCTTTCTACTCCACCATCTTGGCTCCGCCCCCCCTGCTTGTTATTTCTTATAGCACAACAGTCTTCTGTCACAATCATATGCCACAAATTGTTCAGTCATTCCCCAATCTATGGGCATCCCTGGGAAGCATTTTTGAAACTTAGAGCCAAGTGCAAGTGCTCCCATGTGGAGCCTGGGGAAGGAGGAGGGATGCACAGCATTCCTAACATAGTCACAGATGCCCAGAGGGATGGTAGTCAAAGTTAGGGCATGTGGTGCCAACTAGTCTTTCCATCTTAAGGACTGTTTTTCATTTATTGCCTACATCCTCCTCGTGCCTAGGAGACCACGGAATATAGTGCAAAGAGCAGTGATGAAAGAACTTGGGCAGGGTCACACATTGGCAGTGCCAGGATTTGGGCCAAGCTTTTCTTGACTCCTCTCCTAGCACCTAGGCTGGAGAGCACTAGTCCTGAACCCCAGAACAATTCATAAGGTCACTAATTTAGAGTAAGAACGGACCTCAGTGGATTCTCTTTGAAAGCTTCCAGGATCCTGAGTGGATCCAGAGGCTTGAGGTTCCTTTATCCCCAGATCCTTCCAATGTACAGACACATCAGGTCATAGGAGAAGCTCTCAGACTTAGGGAAGGGGGTGGCAATCAGATGGCATCTTCTGTGCTGGACCAAGGAGAAGAGTGGCCTTTTTGTTATTTAGCTCAAATTACAAGGAGCCCCAGGGGCCTCAGCTCCCTCCCTGGCTGTAGCTCTAAGCAGCAAACACCCTTCAGGGGACAGGGGCTGGAGAAAGGGTGGCCTCCCCCAGGACACCCTAAAGAATGTCCCTACAGGCTAATGGATAAGCAACCATATAGACCAGTTGCTCCAAAGCAGGTGGAGAAGGAGCAAAACTGTCATCCCTGTGACATTCTACCACAGGACTCTTGGAGATAAGTCTGGCCATTATGAGGGATAGACTCATGCCTCATTCTAATCCCTATAAAAAGAAAGAAGCCACATGGGCATGTCCTAGAACCTCTCTGACCTTGTTTCCTCCCCTGTAAAATGGGTAGGAGTAGACTAGATATTCCTCTCATTCCTTTCTGGCTTTGAGTTCATATCCTGTTACAGAAATTCAGAACAGTGTAGACAAGCTGTGTCCAACTCAAACAGAAACAGGATCCGTGTGGATACACACTGATGTAGACAACCACACATTGATGTAGACAACCACACATTAACGTTATCTATTTTATTGCATTTCTATTTATTTTGTTAAATATTTCTCACTTACATTTTAATCTAGTTCAGGGGGATGTGCAGGCCACAAGTTAGAGCACTGGCCTTGGAATCAGGAAGCCCTGGGTTCAAGTCCTAACACATACTGTGGAATCCTTGGTAAGGTCCTTTACTTCTCAGTACCCAAGGCAATTCTCTAAGACTAGAAGTTGAAGAACAGGTACAGTCTTGCACTGGTGGAGAGAGCTTCTTCACTGGGAGCTCCCGACATCAATGACATCACAATTCCAGTCCAAAAACAACCATCCTAGAATAATAGGATTTTTGAATGCTAGAATGGCTGGCTACACAGTGGTTAGAGTGTTGGGCCTAGCTGTGGGACCCTCAGCAAGTCACTTCACTCTGTCTGCCTCAATTTCCTTAGTTATAAAATTGGAATCATAATACCACTTATCTCCCAGGGTTATCATGAGGATCAAATGAGATGATAATTGTGAAATACTTGGCAGAGTGCCAGGCACATAATAGGTACTTATCAAATGCTTGTTTCCTTCCTTCCACAGGGATCCTCTAAACTCTTCATTCTACAGAGCAGGAAATAGGTCCAGATTGGGGAATATATTTGCGCAAGGTCCCACAGTCATTCAGGGGTAAGGTTAGAATGAAAGCCCCTTCCACCTACCACAACTCCTGGATCCCTTGACTCTCTCCCCTCTCCCCATCAACATACCCTGTTCTGGGCTCTATTTGGCACGTGGAGGGGGGAGCTACAGAGAGCACAGCCTGTCATCTAGGCTGTTAAATCAACCAGTCTTTCTGAAATATAAACAAGCCTTGAGCTGGCTCCTTTCAGGCGTTTTCCAAGCAATCATATCCCAAAATCCCAGTATCACCTCTGGTGGGGGTCACTGATAGAGCGCAAAAGCAACATTTTCCATTCACAAAGACATCAACACTTGTGCATGCCAAGACCCCGACCTTCTGAGCAGTGAGTGTCCAGTGAGATCTGAGTCCAACCCTGTGCTTAAACAGGCTCATGGCCTCCCACCCGAAACATTTAAGGGATGCAAGGGGAGAGTAAGACCCAGCTCGCCTGGAAAATCCTGCTGGATTCACTGGAAAATGACAAACAGGGTTGGATGCTCTTGGGTGTGAGAAAGTGGAATGCAGGTCCAGGAGTTTGGGCAGCAGATCCAGGAGGGCACAGAGGCCATGGTTTATAATGCCACTGAGATCAGAAATGGACAGGAGCAAACCCAGTGAAGTGTGTAGTGCAGCTGCTCGTGGCTCAAAGCTTCCAGATGTCACAATTCACAGATCTGTCCTGTCCTTACCCACACTGGTAGTTCTAGCTGAGCTCTGGTGGAAAGAAGAGATTGAAAGCAGAGGAAAGCTCACTGTGCATTTCCCAGTTTCTTTCTGGGACTGCAGACCTAGCACAGACCCCTGCCACTGGGTCACAAGCAAGATGAGAAGGGGGCACCAGGCCTGGCTGCCTTTTCTCAGAGACGCTGGTGCAGTCAGAGGACCTGAGGTCTGCCACTCACTAGTGTGTGATCCTGAGCAAGTCACTTCCTGGCTTTCAGTTTCTTCATCTGGGAAATAAAGGAACTGGATTAGATGACCTCTCAAGTCCCTTCCAGCTCTTAATATACTGCCTTAAGACTAAAGTCTATTCACCATGGCTTAGTGGAAAGAACGCTGGACCTGGGTTCAAAACCCAGTTCTGCTATTTACTATCTCTGTGACCTTTTCTGGGCCTCTCTAGAGGGAGTACCTTGTCCTCTTCCTTCTCTCTGGTCCTTCACTATGCATAGTTTTCCTAAAGATGTCCAGGCTCCAACTGGTCAATAATGCATAGTCTCTTCCATCGGTGCACATGCCCCTAGTCCCAGGTATCCACCGCACATGTGTTCATGTGAGAAGCCTCGTTCCTCCCACATCCCCACCCAGCCTCTCTGACCCAGTGTTGGCCCTCCTGAGATCCCTCCATCTAGTAGGTTTTTCTGGAGAGTATAATGATCAGGGAGCACTGCCTGACCTCTGACTGCACTCAGGAGCACTGCCTGACCTTCGACTGTGCCCAGCTCTGGGAAGGCACTGAGCAGGGGGGAGGTGAGGAGGAACAGCTCCAGCAGATAAATGAGGAGACAATGTGGGACAAAGAGAGAGCACTGGCTTTGGAGTCAAGATGGCCTGGGTTCCAATCCTGGCTCTGTCACTTACGACCTGTATGACCTTGGGCAAACCACTTAATTTTTCTGAGGTTCAATTTCCTTCTCTGTACAATGAGGGAATAGACCAGCTGGCCTCTGAGGTCCCTGGTGGCTCCAGAGCTATATATAATTGATAAGGCATCAGAAGGCATTGTCTTCACTCTGTAGATTGCAGAGAAGGAAGAGGTCAGTGAGAGAGGAGTTGGTCTGGGAAGGCTTCCTGGAGAACGCTGTTCCTCAAAGGGTCTGAAGGAATTTCCTAAGAGCAGGCCCCAATCAGAGGAGCTGGGCTATAGGAAAGGACTCATGTTGGGGAATGGTGAGAGCCATCTGGAGAGACAGGATTTTCGAGATCATCTGATCCAGTGCTGTCATTTCACAGAGGAGGAAAGCAGAAGCAGAAAATAAGGTGCCCATGGTTACACAGCCAGTGAAGTAGGAGAGCCAGGATTGGAACTCAGGTACCCTGACTCCAAGTCTTGAGTTCCTGCAAAGTAGTGCAGTGTACTGAAAAGTACTTAGGACCTGGAGTTAAGAGACCTAGGTTCCAGTCTTGGATCTGATACTTACTGGCTGTATCACTGTGGGTAATACCCTCTCAATACCTCAGTTTCCTCCTCTGTAAAATGGGGGAAATAACGCTTGTATCACTTACCTCAGGCTGTTGAAATATGAGAAATGGGAAGTGTTATTACTATAATCTGTTCTGTCATTTAGGACAGAACTGGCAGAATGCAGTCAGGTTATGGCAGACCTCAAATGCTAAGCTGAGGGGTTTGGACTTTATTCTACAGGCACTGGGGAGCCATGGAAGGTCTTGGAGATGAAGGCATTGAGGACTGGTTTTCTTTGCCATTTCAGCACTCTGCTCTTTGACCCCTGGCAGCATATCCCAGGAGCAGAGCCTGGCAGTTTGCAGTTAGACCTTTATACTCTCACCTTTAACAATTCCACTCTATTTCCTTTAAAGCCACCTTGGCCCTTCCCATCTGCCTTCCATTAGTGCCCATTCTAAAGCGAACTCAGGGCTGCCCCATGGCTGGACTTAATCCTTAAAATCAGACCCAATCAGTCACTATGGACATGGACCACTGAAATGGTGATTGATCTTCCTGTATGTTCTTGTCAAATATTTACTTCACCTGATACCTTCTCTTTTTCTCAGAAAACATATGGTGTATAGTTTTCTCCTTTCTCCCCCCACCCCCAAATACCCCTTGATACCAACAACTTTTCACATGCCATTTAACTCCACTGGTTTTGCTCATCAGAAAAGCCAAGATGATAAAGGCAGCAAGGAGGATTTGACCTCATGGTGGCCACTGC
Source organism: Notamacropus eugenii (assembly GCF_028372415.1). Lineage (NCBI taxonomy): Eukaryota > Metazoa > Chordata > Mammalia > Diprotodontia > Macropodidae > Notamacropus > Notamacropus eugenii. The sequence goes on from NC_092879.1 coordinate 74,809,342, forward strand.
CTCTGATTGGCCCCCCTACCCAAAATGATTGTTTCCCTCCTGCCCAGGACTAGGGGCTTCACAGGAGCCCAAAATGGTACCACTAAAGTATCTTCTAGTTGGAGTTTAGTAACAGGAAGAGTCAACCCAAAGTGGAGAAGGCTGCCTGGGGGAGGGGGGTGGCTTTCCTTAGGGGCCTTCAAGCAGATACTGCCTGGTCCCCTGTTGGTATGTTACAGCAAAGCCTCTTGGGAAGGTATGGGCTGGAATCCTGAGGTCCCTACAGTTCCTGAGATCCACTGAGTCAGTCTAATTTCTTTTATATTGTCAAATGGAAATGTGCTGCCCAAGGAGGGAAGTGAGAATTAACCCATTCCTATTCCTTAGTCCCTTCTCACAAAATAGTTCATCAAGGGACACAGGAGGGGCAAACTTTCATGGCAGACACAGGTCAGAGGGCTGAAGATTCAGAACAATTGTCAAAGTCTAGTACAATCCCTTCATTTTACCGAGGAGGAAACTGAGGATCAGAGAGGAAGGGACTTACAATAAGTAGAGTATCGAGCAAAGAGCTCTGAACTTAGAGACCTGGATTCAAATACTTGCTAGGAGTTTCACCACAGGCAGGAAAGTCACTTAACTAGGGAGGCAGTATGGCAATGGATTGGAAATCAGAAGTCCCAAGTTCAAATCCTGACTACTTGTCTGACCCTACACAAATCACTTCCCCTATCTGGGCCTCAGTTTCCTCATCTGTAAAATTAGAAAGTTGGACTAGATGACCTCTACAGCCCCTTCCAGTTTTAAATCTCTGAGCTTCAGTTTCCCCATCTGTAAAATGCGGATGATAAGACTTATTTCATAGAATTGTTCTGAGACTCAAATAATATTACGTAAAGTTACTGTTATGATCATTGCCCATGCTCACACAGGCAAATCCATCTCTCTTTCCACTAGGAAGAGGCAAGGCAAGCAGTCATCTACAATATTTGACAACGTGCTAAGGACCCCAGGGACTGCAGAAGAGATCATGCATGTGAAAGGGGGGACCTGAACAATGAGGACTCAGTCCTCAGCATGTGCACAGCACACCCTGCCTGGTACCATGTGGAGGTTTGGCATGGACGTTCCCTGACTTCAGAGCACACAGTGGGTGCAGGCCAAAGGTTCCAGCAGGGAAGCTCTCAAGGGATGAGAAAGAAATGCTATAGACTTCCAGGGGAGTGGAGGGGTCATGTCCATGAGCAACTTATCTCCCCACCTGGCTAAAAACATAGGATGCCCCTATTTCTTTTGTCTTGTGTTTACTTTTTCCTCACTCTTAGGTGAATGAGTATCTGAAGAGAGTCAGGGCCTTGTGAACTTCAGAAGATCAGAAAAGTCATTACAGGTCCAGCCAGTGAAGCTAGCAGTCACAGCCACTCTTCTTGCTGACTTTATAGGAGTAACTTGCTCGACCCAGCCCAGCAAGGATGGAGGGAGACAGGAACAGACCTGCTGACTGGCTATGTCACACCTAGATGGGAACTTAGTGGGGATTCTGAAAAGAGGGAAAAGTACTCCCAGGGCCAGGAAGTAGAGCCTCCCTCCAAGTTTGGGGGGCGGGGAGGAATGAGACTCCTAGCAATCACTTTTAAAAATAATTTAAAATTTATTTTCAGATTCTCCTCCTCTCCCTTCCCCCTTCCCTACACCTTGAGAAAGTGAGAAAAATAAAAACCATTATAGTCATGCAAAACAAATTTCCACATAAGCCATATTTTTAATAAAGAAATAGAAAAAAATATGCTTCAGTCTGTCCCCAATCTGGAGATGAGCAGCACAGTTGGTTACTATGTTGACCAGAGTTCCTAAGTCTTTCAAAACTGATTATCTTTACAATATTGCTGCTACTGTATACATTGTTGTCCTGGTTCTCTGCTCACTTCACTTTGAATCAGTTCATGTAAGTCTTCCCAAGTTTTTCTGAAACTACCCCCTCATCATTTCTTATTGTACAATGGTATTCCATTACAATCATATACCATAACTTGTTCAGTCATTCCCCAATGGATGGGAACCACCCTCCAATTTCCAATTCTTTGCCACCACAAAAAGAGCTAGCAACCAATTTAAGTTTGAGTCTGATTTCCCCAGTGACTAAGTGAGAATGTGGAGAGAAAAGTACACCTCCCAATTTGGAGAGATGATGTATTTCGGTCCTTGAAAGAACTTCTCACTAAATATCCCTTTGTAAAAGTTGATTGAGATTCAAGGTCCAATGATATTAAGGAAATATCAACTGGTTAGATAACTTTGGGGCACACTGGATAAGGGGTTCATGAGTGATAATATTAAAAGCCACAACTCCTTGGGGTTACCCTGAGAACCCTGAGGAGAGAAGTAGTAACTGCTCCCTAGAGACCCAAACTGCTAGTCCAAGTGGAAGTTTGGAGAGTGAGTCCAGAGTCTGTGCTACACATGCATTTTTAGTGATAGAACATTCCCTTCTCCAATGGCCCTGCAGGATTAATTTGCTGCTGCCAAGTCCACCGGCAAGTGTTACAGAGAAGGCTAAAAACTCTGATGGATGCAGGTGTCTGCGTTTTTCCAAAATGGCCTAAGGCACACAGATGCCTCTTTTCAGACTCCAATGGTGGGCCAGATTTTAGAACCAAAACTTGGGACATGTGGTCTGACAAAGGATATTCCCTTTCAGAAGATCATGGAATGTCAAAGCTGAAAGGGGCCTCAAATAAACTCTAAACCAGGGATTCTTAACCCCTTGTGCCCTGGACCCCTTTGGCAATCTGGTGAAGCCTAGGGATCCCTTCTCAATATTTTTTTAAATTGAAATTGAAATTGAAATAAATGTTAAATTTCAAATAAAGCTTAAGAAAAATAAAGATGTAACTTGTTCCCATCCAAGTTCATGGACCCCCTGAAATCTCTTCACAGCTTCCAACCTCAGGAACACTTTTGACCCCAGGTTAAAAATTCAGAGTAGGTGCTTAATAAATGTTTGATATTTGACCAGTCAATTGCTCTAGATCAACTCCCTCATTGAACAGGTGGAGAAATTGAGGACTAGATGGAGGACATGCTGGGTCAAGGTCACAGCTTATATTTCAAACCTAAGCCTTCTGACTCCAAATCCAATGCCTTTGCCACTACTCTAGATAACAAAGACTTGTTTAAAAGATGTCCTCTAGCCTTGACATCAGGGTGTATGCCTACAGCTCAGAGGGTAGCTTCACTTCTAAAAATGATCACATTTCTCTAGCACCTGAAAGTAAATAAACAACAACTCCTCCTTCCTCATTTCCATCTGAGTAACTGATGCCCATCCTCCATGGAGCCTTTCACTACTACCTTCAGCTAGAAGGGCCTTGAATTGGACTGGAGTCCTTTGGCTGACTCCATCAAGTCTCATAGCCATCTGAGCTCAATGGGTGCCAAACAGAACTCCACCCCTTCTCTTCTTCTCTGACAAGCATCCTGCCTGGGTGGCATCCTTGATTTCTCACTCCCTCTCACCCCCCCTTCAAAGCCAATCTGCTGCCTTATCCAGTCTACCTTCCCAACATCTCTCATGGGTGCCCCTTCTCTCTCGTGACACTGCCACCACTCTAGGCACAAGCCCTCATCAACTCACACTGGGATTATTGCTCTAGCCTGCTGCTTGGTCTCCCCACTTCTGGTGTCTCCCCACTCCAGTCCATCTTCCATTTAGCTCTCAAATTGATCTTCCCAAACCACAAGTGTGATCACGTCTTCTCCATTCAATCTATTCCAGTGCCTCCAGAATCAAACAGAAAATCCTCTGTTTAGTTTATAAAGCTCTCTATAACCTGGCCTTTCCTGCCTTTCCATCTCTTATACCTTACCCACTCCCCTACCCCCACTACTCTGCTGTTTCTTGGATAAGACATTTTATCTCCCATCTCCAAGTTTTTGTACTTGCTGTCTCCCGTGCCTGGAACTCCCTCCTCATCTCTGCCTCTTGTCCTCCCAGCTTCCTTGAAGTCCTACCTAAAATTCCACCTGTTGCAAGAAACCTTTCCTAATCTCCCTCACCTCCACTGCTGATTTCCAATTTATGCTGTGTATAGCTTGTCTGTCCGTAACTGTTTGTGTGCTGTGAGCTCTCAGAGATCAGGAAGGTCTTTTGCCTTTCTTTGTATTTCCAGTGCTTAGCACAGTTCCTGGTATGCAATAAACACTTAATAAATGCAAGTTGTCTTCCTGACTGTCCTGAATGACACATACTGGCCTGTGTGTTTGTTAGACCTCACCTCATCATCAAGTAAGATGCAATCTCCTTAGCTCTCCTAGCCCTGGCACAGGGCTCTGCTAACAGTTGGTGCTTAATAAATGCTTGCTTTCCTCCTAGCCCCAGTACAGGGCTCCGTGTACACAGTAGGTGTTTACCAAATGCTTCTTTCCTTCTGGGTTCTAGCACCCAGCTCTGAGCAAAGTAAGAACAGATTTAGAGCTTAAAGGAAACCGGAAATGCTATCATCTAATCCCCCTCCTTTTACAGAGGAAGGAACTAAAGCACAAGGAAGGGAAGTAACTTGCCTAAGGTCCTACAGGTAGTAAACAGCAGAGTCATTGGCAGGGCAAATGCTCTGACCAGACACTCAGCTTAATAAATGTTGACTTTGCTGCTGTTCGGTTGTTTTTCAGTCTCTTCCAACTCTTTTGGACCCCATTTGTGGTTTTCTTGGCGGAGATAATGAAGCAGTTTGCCATTTCCTTCCCCAGTTCATTACACAGATGAGAAAATTGAGACAAACAGGGTGAAGTGACTTGGCCAGGGTCACACAGTTAGTAGGTGTCACAGGTCACATTTGAACTCAGGATAATGAGTCATCTTGACTCCAGGCCTGGCACTCTATCCACTGCAGCGCCACCTAGCTGCCTAGGTGGAGCTGCTAGGAAATCAGCTCTCATATTGAGCTGAAATCTGTATCCCAGTAGGTTCTCCATAGCAACCCTCCACCCCCCACCAGGCAGGAGAAGGCAGGCCTGCATCGTCTGCATCTTCTCTTCAAGTTAAACCTCCCAGTTCCTTCAGCTTCTCCTCACTCTCTCGTCCCCTCAGCATCCTGCTCCTCTTCCTCTGGACACTCTCTAGTTTATCAATGCTCTTATTAAAACAGAGTGCCTAGAACTGGACACAACAGGTCCGCCATACATGGGAACAATAAAGTCTAGATGTTCCTAGATCAGTCACTACACTGATATTAAAGCAGTTTAAAATAGCATTAGCTTTTCAACTCCATCGTCACAGAAGCAATTCAGACACAGAGCAGTAAAGGGACCTGCTTCAAGTCACCCAGCTGGGCAGGGCTGAGACCTAAACCCATGGTCCTCTACCAAAAGGCATACCTTTTAAAGAGCTGGTCCAGTAAGCCAATATCATCGATTTATATCTTAGGGTGGAGGGATCTGGTAAGAGTTTCACCCAGTAACACCTGGTTGAGGTCAGGTCTGATAACTTCTCAGGTGGAGAGAAGAGGAGAACAGTACTGAATTGGTTCTCTCATCATGATCAGAGAAAGACAGAGGAAGCCTTTGGCTTCCTCATAAATGTATGGGCCAGCTGGCCTGCCTCTGAGCCTGACTGGGGGTGAGAGGAGGTGTTCATTATCAAAGAGATCTCAGCCTTGCCCCCACCCACCTGGCCTGCCAGAAAGGGAACCCAGGTCCAAGTGTGCATCACAGGCCCCCACAGGAGCCCAACGAGGCTGTAATTTATAAGCAACCAGAGAGAGACCCTGCGGTAGTCAGAAAGGACCAGAGAAGGAGGAAAGCTCTTATCTGTTAGAATAATTGTCCTTCCTCCCTTCCCCCTCCTAGCTAACAGGCTCATTAGGTCTTTGGAATTCCCTTGGGAACCAGGGCCAGCCCCTTGTTGCTGACAGCTCCCATTAGCACACTTTCATTGCAGCTTTTTTATTGCATTGGTCAAATTCCTCTCTGAGAACAATTCCCCAGCTTCGTTCTGCACAGTGCATAGCAAGGGCATCTGGTCGAGACAGGCAGCTGGGACTTTGCCCCATCCAGCCTGGGTGCAACTGTGGGAAGAAGGGGAGAGAGGCCAGGCAGCTCTCGGCTCTCAGATACGTGGGCTCCATCACATGCCCAAGGAGAAGATGGTATGGGTGCATCCTAGAGGGCTGCAAAGACCAGAACTGGGGGGATAGGTCAAGGCTGGAGGGGAGCTAAGCTCCTCTCAAAATGAAGAAGAACTTTCTAACAAGCAGAGCTGTTACAGAACAACCCACCTCAAAGTGTGGTGAGCAGCTTCTTAATGGAGTTGTTGAGACACAGGTCACTTGTCAGGGATGTATGTTATACAGGGGATTTCCTGCACAGAAAAAAAATGGACCACAGACTCACTCAAGCCCAGAAGCATCTAGCCCAGGGGTGGGCAACCTGTGGCTTCAAAGCCACCTGTGGCCCTCTAGATCCTCAAATGAAGCCCTTTGACTTCACAGAACTTGGATTCAGTCAAAGGGTCAAGCTTGAGACCCTAGGTGGCCTCAAGGATGCAGGTTCCCCACCCCTGCATTCTAGTCTAACACATCCTTGAATGAGAATCACTTCTACAACACCCCCAAAGTGGTCATCCAGCCTCTGTTTGCATCCCTTTAGGCAGCACAATGGAAAGAATGCAGAATTTAGAGTGGGAAGACCTGGTTTTGACACCTGGCTAGGCTTCTCACGCAGTGTGTGACCTTGGGCAAGTCACTGACCCTCTGTGGGGCTGAGTTTCCTCATCTGTAACATGGATTGGAGTAGGCAGCCTCTCCCATCCTTCTCAGCTCCTAATCTACAGTCCTACAGCTTCCCAAGCTAGCCCATTCCACTTTTAGACAACATTCATTAGCAGGGATCCTTTGGTACATTTAGTTACACTGCTCAACATATGAACTCACCAGGGCATCATACAAGAGGGTTATCACCTGCCTCTCAAGGCAGCTGAGGGGCATTCACTTTGGGGGCAGCCATATCACACTGCTCACTTATAATATGGCCCACCGAAGCCCACATATTGTGTTCAGACAAAATGCTATACCAGTCCATCGTGTACTTGTGAAATTGTTGTGCTTGTGTATACAATTCTGTACTAGTCCAATTTTATCAGATTTAAGTTTTTTATTAGATTCCAACCAGTTCTCTTTGTAGCCTGGCTCTAATAGCTATAACCAAAACAGCTAGCATTTATGTAGTGTTTTATGTTAACGCATTTGATCCTCACAACAACTCTGTGAGGTAGGTGCTACTGTTACTGCCATTTTACAGATGAGGAAACTGAGACAGAAAGGTTAAGTGACTTGCCCAGGGTCACAGAGCTAGTATATGTCTAAGGCAGGACTCAAACTTGGGGCTTGTTAACTCCCAGCTCTGTGCTCTCTCCACTATCATCAGCAGATGCCAGTCATCCCTCCAAGATCAGAGTTACTGGCAAATTTGACAATCAGGCACTGACAACTTTACTCAAGTCCCTGATACAAATATTATGGAGCACAGGGCCAAACACAGATCATTTGAAATTTAACACATCTGTCCAAGCCGAAATTTAACAATCAATGATTGTTCTTTGCACTTGGCCATTCAACTAGCTCAGAACCCAATTAATCATTTGGAACACATCTTTTTATGCACATAAAGAGCATAAAAGACACTGCTGGATGATTAGCTAAAATTTAAGTAAATTCTATCTACCTTTCCCTGATCTATGAGTCTAGGCACTGGCTTTAGAAAGATACTTTTCCCTATATTATTAAATGTTCTCCTATACCTGTGCTTTCTAGTTTTTGCTATTTTAGCATAAATTTACATTGTAATATATCAAAGGCGTTTTCTGTATCTACTGATAAACTCCAACAGCTTGCTACAGCCTCTAGACCCTGACAGAAAACTCCTCTCTGCCATTTAAAGTTCTTCCCAAGCTGGCCCCTCCAGTCTTTTAACATGTTACTCCCTTCTACACACTACCATCCACTCACTGCTATTTTTCATGTTGGCTCTGCAATGGCTAGCCCACCAAGTCAGTAATGCTCTACCTGTCAGAGTATTTGGCTTCATTAAAGACAGCCAAGGCACTGAGGGAAGGACTCAGTGGGCAAAAACTTCCAAGAAAACCGGAGAATGGTGTGGGAGAACTTAGGCTCCAACCTCAAACCACAGAGAAAGCTATGCATCAAATGCATACATGACTTACATGTAAAACATCACATCATAAACAAATTGGAGAAACAAGGAAATTATCTTTCAGAACTATGGAGAGCAGAAGGATTCACAAGCCTAACAAGAAATAGCAAGGATAAAATAGGTAATTTTGATTGTATAAAATATAAAATGTTAAAAATTTTGCCCAAACAAAAGCCATTATCAGTAATACTACAAGGGGAATGGATCTCTGTTTTTTTTACCCTGTCCCTCCTCAAAAGTCTGCTTTGCCTCTGACTACTGCATCCCTTAATTTGCCCTTCACTTATCACCACCACCCCCTTTATCTTTTCCTAGAAAGGGAACAGGTAACTGAGAGGAAAAAAGCTTTGCAGTAAGTTTTTCTGATAAAGGTCCAACCCCCTTTACCACAGGCAGCTAAGAGGCATGATGGACTGCTGAACTGAAAGTCCAGAAGACTTGAGTTCAAATTCAGTCTCAGATACTTGCTAACTGTATGACCCTTGGCAAGTCACTCTCTGTTTCAGTTTTCTCATCTGTATGATGGGGGTAAGAGCATTTACCTCCCAGAGTTGTTTTTAGCATAAAATGTGTGTGTCTATGTCCTTCATTGCCAAAGATGACCATGCCATCAGAGAAATAATGACATGACTTGCACTTGACTTTTTGTTTTGAGTGAGGGAGGGCTGTGCAGGTCACCAGCCTCACTTCTCCTCCAGAGTCATCTGAATTCAGTGACCAGATATTCATTAGGATGGCTGGAGATGACCCAGGATGAGGCGATTGGGGTTAAGTGACTTGCCCAAGGTCACACAGCTAGTGAGTGTCAAGTGTCTGAGGTGAGATTTGAACTCAGGTCCTCCTGACTCCTGCACTGGTGCTCTATCCACTGCACCACCTAGTTGTCCCTGGACAGACAGATAGGGGATAACCAAATAGATGTGGAAACACAGACAGACACAAGGGAACATACAGACAGATGGAGACACATGAACAGAGAGATGGGGACACACAGACAGACGGGGAAACATGGACAGACAGAGGGCGATACACAAACAGAAAGATGAGGACACAAGGAAGTTGGGGAAACATGGACCAACAGATGGGGACACACAAAAGGATGGAGATACCTGGACAGATTGGGAAACACGGACAGACAGATGTGGACACATGGACAGTTGGGGCATCAGGGGCAGAGACATGAGGGATCGACAGACAGATGGGGACAGATGGGGATAGAAGGACAAACACAAGGGTACACACAGACAGAGATGAGCATACACAGACAGAGAGATGAGGACACAAGGACAGATGTGGAAACACAGACAGACACACAGGAACACACAGATAGATGGAGATTCACAGAGGGTTGGGGACACACAGACAGAGGAGGACACGCGGATAGACACATGGGGACACACAGAAAGATGAGGACATGGAAAGGTGGGGAAACATGAATAGATAGATGGGGGACACACGGACTGGTGGGGTAACACAGACAGACACATGGGGACACACAGACAGATGGAGACACATGAGAGATATATTTGTAAAGACCTTTGCAAACTTTAAAGGACTATATAAATGCTATCTAAGGTACTGGTTCAAATTTATTAGAACAAGAGACATTCCCCAAGATAAATGGTCAAAGAACATAAGCAGGCAGTTTTCAAGTGAAGAAATTCAAGCTATCAACAACTATATGGAAAATCAAAGTACCCCAAATCCCTAATAGTTAGAGAAATGCAAGTTATAGCAACTCTAAGGTTCTACCTCATACTCATATGACCGGCAAAAATCACAAGAGAGGAAAATGACAAATGATGGAGAGAGCTGCAGGAAAACAGGCACACTAATGCATTGTTAGTGGAGCTGTGAATTGGTCCAGTCATTCTGGAAAGTAATTTAGAACTGTGTCCAAAAAGTTACTGTGCAAACTTTTTGACCCAGTAATACCACTACTGGGCCTATACACTAAAGAAATCAAAGAAAGAAGAGAAAAGACCCATATGTACAAAAATATTGATAGTAGCTCTTTTTGAGGAGGCAAAGAACTAGAAACTAAGGAGGTGCCCATCAACTGAGGAATGGCTGAATTATGGAGGTAAGAGGGAAAGAAAATAAAGTTTTGTTAATTTTAAAGAAGACTCAGCTCAAGCACTATCTGCTCCAGAAGGTCTTTCCAGGACCCTCACAACCATTAGTGAGTTCCACTCTAAAGTCTACCTTCCATCTATTCATCATTCTGTATATAGACATTCGCATATGTGTTATCACACCCATTAGAACATAAGCTCTCTCAGGGCAGGGACCAATTTTTTTCCTTTTCTGTTTATCCTAGTAAGCACTTCATAAATGCTTGCTGATTAACTGATAATCATGTGATTTTGGGATGTTTTGTTTTTTATGTTATCTGTTTTCCTAATGTGGAACCATCTTTGAATGCTTGATAAAAAAAAATCCAACTACACATGGTGAATTTTTTTTGCATGTTCAGTTCATTATTCTTCTCTTTTCCTATTTTGTTGGTGTATGTTCTCAGAATTATGATTATTACTCTTGAGATTCTTTATCTTTTGTTCTTCCATATGAATTTCATTATTATTTTTTCTAGCTCTACAAAATATTCCTTTGGTAATTTAGCACAGCTCTAAATAAGCAAGTTGATTTAAGTAGTATTGTTATTTATATTATGTTGGTTCAACCTACCCATGAGCAATTAATGTTTCTCCAGTTATTTAGGTATAGCTTTATTTCTGCAAAGAGCATTTTCATATAGTCTCTGGGTGAATCGCAAATATTTCATAGCTTCTGTAAGTTATTTTGAATGGAATTTCTTTCTCTAACTCTTCCTGCTAGATTTCATTAGTTATATATAGGAATTCTAATGATTTATGTAGATTTTTCATCCTGCAACTTGACTGCCTTAGGTTCTCTAAGTATCCCACAATATCATCTGCAAAAAGCAAGATTTTTTTCCCTGTGCTTATTCCCTCAATTTTTTCTACTTGTTTTATCGCAATAGTTAGCAGCTCTATAACTATGTTACATATTAGAGGTTATAACGGGTATCTCTGTCTTAGCCCTAATCGTACTGAAAAGGTCTCTAATTTTTTTCCATTACAAATAATGTTTGCTCTTGGATTTAGCTATTATTTACAACATTAAGGAAATGTTCATTAATTTTTATGATTTCTCCTTTTTTCATGAAAATGATATTGAATTTTGTCAAAAGTCTTTACAGCATCCCTTGATATAATCATATGGGCTTTATTACTAATATTATTAACATGGTTTACTATATTGATAGTCTTCCTTATGTTGAAGTAATCCTGCAATCCTGGCATAAACCCAGTTTGGTCTCTCTAATAGGTTGTTACGCCCTACTTGTTAATAGTTTATTTAAAATGTTTGCGTTAATGCTCATTAAGGACAGTAGTCTAAGGTTTTCTGTCTCTATTTTGTCTCTCCTTGGCTTGGGTATCAAGATCATACTTGTCTCATAGAAAAGAATTAGAAGGGCATCTTATTTTCCTATTAAAAAGTTTATGTAGCATTGGAATTATTTGTTTTTGAATGTTATCCAGAATTTACTTGTAAATCTATCTGATCCTGGAAGATTTTTTTCTTTAGTTCACTTATGGCTTGTTCAATTTCGTTTTTCTGATATTGGATTATTTAAATAGCCTACTTTTTTTCTTCCGATAATCTGGGCAGCTTCTATTCTTTACAGTATCTATTTTTTCTGATTTACCAGTTTTATTAGCATATAATTGGGCAAAATAATTGCTGATACTTTCTTTTTTGTGATTATATTTTTATACAATTTGGTTTTATGCATTTTTTTAAAAAATCAGATTAGCTATTTGATTAGATTTTTCAACAACTCCTAGTTTTATCAATTCAATGGTTGTTCACTTTCAATTTTGTTAATCTCTTCCTTAATTTTCAGGATTTCTATTTTGTCATTTAGTTGGGATTCTCTGATTTGTTGTTATTCAAGCTTTTTAAACTGCATACCCCAATTCATTGCTTTATTCTTTCTTTTTTTAAATGAAACAATACTGTTCAACAACGGACTTGGTAGGGGTATATCATTTATTTCCTTCTGTTTCTACAACACCTCTTTTTTTTATGGTAATCTCCTAGTCGGCTATTCTATCCCACAAAAGACAGTGATTCACCTGGAGAAAGATATTTCATCTTTGTTGCTCCTGAGTCTTTAAATTTCCCTGAAATATTTAGTCCCTTAGGTCTTTTTTCCTTTGATGAGTTGTTTTTTTTTTTACCCTGACAAAACAACCTGTGCTTTTTTCCATATAAACAACAAATTGTAAACCTAAAAGAAGTACTTTCGTTATTTAGTCTTTTCTCAGTAATTGCACTTATTTCTTTTTCTTGTATTTAACTTCAGAGTGGCTGTGAATCAAATCGACTCCCCTCTGGGTTGTTTGGTTTTGGTTTTTTAAGAAAATGACTCAAATGTTTCTTCTTGTTGATTTGAATGTCCATCTTTTCTTGATAAGTCAAAAGGTTTCAAGGGTATGTAATTTTGTGTTGCAACTTAAGTTTGATTGCATTGTGAATTATGTTGACCCTTTTCCTTCTCTGATTTTCTGTAAATTCCAAATAATTATGTTATACAACTTGCCTTTCCTTCATATTTGAAGGTGTATCTCCTCTCTACTTGCAAAATTTGACAGTGAAATTGTTATATTTAACCACAGTATGTCCTAAAGTGTGAAGCATAGATTTCTGGTTTAGGGTTTTTTCCCTTCTGGCAGCAGTCTGTGGATTCTTTGAATTGATGCTTTGCTGTCTGTATTCAAAAGTTCTGGACAATATTCTTATACTATTTCTTGCATTGTGGTATTCGAGGTTTTTGATTTATCATGTTCTTTTGGGAGACCCATAATCCTTAAGTTCTCTCTGGATATCCTGCCTTCAAGGTCAATTACTTTGACTTATACGGAATTTATGTGTTCTTTTAAAATTATTGCCCTTTGCCTCTCTTCTGCCAAATTTTCCTCCACTTCAGTATTTTGTGTTCTAAGTCTGTTAATCTCTCTTTCACTTCTTTAGGAAAATTCTCCATAATAGATTCTTTTTTTCCTAGTCTGCAAATTGTTTTTAAAAATCTGTGATAAATGCTCTGCTTGAGAGCTTTAAGTTGACCCAAATTCCTTCCTTTGTAAATTTCATTTCTCTGAGTATTTCCGAGAGTTTGAATTGTTCCATAACATCTGGGGTCCGTCCAAAGCTGTGTGTTAATGTGGGTCCAGAAACTCGATTTTTCTATATTTTAATATAGTTCAATATAGCTCATTTCTATTGCAATCCTAAGTGTTTTACTTTAGCATTTTCAAACATTATGGTGAGAAGAGGTCCATAGGTTTCACAGGACACAGCAAAGGTTGAGAACCCCGTTCTAAAAGGAGCCTTTCTTTCATCAGACACTACTGGTTAATTTTCCTTTGGGTTATATTTGCTAATACAGGTTTCACTTTGCAGTTTGGCTGGAAACTCCTTCTGGTTGTTAAGATCTTCCCACTGGGCCTATCTCTCGGTACCGTGGGATTTTCTTCTGGAAAGTTCGGGCATTTCAGCCGTTTTCTTACATTTCCCGTCACTCCTCCCGTCTTCCGACCCCTCCTTAACAGCCTCCGAGATCGTGCCCCCCTCAGCTACAGGGACGCTTTAGCCACGTCTCGTAAGGCTATCTGGGAAGGGGAAAGATTACGTTTGCTCCCAACCAGGGCGCCTTTTATTTGTTTTTTGGATTATTTATTATCTAGATAATAAACGGCGAAATTCTGCAGGTTGGTTATCCGCATTCCGCATTGCCCTCTTCCGGCCTTCACGTGACCGGGTAGAAGAACGTCACTTCCCATTTGGGTGACGTTTGTGCCGAGTCACGAGAAACGAGTCACGAGCCACGAGTCAGGGAGGGCCGGGTATCCTTGCACAGAGTAACTTCCGGTTCATTTCCTATAAGCCTTAGAAGGGCCGCGCGCAAGCGCACTGGCAGCTCCCCGAGTTCCGCTGCCGCTCACCACTATTTTTTCCCGTGGCAGCGCTGATGGCGGTTTGGCGGTGCCGTGCTAATGTTGGGAATCAGTGGCCCTGTCACCTAGGATGCCCCTCGAGCCCGCGCTTGCCGAGTGGGCACAATAAATATTAAAATTCCCCAGTGTGAAATCTTAAGGTTCCCGATTTCACGCTGAGCATTCTACTTCCGGGGCACAGTGCCTCCGTTTGGTTTGGAGATGGGAGGAAGAGGTTTGGGGAGAGGGCTGACTTACCCTGGTGGTCGTCAAGAAGTCCCTCCGTGAGCTTTTTGAAATCATTTCCAGGGCTTCAACAAAGCCTTCTCCAGCCCCGTCATCTCCACCCTGTGGTTCTTCTGGCTCTCGTGATTTGAACTTAGCAGATAGCTCCATGCTGAACCATATTTGTCCTGGGCTCGATCATTCTCCTTAGAAGAGAAAATAGAAGCCAAATCAAAATCTGCCTTACCATCATCCCACCTACCCCCAAGCAACATTCTTAGGCATTCTTTCAACCTCCAATTTGCCACAACGTAGCTTTTTTTTTTTTTAAAGAAAACCCTTTTTTTTCTATCATGAGCTTTCTCTGAATTTAAGAACTCCTGGTTTTTGTTTTTGTTTTTTTTGTGATCCATTTATTAGCTCTCTTTCATTTGAAATTGTGTTGATTTGCATGTAAGATACATCAAGGAGTACAGAACTGGCCTGAGAGTCAGAATGACTCGGGTTCAGGTTCCTCGTGACACGTACCCCTGGCAACCAGCTCCCTCTTGTTGGTGAACATCAGATGCAGAAAAGCAGCTTCCCTTGGTTCATCTACTTTTCAAAGGATGAAATTACCAAGAGAAAACAAGAAATTATTAGCTAATCTGCTTTTGTCAGAGAGAAAGCTCTACCAGATGTACAAATAATTGAAGTTCCCCATCACTACCATCATGTCTCTGTGCCATGACTGTAGTCTGTTTCTGAAATCCACATCTATTTCTTCTTTCTGTCCAGATAGTTTTGTAATATACTCTGATAATACTGCTTCTGTTGTATCCAGTGCTTGATCCAAATGCCCTCCAGCATGCTTCCTCTTTCTAATGTATAGATTTCCTCATATGAGTGTACATTCTCAATAGCCCTATATTAGCCCATCTCAATGATATCTCTAATATCAAATTTTCCTCCCTACATCAGGATCTCTAGCTTGTCTTGCTTATTACACACACTCTACACAGATATCCATAGATACATTAGTCCATGAATTTTTGAAAAGTAACATGGAATAGTAGCTAGAGTACTGCAAACTGGAATTGCAAAGATCTGGGATGAAATTCCAGCTCTGACACTTACTAGTCATATGACCATTCTGAGCTTCAGTTTACTCAAATGTAAAACTGGAATTGCGTATTATTTCCCAGTAGTCCCAATATCACAGGGTTGTTGAGAGGTTCAAATGAGGTAATGTCCATCAATTGTTTTACAAACCTAAAAGCAGTCAATAAGCATTTATTAATCACTTATTCTGTGCCTAGCATTGTGCTAACCACAGGGGATACACAGAAAAATAAAAACACAGTTTCTGGTCTCAGGGAGCTCACATTCTAATGATGAAATAACATATGCAAATAATTCTGTACATACAAGATATATGCAGAATCATAGCTGGAAGATAATCTCAAATAGCACTATATGAATGTCAGTTACTATTATTTTTACTGGTTCCCTTGGATTTTGTCTCCTATGAATTTTTGGGCACCTCCACTGTGTATTCTTTCTAGCATCCCTAGTGCAGTGGAATATTTAGGCAATTTTCTCTTTTCCCTTTCCTTTTCATTCTAAAGTCCTTTAAAAAAAATGAATCCCCTCAGATAGAAATGATAATAATAGCTCACATTTATATACCACTTTAAGGTTTGTGAAGTTCAGCATATGCATGATCTCATCTGATCCTCATAAGAACTCCATGGGGTAGGTACTACAGGTATTATTAGCCTTATTGTGCAGATGAGAAAACTGACGTTCAATAAGGCTAAACTGGCCACCCGCAGTCACACGGCTAGAAATGTCTGAACTGGGATTGGAATTTAAGTTTTCCTGTCTCTGAGTCCTGGCCTCTCTGCTCTTCAGACCTCACTGCTTCTGAGGCAGTTAGTTGTGCGATTCAATTTATAAGAATCCAGGTAAATTCATGCTTCTCAGCCATTTTAGGTGTGCATCATCCCTGGCCAGGAGCCAATTCAGAAATCGAAATTACATTCTCAGGCACCATTTTCTTAACTAGCTATTCATTATATTAATCAGTCTTTCTTTTCTGGAGTCTCTGCTTTCAATCAGCAACTTTGATGGTAAAACCACCTGTGGCCCTAGGGCCTTCAGTCTCTTGCCTTGGACTTCAGAGTCCTTAGCAGTGTCTGCTAGACTCCTCCTGGTAGTCTGTGAATCACCAAATGTAAGTAGTAGTTGTGGATGTCCACTGTCCACACTTTAACATGCAGTTAGATCCAGGCCTGTTAAACTGCAGTCTGTGAATTTGTTTTTCAAATATTTTGATAGCTGTTTCAATATAATTGGTTTTCTTTTTTAATTCTACGTACTTTATTTTAGGCATTTAAAGACATGATTTTGAAAAGGGATCTATAGGATTCTCCAGACTGCCAAAGGTCTCTAGGACACAAAAAAGGTTAAGAGAATCCCTGAGCTAGATGGATAATTTATAGAGCTTGATCATAGGTATGAAGAGATATATGTATATATCTCAAGAGACAGTCCAAGTGAATGAGTTGGCTCCAGAATTAAACAGGAGGAGGACAGCAGGCTGGATCACTTTGGGGGAATTACAAATTTCTTTTAAAGACCCCAAGCTTCTTCCAGAAACAATGGCCCATCATTGTAACCCCAATTTTCTATCAGTGTTGTTGCATGGCTGTGAAGTCACAGAACACTACACTATTCAAAAGACTGAAAACTAGGCATCCCGCAGAAGTTAGTGGAGAGGAGAACAGTGGGTGTGAGTGGACTGTAATATGTAATGACTGAGGAACTTTGTAGATTCTTCTAAATTTGAATAAAGGATGTCATCAAAGAAATGTATGCTCGAAAAAAGAAAATGAGCTAGTTGCGGGATGAGAGCAAGAGATAACCAGTGGACAGCTCATGTGCTCCAATGCTGTCTTTGCAATGTCAAGGAAAAGAATGGAAGTTCTCAGAAGCATTGGGCAGACGAGCAGACATGGATAAGAGTCTTACAGGATGGGCAGGCATAGGTGGATTTCAGCTTGCCTCACTGGAGGGAGCATACACATAGAGGAGATCCTTTTGAATATTTGTGTGTATTCACATGAGCCATTATTATCACTCAATGATTCAAAATGGAACCAAGCTCTTACCCCTTTTAAACCTGCATTAGGTTGAACTCCATGTTATATAGGAGCTAGAGCCTCAGAATTCATCTAATCCAGATTCTTCATTTTACTTATGGGGAAGCTAAAGCCCAGAGCAGTTAGGTGGCGCTGCAGTGAATAGAGTCAGGAAGTCAGGAGTCAGTCCTGGAGTCAGGGAGACTCATTCATCTTCCTGAGTTCAAATCTGACCTCAGACACTTACTAGCTGTGTGACCCTGGACAAGTCACTTAACTCTGCCTCAGTTTTCTCATCGTAAAATATGCTGGAGAAGAAAATGACAAACCACTCCAACATCTTTGCCAAGAAATCCCCAAATGAGGTCACAAAGAGTGGCACATGACTGAAAAACAACTGAACAACAGCAAAGTCCAGGGGAGGTAAAGCAATTTGCCCAAGGTCATCCAACCAGTAAGCAGATCAGTTGGGATTCGAACCCAGATTTTGTGACTCCAAATCCGGACATCTTTCCAATCCATTCCACCATGCTGCCTCAACTCTGTCATGTAAATTATCATGCAAATCTTCATATTCACTGGGAAAAAAGCCCTCTGATCCCAAACAATGTGATGGAGTCTCCTCAGAAAGCAGAGGTAGCCCATTAGGATGCTGAGAACACCCTTTGAAGGGGGTGGGGCCCGTTTCCCCAGTGCCCCCAGAAACCCTCCTGACCCTGTAGAGGCACAGCAGGTCCCTGCCGCCAGCCCATCTGACAGGTCATCTCTCACCCTGGCAAACACCCTGCAATTTGCAAAATCCTTTTCATGTAGTGCCCAAAGTGCTCATTTATTACCTCTAGAGACATCCTCTGGAAAAATGGGGCCCGGCTGGAGCAAGGCATCTTGGAAACTCCAAAGAAAAGAGGAAAGAGAGAGAGGGAGAGAGGGAGGGGGGAAGAGTGAGAGAGAAGGGGAGAGAGAGAAGAGAGAGAGAGAGAAAGAGAGAGAGAGAGAGAGAGAGAGAGAGAGAGAGAGATGGAAGGAGGGAGGGAGAGGGAGGGGGAAGAGAAAAAAAAAGTTAGCAGAAACCTCTTCTACCTGTCAGAATAAGGAATCAAGAATAAAAAGTAGGATCTCAGATTTCCAGGAACGTGATTTCAGGTTACCAGCTCCACACTGACTTTTTCCAGGGATTCTGTAAGCCCTGTGCATAGTGGGATACTGATTTGAATTCTCTCTCCAGCCATGCTATTCTCCCTTCTCTTTGCCCCCACCCCTATCATGCATATTCCCACCTCCAAGCCTTTGCTAATCACTACCACTTAACTACCATACCCCCTTCAAAAAGTGTTCTCCATTTCTAAGTGTTTTACTTTAAACTCCTAAAACACATTGTGATATAGTGGAAAGAGCACTGGCCTGAGTGCTGGGAGATCTGGGTTCTAGTCTTGACTGTTCCACTAATTTATTGGATGACCCAACATGATGTACTTTGCCTCTCTGGGATTGTTCTTTTCAGCTGGAAGATTGGGTAAAGCAGGAATTAGATGAGCTCTAATAATCTATATTTTAAAGTCCCATGTAGCCCTAACATTCAGTTTCCTAACTTCGAATGTCCAACTGCAAGTAGCTCTAACATTCCATGTTCTAAGATTCTTACTAGTTCTAACACCCTGTATTCAAAAATCCATTCCAATTCTGACATTCTATGTTTTAACTTTTTCTGGTTCTAACATTCTATGTTCTATAATCAAAAGTCCCTCCCAACTCTGACATTCAATTCTCTACAATTCTTTCCAGTTCTAATGATCTGTTTTACCTTTTCAGACCTGATATTCTATACTCTAGGTTCCAAGGTTCCTTTCACCTCTGATGGTTTATATATGATTTCCTGACGGTGCTTCTGATCTTGACATTCAAAATTCTATACTATACAAAAACAGTCAAATCTTCCCAAGAGTTCTTGGTCCTATCATGGGATTGGGAGCACAGCAGCAAAAGCACTAGATTGGGAGGCCACAGATTGGGATTCTGGCCCTGGCCCTCCTTACTAAGTGGCTGCTTCCTCATGTGCCTACTTCCCAGGGTTACTGGGGAGAATCAAATAAAACCCTGAATGTAAAAGCACTTTGTAAAATGCCTGATACAAATACAGGGGATGGTGGTGGTGGGGACAGTAATGGTGATCACTAACATTTATATAGTCTTCAGGAGCAAATATGGCAGAGTGAACAGAGTGCTAGATTTCAAGTCAGGAAGACCTGGATTCAGGTTCTCTTTCCATCAAACTGTATGTGAGACTCCTAGCTAGCCAACCATCTCAGTGTCCCCCCTTCCCTGAAATTTTCTAAGATTCTGATCCACACAGGGCCTGATCTCCAATGAAAACTCAAGCCCTAAGGTTTACAAAGCACTTGACAAACTTTCTCTCAGTAGATCCTCACAAGGACCCTGTGAGGTAAAAGCCATGCATAATGTTATTTCCATTTTACAGATGAAGAAATTGAGGCACAGAGAGGTTAAGTGACTTGCCCAGGGTCACACAGCCATAAAACATCTAAGCTGGAAGTCAAACCCAGGTCTTTCCCCTAACTATGTGGTGCACTATGCAATGCAATCTTTAGATGTTGGGGAGAAATTGGTGGTGGTAGCTGTGGATGCTCACGATGTGCTGCTGTTGACCTTACCCGGTCACTTGGGTAAGCACCAAACATTTACAGGACCATTTTTCAAGAAATGCCAAATTTAGTACCATTCCTTGCATGCTGTAAGGCTTAGGCACGTGACCATTTTCCTTGAAATTGACATCCACTCACAAAAAGAATGTTGTTTTTAATGATGTCACCTAAAGGATATTCCTTCGAGTGAGTGAGGCTGGAAGCTGGGCCCAAAAGCCAGCTTTGGTACATTATTTCACTATTTTTAAGTTGTCATGGGTATTCAGAACTGACTTTGAAAAATAAATCCCTAGGGATTTAGGTTTTCTCCTCTAGACCTAAGGGTGGTCCCAAGTGTTGTTGAGGGATGAAAGATACACCAAAGAAATTGTTTAATATCCTGATACCGGTTGGTTCAGTGTATTTTAAATGCTACATCACTCATAAACTAACTCTGGAAATCCCAATTCTTCCACAAAGTCTTCCCAAATCAATCTGAGGACCCTGATGGTTTTCTAGGCTCTCCCTGACCCATAACACATCCCTACTGACTCCAATTATGCCATGCTCTACAACTCCCTCTCCTTTGCTGTTTGAATGCACATATTCAGTCACATATTGGGAGGTTGGTGGGTATGTCTTACAGGTTTATAGGAAGCAGCTGTAGTACATTCGATGGGAAATCAGGAAGTTCGGGCTCAAGACTCAACAAACCAGCATGTGATTTGGGGCCAGTCACTTCCCATCTCTATCTGACTTAGTGATACAACGAGAGGGCTGGGCTAGATGAACTCTGACTTCCGTTCCAGCTCTGATATTCCATATTCTAAGGTTCCTCCCAGTTCTGACATTCTCAGTTCTAAGGTCCTTCCCAACTCTGACATTCCTATTACAGATTTCTTATAATAATAACAGCTTATAGTTACAAGATACTTTATCCACATGATCTCATTTGAACCTTATAATAACCCTGTGAGGAAGGTAATACAAGTACTTTTATCTCCATTTTCTGGATGAGAAAAATGGAGACCTGGAGAAGTTATGGGAGTTAGTTACCCAGGGTACCAACTAGTAAGTGACAGATCCAGTACTAGAACTCAGTTCTCCCCAAAATCCATTATTTTTTCCATCACACAGTGCCTCACACGTACACTTAAATAAATATTTGTTGACTGACTGATAGGTTTCAAACTCCTTGATGATACTTTTGGTGACGTTCTTGGCAATGTGGCAACCAACCCCACATAAGGATGTGGTCCAAAGGGTACTTTGAAAACAGGCCATATTAACAAATAGAGTCTTTCACACAGCCCCTTCAAATGGTTCCTTCCCACCACAGGCATCTAGCTGCTGCTGCAGGTCCCTAGGGAGTCAAGTCAAATTGGTGTTATAGAATCAGACTACAGTTGGCCTTGTACTGTTTTGAGGAAGGTGGCTACAAAATGAAGTCACATAAGAAATAGGAGGAAGACTCCCTGACCTGAAAATATTCCCTTCTCAAAGAATGACTTGAATCTCCACCATTAAGAACACATGCATTTGGGAATGATCAATGAGCATTTCTTAAACACTGACAAAGCTGCCAGGCACTATGCTAGGCACTAGGGACACAAAAGCATCAATAAAATAGTCCTTGCCCTCAAGGGGCTTACGAGGATAAGATCCATACCCACAGTCCTGGGCATGAGAATAATTACTGTTGTCAAGGAGTTAACCAGGCAATAGAGCCCAGAGAAAGTATAGTTTTCCTTAGAAGAGTGTAGCACACCAAGTAATTGCCTGGTATCCCATGAGATGCCCCCATTTCCCTGCCTGCCTACCAATGGTAGAGGGCAAAACTAAGAGCAAATTTCGGTGCAATGTAAGGAAAATCTTCCTAATGACTGGAGCTCTCCACAAAATTGAACAGGCCTCATCAAGAAGCAGTGAGTTACCTGGAGGTCTCAAAACAGAGGCTGGATGACCACTGGTCTGAGATGTTGGGTGTGGAGGCAGTTCTCATTGGGATATGAGTTGGACTAATAGCCCTCTGTGGTGAAGCTGATCAAGGGTGTCTTTGATCCTTTCTCTGATTTCTGAGTGCCTTTCAGAGTTGCTTTCCGGTCTTTCAGGAACCCCCACTAGCACAGGCTGTTGGGCTTCCTGTCAAGGAGAAACTCATCTGATGGATCTGAAGCTGATAGCAGAGGGCCTGACTGTGAGCCTCCTGGAGAAGGTCCACCTGAGGCCCTTGGCCTTGCTGACCACAGCAGCTTCCCAGGGATTCAGCTCCCTCTTGGGGACTGGTCCTTGGAGACCTCCCTTGATTGGATCCTAAACTCCTCTGAGGTCTAGCCATTGAGTCAAGAGCCCTAGCCTTGACTTTCGAGGGCCTTCAATGATTTGCTGAACTGGCCCATATATCCCATGGCACAGAATCAAAGCTCAAGGAATTCCCATGCCTATTATTGAGCTTTATTTTATGCTTCCTAT
Source organism: Notamacropus eugenii (assembly GCF_028372415.1). Classification (NCBI taxonomy): domain Eukaryota; kingdom Metazoa; phylum Chordata; class Mammalia; order Diprotodontia; family Macropodidae; genus Notamacropus; species Notamacropus eugenii. Next base: position 74,832,007 of record NC_092879.1, read on the forward strand.
GGGAGAATACCCTCATGATCACTAGGAAGGGCACCCCGGAAATCAGGCAGCCTTCTTCTCAAACGTCAGAGCTCCATTGTCTCCAGGAGCAGCAGTCAACAGTGATGGGATGGAGAAGGGTCCCCATGTGTTTTTGAGTCACAGTCTCTGCCAAAGAGAGAAGGAAAAAATGCTAGAAGCAGAAAGCATTCATCTTTCGCTGAACTCTGTGGGGATGCTGGGGCTCCTGGGTTTCATCTCCCCCATGAATCGGGAGGTGAAAATACATTTGGAAGGAGCGTTAATTACCTTCCTCAAAGTGAAGAGCTGGCTAGAAGAAAACTGATCTGCTGGAAAGCAGCTGGGGTGGGGAGGGCAGGAGAAGGGCTCCCCATGTCCCAGGCCAGAGTCTACTCCACGAAATTAAACACTGACGACAATCACCCTGCTCTGAACTCTCTGGAGCAATTAGTGAATGTGTCTCCATTTATCTTTCTCTGACAGTATATGATTTTAAGGAAATTTGAGATGTTTGTTTTAAGAGGGAGAAACTGGACATTTTAGCACCATCTGCTGGTGTTAAAATTAGCTCCGGAAACCGAACACCAGCTACTTATCTTGCTCACACGCTGGGCGTCTTCTGACTCCAATTAGTAAAGGTTAATTGCCTGGCTTTGGTCCCAGACCCTTCAGATGACTCATTGAAGGAGGCGGGTGTCCTCAAGGGAAGGCCCCTCAAGAGCCTGAGAGCTGTCAGCCTCCCCAACAGAGGAGTGGCCTTGGAGTAGGTGGCCACCTACATGATGTGCTTGGGAGGACTTTGAGAAGGTGCTCCTGATCCCAAGTACCTCAGCCATTGTCCATCAGAGCACCCGAAGTTCCCTTATAAAAAAAATCTCTTCTCTGGGGTCTTAGAGGCATTTTGGGTCCCTCTGAATCCACTATAAAAATTTGGATGCTCCTTAAAGGCGAAGTACCTTAAACCTTTATTGGCTAATACCTCAGCAGAGACTATTAGTAGCATGCCATCTTGGGGTAAGGCTCTGTGGAAATGGAACATGGACTAGATGCCTGGCAGAGAGGACCCAAGAGAAAGAAAGAGGGACCTAAAAGAATAATCCTTCAGGCTCAGACAAAGAAGACTTGTGGTGAACCAAGAGAGAGGAGTCAGTTTACTACCCATTGGAGTTAGTAGTTGAGAGCCTTCAAATAGTATCAGGGGATAGGGAAGAGAATTAGGAGAGGGGATACTTCAACCCTGTTCAAAACAATGCTAAACCTCTTGGCTCCAATTTTAGACCTCTTTTGGCCTACACTGGTGTAATGGTTTCCAACACTTCATAGTGTAACTCATGGCACGGGACCAAAGCTCTGGATTTACACAGACAAGTCTTGGGGGCTTCTCACAAATCACTCTCTGACTCAAGCCCCCACCCAGGATTTTCCTTGGGAACTTCAAAATTTGGCTCACTTCTAGGTCTCTATAGAAAAAGTATTTTTTTTAAAAAAGTTTGCATGCAAGCACTCAGGGTAACAATACCTAAAATACAGAACAAGATTTCTCTAACTGAACAGCCAATAGAAAGGACACGCAGAGCCCTTAAACAGTAAAAAAAAAAAACAAAAAACAAAACCACCAACAACAAAAACCCAACTTTTATTTATATTTATTTAAGCTCTACCTTCATGGATATCTGAGCTCTACCTTCTCAGGGACCTACATAGTCACTTGTATAGGTCCTGATAGTACAGACTTACAGTACTACCCTGTGGTTGCACTCCGTACTCCATAAAGGGAAAGTGTGTGGATTCACTATAGTTGACTCCTCTCTGTAGTTGAGTCTCAGTTTCCCAAGAATTTTGACAGTTGCCTCAAGACTTATAGTGCTGGGTCAACTGAGATGCCCCCTGAAGAGGAAAGAACTTAGAGCTAATGTAGAGTCAAGCCCACTCCCTGACACCTGCACAGTCCAAAGCACTCACAGTACCCATCAGCTCACTTCCTCAGTGCCACTGAGATCTAGCACCTCCTTTGTTCAGGAAGTTCACCACTTGGTATGGGAACTCCTCTGATTCAAAAGGAATGGCCCCAGAATTCTTTCATGTGACAAGGAATTCCTTTATTGCTACGCCATTGCCACTCTACTGCTACCAGTTCACATTCCTGTCGCTTTTGACTGGACCAAGGAACTCTATCCCAGTCAACCATCTCCCCTGCCCACGGCTCTCTCTCAAGCCACATGCATCCTTCTCTCTGCT